>NC_071264.1:997795-1597795 GCF_023375685.1 Ictalurus furcatus | reverse complement strand
CATTGTTCATGGGGCTCACGCCACCTATAGTTCATCATGCCTTATGTCCATAAGGTGGTCCACACGGGGAACAGGTTGTGCTATGTCCTTGTCCACCATGCATCAAAACGCCATCTTCGAACCAGATACTTGGTGTATCGTAGGGGGCCGCCCTCGGGGAGAGGTCAGGTTAGTACTTAGGTCCAGGGCATGGCTCATCGATCCGCTTTTACTATACAAATATCTGGGACCTCCTGTCTCTCCTGCGCACCGTCCTGTCTTTTTCTTGCTAATAATGACTTGTGGTGTGAAGTCCAGTGAAGTCTAGTCTGTTCTTTCTTTGCACCTAGACACTTAGCGTATTTGCACAGTCCTTAATAATCTCAGAAAGCATTGGTCATGCATTACAGAGCATTACATGCACAGTAATAACTAGTAGGTGCGTAAGTAAGCCAATGGCTTCATGCAAATTGAGGTTATGGACACATTGGTTATAGTACATTGTGTGGGGACCTCAGCATAGTTACAAGAAATAACTGTCCAGTGTCATATAAGTACATACCTGTATGCCAGTGTTTACATAGTAGACTCTACTCTTTTAACACTGCATAATATACCTGTCATCTGGAGTATTTAAAACATTTAATAAACATTTACATTTAATAAACATTTAATATATTAATACCTCCCCCCTTTGAGGCGGACACGCCTCAAACATAGGAGACAAGGGGACAGGGACTGGCACTAAGTCTGGATGACCACATGCTGGCCAGCAACATTATTAACAGCAGCAAGGATGAGGTGCTTGCCAAGGGGGATAATGCAGCATGCAATGAGGCATATCATACACAAAGCTATAGCAACGGCAACACCGAGGTGTTGTCCCCCTATGTATATAGAGGAGAAATAAGTCACGAGCATGACGGTTGGTGTTACGTCCACCAGAGCTTTACTCGAATGCATTGTCAAAAATACAACAATATACACATAACAAACAGTTGTACAAAACAGTAAACCTAAAGTGCATTAAGACATTATTTAAATAAAAGTACAAAATACGCCTTTCATGTCCACATGTCCAAATTGCGGCTAAACACAAGCTAGCGCTGTTCTGGTTTTAAGTACAAGGCAGGGACCAGCATGCACGCACACACACACACACACACACACACACACACACACACACACACAGGACAAAACTTACTTATATCTACTCAAAAACTATCAGAAACAAAATATAAGTACGTCTCAGTATGTCAGCAAGTTAACACGGATAAAACAGTTGAGTAAATGTTGAGGTATGCACAACATACCTATATAGAGGAGAAATAAGTCACAAGCATGACGGTTGGTGTTACTTCCATGAGAGCTTTACTCGAATAAAAGAATACAACACTTCCTCCACGTATGTGGGTGGAGACCAAAGCAATTGATCCCAGAGTGCAGGATTCAGACCATCCTAATAGATGACTGATCAGCGTTATACTTACTTGAATTGTCAATGTATTAACACATGAAAATGGAATAACAGTGAAAAATAAACACTCTTTTAACTCTCTTTTTAAACATTTGACTATTTAACTTAACCCTTTTTTAATCATTACTGATCATGAATTTGAATCTGCTATACCTTGTTACAGCATAGAGCATATAACATTTCAACTTGTCACACTCTCCCCTACAAAATAAATGTTGTCTCGACATTAAATCAATCAAACAATTGTCCTTTAAACAGTCTCTCAAGAACTTGACACTGGAAATCCTCTTCTGTAAGGTGGTACTTAGGTCAAAGGTCACAGTTCAAATATGTCAACAGTCCATATTCATTGTCCATATCTGTTGACTGGCTACTGTATAAACGGTACATAAAGAGTCTTTGCACATACTCTTGATCAACAGTCCATCGGTTTCAATGATCTGTGCAGTCTGCAAATTCAAAGTTCATTTCAACAGTCCGTGAAAACAGTCTATGAAAACAGTCCATTAGTAGTTCATGGTTCTATGTCAGTATGTCATTTCTGTAAACTCACGTTTGCTGGAGTCCATACATACAGGGTGACTGAAGGTAGTATGGCTGCAAGGGTGGCAACCATGGGACCAGTCCTGGTGCACAACAATTGCGGCTGTGGCTGGATACTATAGCAGGACGGAGTACCCAGCTGATTGTAGGTGATGCGCCTTGACGGGTGTCTCTCTCTCTGTGGTAGCTGGTAGGTCGGCTCCTCAGGTTCAGCAGCACTTGATGCAGAAGAGGCATCTGGTGAATCAGGCAGATTCTCAGCAGGTACGTTCATCTCCTCATCCGGCAGGTTTTCAGGTGTGATGAGCTCTTCCAGCTGATCTCCAATGAGAGGCTGGGTTGGCATGGCAACAGGGACTGCTAGTTCAACTCTCTGCTCTACTGGTTCAGGCTCATGTTCAGGATGTCTCTCTTGCTTAACATGTCTTTCAGTAGTTACTGCTGGTGGTGTGGGGACCTGACCTGGCTCATAATGAAGGTCATATTCATCTCCACTGTCTTCATCTGAGTCTTCTGGCTGTGACACATGCGTGTGCCTTCTCTTCTGTTTACTTTTGTCATTTTTAGATACTTCAGGCTGTGTCTCAAAAGGTAAGTGATAACAGGACATGATCAGGTTTCTATGCAGGACCCTGGAATGTCCCTTACCCTTTTCTGGTCTCACTTCATAGATTGGCAGATCAGATCCCATTTGTCTCACCACTGTGTGAACTGTATTTTCCCAGTAGTCAAGGAGTTTACCTGGTCTTCCTCTTGGTGTCACGTTTTTGATCAGGACCCGCTCACCAGGCTGTAGCACTGAACTCCTCACTTTGGTATCTTAATACCTTTTACTCCTCTCAGCAGCTTTCTGAGCATTCTCATGGAAGCCTAGGTGATCTCCAAAACAGCAGATAGAATGATGAGTAACTGGTCACTTCACAACGGGTACAGTTATAGGCATACACCAGTTTGTTCACAGACTCTTTCCAGTTCGATTTCTGTGTTTCAGTCAGCATCTTAAGCATTTGCAACAATGTTCTGTTCATCCGCTCCACTTGGCCATTCCCCATCGGGTGATATGGTGTTGTTCTGGACCCGGCCATGCCACTGAGTTTCTTTAAGTGAGTGAACAACTGATTTTCAAACTCTCCCCCTTGGTCATGATGAATGTGGGAGGGAAACCCAAACTTGAGAGCAAAGTCATTGAAGATGAGATTTGCAGCAGTTTTCCCTGACTTTGACGTGGTGGCATATGCTTGAAGAAAATGGGTGAAATGGTCAACAATGACGAGGATGTACTCGTACCCACCTTTGTATCGGTCGAGATGGAGGAAATCAATACATACGAGTTCAAATGTCTATGTTGTCACAAAATTTGTCAAGGGATCTCTCATTTCATGGCATGGATTTTTCTGCTTGAGACAGGTGCAAGCTTTTGTCACATAGTGCTCAATGTCAGAAAGCATATAGGGCCAGAAGAAGCAATCATGTACTAGAGATACTGTGCAGTCGGCACCTTGGTGTCCCATGTTATTGTGCAGCTCTTCCAGTATTTTATCTTTATACTATTCTGGTAGGACCAACTGTTTGTGGGCTTTGGTTGTTCTGTACAGAATGCAGTCACTGTCTACTGTCAGCTTTTCCCATTCTCTGAACAGGCATCTTGTCTTTAGGCTGAATGTCTTTAGCTCTCTAGCTAGCATTTTGGAGCCTTACAGTTTACTATCTAGCACAGGACAGATGCATGGGTCAGATCTTTGGGCATCTCTTAGATTATCTTTTGGTATAGGACTGACTGATGCAGTGGTTATCTCACTTTCGCAGGAGACTGACATACATACGGCTGAAAATGGTAGGGTCACTTCTTGAACCTCAACGGCTTGAATGGTGGCAGTGATGGCATCAGGTGGCAATCCCTCAGAACATTCTCTCATCAGTGACTCTGCATCCAGTGGCATCCTTGACAAAGCATGTGCATCACTGTTCTCTCTCCCTGGTCTGTACTTTATTGTGAAGTGAAAATCAGCCAACTCTGCAACCCACTTGGAAGTGGTTGTGTTCAGTTTTGCAGTGGACAGGACATACGTGAGCGGTTGTTGTCACTATACACAGTGAAGGTTGAAGCATAGTACAAATAATCCCGGAACTTGTCAGTGACTGCCCATTTTAAAACTAGAAATTCTAACTTGCCTGCATGGTAGTGGTAGTTCTTCTCAGCTGCTGTCAACGAACGGGAGCCATAAGCAATGACTCTCAGTTTGCCATCTTGTTTTTGACACAATACTGCTCCCAAGCCTTGATGTGATGTGTCAGTGTGTACTATGAACGGCTGAGTGAAATCAGGGAACCCTAACACTGGTGGATCGAGCAAACAGTCAATCAGCTGTTCAAGTGCCTGCTGGTGCTGGTCGGTCCACGTGATTGGCTTGTTTGAAGGCACAGCATGAGTCATTATCTTTGTTTTTGGTTTTCTTGTGTTTTCAGGGACCTCATTTGAATCTGCTTTCAAGAGATCATACAGGCAACTGGCCTTTCTGGAAAAGTCTTTAATGTACTGCCTGTAGTAGGTGAGTAACCCAAGCATTTTTCTGAGCTGGCCCACATTCTGTGGTCTGATGTCTTTCAAGGCCCTAACTGCATCAAAATCTGCTGGATCAACTCTACTTCCCTCTGCAGAGACTATTCTCCACAAATAACGGACTTCAGGTTTAAAGAGGTCGCACTTACTTGGTTTGAGTTTGATGCCATACTCTCTGAGGCATTTCAATACTTTTCGCACATCCTCCACATGATTTTCAAAGCTTTTGCTGAAGACCAGTGTGTCGTCCAGATAAGGGATGCAGATGCCATCCCGGAGCCCTTCCAAACATTCCTCCATACAGCGTTGGAAAGCAGCAGGGGCATTCATGAGGCCGAAAGGGATGCGTATCCACTCATAGAGTCCCCGTGGAGTAACAGAAGCTGTCATTGGTCTGCTCTCTTCAAAATTAAATCCCTGGTGGTAAGCTTTTCCCTGGTCCAGGAGAGAGAACCAGGAATTACCACCCAGACTGTCCATGATGTCTTGAACCCTAGGGATGGGCTAGTGGTCAGGATGGGTCTTACTGTTCAAGTCTCCGTGATCTATACACAACCGAATTATGCCATCTTTTTTTCTCACACACAACAGGTGAAGAATACGACGAGTTCGACTTCCTAAGCCAGCCCTGTGCTATTAGGTCATGGAGATGGATACTGACATGTATGTGCGTTTGACTGCCTGGGTACTATGTATGTGCGTTTGACTGGTTCTGGGTCTTTAAGAGAGATGGCCATTTGTAATCTTTCAATACAGCCAATATCATTGTCTGATCTTGAGAAGGAATGACACTCTTATCTGAGCATTTGTCTAACTATCTGTCTCTGTTCTTCTTTCAAGTAACTTACATCTACAGGTGGATCCCACTGTTCACTACCATTACATGGGGCCTGGATGCTGGTGTGGTTCACAGTGGCTGGTGTTGAAGCCTTTTCAAAAATCTGGGCAGGGAACACAGTCATTACGGTTTGTACTGTGCCAATTACAGTGCGCCCTGGCAAAACAATGTTGTGGTCAGTTGGGTTAGAAACATCAACAGTGATGACTGGAAAAACACCTTTCTTGACTCTGACTAGTGTGTCATAGAACTCAAGATCATCTGGCCACTGGGGGTTCAGGTCTGGCTGAAACAACATGGTCATGTCATCTTTAAAAGGCTGGGCAGCTACACGACACTCAATGTGAATGCTACTGTGTTTTGGTACTGCACCCATCTCTTTCTTTGTTTTCACTGCATACTCATCTCTGATTTTGCACCCAGCTTGGAAATGTTCTCCACTCCCACATCAGTAGCAGTGCATACAACGTTCATTGGATCTGGTCTGCTGGCAGACAAAGCAACTCCTTCGGATGTGAGCAGAGTAGTTAGTGTACAGGTGAGGGGCATACTGGGGCTGTGTTGGGGCCGGGGCTTGGGGCTGGCTCTGACTGCTATAATACTGCTGGTGGGAAACTGGCTGGGCTTCTCTGCCTGACATCCTCGCTGAAAGTGGCCCATAGGACTTGGGCTGAAACATAGGCTGTTGTAGTGTGTCCTTAATCTGAGCTATTTCTGCACTACGACCCCTAAGAGAAGCAACACCTGTCTTAAGTTCCGCTAACTCTGTCATCAATTCAGGTGGTACCTTAGCTCTAGCTTCATTCACAGAGCACATTGTAGGTGGTGGATCCTCTGACTGGACCATACTTACACTTGTAGCTGGCTGCGGGGTGCTATACCGCTTTTTATTTATTCGTTCTGCCTCATTTGCACAGACAATGTTTAACCTCTCTAACAAAAGCTCATCTGAGGTTTCAGTGTCTAGCAGAAGGGGCTGCATGTCTATCCTGATACTGTCATTCTGGAGACCAGTAAGCACTGTGTGTAGACTCATACGCTGGACTAGAGCTGGGTCATACTTAAGCCCTGATTCTGACTCTTGGGATGCAAATAATACTTTCTGTCTTAGATCTAAGACCCTCATTACAAAGCTTTGGGGTAGTCTCCTTGTTTTGCTGTGCTTCTGAAGCTAGCTGTTTGTAGAGCTCGGTGGCCCTATCTTCCTGGAAGTGGGAATGCAGAATGCACCTCAGTGCGGGAAGAGTCAGGTGAGGTCTTCCCTCCAAGTAGCTGCGTAGCTGCAAGCCTGGAGAAATAGCTCTGATCACAGCATCCATAATCTCTATTTCAGGATAACCTCTGTTTAGTCCATTCTCAATCTGATGAGCAAGGCTGAAATGTCAGTTTATCTCTCTGGCCTGGTTTGCCTATTTGTCCAGAAATTTTGAAATCTTTGCGCCAATGTGGGCTTGGCTGCTGTTGGGCATTGGCTGAAGATTGGGTGTTTACTGGAGAGCCTGCAGTAGCTTGGTGCACAGAACCATTAACAGCAGCATTGACTGTAGTAGTCTGCATGACTCCAATTTTTGCTGTTCACTTGCAATACTCAATTCATCCATTTCTTTCTGTGTCACTGTCTCCTAAATATCATGTTTAGTGTGTGCCCTTTCACTATTGATGCCACTTAACTTCTGCAATTTTGTCTTTCAGTAGTAATAACTCTGACATTCCGTTGTCTTCTAGCTCTGCCACTTCCACTCTATCAAGGTGCTTTAGAATGTGAGTCACCAATGAGATGTGTGATTTTCCTTTAATATCTGCTCTTTGTACGACTGATATTTTCAAAAAGTCACAGATTCCCAGTAAATTGTCTCTATTCAGGGTGTGCAACATTCCTGCTACCTCTTCCTGTAGCTCTTCCAGGGCTATCATGTTGACAGTGCAGGGGCCTTTAACTGTGTAGGGGTTGATTCTGAACTGGTGGGTCTCCACGGTCCCCGATGATCTCTAACTGGCCTCAGGAAACGTGTACTCGACCACCAACTTCCAGCTCTCCTTAAACAGCAACACGTGCCTCGCTGCAGCCTGCCCGGGTGTAATATGGGGGATTTAGCTGGTGCAGAATTCAGTGTATAGGCTGTGGACACTGGACATCTGAGCAGCAATCCCAGCGGTGCCTTCAAATGTTGTCCCCCCATCTACATAGAGGAGAAATAAGTCACAAGCATGATGGTTGGTGTTACTTCCACGAGAGCTTTACTCGAATGAAAGAAAACCGCACTTCCTCCCGGTATGTGGGTGGAGACCAAAGCAATCGATCCCAGAGTGCAGGATTCAGATCATCCTAATACTGTAGATGACTGATCAGCGTTATACTTACTTGAATTGTCAATGTATTAACACATGGAAATGGAATAACAGTGAAAAATGAACACTCTTTTAACTCTCTTTTTTAAACATTTGACAATTTAACTTAACCCTTTTTTAATCATTACTGATCATGAATTTGAATCTGCTATACCTTGTTACAGCATAGAGCATATCACATTTCAACTAGTCACAGAGGCGGGTCAACAAGGATGCCCAATCGGCAGAGAAAAGCCAAGATAACCATAAAGGCCAATGGGGGGTAAAACCTGTGTTACAAACATGTTCCTCCTGCAGTTGTTTAAGCTGGGTCAGGATCTTGGTGAGGGCACGACGTGTTCCTGTATGCAAGGGTATAACGGCACAATATTCAGCCCCAACCATGGTGCACACTCCTTCATCAGTGGCATGCATTTGATCAATAGCGAAGCAGTTCTGAGCAGCCATAATAGAAGTAGCATGCAGTTGCTCACGGACCAGACCCAAAGCGTTGACCAAATAGTTAATGAAACACTGTTGATTGTACCAGATGTAGTTAATCCATGCAGTGTTACGGACTATTTGGACACTGGGCAGTAGCACGGCGGCAAATCCACCACCCACTGTTTCAATGGCCTTATATTGACTCGTGATGCCTACAGGTGTTTCAAAAAAATTTGAGAGTTACACTTGGGTCCGAGGCACATAATCTGTTGACAAGGATAGACGTGTGCAACGTCCCTTTTTGGTCGCGAAAGCACAGTAATATTGTTATATGTGTCTGGAGTACATGAGTCTTACCTTCCAGGCGTACTGGGCTGCAGCATCCCAGCCAATCCATAGGGAGGGTCTGGTGTACCCTGTCTCAGCCACAATACCAAAAAATGTCCGCCAAGGGCAAAGTGCTATCTACTAAATCAGGCAACTTTATACGAATCATCGATGAGTCTGTACATGTGTGCTCTGCATTGTTGTCACACTGGGCATGGGTAGACACCATGGGGATAAGGGCCAGCTTAATGTGAGTACAGTCGCTAGATGTTGCCTACAAACTTAAGGCCTTCCTCAGAGCAAACATAGAGAGGAAAGGTGGACAGGAAGCCAACATATACTGGAATAGAAGCATCAAGAGGGGTACTCACTGGGGGGAAGTCACAGCTCTGGCTAACGTTGCACATCCAAGCTGAGCCATAGCTGAAGGAAGCTGCTCCTAAGAGCCAGACCATAGGACACAAATAGTGTTCATTGTGTGGTTCTACTATACATTCATCCAAATTTCCCAAAGGTTGCATGAGTGGTGGTCGTTAAGTGTTAAGTGTTAAGCACTTGCAAATGAAAGATTGTGTTGCTGTTTCCAACGGTAGTCTGGTGCAACGACGTTTCAGTCATGGGTACTATTTTCTGGACCTTGGTGCCACCTAAAATGATAATAACAAGTGCGGTCAGTCCGACAACATTTATTAGAATGACGGCCGCAAGAAGCACCCGGATTTTTGTGTGATGGCTGGTGCAGCTCAGCTGCATTTGGGGTTATGGCCTTGTGGCCAGATTGGTGTATGGCATCTGGCCCAACTGCATGGGCTGCCTGCGGCAATGGAACTACGAATTCAGTTGAGAGAAGCAGTAGAATTTGCTGGTTTATATCTATGACAGGGATGGCGTTCATGTGTTGTTGGGGTCTCTGAGGATCAGGAAGGATGTCAAGATCTCTCAGACCTTGTAGCTCTAAAGTCCCAAACGGCTGCTCGTATGGGTGACAGTCTTACTCTAACAACTGCACCACTCAATCCCCAGTCTCGGTGTCAAGTATGAAAGGGCCCTCAGGAATCTGGCCTGGGTCTAGGATAGGGGCTGGAGGAGCAGGGACTTTCTCAGGCGGTATTTCAGCCTCTTCTGGTACTACCTATAGGGAGTCTTCACATGGAATCATCAACGTTCCGTGTTACCATCTGGTGTGCTCGTAGGGGTGTCGCTGTCACTCTCTGCCTGTCGGTGTGCTCTGCACTCTTCCCTCCTCCTAACATGTCGACATGGTCTGTGGGACGGACTTGATTGTGGGTCATCCAGATCGCTGTCGCTTGCAAAGTTTAGGGCCCCTTGATCATCTATAGAGAGTGTGCCTTCTGCTCACGCAGGCGTCTCATGCAGGAATCTACCTTTCCCTCCTTGATTAGGATGCTGGTGCCTATCTTCCCCATCCTTTGTCAGGTGCAAAAAATCTGCCTTTTCCAGCCCAAGGGCTGCAGTAGTTTAGGTGGTACCAGTGATCTTTGCCTTCAAGCTTTACCACAGTTGGAGTTGCTGCAACCACCTTGAATGGTCCTTCCTTTCGAGGGTCGTTGAAGTGCTTCCTTTTGAACATGCGCATGTACACATAGTCCCCTGGTTCCACCAGTCTCTCTGGTGTGGTGATGTCTTCACCATGGATTGCCTCATGAACCTGTGAATAGAAATGCCTGTGGATTTGGGTTAGGTGGCACACATATTCCTGCATTTCTCCCTGTAATAATAATAATAATAATAATAAACTTTATTTTATAAAGTGCCTTTAAAGCAGCTTCTCAAAGCGCTGCACATAAAATCACAGTCCACAGAAAAATAAAACAAATAAAAGTTAATAAGAACAAAAACAACAACATTAAAAATAAAAATAATTATAAAACAATCTAAAAAGACATCAGCAGTCGAATGCAAGTTTAAAAAAGTGTGTCTTGAGAAGAGCTTTAAAAATGCCAAAAGTCTGGGCTTCCCTGAGTTCAGGAGGAAGAGAGTTCCAAATTGAAGGAGCATAAACAGAAAAAGCCCTGTCACCCATAGATTTTAGGTGTGTTTGTGGAACAGTTAACAGATTACACTGTGAGGAGCGCAGTCTGCGATTTGGGGTGTAAGGGATTAATAAGCCAGATAAGTATTGCGGAGCCAATCCATGTAATGCCTTGTATGTCAACATCATGATCTTGAAATCGACACGGAACCTGACTGGGAGCCAGTGTAAGAACTTCAAAACAGGAGTAATATGGTCACATTTCCTGGTTCCCGTCAGGATCCAGGCGGCAGAGTTCTGAACATATTGCAGTTTGTTTATTGCGGTTTTAGAAACTCCGGCTAAAACGGCATTACAGTAATCCAGCCGTGTGACAACAAATGAATTAATCAACTTTTCAGCAACAGATAAGTTTAGCATTGGGCGTAGTCTGGCTATATTTCTGAGGTGAAAAATGGATGCCTTCACAGTGCCCTGAACAAAAAAATCAAAAGTGAGGCTGGGGTCAAAAATTACACCAAGGTTCCTCATCTTACTTTGGGTCTCTAAAACAGAGCCATCAACAAACAGAGACAGTGGAGCCGCTTTGCGAATTTGATGACGGGAACCTATAAGCATAACCTCAGTTTTCCCGCTGTTCAGGCACAGAAAGTTATTGTTCATCCATGTTTTTATCTCAGAAATACAGTCAGAAGGATAACAAGCATCAGTGTTTTCACCAGATTTAGAGTGAATGTAGATTTGGATATCGTCGGCATAAAAGTGATAATGGAGGCCAAGCGATCGCAGCATATGCCCAAGTGGAGATAGATGAATATTGAAGAGTAGAGGGCCTAGAACTGAACCCTGAGGAACACCAGTGAGCACCGAGCAAGTGTCAGACCTAAAGCCACACATAGAAATAAACTGGGAATGGTCAGTAAAATAGGATTTAAACCAGTTTAAAACTGTCCCGGACACACCAAAAACACTTTCAAGGCGGGTAAGTAAAAGACCATGATCCACAGTATCGAAGGCAGCTCTAAGGTCAAGAAGAATAAGAAGTGAGGTAGCTCCAGAATCAGAGGCCATCAACAAGTCATTGGTGACTTTGACCAACGCCGTTTCAGTGCTGTGAAATTTACGAAAACCTGACTGAAGGGGTTCAAAGAGGTTATTGTTTGTAATATGAGTACAGAGTTGAGAGGCAACAACACGCTCAAGTATTTTTGCCAAAAATGGAAGATTTGAGATGGGACGAAAATTGTTAAAATCATCCACAGAAACATTTTCTCTCTTTGGTACAGGTGTAACAGCAGCATAACTTTAGTATTGCTGGAACGACCCCAGTCTCCAGTGATTCATTTATAATGCTGAGGATAGTAGGGCACCACACAGCGAAGCACAATTTGAATAAATTCGTAGGAACTGGATCCAGCAAGCAAGTGGTAGATTTCATGCTGGATACCTCCCTTGTGAGACCCTCAGAATTAAACAGTGAGAAATGAGTGAAAGAAGCACCAGTGAACCCAGATGGACGAAGGAGTGAAGTGGCACAGTCAGGGTTAACAGGAATTTCTTTGCGAACATTAACAATCTTAGAATTAAAAAACTGTAGAAAAGAATCACAGTGCTGCTGAGAAACAGGCAAAGTGGTAATAACATTAACTTGAAGCAATCTGTTTATGGTTTGGAACAAGTGTCTGGGATTATTTTGATTATTTACAATAGCCTGAGAGAAGTAAGAGGATCTTTCAGTCTCCAGTAGTGCACGATAATCACCCAGAAGATCCTTCCACGCTTGATAGTAGACATTCAATCCAGTAAGGGGCCATTTTCGCTCCATTTTCCGACATACAGCCTTTCTAGAGCGCAGATTGTCATTATACCAGGGAGCAGAGCGGGTGAATGTGACCTTACGTGACCTTAGAGGAGCAAAAGTGTCAAGATTAGCAGCAAGAGTGGAATTTAGCTGCAGAACTTTCTCCTCCAGTGATGAGGGATGAAGATCGCTTAGGATGGAAACCACAGAATTGGAGAAAGCTGTGTGATCGATAGACTTCCACTTCCGGAAGGTTACTGTTCGGATGCTAGGCTCACTTGAATGATACAGTTCGAGGTTAAAAAAGACAGCTGAATGATCAGACAGTCCAATGTCAATAGATGAAAACTGCGATACAAATGAGCCATTAGCAATCACAAGATCCAGCGTATGACCCTTGTTATGAGTAGGGTCAGTTACAAACTGTGTGAAGTTAAAACAATCAATTAGCGACAGAAATTCCTTAGCCGCCACAGAGTCACTACAGTCCACATGAATGTTAAAATCTCCAACAATTACAATTCTGTCAAACTTGATACTCAACATCGATAGGAAGTCCGCAAACTCTGACATAAAAGCTGCATGTGTCTTAGTCTTAGGTGGTTTATAGACTGTAGCGATGATGGTGGATACAGGAGCGGAAATACTCAAGACCAGGCATTCAAATGATGAAAACTGGGGAACAGACACAGCGCTTGTGTTGAACTTCAGGTTGTAAACCACAATAATGCCTCCGCCTCTGCCAGATAGCCTCGGGAGATCTAATACTCCAAAGCCCACTGGAGTGATCTGGTTAAACAGGAGCCCATAATTTTCTTTATGCCAGGTTTCAGTTAAAAACAATAAGTCCAGCTTTTTATCTGTAAGAAAATCTGACAAAAGCAGCGCTTTGTTATTCACAGACCGCGCATTGAATAATGCGGCATAAGCCTGGCTCTGAAGCGGAGACGACAGTGGTTTAATCTCCACGCGGGGAACCGATATTAAATTGCTGTGATCAACACCAGTATGGAGCAGTTTGTTGGTCTTACGGCGACAGATAGGGACATAGATGTTAGGAGAGGATGAGACAGCAAGACTGCGCCTCAAGCCCCGATGGATATATCGCTTAGGACGTAGCAGACCAGCATCTCAACAGAGATTGTAAGAGTCTTTGGCTAAGCAATAACAGTTCTGTTTTAGATTCAGTAGCTGGCGCGTAGTGTACCTTAGCGGTGAGTGCACACTCGCAAGGCCAGAGTGAGTGAAACTCCGGAGCACAAAGTCGTACAACCCTCACACACAATCCACACACGCAGCCGAGCCGAGGCGTTGATTCAAAGTTACACGCTGCAGGTTATTCCAGGTGAAGCACAGAAATAAAAAACTACAGTCCAAAATATATCAAATGGCACCACCACATCGCAATCGTAACAGCACTAAAGACAATGTAACTTAAAAAACTCGCAGTTATTTAAAAAATAAATAAATATGGCTTAAAATAACAAACGAAAACAAACCAAACGGTAACAGGAGTGGCAGCAAAACACGCCAGCGTACCCTGTCACCGTAGTTGTTCAAAAGGTGGGCCCTTGTAGGGACCCTGAGTAAATGCCATAGGCATAAGGCAACATTTTGTGTGTGGTTAGATGATTAGTATGGTTAGTTACGACTGCATTTTCATTAGGGCTAGTGGCAATGCTTGAACCCAGTTAAGCCACGAGTTTCACAGATTTTTGTAACCTTGTTTTTTATTATTCAGTTTGCCCTTTCTATCATTCCCTGCGACTGTGGATGGTACACACACCCCAACTTATGCTCCATACACAAGGCTAATCAACCTCTATAACATGATGAACAAAATGCGCAGCATTGTCTGAGCTGATGAAATCTGGGACTCCAAACCGTGGAATAACTTCCCTACACAGAAAGTTATCCACTGTTAACGTCTCCTGATTGGCCATTGCAACAGCCTCTACCCAACAACTGAAGCGGTCTTCTACCACCAATATATATCTCTTACCCTCCTTCCAATTGTCACTGCCCATATCAACAAAGTCAATTATTATGTGTCTGAATGGGCCCCTCGGTTCTGGAATGTGCCCTATAGGGCTGTAAAGTTCTTGCAGACATTGTACCATATGCATGTCTCGCATTGGTTTAGTGCCTGATTAATCATGCT
Organism: Ictalurus furcatus; assembly: GCF_023375685.1. Taxonomy (NCBI): domain Eukaryota; kingdom Metazoa; phylum Chordata; class Actinopteri; order Siluriformes; family Ictaluridae; genus Ictalurus; species Ictalurus furcatus. The sequence goes on along the minus strand of NC_071264.1, from coordinate 1,583,344 downwards.
AGCTAAGTAGGGAGACCACCAAACTTCTTTGATTTTCTTCAAGGTTTCACCTCTATTGGCATGGTCTACTCCATCAGTGAGACAACCCACAAGCCATTTACACTACACCACAACCCTATGCCCCGTTCTTTCTTTGCCCTATAGCTAGGGTGTACCCTGCCTTGTGCCCGATGCTCCCTGGGATAGGCTCCAGGTTCCCCATGACCCTGAAAAGGATTAAGCGGTAGAAGATGGATGGATGGATGGATGGATAGTTCGACTAGCAAAGTCATAGCATACTGATATAGTCATAGTCTGATATAGCTGCTCCATGAGTAATTGTGGACCCATCTGCCCTCTGAAATCCTCTCTGTGCCCATATAGGCCCAAATACATAACATACTCCATATGCATATGCTGAGTCAGTATAAATTGTGCAACTTTTACCACTCCCTAGTTCACATGTAGCAGTCAGAGCCTTGATTTCTGCTGAGCAGGGTTGGAGTAAGGAGATCTCCATCACTGTATTAAAAAAAAGCGGAACCAACCTAGTCTCTAAAACAGCAAATCCAGCTTTATTCCCTGTATCAGCTTGAATACAAGACCAAACTACAAAGAACACATGTTGTACAATGGCTGATTCTCTAAGTCGGCACGAGCTTTAAGGAACTTCTCTGATTCAGACACGCATTTATGGGGCAACCCTTCTTGTGGAGTGACCATTTTGTCAGCGGGGTTGACTGTGTTACACCTTTCTATGGTTAACTACGGGGCCAAGAGAATAGCATCATACCCATGCGTCACAAGTTGGTAATGTCAAAAGACTGACTGGTCAATAATGCATACAATGTGTGTGTTGTGTACAGTGTGACTGGACCAAGGGCCAAATAACACCATGGCATTCCCTACTCAACATTATCCAATGCGTTGCTGTAGTACGCTATAGGTTGTTTGCCTACACCTTGTTGTCGTTGTGTCAATACAGCAGATGCAAAACCCTATTTTTCTGAAATATACAAGTGAAAGCGTTTACCATAATCAGAGTTTGCCAATGCAGGTGCCAACATCAATGTGACTTTGAGTGATTCAAATGCAGCTAACGCCCCAGGGGTAAGAGGAGCATTTGGCTGCGTTTGGTCTGTGCTTTTGATTAAATCACAGAGAGGTTGAACTATTAGTGCAAAGTCACAGACCTATGGTCTGCTAAAACCTGCCATTCCTAAGAACACCAACATTTGTCATACGGTTTGCAGTTTGAGCACTTTCCTAACGGCTTCCATTTGTTTTGGCAAAATTTTGCGGCTTTCCCTTTGTAGGGACAGGGGGTATTGTCTTTGATACGGTGGGTGAATGTTCTCTTTGACTTTTATTTTTGCTAACCCTGACGATTCAACTAACCCTATGTCTGTTGGGTGCTTTGTCCATAACTTATCTGCAACTTTTCTTAGCAGTTCTTCCACATCTGGATCTTTTCCTGTCTCTGCCATTACCATCTGCCTTTCCCCTGCAGCTACCTTTCTCTTATCATGAATCATGATGCAGGTCGCTACTATTGGGTCTACTGCAGTTACAGAGATACGTATGAACTGCCCATCAGGTGACCTGTGTAAGTATCGGATCTCATTTGGTTTCCATTCCCTTAATTTCTTAGCCTGTTTAACCATTGGTCGTAAATCTTTAGGTTCAAACTTATTTGCAACCATAAGAGAGACATGGGGGACTGCATCCTCCACCTGGTACCAATTCTTCAGTATTTCCGGCAGTTGTACCATGGCTGCTATCCCTTGGGGCCGCTTATTAGATCCAGTCTTTACTGCCACTTTACACCCTTCTTTGAGTTCTTCTCACAACTGGGCAAACTCCTCATCCTGTCCTCCTTTGTCATATTTGATTGCACAGTGTAACAGAGTTTGTGTTTCATGCCAGTCCGGGTGCATATACTTCAACCAGTTTCTACTGTTCAAACTTCTCCCATAATTCTGATTTCACCATGTCCTCCTCTTCCAACCAGTACACGTTGTCAATTACTGGGGGAGTTGTGTCTTGTTCTTGGAGGAGCAAGTACTGTGTGGATATAGGCTTCAGAAAGGCAACCCACAGCCCAGTTGGGTCGCATTGTATCTTAGCCCCTAGTTTACACAGGTCATATCGGCCTAGTAAGTCCACTGGTGCCCCTGGAGAATATAGCAGGGGTGTCTGTATAGTAAGGCCATTGAGCATAAGTTTCTGAGGCTCTGTAATGCATAAAGTCTGTATTTTTCCAGAGAAGCCCATAGTTTGAATCACTTTATGGGTGAGGGGGAGCTGTGAGCCTTCTTTCCCGATGCTTGAAAAAGTGTCCCCTGTATCAATCGTGAAAGGTACCTGTAATCCCTTCCCAACTGACACCGGGACTGTTGGTTCTTGTTCCGTGTGCAGTGTGGTGAGGTACTTCTCTGGACCTCTTCAACTCTAGAGTGGGTTTGGCCCCCCATTTGGGCCAAACATCGGCCCTCCAGGAGGCACTGGGGGCTGCCATTGTTGCTCCATCCATTGCTTTCCTTGTCCCTGTTTGATGGCCTGTGGCCCTAGGGCCTGACCTCTCCTCTTAGCCCTATTCACATGATCTCCTCATGTGTACCTGGCCGTTGCCTGTGGACAATTTTTCCTGAGGTGACTTGAGTCTCTACATGTCCAACAGCCTTCAGGAGACATGCTCTGTCTGGTGGATCCTTGCATTGGGCTTCCACCTAAGAACACTCTGCCCCGCCACCTGTCCTTGAAATCTATAATTCTGGGTGGCTTGGGGCCTTCCCATATACATGTATTCAACAGGTGCCAGCTGTATAGCAGTTATCACTACAGGAGTGTATGTTACTTGTGCTTGTGTCAGTGCTGCCACTGGAATGGGAGCCACAATTGGCTGTTCCTGAGGTGCAGTGGCTTGTGGCATCACCAGCAGCGCAGCTTGTTTAGCACTCTCTTTCTTTTTTTGTTTCTATTCCTGCTTTGCTCTAACTATTTCTCCCAGCTGTGCCATGTACAGTTGGGTCATCAATGTGTCAGCTGCTTCTTTAGTCTCCTTTTTCTTTTTCCTGTACTGATCCACATGATGTGTTACTTGTGCAATGAATGTGTTCCATTCCATTATGTTCAGTCCCACTACGCCTTCCAATTTTTCTTGCACTAACTCTGGTAGTTCCTTCTTTAGTATCATCCTGAAGAGTCCTGCACTGGTAGAGGACTCATCCCATTTGCCCCCTGACTCGTCTTTCCATTTGTCATGAAACTCTTGCATGCACAGATTTAGTTATCTTTTCTTCCTCTTTCAGCTTCATTGTTTCTAGTTGCCCTGGATCTAACTTTGTGGGGCACATTTTTCATATTGCTCCCCAAACAACATTCCACCTCAGGCCAAACGGCATCGGATCACACCTGGGGTCATCCACTTTTTCTCCAAGTCGGCCATCTCCATTATTTCTTCACAGTCTGGCACAATATGGCTTTTATGTCTCCAATGGCCAACAGTTGTCCTGTTGTTTTCTCCTCAAACTTGTTTATCCACCTTTGACCTCCATCGCACAGATTTGGAAGTTTCTGTATCAATCCCGTTAGGTCTATAAAGGTCCATGGTACGTATTGCATTGCCTTGCCCTTCATCATCAATGGGCACATGAAGGCAGGGTTCCCGGTTTTATTCTTTCCCTCTTTCCGCACGGTTCCTATAGTGGGTCTCTTGCCAGTGCCCTCATTTGTAAATCGATTTGGAGCTTGGAGAGATATTCGGTCATGTAATTCCAACTTCTCATATTGGCCAGAGCCACCTTTCTAGTTGTGTTGGCTATTTATATTAGTAAAGTCCATTTCACCTTCCCCTTCTTCCTTCTCTTCATCTTCCTCCACCACTGAGGTCTCCCTCTCTTCTAGTGCTTGCAACGTTTGTCTAGTTAGCTCCAATAATTCCTTCTGATCCTCTATGGAGTGGTTCATTTGGTTTTTGATTTCCTCTATTAATCTCATACTTTCTATTTGTGCTTTACCTGCATTGCTTATTTCCTCAGAGGCCTTGCATGCCCTTTCGGCCAATTTCCTCACTTGGTGGAATCCGCTTCCTTTTTCCTGTACAAAACCCTCCAGATTCCCTAGTCTCTCCTTCAATTACTCCTCTTTCTTGTTTTTCAATACAGTTATTGTTACGTCTCCTTCCATGTGCACGATCTGGCCTTTGTTGGCTTTGGAGTCCTGTTTTTATGGCCCTGTTTGCGTGTCTTTGTCATCAGTTCTTACAAATACGATCTGTCCTGGTAGTACTTGTTGTCCATTTGCCAAATCTTTCAATGCTTTGCTTACTTTGGGAGGGGGATCTGCAGTTGCTTCTCATTTGTGTGCCTTTTTCCATATTATGTTTTCTTCCTGTCTTCGTAATTTCACATCCTCTTCTTGGAGTACGTGCCCTATATGGTTGTTTCCCACATGGGGGTGCTATTATGTTGGAACAGAGGCATTCTTTCCCAATATGCTTGCATCTCTTTGTCAGCAGACAGCATGATTTTGTGTCTCTGTGTGATGTACACTGTCTCCCCTAGCTTCCTCTTCATCCAGTGGTCTGCACATCCGTCAAACGTTCCATGCAATTTCATCCTAGCACTTTCCCATCCTTTGATGTTTGGTATGCTGCCTTGTGCCACTGAAGGGTATACTCCCACCATGTGTGGAGGTGGTTGGGGAGTGGTACTGTATGTTGTATGGCAGTGGGATGCTGGGTCCCTGCTGCATCCCACATGGTGGCGCTGTCCCTTTCTCCCTATCCTTTTCTGACTTTTCGGTCTCACCCTCACTTTCCTTCAATTTCTCTTTGTGCTCCTTAACTTCTTTCTCTTTAGCATCCTACTGTTTCCTGCTCTTTCCTTGCCTGTTCTTTCCTTTCCCTACCCATCTTTCCTTCAAACCACCCCACTATTTCCTCCTTCTTCTCTAACCTGGCCTGAGCTTTTTCTCCCTTTTTCTTCTCATTCCAGCATGCTAACCTCTGCTTCATCTTTTGGCACATCCGTTCATCAAATGTTCCCTCTGTTGGCCATTGCAACTCTCTAGCTGTCCTGTCATGCCATTTTTTGCAACAATGCCTTATATACTTTTCATCTTTTTTTATGTTTCCTTATTATTATCTCTATTGGGGTACCATACTCTGTGAATCTCAGCTACTCCCTGGTTACTATTAGATTACTTATTATGTGCTTTATCAATAAAATATATAAATTGTGTACTTTTCTAATGCTGTACCTCTTTACCCACACCCTGTTTGCCGATAGCCTGATTGCTAGCGATCAACTCCTGGCAATACCAATATTAATTATGCTACAGAGTTGTCTGAAGTGACTACATGGCGAATATCCACTAAGCCTTCTTCAATGATCGTGTGACTAGGTATAAATTCAAAACGTGGTGTTCATGATTATAAGTATTTACTCCCCTTACTTTTTTCCCTTTTTGACTGTTTTTTATGATTCTCTCTCTCTGTATCTGTTTTTCTTTTTCCGGTGTGTAGAGGTAGGGTAGTTCTCTTCTCCCTTCCACCTCTCAGCTCCACCTTTTTTTCTAGGTGCTCAACAATATTCGCTAATTATCCACATAACCTTCCAAAAGAATAGCCACACCTTTTCACACATTGCTTTCCAGTTACGCCTCATGTTCTTACTACCATCTAATATATTTTCAAATCTTCACCAATAGCCCAATATTGTATCCACTCTTTTAGGTATTTATTTATTCATTTACTCATGCATTCATCTCCTCACACATGCTCACACTCACATTCATACACACACTGGGTCTACTTTCACCAAAAGGTTTGGCTCTTATTGCTCTTACCCTTTCTTCAGCAGATACCCAGACCTGGGCCCAGGATATTGTCCCCCACCACGCAGCCCTGCCCTTTTCTGTGCCCTTTTTCTGTCAGCAGTATATGGGGTTTCTCCCTCACTATGCAGTGATGCCTCAAGCTTCCTGTTTCCAAGCAGCCCTGTTGAGGGGGTTCCAAACCCTCACCTCAACAGTGGCATTACAGGAATTTCTTATTCACTTATTCATTACAACTGAAGCCTTTCAGAATTCACACACATATACCACAGAAGCACACATTAAAACATTCACATAATCTGCTGCTTCTTTTTTTACCAGAGGACCAAACTTAATTTCGTTTACTTCTCCCATCCACTGTTCTCCCAGAAGTTTCAATTACTCTCCCCAGTTATTTATCTTAGAGTTACCTCTAATCCACGTAAAGAAGGTTTAGTACGGATACAATCGCAGTTAACAGCTTTATTGAAGAGACGCAGGCAGATAAATCCAAATCGTGAGACAATAGCATAGTCTAAATAACAGGCAAGGAGTCCGGTGATCAACATACAGGCATAAATGAGGCAAGGCAAGAATCAAAAACGAGTAACGAGAACTAGGTCAAAACCAGAATAAACAAACACGGTATCAATGCTTGGAAACGACAGAGACAATGCAACTGCACATATTACTTCACAAAGTCATTGTGAATAAGCAGTCTCTTATATAGTGTGGTGTGATTGTGAGTGTGATTGGGAGATGTGAGGGAGGTATGAGGAGAACTCGGTTGTTCAGGTCAACAGACTCTGGCGTAAGCATAACTTGGCTGGTCGTGGCATTGGTTTCAGGCATGAGCAGAGCCTGGTTGGTCGTGACGTCGGTTTCAGGTGTGAGCAGAACCTGGTTGGTCATGACGTCGGTTTCAGGCTTGAGGAGAACTTGGTTGTTTGTGTCAGCAGACTCTGGCAGGAGCATAACTTGGTTGGTCGTGACGTTGGTTTCAGGTGTGAGGACGTTGGCTTCAGGTGTGATCAGGGCCTGGTTGTTTGTGACATCAGCTTCAGGTATGAGCAGAACCTGGTTGGTCATGACGTTGGCTTCGACCTGGGACAGGAACTTGGCGTGAGCAGAGCTTGGGTTGGCTGTCTCTTCGACCTGGGACAGGAACTTGGCGTGAGAGGTCATCCCTTCAACCTCGGACAGGAACTTGGCATGAGAGGTCATCCCTTCAACCTCGGACAGGAACTTTGCTTGAAAGGTCACCTTTTCGACCAGGAACTTGGCTTGAGAGGCTGTCTCTTCGACATCAGACATGAACTTGGCCTTCTGCTGGAGTTCTGGAGATGAAACCGCCTCGTGGGTCTCATGCTGGAGCTCTGGGGATAAGACCACCTCATAGGTCTCATGCTGGAACTCTGGGGATGAGACCATCTTGTGGGTCTCAGGTTGGCACTCTGGAGGTGAGGTCACCACATTGACCTCTGGTTGGAGCTCTGCAGGTGAGACCTCCTCGTGGGTCACAAGCTGGAACTCTGAGTTCGCCATGTTGACCTACGGCTGGAGCTCGGCTGGTGAGACCACCTCATGGGTCTCAAGCTGGAGCTCTGAGGTCACCACATTGTCCTCTGGCTGGAGCTCAGCAGGTGAGACCTCATCGTGGGTCTCAAGCAGGAGCTCTGAGGTCGCCATGTTGACCTCTGGCTGGGGCTCAGCAGGTGAGACCACCTCATAGGTCTCGAGCTGGAGCTCTAATGTGCTGATAATATGTAGTAAACAGCACATCCGGTTCATCTCTGAGGCATGGCTCCCCCCCAAAATCCTCAAAGATCATCTGGGCTGCCATACACCCTCATGACAAGTCCCACAAACAGATTGACACTCTCCAGTCCCCAGGATCCCATGGCTGCTAAATGCTGTGCCCACTGGCATGCTGGGCCGCAAAACCGGGACAACAGGAACCCTAGCCATTGCTTCTCATTGGACTTGGGGTCTGTTAGGCTGGAAAAGTATATCTGGCCGTCCCCAAGAAAAAATTCAGGATCACCTGACAAACCATCAAACACGTAAAAAGGTTTAGGACTGATGCAATTGCAGTTAAGAGCTTTATTGAAGAGAGGCAGGCAGATAAATCCAAATCGTGAGACAATAGCATAGTTTAAATAACAGGCAAGGAGTCAGGCGATCAACATACAGGCATAAACGAGGCAAGGCAAGAATCGAAAACCAGTCATGAGAACTAGGTCAAAACCAGAATAAACAAACACGGTATCAATGCTTGGAAACGACAGAGACAATGCAACTGAGCGTATTACTTCGCAAAGTCATTGTGAATGAGCAGTCTCTTATATAATGTGGTGTGATTGTGAGTGTGATTGGGACCAGGTGTGTCTGCATAGTGTTCCGGAGAAGGTGAACATGTGTGTGTGTGTGTGTGTGTGGGAAGTGTAGTCCATGGTGGCCATGTTTGTAGGCCGCTGTGCAGGATGGGAAATGTAGTCAATGATTTGCAGAATGTCGAATAAAACAGGTGTCTGCTTACCTCTTTCCTATGCAACCAGTATCTGCTGTCCACAGAGTGGTGTAAGCTCTTAATATTTATTATATAATATAATATATTATATTATATATTATAATTATTATTATAATATTATTATTATATTATTATATAATATATTATATTATATATTAAGAGCTTTATTATAATATAATAAAGCTCTTAATATTTATTGTTGCTTATTGTTACCCATATTTTCTCTCTAATCCTAACCGTGTTATGCATTTTTGGTGCTTCTTAAACATCTTGTGAGTGAGTGAGTGAGTGACTGTGTGTGTGTGTATGTGTCTCTGTGTGTGTGTGTGTGTGTGTGTGTGTGTGTGTGTGTTTGTGTGTATGTGTGTGTTTCTTAAACATTTTGTGAGTGTGTGTGTGTTTTCAACTTTATGCTCTTTCAATGCACCTGTTTCCTACATTCTTTATATGTGCTTTTACATGTATATGTGGATATATTTATGTGTTACCACTACTGTTTTATCTCATTTCTTCCTTTCTGTTCTCTGTCCAGCTGACCAACACCTTCATTCCGCTGGACCTTCTCTCTCTCGGCTGATCAATCACTCTAGGTGAATATCTGTATCATCAGATGACACATTTGGCAGTGGATGTTACAGCTCTGCTGGAATGGCTCTGCACTTCACCTGTACCCCCAGGGTTTCCTCATCCTCCCGCTTATCGTAACATTCCATCCGTGACTTATGCTCATGTTTCTACTCAAACTGAGGCTCATCTGTCTCCCATGACCTCTGTGGAGGGCCCATTTATTCTTTCCACTGCTGGTGACAGTAGCTTTGCTATAAACACACCACCATATTTCCCATCATGTACTAATTATTCTCCAACAAGTCCTGTTCCCTCCCCAGTGTATGATGTGTATGATGGTGATTCTCAATAAACTACATACTCTGTTACCCTTGTGTTTTCCTGTGTCTTAAATGTTTTCCACAGATCTAAGAACAGTTTAGAGAAATTATTCACTGAGAGAAGAGTGAAAAGGACTGTGTAATGTGTAGCATATGAGCAGCATAGCTTTGAGTCAGTGAACTCTACAGGCTTTAAGACCCAGCTGAGTCAGTTATCTGTGATTGGGACTCCTGACATCAGTGTAATTCCTGAGGTATGAGGCGTATCTCCTGTTTGAATAAGTGTGCAGACTGTAGCTGAATTAAAAAGATGGAATTATTGGTGTTTAATTATGAACACATTGTGTAACAGTGCTGAGACAACAGAGTATTAATTATAGCTGATATTTCTGTTTTATTCTAGAATGATTGCAGGAAAGAGATCAGACTCACCAGAACCCAGCTGTGTGTCCATGAAGAGCGACTGGTCACTGGAAAAGCCGATTGCCTTCAGAGACAGAGACAGTTCTACTGATGTGAGGTCAGTACAGTGAGGTGTTTTACAGCAGTGTTCCACCTGATCAAACTCACTGGTCTCATTATGAAGCCCTTCATGATCTTTATCAGGTGTAGCAGTAAAACACTAAAGTGTGCAGTGCTGCAGCTCTCGGACTGGCAGTGAGGAAAACTGCTTTAAGAGTTCAGTTCAGCCTGCAGTCCCTGAGCTAGAGGGTCTGTGGTGCTACACAACAACATTTACACCTGGGACATTAATGACCCTATAAATATTTTATTAGCTGTGAATATATATAACTGTTGGTTTCTAACCAGGATGTGTTCCTGTGTGTTTCTAACCAGGAGCTGGAACACAAAGTCATCACTCTGATAAAGAATGAGCTGAAGAGGTTTAGGAAGCTCCTGAGTCCACATTACCCAGCACGCACTGAGAGGGAGGTGGAGGATGAGGAGGATCTGCACGGTGTCAGAGAGGGAGCGCTGAAGATCACACAGCACGTCCTGAAGAACATGAACCACACAGCTCTCGCTAACACACTGCACAACAGTAAGAGCTCTGAGTCATGGCTTTATTCCATCAGGTTCACTTTAGAGAGAGGAAATAGTTTTTGATAGGAACACTTTTAGTTTGAAGTTTGAGTTTAGTATCATGTACATCTGCTGCTGTTCTGTTTTGTCCATGGTCCAGCTTGTGGTTACTCTGTACAATGGCCCTGTTCCTTCAGTAATATTTAGTACATGAATCAGGAAAGAACAGCAGCATTTGAAAGAATTTTACGTTTTAAATTGTGTTCAGTGATTTCGCATTAAAACCTGTTATTACTTTGTTTATTACAGTCTTTGACGTCTGTGTACCAGCCAAAGCTGAAATCCAACCTGAGAGAGAAGTTCAAAAGAATTAATGAAGGAATCTCACAGCATGGAAGCTCAGCACTTCTGAATGAGATCTACACAGAGCTCTACATCACAGAGGGTTGGAGTGGAGACGTCAATAATGAACATGAGGTGAGACAGATTGAGATAGAGTCCAGGAGACCAGCAACACAGGAGACACCCATCAAATGTAATGATCTCTTTAAAAACAAGTCCATCAGAAGTGTGCTAATTAAAGGAGTTGCTGGAATTGGAAAAACTGTCTCTGTGCAGAAGTTCATTCTGGACTGGGCTGAAGGAAAAGCAAATCAGGACGTCACCTTCATGTTTCCACTTCCCTTTCGAGAGCTAAATCTGATGAAGCGGAAAAATCTCAGTCTGATGGATCTTCTTCATCACTTTTTCCCAGAAATAAGAAGACTAAAATTAATAGACTATGACTCCTACAAAATGGTGTTGATCTTTGATGGTCTGGATGGGTGTCGACTTCCTCTAAATTTCCAGAACAGTGAGCGATTGTTTGATGTGACAGAGTCAGCCTCAGTGGATGTGCTGCTGACAAACCTCATCAAGGGGAATCTGCTTCCCTCTGCTCTCCTCTGGATTACCTCCCGACCAGCAGCAGCCCTCCTGAGTGTGTAGACCTGGTAACAGAGGTACAAGGGTTCAGTGATCCTCAGAAAGAGGAGTTCTTCAGGAAGAGGATCAGTGATCAGAGCCTGGCCAATAAAATCATCTCACACATGAAGTCTTCAAGAAGCCTCTACATCATGTGCCACATCCCAGTCTTCTGCTGGATTTCAGCCACTGTTCTAGAGAGAATGTTGGGTGAAGCAGAGAGTGGAGAGATCCCCAAGACTCTGACTCAAATGTTCACACACTTCCTGATCTTTCAGATCAAGCACAAGGACCAAAAGTACCATCAGAAGAGTAACCCTGATCCTCAGCAGACCAGAGAGAGTATCTTGGCACTGGGAAAACTGAGAAAGCTAGAGAAATGAAACCTGATCTTCTATGAGGGAGACCTGAGAGAGTGTGGCATTGATATTAGAGAAGTGTCAGTGTACTCAGGAGTGTGTACCCAAATCTTCAGAGAGGAGTTTGGGCTTCAACTGGGGAAGGTGTTCAGCTTTGTACATCTGAGTGTTCAGGAGTTTCTGGCTGCTTTATACGCATTTCTGTCCTTCATCAGCAGAAATGTAACAGAACAACAAACCACTGATCTGTCTAATCTTCTCAACAAGTCAAACATGTCTGATCTCCTCAGGAGTGCAGTGGACAAGGCCTTACTGAGTGAGAATGGACACCTGGACCTGTCCCTCCACTTCCTTCTGGGTCTCTCACTGGAGTCCAATCAGACTCTCTTACGAGGCTTAATGCCACAGGCAGGAAGCAGTTCTCACAGCAAACAGGAAACAGTTGAGTACATCAAGGAGAAGATCAGGGAGAATCCATCTCCAGAGAAATCCATCAATCTGTTCCACTGTCTGAATGAACTGAATGATCATTCTCTAGTGCAGGAAGTACAAACTTACCTGAACAGAGGAGGTTACAGTCGTCTCAGTGGAACCAGGCTCTCTCCTGCTCAGTGGTCAGCTCTGGTGTTTGTGTCACTGAACTCAGAACAGGAGCTGGATGTGTTTGATTTGAGGAAATATGACCCATCAGAGGAATGTCTTCTGAAGCTGCTGCCAGTGGTCAAAGCCTCCAGGAAAGCTGAGTAAGTTTTTTTTTTTTTACTTACAAATGTATTACTGCATGGTTTATTATTTTAATGTAACACTGAACTGCACTGTTTGGATTAATGCTCGTTAATAGTTACTCTCATCATCTTTAAACAAACCACTGGTACTTTTACACAAGATTGTTTCACTATCTCTTTTATCACAAAATCATATAATTATGATTTATTGCATTATCTCTAAAATTTATGAAAAAACAATCTATACAAAATAACTTTGTATATTCATGACTGCTTTTTGTTAATTTTGTGAACTAAACACCAATGAAAGGCACTTTTTCTTTTCTCCTTATATTTGAAAGTGACGTTGAACAGAACAAAATGACAACAAGGAAAAAAAACACTGTCAAAATGGGGTATGAATACAAAATATAAAAAGTAATTATTAAAACACTCTATTCAACATCAGGTTTCAGGAGGCAATTTGACAGTACCACCTAGGTACCAGTTCTTTATCTTTTAGTTGGCCGATGCCTGTTTTGTGTTGGAGTGTTGCGGGGAGTTTAGCTCCCTTATGCACACCGTTAGTAGCTCCTAGCTCTGACTTTAGTTATGTAAATCAGCTGCTGAAAATAGCTTTTGCGACATTGGCGATATAGATAATATACAGTAGGAAAATACCTATCAATAGACATTTTTCTATTGTCCTATATTGCTATATTGCATAGCCCTATCTACACTGAGGGACACATGTGAAAGGGTGCTTTGACACCTACCTTGTTTGGTTTGGACCGATCAAATTTTCTCTTTAGTTTGGATCTGTTTGGACATATGTGAACACTCCACGTGTACTCTGGTCCACACCAAACACCTGAACCAGTGTCTGTGTAAAATCAGAGATTTGTAAGATTTGTACGAGCATAGAGAACAACACACACCTGTTTTACTGTCTCTGTGAAATTTTACATATAACTCACTGTAAAGTATGACTAGTATTGGCATATTATTAACTGGTAGTGACGAGTTCTATAACTCTTTATTTTCTGTAATAAAATGCACTATATCTGCAGTGTTGGTTGAAGAACTTTGAACACAGATCAGAGTGTAGTGTGTGTAGGCTGATCATTCTCACATGTATGTGTTATGTACATGATCTAATGGTCTTATAACAAATTGTAGCTGAGAGATTGTGGAGTGCAGAAAGGCGTGGCTGCTCCTGTAAATGTGCTGATGTGGTGTCCTGTTCTCTGATTTCTGTGTGTGAGAGAAAGACACTCACATTTCTGTTACATGATAAACTTCTGCTGTATTATGGCTGTGTTTGTGTGTTTGAGATCAGTGTTCTGATATTTAATTTCTCTTCCAGGCTGTGTGAGTGTAATCTGACAGAGGAAAGCTGCAGAGGTCTGTCCTCAGTTCTCAGCTCAAACTCCTCCAGTCTGAGAGAACTGAACCTGAGTGTAAATAAACTGCAGGATTCAGGAGAGAAGTTGCTTTTCGCTGGACTGGAGACTCCACACTGTACACTTGAGAAACTGAGGTGCACGCAATTACACTCACTCTCTAATTTATATATATATATATATATATATATATATATATATATATATATATATATATATATATATATTGGACTATTCATATAAATTTTGTACATATGTAACCCCTTCTTTGTGCTGGAAGTGTAATATTAGATGAGGTTACTACTTTAAAAGGTTTTAATTAATAGAATCCTGAGTACTTAGTAGTTGATGGTGAATTTGCTAACCTCTATTTACCAGTAGACAATGTTAACACAGGCATAAATGTATAGAACAGATTTAATCTCGAGATAGCGTGGTGCCTCCACTGAAGAATTACCCTACTCACACACTATGAGCTATATGGGTATTCCCCAGAAACAAATATCAAGTATGTCAAATATATACAAACCTTATTAAATGAAAAAGAAAAGTTCAAAGCCGCCAAGTAATATGTATAACAACAACAACAACAAAAAAAACATTTATTTTCCTATATTCTGTTTCTTTCTGGGATGTATTCAAATCTTTCCTTTTTTAAAATGTTTTCGTAAAATATCCCCTTATGCTTTAACTTCAAAAAAACTCAAACTGTATGAATTTATAGTAGACAAATTTAGACAAGTAAACTCAAATACTCATTTCTTCCTCACAAAAGAACATACCAGAGTTAACCACTGCCTCAGACGGTTTTAGCTTAACAAACATTAAACACCACTAACAATATAGTTTGGATTTGTTCCATCTTGTTGTAAATGTTCAAACCTTTACCAGGTGCTTGGGTTTATGTTTTTTTCCCGTTGGGGCCCGTGAGTTGGTGCACATACCAAAAAAAACTACTTGGCTCCTTTAATGAACTGCTACTCAAAACTCTCCATTACTCACGCCTCTCGAAGGGAAGAATTAACTGACTTGGAAACGAGCTGAGTGAATGAATCCGCTGCAAGCGAGGTTCCAGCAGGCAATAGTCAATTCAGCGATGCAGGTTTGGCGGTAGAGTCCCTTCTTACACAGGCGTAGTTACTGTGCTACTTAGCACAGTTCTCCACAGTCCTTGTCCCTTCAATTCCACGGTGAACACTGCGGCTGGCGGTTACAGCTGTCCATCCCTAACGACAACATTAGCTTAAACGTCCTTGGGTTACAGTTTATACTTAGCCCTTTTCAAGCTAGTGCAAAACAACAGATGCAGATAACCGAGCTGCACTTCACTTAAACCTACGTTTCACAAAGTTACCAAACTGCTAGGTGCACACGACTCTTAGCTTAACAAAATTATATTTGTGCCACTACTGTAACAGTACTTTAGTCTACAAACATCGTCACCTCTGCGTTAAAACTCAATTTTTTTTCCTGCTCTGCTCCCGTGTCATTCCCTCCCAGTGCGTTTCACCTGTCCTCCAACTCCTCCCTCTCTTTTCTCCACTCCCCAACAAAGGTGATCTCTGATTGGCTACGAGTGTAATTAAACAGGAAACGTATTGGCTTAGACTGCTCCACTGAAAACAAATTACAGCTCACCCTAAAGCAAAGGATTATGTGAAATGTAGTTTTCCATTGAATTTACCCAAATATGTAGCAAGCACGCCAGTTATTCAGCTGCATTTTTGTGAGGTACCTACACATAAAATGCAGCTCGAAGTTCTTCACAGTGGAAATTATATAATAAAATGGTTCAATGCCTGCCTCGAGACCTTGGGCTCTATGTGAACATTTTGCCCAGCAGGCCAGGACCACTGGGAGTGGGAGCTGTTGTCGGAGCTTCAGGAGAATCTGAGTGCTGAGTGCTGCTTAATAAAGTGCACAAATGCTGCACGCATGTCCACATTGACATGTCTCTGTTTGTTACCGTATGTGTTTTTGTTTTGGTTTATGTCCTGTCTCCACCCATGTCATGTCATTGGTTGTTTCCCCATGTGTCATGATCACTTTCACCTGTTCTGTGTTTCGCCATTGATTAGTCTATATATTTAACCCCCCTGTGTGTCTTTGTGCTTTGTGCAATATTTACATTTACATTTATGACATTTGGCAGATGCCCTTATCCAGAGCAACTTACAGAAGTGCTTTGAAGTCTCTATCAATAAACACATCCCGATCCTGGTTCACTAGGTCATGGACTAAGAATACTATCAGTCTTAAAACTCTGTTGGGAGGTAATATAGTAAGAAAAACACACAGACAACACAATTTATTTATTATTTTTTAAATGAAAAGTGCTAATTTAAGTACTTTAGGAAGAGGTAGGTCTTTAGACGTTGTTTGAAGACCGACAGTGACTCAACTGTTCGGACATCTAGGGGAAGTTCATTCCACCACCTAGGTGCCAGAACATAGAAGAGTCTTGATGCATGCCCTCCTTAGAGATGCATGCCGTACCCTGAGAGATGGTGGCACCAGTCTAGCGGTCTTGCCTTTGTAGGCAAGCATCAGTGTTTTAAATCTGATGCAGGCAGCTACAGGAAGCCAGTGGAGGGAACGTAGCAGTGGGGTGGTGTGGGAGAACTTGAGAAGGTTGAAAACAAGTCAAGCACCTGCATTCTTTATCAGCTGCAGAGGTTGATTGGCGCTCACCAGCAGAACTACCAGGCATGAGTTGCAGTAGTCCAGTCTCGAAATAACAAGAGACTGAAGCAGTACCTAAGTGGTCTTTATGGATAGAAATGGACAAATCCTTTTGATGTAAAGGAGAAGTCGACATGAGTGTGTCAGATTAGCAATGTGAGAGGAAAAGGACAGTTGATTGTCCATGGGTACCCCAAGGTTGAGAGCAGTAACTGAAGGTGGGATCAGAGAGTTGTCCAGGGAGATCACAAGCTCGTGACATGGTGATGAATCACCAGGGATGAACAGCAGTTCAGTTTACCTGGGATTAAGTTTCAGCTGATGATATCTGCCAGACATGCTGAGACATGTCAGAGGATTTGAGGGAGGGAAAGATGAGTTGAGTGTCGCAGTGGTATGAGAATCTATGTGAGGATATGACCTCACCAAGAGATTGAGTATACATGGAGAACAGAAGAGGACCATGTACTGAGCCTTGTGGGACACCAGTGGAGAGAAGCAGATGTGGATCCCCTCCATGTCACCTGGTATGAGCAACCTTCCAGGTAGGAAGCAAACCACTACCATGCTGTACCATGAACTCTGAGACTCATGAGGGTGGAGAAGAGAGTCCTGTGGTTGACTGTGTCAAATGCTGCTGAGAGGTTGAGGAGGACGAGGACTGATGACAGTTTGGCTTATCTAGCAGCATGTAGCTTCTCAGTGTAGGCCAAATGGGCAGTTTCTGTGGAATGTGCCGCTTTCAAGCTAAACTGGTTAGTATCTTGAAGCTTGTTCTGTGAGAGGTAGAGAGACAGTTGGTTGTAGACAGTGCATTCAAGGATTTTAGAAAGAAAAGAGAGAAGTGATACTGGTCAGTAGTTGCCAATGTCAGAGGGATCCAGAGTGGAATTCTACAGGATGGGAATAACCCTTGCTCTCTTGAATGCAGTTGGTACATGACCAGATGATATGGAGCAATTGATGATAGTCGTGATTGTGGCAGTATGGAAGGGATTGGAGTCAATGGGCAGGTGGTAGGATTGCAGGATAAGATGACCTGCAGGATCTCTTCTGTTGCTAGATTAGAAAAATGTGCCAGTAAAGGAGAAGGGGAATCCTCAATGGGTAGTGTAGGAGTTGGGGTAAAAGTGAAGGTCTGGCAGATTTTTTCAATCTTCTTATCATAAAAGGTGGCAAAGTCTTCAGTAGTCAGGGAGGATGGAGCAGGAGGAGCTGGTGTGTTGAGTAGTGAAGAAAAGATGTTGTGGAGCTTGCAAGAGTCTTGTGCAGACATTTCCAGCTTTTCCTTATAGAAGGCAGTCTTAGCAGAAGTCACTTCAGATGAGAATTTGGACAGAAGAGTGCAGTAAGAGGCAAGATCTGTGTCGAGCTGTTATTTCTTCCACTTGTCCCTGCTGTTCTAAGATTTTCTCCTCTCTGTGGGACAAAAGTCGAATGGTTTTACCCCACTTTCCCTTCTAGATCGGCACAGTGGCGCAGGTTGTCCAGGCTCAGGAGGTGTGTTGTTGGTGACAATCCTGTTGAAGAGTGCTGCAAGGATCTCAGAGCCTCGTCTTCATAATAGCTTCCAGAACTCAGCTGGGATATCATCTGGCCCTGTCACTTTACCATTCTTCATCCTCTTGATGGCCGGCAGTGCCTTGGCTACAGGATTGGTGGGACAGGTCCATGTACAGGTTCAAAGCTGGGAATCGGTGGATGCAGCAACTCTTTGTTGGAAATCATTGAGAAGTAGTCAAACCAATGCCGAAGGATAGCTGGCGGATCTTGGAGAAGCTGATGGTTGACATCTTTGACGTGCATCACCTGACTGATGGCTTGAGTGGATTGGTGGCGAGAGCTAGCGAGGCGGTAGATCTTATTTGCCCCTTTTGGTGTGTCAATCTGGTCATACAGATCATCATAGTGCTTTGCCTTGGTTGTGGCTACTGTGCTTTTCACTATCACACAGACAGTATCAAACTGCTGTATTTAAATATTTTAAAGTGTCTTGGTGACTGTTGGTCAGAAATCTCTCACACTGTGCTCTTCAGCCTCTCATACTATAATCAGTCACGTCTCTCTGTTTGAAACGTGACAATAACAAGAAATCCAAGCACTGATAAACTTGGACATGCACAGAAATGGCACAAGATTGTTGTGTTGGTTAAATCAGTGCTGTCTCTAAAGTTTTGAACAGCATTTAATGAAGATGCCGTGACAAACAAAAGTGATTTATAAAATGTCTCTGTGAAATTCAGCTTTGTGTTAATGCTGAAATATCTACATCACTTCTGACATCGGAACAATGTAAATTTATTTCTACAGCATGTAGATCAGTGTACATTACACACATTTACTTTACTAACATGCCAATACTATTCATACTTTACAGTGAGGTCAATAAGTCAATTTCTCTGATGTTATCTGTCCTCATGGAGCTGGTACCATTTTATAAACATGTTTCTATTGTTCTATGGGAGCAAAAATATTCCAGAAAATGTTTGTAATGGAAAGTAAATGTGTGCATAATGTGCACAATGTACACACTGTACACAATGTAATGAAGCAGTAAAGGACAATATGTAAATGTTCTCCAGCAGAAATTTCCCCAGAGCTTTTGAACACACTAGTAGTTATATCATACACTTTCTGTCAAACTGTCAATCAAAGTAATGTGTTTGATAATTTATGACCCTCTGTGCTTCCCTGACTGGCAGGTCTGTAGGGGTGGTGAGGTGGGTAACCCTATCGAGTGTATCATCTGGTCAATCTGGCTCCTTTGTGTCTGGGGGTGTTGTGGAGAGGTGTGTGTGGGGGAATAGCCCCCCCTCCCAACAAAAGGTGTTTATGTTAATGAGTTTGGTTTTTGGTGGGGTGAAATACGTCTGAAAAAAAATAATGTTTTTAATATGGGGTTGTGTTACTATGTGCCGTTGTTTCGTTTGTGTAAACACATTGTTAGAAAAGCATGATGTTTGAATGTGTACATATATGAGTAGAATATTTGTTTTGTGAAATAAATGAAAACAATTGTTGATTATGTTTTTAGGGATCCCGGTTTACCTTTGAATAAAAAGTTTAGGAGGTAAAGCATCTTTTTTTTAAAAAAAGAATCTGTTTAAAAGAATCGCTTGTATTACATACATTCTAAACACAAACCTTTAGGATGTAAAAATGGTTAAAAGAGCTGTTTAAAAAGAATAGCGCATATTACATGACTTCTAAACAAAGATCCTTACGAGGTAAAAATGTTAAAGTGCTGGTTAAAAGAATCGCCGTAATGTTTAAACTAGGAGATAAGTTTTTTCCAGAGATGTCTTCCATTCGCTAAGCAGTAATCAAGTTAAACTGAAACACCCACACATACGTGTTTTCAGACACGCCCCTCTCTCTCTCTCTCTCTCTCTCTCTCTCTCTCTCTCTCTCTCTCTCTCTCTCTCTCTCTCTCTCTCTAAACACACCCATACACGTGTTCTCATCGTAGCCAGTACGTTCTGTCAAAATGTCAATCATGGCGGTAGAACTAGAGGGCTAATTTATGGCCTCGTCCTTGTCAGGCCTGCGTTTCTCTAGGAGTGCTTAATTTATGGCCCTTTGTTTCTTCCTGACCAAGAGTTTTTTATGACCGGGGGGGGGTTGTGGTGTGATCCTACAGATTGATTATGATAATGCGTGTCTGTGGGGGTGTTAATGGGTTTTTAAATGGATTGTTAAGACATTATGGTTAAACACAGAAGACAGCCTGCAACTAACTGCTACAATGGCCACACCGAGAACTCCTAATATCTCTAGAAGACGGTTCTGCATCACGCCTATAAGAGACTCTGATGAAAAGATTGAGGAGTTAACTTTTGCTCCAAGAAAAAAACAACAATGTATTAGTTTGTCAAAAATTCTTCGTGTGGGTGATGAGCTTGTAAAGGAGCTGTTGTTTAACCCCGAGCAGGGCGTTACCAACTCTGGAGATCCTCTCTTAAGACCGCCCTCATGCTGTGATGATTAAAAACGGGGTGCCCCATGTCACAGTCAAACACATATTACGAAGATGTCCCAAGATTCTACATACGCCTGCTACAGCAACACCCCGGAGACAGCGCCGGCTCTGCCCGACGACAACGCGACAACGCTAGAATCCCCGCCGCAAACATACGACAACAAGTGGCTGGATAATTTCTGCAAGGAATTAGGATATCACAACCTAAATTTCCTCACAACTCCATACGGAATCAGAGGCTCTTTAACTGGGGCCTCTGCCTACATCGGTGTTGATGACACAGACGGCTGTATTCGATCTGAAGCGTTCAAGATTATAAAAGCGACAGTCGTGGTCCTTCTGGAGCATGTTATCAATAAAAAACTGAAAGATGTCTGTTTGGATTGAAGTCGATCATCCGAGTCAGCTTAAACACTCCTGTCTGTTCGAACCTGACGCGTATTTCTTTGACAAATACTTTGAGGAACTATTGCGTGATCTGCTCAAGCCTGGGCTTAAACATTTCATCGCTCAAGCCTTAAGTCGGTTTGGTTTGAGGGTTAACCCTTGGAGAATTCAAGGATCGGTGGATGCCGTTCTACACGAGCTGCAGGACAAAGTGTACATTGTGCAAAGGCTTAACGAGGTCAGAGAGAAACTTGTGGATGTCAGCAGCGAGCAGATCGTCTACGACGCCGTGGACAGCTGGAATGGGGTCACACCAGCCGTTTAAGATGGGGAATGTGTGCAGCGCTACAGGATTACCAAAGAGTCTGCTTAAACGCCGTATTAGGTGCGAGATGTCCAGTCTGTTGTACAAATGCCTTACAGACTGTGTTGGTGTATCCGTAGCTGTAAACGGATGCGATGTTGACCCGAGACGTCTAACAAATCTCGTGAATCAGATGTGTCTTGTGCGAGGTACAGTGTGTGATTGGACTGCTTTGGTACATATGTGTATTAACGCATGCGAACCGATTTTGGTTTCTATCACAAAAACACTAGATCTTGTGACTGAATGTGGCAGATGTATTAGAATTGCAGACATTTTATGTATGTGTACATATGTGTATGATGTGTGTGAAATTCTGCTGTTGAGAAATGACCAGACAGATGTCTGTGAAATAATTGACGCATTTATAGCGTATGTGGTTGACAAAAACACTGTGATGTGTATAAAATTCCTACACTCCCTCAATGATGATATATGATAACGTTTATGATCTTTTACTGAAATAAATACCAAGACGTGTGTAATAGACTTTTTTCAGGTCTGCTGTCATGTCTCCTGACATGTCGACACTTTAACAATCACAAAAGAATAACACAGATGGTCTTAAACGTCTGTGGAAGATTATCAGTTTATTTATATATACAGTATCTCACAAAAGTGAGTACACCCCTCACATTTTTGTAAATATTTGATTATATATTTTAATGTGACAACACTGAAGAAATGACACTTTGCTACAATGTAAAGTAGTGAGTGTACAGCTTGTATAACAGCGTAAATTTGCTGTCCACTCAAAATAACTCAATACACAGCCATTAATGTCTAAACCGCTGGCAACAAAAGTGAGTACACCCCTAAGTGAAAATGTCCAAATTGGGCCCAAAGTGTCAATATTTTGTGTGGCTACCATTATTTTCCAGCACTGCCTTAACCCTCTTGGGCATGGAGTTCACCAGAGCTTCACAGGTTGCCACTGGAGTCCTCTTCCACTCCTCCATGACGACATCACGGAGCTGGTGGATGTTAGAGATCTTGTGCTCCTCCACCTTCCATTTGAGGGTGCCCCACAGATGCTCAATAGGGTTTAGGTCTGGAGACATGCTTGGCCAGTCCATCACCTTCACCCTTAGCTTCTTTAGCAAGACAGTGGTTGTCTTGGAGGTGTGTTTGTGGTCGTTATCATGCTGGAATACTGCATACTGATCATGCTCTGCTTCAGTATGTCACATGAAGCTGACCTGAAGCTCCAGAACCTCACAGCTGAGAACAGGATGCAGTAGAGAGTATAAATTAATCTTTCCTCTTTGTAGGGAAAATTATCTGTTCTGGTTAAATTGTTTAATTCTCCACCATTTTATGTAAAGAAAATTTGTTGTTTGTCTAATTCTTTTTCATTCTGTCTCACTCTTTCTCACTCTTTGTCTCAATCCATCTCAATTTTTGTCTTACACTTTTTCACTTCGTCTCACTTTTTCACTCCATCTCACTCTGTCTCACTCTTTTTCACACCGTCTCACTCTTTGTCTCATTCTGTCTCACTCCCTCTCGCACTTTGTCTCACTATTTTTCACTCCATCTCACTCTTTTTTTACTCTACCTCACTCTTTGTCTCACTCTTTGTCTCACTATTTTTCACTCCATCTCTCTCTTTGTCTCACACTTTCACACCATCTCACTCTTGGTCTAACTATTTCACTCTGCCTCACTCTTTTTCACACCGTCTCACTCCGTCTCACTCTTTGTCTCGCTCTTTTTCACTCTATATCACTATGTCTCACTCTTTGTCTCACTCAATCACACCCTCCAACCCTAAATCCTTCCAAAACCCTAAAACGCTCCATAAACCTGCAATCCTAAAACCCTTCAACCCTAAAACAATCTAACCCTCCATTGATAAAACCCTCCGAAACCCTCAGAAAACCTCCAACCCTAAAACCTTCCAACAAAACCCATTACATTTGGCTACCTCTTTGTATGATAGAGTTTCAAGCAGCATTTGTGGATGGCACGGCGACAGCCTCCGGCCCTAACTGTAACCTGGGAAGGTTCAAAATGTAATATATCTCCTTTTGAGACGACTGATTTGTACTGATCAGCAGGTATTTAACACACCCTGAGGTTTCACACACACTATGTCATCATTGTCAGGTTCCGTGCCAAAGGGGAACGCCTCTGTATGCAAGATTTCTGTGATTGTAGGTCAGATTTAGGTCATGTGATCAGAGACTGGGGGAAAAAATAAACAATGGTCGACTTATTTAATTTACGAATCAGAACAAAAGCCATGAGAACAAACTCCACTGCACACAGTGATATCTGATTTTTTAAAAAAAATCTAAACCAAAAATCAAGGTGTTACTTTTATAACTATTATAAGTTATCATCACAAGCCTAATTATGATCTCTTACATTCATCAGATTGTTTCGCTTAAAAGGAACTCAAACTCTCGTTTTGTATATTTAATATTGATGTTTCGTGTGTCAACTTTGCCTCTCTCCGAGACATACACTCGCTCACACTGCTTCCCCTCATGGATACAACACGGTAAAGCTCTTTAAAGTTGTTGTGAGTGTGTGTGGGTGTGAGTGTGTGTGAGCATTTGCATTAATCCACATCAGTTTCCCTGTTCACATGGTGCTGCTCAGCGTCCCCTTTATGTTCCAGTAAAGTTTATAACACACCCTCGTTAACGTCCGCTCCTGATGTAGTGTGTAACTCATGTGTCTCTCAAGACTGAAGGGTTACCCGTAAAAGTTGGCAGGTCGGGTACAGGCATTTATACATTTTTGTTTTTCCACCCAAGCTTCCACTGCAATTCCTTTACGGCCCACTAGGGGGTCCACCACACGGTGTGAACAATTCAGTTCAGTTTTATTTGTGCAGTGCTTTTAACAATGGACATTGTCCCAAAGCAGCTTTACAGAAATATATAAATTCAGGATATAGATTTTATAGATTTTTTAATGAGCAGCCAGAGGTGACGGTGCTGAGGAAAAACTCCCTGAAATGATATGGGGAAGAAACCTTGAGAGGAACCAGACTCAAAAGGGAACCCATCCTCACATGGGTGACACCGGATAGTACGATTATAAATAAATGAATCTCTTCTAGAACACCTTGGCCCCAAATGCCTTGGAAGGGTGTCTCACTCCAGCTCTCACTTGCGAACACTTCCAGAACAAGGAGAAGAGGAGACAACCACCAGGAACACACCTTTTCTCAAGACTGAATGGTCAAAACAAATCAAACACTACATCTTTCAAATATTCATTATTTCAAAGTAGTTTATTGGCTTGTAAACAGTTTTGCCCATCAACTGAGGGGACTCAACTGAATTGAAGTGGACTAGGGGAGGTGTTAAACTCAATATTGGAACACAACCAAGCACATCAGTATCGTTATTGTTGTTGTCTCATCCTCATGTTCCAGCTCTGAGGAATTCCAATGTAAATGTCAAGTACATTTATAGGTGCATCTAAAAAAAAACTGTTAATTTATTTCCATAATTTAATTCAAAAAGTGGAACTTTCATATATTCTAGATTCATTCCACATAAAGTGTAATATTTTTCTTTTTTGTTTTAATCTTGATCTTAATCTTGCAGCTGATGGAAATCAAATATCCAGTATCTTAAAATATTAGAATAAAGAATTTATATTTATAAAAAGCAAAGTTTGCAAGAACTTGAACAGGAAGTTCTTGCAAAAGTTCTTGCATTAAAGTTAATAAATACAGTTTAACATTCTGTTCTCAGATTCAGAGAATGAAACCATGAACCGCAAAGTCAGCAAAAATATTTTACATTTAGAAACTTAGGGAAAATAGGGAAATTTCCAAACTAAACCCACTACAATTATACACACGCACACACTCTGCAGCTTTTCAAAACTCCTGCCACTAGCTCTCCAAACATCCCTCATACTAGACGCTGTTCCATTCAGCATTTCGGTTGATCTTCAGAGACGCCACTCAACGACGACCAGACGAACGAATAACCATTGCGGGAATCCCCTCAACACCACGACATAACGAGGAAAACCCTTCAACATGCAAGCAATACCCCAGAATCTAGCTAAGACTGGTGCATATAATATTAAGTGTAAAACCCTTCTAAAGAAGTAAAATTAGATTGATAAAATTGATGGTTTGTTCAGGTCATGGTCTGTGAAATAACATCCTTTGTTATAAACTCGGAACTTCATTCACTTTCTTAAACCATTTTCACCTCTGCTTGCTTGCGTGTCTGTGTGTGAGTGAGTGAGGGTGAGAGTGCGTGGGAGAGAGTGAGTTAGTGTGTGTGAGAGAGAGTATGAGAGTGTGTGTGTGTGTATGTGAGTAATTGAGTGTGCGAGTGAGACTCTGTGAATGGTGTGAGTGTGTGTGAGAGAGAGATTGTGTGAGTGAGTGATTGGTGTGAGTGTGTATGAGAGAGTGAGTGAGTGTTGTGAGAGTGTGTGTATGTGAGTGAGTGAGTGTGAGAGTGTGATTGAGAGAGTGTGTGTGAGAAAGTGTGAGATAGTGAGTGTGAGAGAATGTGTGTGAATGTGAGTGAGTATTATTGAGTATATGTGAGTTGTGTGAGAGAGTGTATGTGTGTGTGAGAGTGAATGAGTTTGTGTAGGTGGGTTGTAGTTTGTGGTTGTAGTATATTGTGTATTTATTGTTTATTGACCATGGTTTGTTACTCTGAATGACGTTTTTTCAAAAATTGAGAATGTGTATTGGTATTGTCATTGTTCCCGTTATTGCAATGTTATTAGTATTAGTCTGTATCATTAAATTAGTTTTAATAATATTCTTGAGTAAATGGCAGATGTTGAAAAACAATAAGCATTTTATTCTATGAGACCTTTAAACCGAAAGGTACATCACTGAGAAGTTTAAAACCTACAGGTTGTGTGTGTAGCCCACTAGAAGAACAGATTGTTATACCTGTATAAACAAAACAAACATTGGTGGCAATACAATATATTACGTTTTTCTTTTGCTTTGGGGTGAGTATGAATGCCGTTGCTTGTGGCTTTTCTACAAAGTCATGCAGAGTAAGTTTCCGATGGAAATTTTGGCTTCTTGTTTATGTTTTAATGTTATAATATTATTTGTTTATGTTTTGGTCTAATTTAATTTGCTATATAGTAGGAGAGATACACGTTTGTGGTTTCGGACGCAGCCCACGGGTTCAAGCAGTCGTCTATTCGCATGTATAACACGAGAAATAATTACCTGCACTTGAAGCTTTTGTAAGATTAAAAATGAAACACATAGAACTGTATATGGTACCGTAGCGAAGACAAACTGTATGTCGATACGTGAAATTCTGGAGGGAACGTCAGACGGCGTGGCGTGAGGATGTAATTACGTGTATCATTAATCGATCTGTGTTCTATAACACGTAAAACAGGAATATGAAAGGAATATTCTAAAAGTGACTCATGTAAACACCTTAATCAGAATATTGTCTTATTCAGAATAAGGTCAATAATTAGATTACTGCTGTCCATGTAAATGTACTGTGATTGAAGAACAGATTTATTTTGAACATACAATAATATTGCTGAGAGCTACAGAGTAAACACATGCACCTGAATTGACAAATATGCCATAGTTAGCTATTAGACAAAAAAAAAAGGATAAGTAAATGTAATGGTCACTCGTTATCAATGTGACTATTATTAAACCCAATATTAAACAACATAGTCATTAACTACTAAAGCTGGCTTCAAGTACAGGTTTGTAAAATGATGTACCATTTTTGTTTGATTATTGATGCTGCCGCAGCCAAGTCACACACCGTAAAAGAATTCTTTATTTTAATTGCTATATTATAACGTACTGTAGCTACAGCGTGACGCCCACCAGTGACTAATTTAGTGCCACTGCTACCAAAGGCAGCAAGCAAGCCACCAATAGGAGGACAGCAAACTCACAGAATAATCTAAATGTAAATGAAACATGCGAATGTACGGAAAAAAATATTTTCAAATATCTTCTTCAAGCTCGCTTACTTCAAGAACGTTACATACAATACAAGCCCGTTTTCTGCCAAGTCTAGATCACGCTGATAGATGATGGATTTCACGCATCAGGCAAATTCCCTATTACAATAAATTCCCTATTGTTTGAACCTCATGTATTCCTTACCAAAAATCTACCAAACGGTATATTGTTCCCTTTCAAAGGGAACTCCATTTTGCGTGAGCTCAGCGCTGTGGGACGCGCCCTTGCACATGACCCGTATCTGAAACTTGTATAACATCATGCCTCTTTATAGGCCCGCCGTGATCAGGTGACGTGGCAATTAAGTGCATCGTGTGATATATAAATGACACCTGTGAACAGCGCCGTCAGCCTGATTATCTTCAGCGATACTGCATGTTGGTCGTTTATGTAACACTCTCAAAAAGACTCTTAATTTCCGCTCTATCTTTTCAAAAAAAAATTTTTTAAAAAGAAAACTTTTACTTTTCAATGGAAGCCCTAAGCATCCATGCATTATTCATTTTTTTTCTGTTGTTTTCTCGTGATCTCGACTTAATTTTCTCGTGATCTTAACAAAAGCTGTTTTCTAACGACGTCATTTTATTGTGTGAAAATCTGACGCTTTGCGAATGGGACTGGAGTTACATGCACGTTGGCATCTTCACCATCATAAATATAATAATGTCCCGCTGTAGAGATGGACTTTATCTCCACATTAAGAGAGAGGGATGTGTGTCCCCTTCTCAAGTGGACACTAATGTGGAAGTCGTTAGTCTTGCAGGGATGAGGTAATTTTGTAGGCCACCCCAGAAGTTAGCATCACCCCGGTTTCTTTGACAAAAAGCCAGTAGGATTTTTCCATTGGCTTTTGGATTATTGCAGAAAATAAACTCTGTGACCAACAAAAATTGGTTACATGTTTCCTTCATTAAGATAAGATTAATAAGATTTTGAAGCCTATACACTCGCCAGAAGTAAAAAGCTAAAGTTAGGCTATAAATGAACTACACCACAGTCGCATGACTTCAACTTCAACGTCTTTATTTAAAATACAACACAACTGGAAAATACTACAAATTGATAAATCTACAAGTTGGAAAGTTTGAGTTGCAAGAGTGCGAGTATAAACACAATGAGGCTGTAGAAGAAGAGTTTTCCTGTTCGGCGTAATGACGTTTAATGTCCCTGACAACCTCTGTGGTCCCATTTATCCACTTGTTAGCAACCGTCTTTTTCAAGACACGGAAAAGCTTTAAAAAAAAATCCTGAGTGGGGTATTACTAATGTATTTTATGGCGTAGTATAAAACGTGAACATATATTAAGCTTGTGTTAACCACAGACCTTATTTCAGGCATTTAACCAAAAACACATTCAAAACCGTCTGGGTTACATATGTGTAACCCTGTTCCCTGAGAAGGGAACGAGACGTTGCGTTTAGCATAACACTATGGGGGAGCGCCCTCGTGCGCGACCGGCATCTGAGGCTTGTGTAAAATCATGCCTATTTATAGGCCTGCCATGATCAGATGATGTGGCAATTAAGCGTGTTGCGTGATATATATATGGCACCTGTGAACTGTGTGATGTCTGCCTCTATTATCTGAAGCAAAGACGCAATTCACAGGCTTGCCCTGGTCTGACAAAGCTATGCAACGTCTCGTTCCCTTCTCAGGGAACAGGGTTACATGCGTAACCCAGACGTTCCCTTTCAAAGGGAACTCCACGTTGCGTTTAGCATAACACTATGGGAACGAGAATACCCACTCCGTCATACTGAGGGTACGGCCTGTTCAAAAAGACCCAAGTCCGAGGGTCACTGCAAGACACTCGAGCCCGGGGCGGAATGAATATCCAGGCTGTAATAACGAATGAATGTGTGTGGCGAAGACCACACTGCAGCAACACACAAATCCTGTAAAGCTAGCCCGTTGGACAAAGTTTTCGAGGAGGCGACCCCCCTAGTGGAATGAGCCCTTATGCCCAAAGGCGTAGCGAGACCGTGTGCCTCATAAGCGATAGAGATTGCTTATATGAATTGCTTATATGAATATACAAAAGTTCCACTTTTTAAATTAAATTATGGAAACAAATGAACTCAGTTTTTTTTTAGATGCACCTGTAAATGTACTTGACATTTACATTGGAATTCCTCAGAACTGGAACATGAAGATGAGACAACAACAATAACGATACTGATGTGGTGGTTGTGTTCCAATATTGTGTTTAATATTGTTATAGATTTAGAGATGCGCTGCTTTGGCACAGCATCACCTCTACTGTCACTGCCAAAGCAGACCAGCAGCTGCTCTGACTTATGCCACTGGCTGGAGCAGTGGACGTAATACAGAGAGCCCTTACTGGACACAGCAGGTGCATTCTCTCTTGTTCCAGTGTGAGGAATGGAGGAGAGCAGAAAGCCTGCAACACCACAGGCTGGGCAGCAATATATTTCTGCTGCCCAGGAATATAATCCGGCCTAGGATACAGGAAGGCCTTGGCTAATCCAGGAGTAAAGTCAAGGCAGGAAGGGGCAACAGAGAGAGCTTGTAGATCTCCTACTCACTTGAGCGATGTCAGGGCCAGCTGAAGAGCTACCTTTAGAGTCAGAAGCTTCTCAGAGGCTGACTCTAAGGGCTCAAATGGGGCCCCTGACAGACCTTCCAAGACCAAAGAAAGGTCCCAGGAAGGTATGCGTGGCCTGCAGATGGTCCTCAGCCACCTGACACCACACATAAGCATTGAAGTTAGAGGATTTTGCCCCACAGAGGCTCGGCTGGGCGAAATGGTGGCCACGTAAACCCTGATTGTAGAAGGAGTCCACCCCACTGAGAAACGTCCTTGTAAGAACTCCAGGACTGTAGCTATTGTGCAGTTCACTGGGTCTAGCTGGCATTCCTTACACCACAAGACAAAGCCGCCACTTGAGCGCATACAATTTGCAAAACATAACATAAAACATAAAACAAAACATACGAAAGGTGGAGGAGCACAAGATCTCTAACATCCTCCAGCTCTGTGATGTCATCATGGAGGAGTGGAAGAGGACTCCAGTGGCAACCTGTGAAGCTCTGGTGAACTCCATGCCCAAGAGGGTTAAGGCAGTGCTGGAAAATAATGGTAGCCACACAAAATATTGACACTTTGGGCCCAATTTGGACATTTTCACTTAGGGGTGTACTCACTTTTGTTGCCAGCGGTTTAGAGATTAATGGCTGTGTGTTGAGTTATTTTGAGGGTACAGCAAATTTACACTGTTACACAAGCTGTACACTCACTAGTTTACATCGTAGCAAAGTGTCATTTCTTCAGTGTTGTCACATGAAAAGATATAATCAAATATTTACAAAAATGTGAGGGGTGTACGCACTTTTTGAGATACTGTACATCTTTAACATATTCAAGTCCGACACATACACAAACTGGTGTGAGAGTCATGGATCAAGCGCAAATGGCAGTCATAATGTAAAATTAATACTCAACTAGTGTTGAAGTTTAGAAAATGTGATAATAGTTTAGTTTATCGCGTTAAGTGGCCAATTTAAAACTAAAAGGGAAGTAAAAATCTCCCGGATTTCACCTCACAAGTGTCTCGATTGTGCACAAATTAACAGGGCATTTAATTACAAAATTAAGTTTGAAAGACATAACACAACACGTTCCACACTTAGAGTGACATTAAATTTTACACAGGCTAAATCTATGAATAAAGAGATTTATATCACTTACCTTTTCCTCAGAGTCCTTCTGTCTTTGGAGATCAGTGGTCACTGGTAAAATGAGTGCAGTACTCCAAAAATCTGATTCTGTGCACTGCTAACAGTTTCAAATTCAAAGAGAAGTCTCGTGCCTTCATTATAAAACTTCTTTCATTCACAAAGATATAATATTATGAATAATCACCATTTAATACGCAAAATGATTGGTACTTGTTCTAAATTCAATTTGCTGGCACATATTTGCGATTGATGTATGGCAAATAATATCAATTATATGATATGTAAATATCAAACAAGATAATAAAATTCAGACCTCGATTCATTTACTTAATTAAAATGTTTGATAGAATTAGTAAATTTCCCATATTATATCCAAATGGCAACTTGACCAAGACCTGGTGACAATGTTGTCATAAAGTAATATCACGCTGATGAAAAGAGACTAACTGGCGACATCATCAGAACACACTATGTTTGATGGTAAGTTTTCTGCTTGTAATGGTTTTAATGGTTACTTAATTATAAATAAGTTCTCAGAGTTTAAAATTGAAAAGAGAAATCAGACACATGACTAAACTTAACCTTTGAGCCAGTAGCAGCGGGAGTCTGTGGAGATTTTCCTGAAAAGAGCCGTCTGGACTCATTCATTATAAGAGGTGTAAAGAATCAGGACAGTGGAATAAAAACACAGAGATTCACGACTCCAGAATCTCCACTAATCTGTTAACCAAGCAGCTCAGGTGGGACGTTTCAGATGAATAAAGACTCTACTCTGTCATTTATTTTATTTGTTAATTTTAAAAAAGTAGAAAATAACTATTTTTGCTGGGTTTCATTTTCGAGGGGTTTCCTGTCAGTGTCCTCAAGGTAAACCTGCCATAAAATGTACTCTGTATGGCTAGTTTTGGTTTTAGTGAAACTTCTTATGCCTGAGGGAAAAAAAGGCACATTTCAGAAATACATGCATCTATTAACTAAATAACTGATGACTAGATCCTTCCAAATCCTGTAAGAAACAAATGCAAGTAAATATCTTTTCCACCATCCAGCCCTAAATTAATTAAAAAGTCATCAATATATTAGCTTCTAATATCAGGGCAGTGGGAGCTCAGTGGTTAAGACAGTGGACCCCTGAGCAGAAGGTCATGAGTTCAAATCCCACCACTATCAAACCTGCCACTGCTGGGCCTTTGAGCAAGGCCCTTAACCTCAACTGCTCAGTTGCATAAAATGTAAGTTGCTCTGGATAAGGGCATCTGCCAAATGCCATAAATGTAAAGGCAGTTTGCAGACAACACACATTTCTTAATAACAAAGAGGTACTTCCACTAGTTAATGATAAAATTGCTACTTTTTCAAAGGCTTCAGGTCTGACCCTAAACTTTTTTTTTGAAAGTGGCTATTCATAATTGTACTTTAAAAGAAATAGAGGGTATTCCAGTAAAAGGGAAGGTTAAGTACCTAGGGGTTATGATTTCCAAGAATTGCACTAATAGAGAACACTCAAACATCAATTCTAAAATTGAAGGAATGAAAAAAATCCTTAAATCGTTGGTTATCTAGAGACTCTTGACTAAAACTGAGGAAATGTCCAAACTTGTATATTTATCTAAAGCCTTGTACAACCCCAATTCTGAAAAAGTTGGGACAGTATGGAAAATGCAAAAAACAAACAAAAAGTCATTTGGAAATTCAGTTCACACGGTACTATACTGAAAACACATTATTAACACGTTTTACTTTGTGAATTTCATTTATTTTTGAAAATATACACTCAATTCAAATCTGATGACTACAACACACTCCAAAAAGTTTTGACAGTCGACTGTTCACCGCTGTGTAACATCACCTTTTCTTTTAATAACTCAAGCGTTTGGACGCTGAGTGAAGACACCAGTTGGTTACGTTAAGCAAACGGAATTTTCCTTATTTCCGCTTCATAATGCGCCACACGTTCTCAATGGGAGACAGGTCAGGACTGCAGCAGACCATGCTAGCAGCTGCACTCTCTGCTTACGCAACCGTGCGCTTGTAATCTGAGCAGAATGTGGTTTGGCGTTGTCCTGCTCAGGATGGCAGCATATGTTGCTCCAAAATGTGTAGATATATTTGTGCATTAATGCTGCCCTCACAGATGTGCAAGTTACCCATGCCGTGGGCTCTGACACACCCCTATACCATGATAGACACTGGCTTTTGGACCTGAAGCTGATAACAGCTTGGATGGTCCTTTTCCTCTTTGGCTCGGAGAACACAAAAACTATTTGAGATCACCCAAGCTCAAAATAAAGATGACACTGTGAAACAAATCAAAGTACACCTACTCACCAGATCAGTTTCGATGACCACCAGGGCGTACTGTATAAGAAGACTATACACAAAAAGATCAAGGAGAAAAATACCAACTAGTAGTACCACTAAACTTGATCCTAAGTTTCCACTAGGGGGCCACCTCGGACGGCTGAAGACCCTGCTACGAGTGCTGGGGCTTTTGATGGAACTCTGCAAAAAGTGGGGATAATACAATAACTCACCACAAGCAACCACCTGCATACCACCCTGACTGAAAGGGTCAACTGAACCCTGAAGGTCATAAATGCTTCATATGTAGGAGACCAACATGATATATGGGACCAGT
Source organism: Ictalurus furcatus (assembly GCF_023375685.1). Lineage (NCBI taxonomy): Eukaryota > Metazoa > Chordata > Actinopteri > Siluriformes > Ictaluridae > Ictalurus > Ictalurus furcatus. The sequence continues at coordinate 1,549,970 of NC_071264.1, read as the reverse complement.
GAATCCAATTCAGGTTTGCCATCAACACAGCCGAGCATGAGACAACTGGGAGAACGCCCGCAGTCTCATGACAGGCAGATTCCTCAAACGACCACTGGAACAGTTAATACATTGACCCCCCCGATGCCAGACCAAGCTGCCTATCCGGTGGTGGAGAGACAAAAAGAAATGACTAGAAAAAAAACTAGGGTTAAAAAACTAGGGCCAATACATTACATGGTAAGATATGGTAAGGTGTCTGCCGAAGACAATTTTAATGTGGTTCATTTAAAAAGATATGATGGACTCTTACCTTCAATGGCATAGGCTGGGGGTGGGGGGTGAGTCTATGTAGCACTTTGTCCATGTTTATATACTCAGCAAAAAAACCCAACATCCTCTAACATTCAACTGCTCTTATTTCCAGCAAAACATGTGTAAATATTTGCATTAGCATAAAACATTCAACAACTGAGACATAAACTGAAGAAGTTTCACAGATGTTTGAGGAACAAAAATGGAATAATGAGTCCCTGAACAAAGTGGAGCTCGATATCAGAAGTAACAGTCAGTATCTGGTGTCCTCCAGCTGTTTTACGTAATACAGTGCATCTCATCTTAATGGACTGCACCAGATTGGTCAGTTCATGCTGTGAGATGTTCCCCCACTCTTCCACCAAGGCATTTGCAAGTTCTCGATCACGTCTGGGGCACACATGGTTAGTTACATGTAATTTCCCACTGCAAGGACGATCAGCTGGTGTCCTACATTACGGACATTGCAGTTTATTGCTCTGGCCACATCTGCAGTCCTCATTCCTCCCTGCAGCAAGTCTATGGCATGTTCACGCAAGGTGAGAAGGAACCCTAGGTGTCTTTCAGTGTTTTTCAGAGTCAGTAGAAAGGTCTCTTTAGTGTCCTAACTTATTGTAACTATGACCGTAATCACCTACTGCCTGTAAACTGTTCATGTCTTAAGGACTGTTCCACAGGTGCATGTACAATAATTGTTCATGCTTCATTGAACAAACATGAAAAACTTCATTTAAACCCTTTCCAATAAAGATCTGTAAAGATTATTCAGATTTTACAAAATTATCTTTAAAATACAGTCTCCTGAAAAAAGGACGTTTCTTTTTTTGCTGAGTATGTATACCTGCGTGTATAATTATTTTAATTAATAGCACGTTAGCTATTAGCACTGTCTAGTTGGCATCATCCACATTGTGTTTGGCTCCGTGCTCGCGTTATCACAAGACTTTACATGGACTCAGCACCAGTTATAGTTAGTCATCAGGTAACGGTGCGCATGTTTACGGAAGTGAATTTAAACAGGGAGAGAGGCAACAGGAAGAGGGCGCTCAGATGAATGTCCCTTCACATGTTGTGTATTATTGCCACATTCCTCCAGGATTTCACTTCCTTTTTTCTCTCAGAGATTCAGCAGTGGGACTCATTATTCAGACTGAACGTAGGATCCGCTCACATTCGGACCGAGAATGTGTGAGGATAATGCAAAAAAGATTTTATCCATTGTATATATTTCTTAAAAAGGACTTTTTCCACTGCGAGAGAGACTGTTGGTGTGGGTTCGCTGTATATATTTGGTGGTTTGTTTTTGTATAATACATAACAGACTTGATGAATGTTATTTGTGGTTTTTGGTGTGCTTTTTCTATACGCTATATATTTTGTACTACACATAGTGTAAATGACATTTATACAACACACGTACAAAACTGTATTAAATGGCAGGAATACATTCAATGCATGTATTTAAAGGTTTTCAGTTACACACACACACACACACATACATATATATATATATATATATATATATATATATATATCTTAAAGTCAAGCCACCCTTGTTACTATTAAAACAAATTAACAAACAAGGAACATTTTTTTTTATTTAAAAAAGGATTAAATCAATATTACAACTGTGAATCAATCATCTGTGTAGAAATGAATGTTTCACTGTCATGTTACAAAAAACTGAATGAAGCCATGTTGACCAGAAACACACTGAATAAATAGATTAAAAAAGGAGTTAAAAAATAAGCTATAAACAGCTACAACACATGGATGTGTATTTGTGTAATCAGTGTGATGATGTGATGATATCTCTGTGTTGTTTGTAGACGCTGAAGGATTTGACTTTGGATTGTAAAATATGTTATTAAAGCCTGAAATAACTTGTAGCTGAAAGGATTAAAGCAGTGGTTTTCAAAGTGGAGGCCAGGGGGCGCCCGGGGGGCCTCAACAATTTGGTGTGCCCATCCCTCCCACTAGTATGTTTTCTCTTTCTCACTCTCAGACAACCACACACACACAATCAATTCCTAATGTAATGTAATGTAAAGAGGTAAGATGTAATCATTAATTAAAAAAAGGGGGATATATTCAGAAGTCTGTATTTTTAATGTGTTTTAAAGACATCTTGCAAAAGGGGGGCCTCAGTCAAATGTTAATGCCATTTGGGGGGCCTTGCCCTGGAAAAGTTTGGGAACCCCTGGATTAAAGGATGTGATCAGTCACGGTTATTGTTATGGAACTTCTACATCTGAATATAAATGATTCAGCTCCCAAACTGCTGGAAATGTGGGACGGGTTCTAACACTTCACCAAAACTGCTTTATCCTGGAAAATAGGTTTGAGGTGAGACTCCTGTCATACGCCAGTCCTGGTGAGTTTATAATTCTTAATTCTGAAAGATAAACATCAGCAACACACACACACAATGAGATTATATATTACACTATGAATATTATTCAGTATCATGACAATACAGTAAGTATACTGAGTAAAAAGACAGTAAGTAGCAGAGTCAGTAACTCACTGTAGTGTCTCCAGTTTACAGTGTGGATCCTTCAGTAGATCAGAGAGCAGCTTCACTCCTGATTCTCCTGGATTATTACCGTTCAGATCCAGTTCTCTCAGGTGTGATGAGGAGTTTGACCTCAGAGCAGAAGCCAGAGCAGCACAGCCTTCATCTCTAATACTGCAGTTACACATCCTGCAAGAAAGAAAACCTCCTCACACTTAACACACTCAGTTTAAGCTCTGAAAACATCAACTACACAAAATCTTTATATACAGAACATTCACTCTCCATCTCACACACACAGCAATGACAATATATCATATCACTACAATTAAATTAAAGTGCCCCTATTACGTTTTTTCGGATATTACATTTCATGTAGTGTGTAGAGTAATGGAGTTATTGTCTCCCAAAAGAAAGAACCGGTCCTGAACTTCTTGAAAGGAGTCATCAGTAATTCCCACCTTACTTCCTGCTCGAACCTACGTAGGTTTATAATAAATTTGCATAATGCCTGCCTATGGTCTTCATTGGCTGCCCGCGAACAACATCTACTTTTCACAAACGAAATTAAAACTTAACACTGAGAAACATCCTGCTCAAGTTGTGCTTGAGATGGTGGTTCAGGCTGATCAGCTACTTCTTCCAATGTTTAAGGTAAAACCGACACCATCGTTACTGTTCGTATCACTGTGTAAACAAGTGCTGAGGAAGCCTCTGGAGCTGAAATTCAGATATGGTAATAGACATTTCAGCTCTCAGAAAGGAGGGGTTTAGAGAGACCAGATCCTTGATCAAACCATTTCAGACACTGTGAGAAAAGGGGAGATGCTGCAATGTATATTATGAGAAAATTCAAGTGTTTTTGACATTGGATGTATGTAAACCTATCGTAGGAGACCTCCAAAACAAAATTAGGAACCTTTAAATTAGCATAATAAAGGCACTTTAAAATTAAATTAAAATGGGCACAGATGAAAACTGAATGAACATTTATTAAAACACAGCTGTAAATTGAAAAATACCTCAGCCCAGAGAGAGAGAGTGTGTGTGTGTGTGTGTCTGTGTGTGTGTGTGTGTGTGTACCTCAGTATCTCCATTGTACAGTGTGGGTTCTGCAGTCCAGCAGAGAGCAGCTTCATTCCTGAATCTTGCAGTTTATTGTTACTCAGGTTCAGTTCTCTCAGTCTGGAGGAGTTTGAGCTGAGAACCGAGGACAGAACTCGACAGCTTTCCTCTGTCAGATTACACTCATATAGCCTGGAAGAGAAATGATGAAATATCAAAAAACTGATCTCAAACACACAAACACAGTCATAATCCAGCTAAGGTGAACATGTAACAGAAATGTCAGAAATTAGAGGACAGGACACCACATCAGCACATTTACAGGAGCAGGGATGTCTTTCTGCACTCCACAATCTCTCGGCTACAATTTATTATAAGACCATTAGGTCATGTACATAACACACACGTGATAACGAGAAGCCTACAAACAATACACTGATCTGTGTTAAAGTTTCTACAACCAACACTGCAGATATAGTGCATTTTATTACAGAATAAAGAATAATAGAACTTTACACTACCAGATAACAACATGCCAATACTAGTCATACTTTACAGTGAGGTCAATAAGTCCTTGATGTTATCTGTCTTCATGGAGCCGGTACCATGTCCGGCTTTATAACAGATTCTGATACTGTGTCCAGTATGGAATGTAACAAACACAAAAGCTAAAGTAAATCTGATCAACTATTATTAGGTGGCTGCTGTTGTTGATGATAAATAGCAGTTCCCTTTCAAAGGGAACTCAACGGTGCATGAGCTTTATGCTGTGGGAAGCGCCCTCACTAGTGATCGGTATCTGAAGCTTGTATAACATCAAGCCAATTTATAGGCCTGCTGTAATCAGGTGACTTAGCAATTAAGCGTGTCGCATGATATATCAACCTTATTATCTTCAGTGAGATTGCATGTCGGTCGTTTGTGTAATGCTCGCAAAAAGACTCTTCATTTCCTCTCTTTTTAAAAAAAAAGAAAGGAAAATCTCTATACTTTTCTGTCCCGGGGGGGGGGGGGGGGAGGCATTGGGGCGGGGGAGGGTTTTACAGCCGTTATTTCCTGGGAGTATGCAGTCAATTTTAGATCTACATCATCTGAACTGTACTATTCGGACATACAGTTTCAAGATGCTGATGCTCAAACTTATCGTTCCACAGATTCAGTTCGAGGACTGGGTTGTGACAATAGATCTAAAAGACACATATTTCCACATAGAAATATTGCCCTGTCACAGGAAGTTCCTGAGGTTCACGTTTAGAGGCAACGTGTACCAATATTGGGTTCTTCCCAGCAGGCTAGCTTTATCCCTTTGCACCTTCACAAAGTGTATGGATGCCGTTCTGGCTCCCTTGCGACTCCAGGGCATCCGTGTACTAAACTACCTGGATGACTGCTTAATTCTAGCACGACCCAGGGAGCTGGTGATTCAACACTGAGATGCTGTTCTTGCCCACATTAAGAGCTTGGGGCTAAGGTTGAACCTCAAGAAAAGTATGTTTTCTCCAGTGCAGAGGACAAGTTTCCTAGGGGTTATATGGAATTCTACTACAATAAGGGCATTTCTATTCCCAACATGCGTAGGGTCAATCCTATCAACATTGAGCAAGATAAAGCTGGATTTGGGCATCCCCTCCAGTCTCTATGAGAGACTGTTGGGGCTTAGGGCAGCAGCAGCCAACATCGTACCGTTGGGCATATTGCACGTGAGACCGTTTCAGTTGTGGCTGAAAAGTCGGGGGTTTCGTCCGAGGGCGAAACCTCTGAGAGTAATCAGTGTCACGCAACAATGCCTAGGTGCTCTGAGAATTTGGAGGTGTCCCTGGTTTCTAACCTTGGGTCACACTCTAGGGGTGTCTCCTTATCACAAGATGGTAATGACAGATGCCTCCCTTACGGGCAGGGCGCGGTCTTAGACGGCTGTCCAGCTCTCGGTCTTTGGAGCCTATTTCTAGCACTGAAATTCTTTCTTCCTCAATTGAGAGGTCACCATGTGTTTACAGACAACACAGCGGTGATCTCATATATCAACCACCAGAGAGGGTTACGTTCATGCCCCTGTTCAGGCAGGTGCAAATAATTCTTCTCTGGGCAGAGGGAAAGTTCTTGTCTGTGAGTGCAATGAACATTTCAGGCAACCGGAATGTGATGGCAGACATCCTGTTGAGGCAGGGGCTGAGGCCCAGGGGTTGGAGGCTCCATCATTAAGTGGTGAAGTCCATATGGTGGAGGTTCGGCCAAGCGGAAGTGGATGTGTTCACCTCAAGGAGACAACAGACTGCCTGCTGTGGTTCGCCCTCACTTCTCCTGCACCATTGGGGCTGGACCCCATGGTGCACATGTGGCCAAGGTCACATCTATATGCCCCCCCCAATCGCTCCGCTCCCACAAGTTCTAGCAAGAGTTCTCCAAGACCATCTATGTCTGCTTCTAATATCTCCTTATTGGCCAATTCGAATATGGTTCTCAGAGATAACTTCAATGCTTATGTGTGGTGTCAGGTGGCTGAGGCTCATCTGCAGGCCACGCATACCTTCCTGGGACCTTTCTATGGTCCTGGATGGTCTGTCAGGTGCCCCATTTGAGCTCTGAAAGTCAGCCTCTGAGAAGCTTCTGATACTAAAGGTAGCTCTTCTGCTGGCCCTAACATCTCTCAAGTGAGTAGGAGATGTACAAGCTCTCTGTTGCCCCTTCCTGCCTTGATTTTGCCCCTGGATTAGCAAAGGCCTTCCTATAGCCTAGGCCAGATTATATTCCTAAAATGCCTCCGTTGGCTGCCCAGCCAGTAGTGTTGCAAGCTTTCTGCCCTCCTCCATTCCTCACACCAGAACAAGAGAAATTGCACTGACTGGGTCCAGTAAGGGCTCTCTGTACGTATGTCCACTGCTATGGCCAGTTGCGTAAGTCGGAGCAGCTGCTGGTCTGCTTTGGTGGCAACAGCAGAGGTGATGCTGTGTTGAAGCAGCTCATCTCTAATTCGATAGTGGAAGCAATCTCTATCTCTTGTGAGGCGCTCAGTCTCACTGTGCCTCTGGGTATAAGGGCTCATTCCACTAGGGGGGTCACCTCCTCGAAGGCTTTGTCCAAAGGGGTACCATTACAGGATGTATGTGCTATGGCGGGGTGGTCTGTGCTGCACACATTCATTCAATATTACAAACTGGATATACGTTCCACCCCAGGCTAGAGTATCTTGCAGTGATCCTCGGGCTTGGATCTTTTGAACAGGCCATACCCTCAGTATGACGGAATAGGTATTCTCATTCCCACAGCGGAAAGCTCACGCAACATTGACTTCCCATTGAAAGGGAACGTCTGGGTTATGCATGTAACCCTGTTCCCTGATTAGGGAACGAGACATTGCGTAGCTTTGTCATACTGGGGCATGCCTGTGAATTGCATCTTCGCTTCAGATAATAGAGGCTGATGGCATGGTTCACAGGTGCAGTTTTTACATCACACAATGCACTTAATTGCCACGTCACCTGATAATGGCAGGCCTATAAATAGGCTTGATGTTACACAAGCTTCGGATACCGGTCACGTGTGAGGGCGCTTTCCACAGTGTAAAGCTCATGCAACCTTGAGTTCCCTTCTCAGGGAACAGGGTTGCATGGGTAACTCACCCGTTTCTGGATTTGGGAAAGACACTGATGTTTTGAAACAGTTAGATTTTTTTATTCAGTCCCATTAGAAGATAGATAGAAATTTATAAAATTAACAAAACTTAATAAATATATAAATGAATAAATAAATAAATCAACAAATAAATACGTGTTATATTTTGCGAATGAAAAAATGTTTTCTTTTTTTAGCAGCCCTGATTTTTTTTTTTTATACTGTTTTTTCAGGGCATAGCGATAGGGTTCACATGAAAAACCCTCTGGTACAGACCATACCCACTTCCTATTTAAATATGAACATGAAAACAGTTATGAATGCTTTGAGCACTAAACAGATACAGATAATAGCATTGTGTACACCTCTAGCAGAGACAAGATCTAAACAGCTATAATTACAATTCATAAATACAGTTTTTATTTATTCATGATATAGAATTAATCTAGAAAGTAACTGATTCTCACGAACACATTTCAGTGTCTTACAAACATAAAAGCTACATAAAATACACAATCATTTCTGTATGTAATATTTGGTGATAAAGTGATAACCTGACCTCTGTGCGTGTGTGTGTGTGTGTGTGTGTGTGTGTGTGTATATGTGTACCTCAGTATCTCCAGTGTACAGTGTGGATTCTCCAGTCCAGCAGAGAGCATCTTCACTCCTGAATCCTGCAGGTTATTGCCACTCAGGATCAGTTCTCTCAGATTGGAGGAGTTTGAGCTGAGAACTGAGGACAGAACTCTACAGCTTTCCTCTGTCAGATTACACTTACACAGCCTGGAAGAGAAATGATGAAATGTTTGATGTATTTATCTGACTGTGAATTTAGGTGTTTCCATCAGCTGTGAAATAAACTGTCTACCTAAACACAAGGTTCTAAAGTCAGGATAAAAATATCAAATGAACAACTTGTGTATAAACGTGGACTGCTCTTGGACAGATCCATGGGTCTCAGCTCAAATGAGATGATGTATTTAACTTTCTGAAACAAGATAATAACAGAGAGGCCACTCTGAACAAACGTCTGGATTATGCATGTAACCCTGTTCCCTGAGAAGGGAACGAGATGTTGCGTTTAGCATAACAGTATGGGAGTGCCCTTGTGCGCGTGACCGGTATTTGAACCTTGTGTAAAATCATGCCTCTATTTATAGAACTGCCACGATCAGGTGACGTGGCAATTAAGGCGGGCTGTCATGTGCCTTTTACTGAGGAGGGGCTTCCATCTGGCCACTCTACCATACAGGCCTGATTTGTGGAGTGCTGCAGAGATGGTTGTTCTTCTGGAAAGTTCTCCTCCCTCCACAGAAACACACTGGAGCTCTGTCACAGTAACCATCGGGTTTTTGGTCACCTCCCTGACTAAGGCTCTTCTCCCCGATCGTTCAGTTTGGCCGCGCGGCCAGCTCTAGGAAGAGTCCTGGTGGTTCCAAACTTCTTCCATTTACGGATGATGGAGACCACTGTGCTCATTGGGACCTTCAATGCTGCAGAAATGTTTCTGTACCCTTCCCCAGATCTGTGCCTCGATACAATCCTGTCTTGGAGGTCTACAGACAATTCGTTGGACTTCATTGCTTGGTTTGTGCTCTGACATGCATTGTTAACTGTGGGACCTTATATTGACCAGTGTGTGCCTTTCCAAATCATGTCCAATTAACTGAATTTACCACAGGTGGACTCCAATCAAGTTGTAGAAACATCTCAAAGATGATCAGTGGAAACAGGATGCACCTGAGCTCAATTTAGTCATGGCAAAGGCTGTGAATACTTATGTTCATGTGCTTTTTTGTTTTTTATTTTTAATAAATTTGCATAGATTTCAAACAAACTTCTTTCACGTTGTCATTATGGGGTATTGTTTGTAGAATTTTGAGGAAAATAATTGAGTTTAATCCATTTTGGAATAAGGCTGTAACATAACAAAATGTGGAAAAAGTGAAGCACTGTAAATACTTTCTGGATGCATTGTATCTTGCTCAATGTTGATAGGATTGACCCTACACATTTTGGGGATAGAAATGCCCTCATCGTAGTAGAATCCTTATAACTCCAGAAAAGTTGTCCACTGCACTGGAGAAAGCACACTTTTCTGAGGTTCAACCTGAGCCCCAAACTCTTCATGTGGACGAGAACATCATCTTGACGTTGACCCACCAGTTCCCTGGATTGTGCTAGAATTAACCAGTCATCCAGGTAGTTTAGTACACGGATGTCCTGGAGTCACAATGCAGCCAGAATGACATCCATGCACTTTGTGAAGGTGCGAGGGGATAAAGCTAACGATATTTCTATGTGGAAATATGCACCTTTTAGATCTATCGTCACAAACCACTCCTCAAACTGAATCTGTGGAACGATAAGTTTGGGTGTCAGCATCTTGAACCCGTATGTCCGAAGAGTACAGTTCAGATGACGCAGATCTAAAATTGGCCGCATACTCTTATTTTTTGCGACCAGGAAATAACGGCTGTAAAAACCTCCCTCAGGGAACGGGGTGCATGTTCTATGGCCCTTTAGTTCAAGAGGGATCTTACTTTCTGCGCTAATCTCAGTCTCTGGTCTGTGATGACTACTGTGGTGAGCACACCTCTGAACCGGGGGGGGGGGGGGTCTACCTCTAAACTGGACCCGGTAACCCTTTTCTAGACAGAACCCATGGAGCCACATTTGGCAGTAGTTTCAATGTTGCCAGACATTCTCTTAGTGACGTTAACTATACTATAACTATAGCATCAGATTTTCGATGCCCTGTGACAGCTCGCTGACCAGAGAACACTGAAAACTTGGGACAGCCTTGGCTAGGGGAGGCCCTACAGTAGCACTGGGGGATAACTGCCCTAACAACCTCATGTCCCCTGATGTGTCCCTCCACGTCCCCTCAGGACTGCTCTTCTTTGTCTGCTTGGCCTTTATGACCATTCTCAGATCAGGCCTAATAGCAGGCCGCAACTGTGGCCGCCCGGTTTCCCTGGCTGTCTGCAGGGGTTGGTGGGCTGCCATACTCGCCTTCTGTGTTTCCCTCGCACTAGTGCTGGCCCGGGCTCCACTCATGGACTCGACACAACAGGGAAGAAACTGGCTGAATTCTGCCATATATCGAGCTCACTCAGCAGGTCTGCTTGGTAGGCCTGCAACACTGTCATTGTCTGCAGTGACCCACAAGCAAGACTACTACTGCATAGGCCTTGCCCACCAATGCCACGGTGGCCTTACACGGTGGTTTGGATGGCAAAGCTGGCCCCCCTAAATTGTCTGCCGTCGATAGAGAGAGGTAGCTCGCAAGCGCCTCCTCCACCTTCAGCATAGCTAAATAGCCGTTCATTCCCCACAATGGCTGAATAATCCAACATCGTGGGGTCATAAATACGGCTTATGCATGGTTTTCCCCCAGAAGCCTGATATTTTGTCATGCACTTCTGGAAGAAAGGGGAGTTTTCTGTAGTGTGAGGGATTTACTTTCACTGGCAGCATCTTTATATGCTGCTCTCAATTTTTAGTACACAATTCTGGCTCCTCAGGGTCAGAGAGGAATTATTACTGTTATTTTTAGGTGTTTTTTTTTCTGTTTCTTTTTGGCTTTCCATAGTGGAAGGAGTCGCCGCAACGCGAGCTCCAAAATCCAGCGGAGAGCCGGACCCGGAAGACAGAGCAAGAGATAGAGCAATGCTTGTCTCCGGCTCCTCTTCCAGATCCATAAGAGATCCAATGTTTATGTCTAGGCTTAAAACGTATTTGTTTACTCAAGCTTACAATGACTAGACTTTCTGTTACGCTAAGCACAGTCCTAATAATCTTTTCTCTCCCTCTCTCCTTATGTCAAGCTACACAGGACATTATGGAGATACTAGAGATCCAGATCCTTTCTGCTCTCCGGACCTGCCTGATCCATTTCGGATGTCCTACCTCTGGATGGCGCTCTCATCTACTCCAAATCCAGATTACTGGGACGATGGCAGCTTCTAAGGCTAAACAGACTTCATATAAAAGCATAATTAACTTTTTCACACTATCTGTTAATACCCAGATGAGGATGGGTTCCCTTCTGAGTCTGGCTCCTCTCAAGGTTTCTTCCTCTTAACATCTTAGGGAGTTTTTCCTTGCCACCGTCGCCACCGGCTTGCTCAATTGGGATAAATTCGCACTTTTAAAATCTGTATACCGTGTTTATATATTTCTGTAAAGCTGCGTTGAGACAATGTCTATTGTAAAAAGTGCTATACAAATAAAATTTAATTGAATTGAATTGAATGCCCCGGACCTGAGATGGCTAGCTGCCTCGGCAGCGGCCGGCCCAGATCCGCGAGGCTCTGAATCCCAACTCTTCGGCTTCTGAGAAGAGAGCGAGCTGCGAGCAGATATACCTAATGTAGGTGTTATAATGTGCAGCCTCTCGAGGCTCCCATCGCATGCTCTATCCCTAAACACTTCACATGTGTGCATGATGAAACGGGAGCAAGCCGTAGCACACTTCCTGAATTCTCTCACTTATATTTTTCTCTTTCACTCATTCCTTTTTTTCCCCCTTCTCTTTTTTTAAAGGGATAGAAAAGTTCTGAGATTTTGAGAAAAGATAGAGAGGAAATGAAGCGTCTTTTGTTTCTTTACACAAACAACCGACATGCAGTCTCACTGAAGATAATAAGGCTGATGGCGTGGTTCACAGGTGCCATATTTATATCATGCGCCGCGCTTAATTGCTACGTCACCTGATCATGGCAGGCCTATAAATAGAGGCATGATTTTACACAAGCTTCAGATACCAGTCACGCACGCAAGGGCACTCCCATACTGTTATGCTAAACACAACATTGAGTTCCCTTTGAAAGGGAACATATCTATCTATATCATATCCATATAACAGTGTGTTCAGCGGCTCTGGGGAAAGTTCTACTGGAGAACATTTACACATTTACTTTTCATTACAAACATTTTCTGGAATATGTTTGCTCCCATAGAACTATAGAAACATGTTTATAAATGGTACCAGCTCCATGAGGACAAATAACATCAGAAAAATTTACTTATTGACCTCACTGTAAAGTACGACTAGTATTGGCATGTTAGTAAAATAAACGTGTGTAATGTACACTGATCTACACGCTGTAGAAATAAATGTACATTGTTCTGAGGTGAGAAATTATGTAGATATTTCATCATTAACACACAGTTGAATTTCACAGATAATGTAAAACAGTTGGTGTTCATTGTTCTTTGGATCTTTTGGACACACACACAACAAACAAACAAAGATCAACACCAGAAACAATGCTAATCCACACCATATAAAAATACACACTTTAAGAACGAATTTATTCATAAACTGTGTGTAGGAGCATTTACACAGGAAATGTTTAAATTGTAAATTTAAAATGTAATGTTGTGGAACATCTACAGGATGTTCACAGAAAAGGTTGATGATGTGTTGGGTCAGAATTAAATGGGTGTGGCCACTCAGCATAAGAGCTAGCTCTTTATGCATAGCTGATTTATCTGCTCTTTATTCTGACCCTCAACCCAGTGCTTCTCCACCAACACCTCACTGTCCTCTACTTTCACTTGTTAATTTACAGATAAAACAAAAAAAAAAAAGATAGATCTTCAAATTGTATAAGATACATAGGATTAAATTGTACAAGTGTCTGTGAGTTACTGCGATTTTATATATGGATTATGCTGTCAAATTTACACCACTTACAGTATTTATTTCAATTACAAACTTTTTATCTTTTGTGATACTCAGTTTCAGATTAATAGCATTAATTAAAGAAATATTAAATAGGAAACAAATAATTTAAAGAGCATGCCAACACAAATTCATGAAGTAAGACATGAATTGTCACGTTTCAAACAGAGAGAAGTGACTGATTGTAGCATGAGAGGCTGAAGAGCACATCAGTGTAAGAGATTCCTGACCAACAGTCACTGAGACACTTTAAACTATTTAAACACAGTAGTTTCTCTGTGTGATGCTCGGTGTCCATGATCACCTGGGTACAGTCTAGATCTCTTTTTCTCGCCTTTCATGATAATAAATACTTAATGTGTGTGTGTGTGTGTGTGTGTGTGTGTGTGTGTGTGTGTGTGTGCGCGCGTGTGTGTATGTGTACCTCAGTGTCTCCAGTGTACAGTGTGGATTCTCCAGTCCATCACAGAGTAGCTTTACTCCTGAATCCTGCAGTTTATTTCCACTCAGGTTCAGTTCTCTCAGATTGGAGGAGTTTGAGCTGAAAACTGAGGACAGACCTCTACAGCTTTCCTCTGTCAGATTACAGTCCCACATACTGGAAGAGAAATGATGAAATATCAGAAAACTGATCTCAAACACACAAACACAGTCATAATACAATTAAAGTTTAACACATAACAGAAATGTCAGTGTGTTTCTCTCACACAAAGATATCAGAGAACAGGACACCACATCAGCACATTTACAGGAGCAGGGACGTCCTTCTGCGCTACACAATCTCCCAGCTACAATTTATTATAAGACTAATAAGAATAATCATTATTCTCTCTCACATGCCATTCAGTGCAGACATAGTGTGTTAGTGTAAAAAGTGAAACAATCTTCTGTAACAGTACCAGAGCTTTGTTAAAAGATTATTAGACTAACCATTAACGAGCATTAATCCAATCAGTGCAGTTTAGTGTTAAATTAAAATAACAAACCATGCAGTAATACATTTATAATTAAAAAAATACTCACAAAGCTTTCCTGGAGACTTTGACCACTGGCAGTAGCCTCAGAAGACATTCATCTGATGGGTCATATTTATTCAAATCAAACACATCCAGGTCCTGATCTGAGTTCAATAACACAAACACCAGAGCTGACCACTGAGCAGGAGAGAGTCTGATTCCACTGAGACGATTGTTACCTCCTCTGTTCAGGTAAGTTTGTACTTCCTGCACTAGAGAATGATCATTCAGTTCATTCAGACAGTGGAAAAGATTGATGGATTTCTCTGGAGATGGATTCTCCCTGATCTTCTCCTTGATGTACTTGACTGTTTCCTGTTTGCTGTGAGAGCTCCTTCCTGTCTGTGGCATTAAGTCTCGTAAGAGAGTCTGACTGGACTCCAGTGAGAGACCCAGAAGGAAGCGGAGGAACAGGTCCAGGTGTCCATTCTCACACTGTAAGGCCTTGTTCACTGCACTCCTGAGGAGATCAGACATGTCTGACTTGCTGAAGAAATTAAAACGTCCTGTGCTTTGTTCCACTAACACATTTGTCTTTCTAAAAATAAAGGAGAGAAATGTGTATAAAGCAGCCAGAAACTCCTGAACACTCAGATGTACAAAGCTGAACACCTTCCCCAGGTGAAGCCCAAACTCCTCTCTGAAGATTTGGGTACACACTCCTGAGTACACTGACGCTTCTCGCACATCAATGCCACACTCTCTCAGGTCTCCCTCATAGAAGATCAGGTTGCCTTTCTCCAGCTGTTGGAAAGCCAGTTTTCCCAGTGTCAGGATACTCTCTCTGGTCTGCTGAGGATCAGGGTCACATTTCTGATGGTACTTTTGGTCCTTGTGTTTGATCTGAAAGATCAGGAAGTGTGTGAACATTTGAGTCAGTGTCTTGGGGATCGCGCCACACTCTGCTTCACCCAACATCCTCTCTAGAACAGTGGCTGAGATCCAGCAGAAGACTGGGATGTGGCACATGATGTAGAGACTTCTTGAAGACTTCATGTGTGAGATGATTTTATTGGCCAGGCTCTGATCACTGATCCTCTTCCTGAAGTACTCCTCTTTCTGAGGATCACTGAACCCTTGTACCTCTGTTACCAGGTCTACACACTCAGGTGGGATCTGATTGGCTGCTCCTGGTCGAGAGGTTATCCAGAGGAGAGCAGAGGGAAGCAGATTCCCCTTGATGAGGTTTGTCAGCAGCACATCCACTGAGGCTGACTCTGTCACATCACACAGTCTCTCATTCTTCTGGAAATTTAGAGGAAGTCGACACTCATCCAAACCATCAAAGATCAACAACACTTTGTAGGAGTCACAGTCTATTACTTCTAGTTTTCTTATTTCTGGGAAAAAGTGATGAAGAAGATCCATCAGACTGAGATTTGTCTGCTTCATCAGATTCAGCTCTCGAAAGGGAAGTGGAAACATGAAGGTGACGTCCTGATTTGCTTTTCCTTCAGCCCAGTCCAGAATAAACTTCTGCACAGAGACTGTTTTTCCAATTCCAGCAACTCCTTTAGTCAGAACACTTCTGATGGACTTGTCTTTGAAGAGGTCATTACATTTGATGGGTGTCTCCTGTGTTGCTGGTCTCCTGGACGCTGTCTCAATCTGTCTCACCTCATGTTCATTATTGACGTCTCCACTCCAATCCTCTGTGATGTAGAGCTCTGTGTAGATCTCATTCAGAAATGCTGAGCTTCCATGCTGTGAGATTCCTTCATTAATACTTTTAAACTTCTCTCTCAGGTTGCATTTCAGCTTTGGCTGGTACACAGACATCAGAGACTCTAATAAACAAAGTAATAACATGTTTTAATGCAAAATCACTGAGCTCAATATAAAATGTTAGATTCTTTCAAATGCTGCTGTTCTTTCCTGATTCATATACTAAATATTACTGAAGGAACAGGACCATTGTACAGAGTAACCACAAGCTGGACCACGAACAGAACAGAAAAGCAGCAGATGTACATGATACTAAAATCAAACTTCAAACTGAAAGTGTTCCTTTCTAAAACTATTTCCTCTCTCTAAAGTGAACCTGATGGAATAAAGCCATGACTCAGAGCTCTTACTGTTCTGCAGTGTGTTAGCGAGATCTGTGTGGTTCATGTTCTTCAGGACGTGCAGTGTGATCTTCAGCACTCCCTCTCTGACACTGTGCAGATCTGCCTCATCCTCCACCTCCCTCTCAGTGCATGCTGGGTAATCTGGACTCAGGAGCTTCCTAAACCTCTTCAGCTCATTCTTTATCAGAGTGATGACTTTGTGTTCCAGCTCCTGGTTAGAAACACACAGTTACCCATAATGCTGCTGTGCATCAATAAATCTGTAAATTGCCATTATCTTAAATAAAAAACCTGAGACCTACTCACACACAAGATACATACATTAAAAAGACACACACCTTGAATATGCACTTCAACTGATTTCTGCTGATGTTTGAGTTCTTCTTTTGTGGTCTGTGAACAACCAAAACACAATGTAATATAGACTATATATATATTCACAGCTAATAAAATATTTATATTGTCATTAATGTCCCAGGTGTAAATGTTGTTGTGTCGCACCATAGACCCTCTAGCTCAAGGACTGCAGGCTGAACTGAACTCTTAAAGCAGTTTTCCTCACTGCCAGTCCGAGAGCTGCAGCACTGCACACTTTAGTGTTTTACTGCTTCAACACCTGATAAAGCTCATGCAGGACTTCATAATGAGACCAGTGAGTTTGATCAGGTGGAACACTGCTGTAAAACACCTCACTGTACTGACCTCACATCAGTAGAATTGGCTCTGTCTCTGAAGACAACTGGCTTTTCCATTGACCAGTTGCTCTTCATGGACACACAGCTGGGTTCTGGTGAGTCTGATCTCTTTCCTGCAATCATTCTAGAATTAAACAGAAATATCAGCAATAATTAATACTCTGCTGTCTCAGCACTGTTACACAATGTGTCCATCATTAAACACCAATAATTCCATCTTTTTAATTCAGCTACAGTCTGCACACTTATTCAACCAGGAGACACGCCTCATACCTCAGGAATTACACTGATGTCAGGAGTCCCAATCACAGATAACTGACTCAGCTGGGTCTTAAAGCCTGAGCCACTGCTCCACTTAAAGCCACTGACTCAAAGCTATGCTGCTCATATGCTACACATTACACAGTCCTTTTCATTCTTCTCTCAGTTAATAATTTCTCTAAACTGTTCTTAGATCTGTGGAAAACATTTAAGACACAGGAAAACACAAGGGTAACAGAGTATGTAGTTTATTGAGAATCACCATCATACACATCATATCACAGAACAATTAGTAGGTGATAGGTAATATGGTGGTGTCTTTGTAGCAAAGCTACTGTCATCAACAGTGGAAAGAATAAATGGGCCCTCCACAGAGGTCATGGGAGACAGATGAGCCTCAGTTTGAGTAGAAACATGGGCATAGGTCACCGATTGAATGATACAATAAGCGGGAGGATGAGGAAACCCTGGGGGTACAGGTGAAGAGCAGAGCTGTAACATCCACTGCCAAATGTGCCAGCTGATGACGCAGATATTCACCCAGAGAGATGTAGCAGCCGAGAGAGAGAAGGTCCAGCTGAATGAGAGTGTTGGTCAGCTGGACAGAGATCAGAGAGAAAGCAATGAGATAAAACAGTAGTGGTAAAACTTAAACATATCCACATATACATGTACAAGCACATGCAAAGAATGTAACAATCCACAGAAGTTCTTCCAGACTGTAACTGTGAGAAACTTTATATGCACAGAGCACTTTTCCTGAGGTAGAGACTGTCTTGAATGCAGAAGGACACTGTGATGGACTTTGGATTGGCCTGAGGCAGGGGGACTCCGGAAGGTTAAGGCCTTCTTCCACCGCAGTCTGAAGATGAGCCATGCCAGAAGCCTGCAGTACAGCAACAGAAGTACAAACAAGTGGAATTTTCCTTGTGACTTCTGTGCTGAGAATGCAATACTGTGAGGAGCACTGTTGTGTGAAGGAAACACGTGCACGTTGTGTCACTGACTTTTCAATGATAGTGGGGGTGTGGCACTGTGCATCGATTTGGAGAGCACCAGACTTCAATTGGTCAGCTTTGACTATTCCACTCAGCAGCTCTGCCCTCTGTATGTAGACCTGTGCATTCAGACTCTTTGTGGTGATTGTTTTCACTAGCTGGAGGAGGTTGTTGGAGTCCTCACTGCAAACAATATTTCCAAAAGTGACACCATCACAGAAAGCACAACATAAGCATTGACAAAAAGCATGAAATGCACATGTGTTCAGCACAGAGATTCTTGATTTCCTGAGATTAACAGGCTGTATTTCCATTTTTCAATAGTTCCACTTTCCGTCTTTCCCCCCCTCACGGATGGATCTGCATGGAGCCATTCAGGACAAGGAGAGAAGTATGACTTCCTCTTCCTCTTTTTGGGTGGAACCGCTAGGCCTCTCCAGTTTTCAACAGCGTCTTCATCTGTTGGATTAGTGTTTGTGACAGCGTCAGTCTTCCCAGAACAGGAAGCATCCATTTCTGCTTTTCCGTCTACACTGCAAGTTGTGGTGGGTAGTGGATTGGCTCCCGTGATGATCACTGTTGCGACAGCTGCATCTTCTTCACCTTTTTGTTTTGCAGAAAAAATTCTCGTATTGCCCTCAATGAAGGACAGATGTCGAGCAATGAATCGATCCACCCGAATAGGCAAGTTTTCATGCTTGAAGAGCCCACGTTTGATGTTTTTGAACTCTGCTTCAACATTGGCTGAACTTGCGCTGTTGTTGGTGCTTCGGAAGTGAGGGACCATTACCCCTGTCCAAAGTGGTAAGTAACTTGCAAGCCAGATTATATTGGGAATAATCTCAGGGAGGAAGTGCATATTATCATGATCACCATTAGCCATGGCAAGTGACCTGCTCTCCTCAAATATGTCTGTCACTCACTGCTGTAGGTCTGTCTGTGTTTGGTCAAATGGATCCACTTCTTCCAGGTCCTTACCCTCTACATGTGGAATGATTACACACTCTATTGCAATTCGGGCTTTCAGGTATTTCTTGTATCTTTCTGATATAAGGGGGGCTCCAGAGCTGTCATTTCCCTCTGCTTCGCTGAGAGCCACAACAGTAATACTGCGTAGTAGCTCTCTTGCATTGTCCATCGATTGTGACTTGAGAAGCTGTGCCGTTGACCTCACAAAGAAATCGTTAATACGATGTGTTTTTTTTCAAGCAGTCCCACTGGCAGATCATCTTGATGTAGTGTGCAACATCAACCCGAACAAAACAAGGTGGCACTTTTGCTGACACTTTACCAAGTAAGACACCACAACATTCATTGATGTAGGTCTTCAGATCAGGATGAGGAGTAAAAGCCTTGACCAGAGCTCCAAGCAAAACCAGAGAAAAGTCACTCACAACCTCTTTTGGAATTGGTGCACCTGCACGTATCCATTCTGTCAGCCAATGTGTTACTGCATTAACATTGTGTCTCTCTGACAGCATTTGCTCCACTGGGACACTTGAACTCTCATCCCCTGCCAGAACACCCTGATATAAGAAGATATGGTCAAACATGCCATTTGGTCTCTGTAGTTTCCTCACCATTGAGCCAGTTGCATCCAAACTCACAGTGGGGTTAGTAGACTTCTTTGATAATGTCTTGTACATAAACATTTGTGTTTGACTCCAGTAGTGACAGAAGAACTTGTCCAGTCCAATGTCTTTAATGCTACCACTGTGAGGTGACAAAATATGATCCTTTTCACCTAATTCTAAGTCATTTCTCTCTTGCTTTGCTTTGCGCAGGGTGGCCAAATTAGGAAGATGGCTTGGCTCAGGATCTCCAAAATCCATCAGCTTTGTTGCCTCTGATGCCCTCCATACACAGGGTTCCATTCTACCCTCACACAGTTCTTTGGCTATCTGCACACGCAAGTTACCAGACATCACACGCTTGGAACAGCCAGTGTGCAGGGAGTCATCAGTATTTTTAATTAAACACTTGAGCACCTCGGTTCTCAGCCACATTTTATGTGAATCTGGCCATGACATTCCTTACAGTTGCCTCTGATTTCTATGTATTTCTCTGTGGCTGATGGATAGACCTTGGCTCTTTTAAAGACAAATGTGCAGGGGCTTTCACGTCTTCCCAAATGTAATGATTTACCACATGCGTCAAGATGTCAGGCTTCAAAATTGTGTATTCCCTTTTTTGTGTTTTAGAGCACTTGTTTTTGTATTGAACTGTTTCAGGCATAAATTCAATCCATTTCTGAAATGGAACTTGAAGATCAAAAGTCCAGCAAACTTTTGGTCTTGGGGAAAGGGACCCTGGCTCAAAATCAGTGTCATCACTAGTGCCACTTGTTTCATGATCACTTTGATAAATAAACCCTAAAGCAGTCCAGATGTTGTGTCTGTTCAATTTAACAGAAGTATATAGAGCCTTTGCAGTGATCTTGTTTTCTAGCTGCTCACTAAGCTCTGTCCAGATGCTCTGATTAGGAGTAACTATGTTACCATTTTGGACTATGGCCTCTTTTGATGATCAGAGGACTGTGAAAATGGAATCCCTGTCGATTGCTGCTTTCTTGGGCATCTGGCATAAGCAAAACATAATTACCCACTGAAATAATCCTTACGCAAAAAAGTCATGTACAGTACATACTTGTTTTCATGTATTTTTTTTCCAGTTTCATTTTTATTGAACATTTCTGCTGTACATTTCTGCTGAACATTTCTGCTGAACTAACTAAAAAACCATGGAGATCAGGGCAGAAGAAAAACATATGGCCAAGATGGCAGGGAGACCCATGGCATTTATCACACTTGTCCTCTACGTCCGGATACATCACAGAAAGTCTCGACTTGGACAGATGGACTCTGTTTAAAACTTTGAACTGTATAAGTCCAAGACGAGCACAAGAAGTGGTAGACTGTACCCTCCCTATAGCATGTTCCCAACACTACTAACTCCGTTTCCCACGCCTTCCTAATTTTGTTACTCGACTCACTACCTAGCACCAGAATAAAATCATAAATCCTAGAAATCATTCCTCTCTGATGCGGATTGTTTGAAAACAAGCTTTCCCAAGCCTGTTCAGGAGGCGCAGAGGGGAAATTAGGAAAACATCTAGAAACGAAATTCCGAATTTGAAAATACCGAGAAAAAAAAAAGCGTCACAGGAAGATCATAAGTGGATGCCAGATTGGCAAAGCTATCAAACACACCATAGGCATACAGATTTCTAATTTGTTTAATACCCTTGTCATACCATACTGAAAATGTGGAGTCCAAACACGATGGAGGAAATAGATGGTTGTTGACTAAAGGACCCAAAGAGGATGCACCTACAAATTTAAAGCGCCGTCTAAATTGATACCAAGTCATAAGTGTGTTGAGGACAACTAGATTATCAGTATATAGGGAGAGTTTTGTAGGGAAAGAGGAGTAAAGCAAAGCAGGTAAAGAGGATTCCCTACAAGAAGATAGTTCCAATTTAGATCCAGGAGATTTAACCCAGTAGCAAAGTTTATGAATGTGCGCAGCCCAGTAATAGAATTGAAAATTGGGTAATGCAAGTCCTCCACTAAGTCTACATTTCTACAATAATTTACTAACCCTTGGTGGCTTCCCTCCCCAAATAAATGTACTAATTATCTTATCCAATGAATCGAAGAATGATTCTGGCAGAAAAAGAGGCACTTGCTGGAGCAAGAAAAGAAACTTCAGTAATATATTCATTTTGATGACATTGATCCTGCCAATTAGAGAAAGGGGTAAGATACCCCAACTCTGAATGTTGATTTAACCATTGAGATAAGGAAAGTGAAGTTAGCTGATGAAAGATTAGATAAAGAACGTGTCACGTTGATACCTAGGTATTTAAAACCTGACTGACTAAATCGAAACGGTAGATCTGACTGTTGGAGAGAAAATGCTGCAGTATTGACAGGAAAACAGTCGCTTTTATCTAAATTTAATTTATAACCAGAGACGACACCGAAAGACTCCAGAACACCCAAGACAGCTGGCAATAGGATCGGTTACATACAATAACAAATCATCAGCATATAGCGACAATTTGTATTCTACCCCGTATCGAACTATTCCTTTAAACAAGGGAGAAGATTTTGTTTTCATGTATTACTGTATTTGCCAGAATACAAGGAAAATATAATATAGTAATAATATATAAGGATATTATATCTTATATTAGGACCAATAGGGTAATGTTGACCCCTAGATGCACAATGTATTCAAAAAACTAACATGGATACCATGTGCAGCTGTAAATAGCATTTCATAGCTACATTAGCCATACTACTATTAGCAATGAGTTTTCTGTTCAATAAACACTGACAATCTTAGCTCTCTTGAATGGTGTACCATTATGATTGAAGTTAAATAATAATATTGTAATTGACAGTGTTAAAACATTGAACTTACACTGGCCAGAATTTTGATTTAGTAACTATATCTACTTTTCCTGTACTAATTTAATACCAATTTCCACAAGAGCACCTTGAACAGCAGTGTTACTTACACCTAGTGGTGGCAGTGAAATGTAGCTGATGATACTCCTTGTAAATAAATGAAAAGTTCAATCATTGTTTACTGAACAAATGATGATATGATTTGTCTTGAAAAAGTCTTGAAAAAGCAATTCGACCCTGAAAGGGTGCTTACACCGAAGAGATTTGCACCTATAATTCAATGTCTAATATTTCATAAACGGAAGCAGCATAAACGAAACTTTTAGTGGCACAAACAGCACAAACGAAGCACAAACGAAGCACAAACGAAGCACAAACGATTATGACTATTTGGGGTGAATTTGGAGCATGTGGGGGGTGCTGAGTGACCCCAGAATGACCTATAAATATTCTTTTAATATCTCCAAATCCGAAGCAGCACAAACAAAAATTTTTACGGCACAAACCAGCACAAACGATTGAAACTTTTGACGATGTTTTGCATTGGGTGAGGGGCCAATTTCACACAGATGTATTACAGACATGTACACACCTTAATCACACTATTAACGTTGTGGGGGAGTTTTCACTGCATTGTGCGACAGGACACATTCACACATGGCAGTGCTCAACCGTTTTACGGCAAACAAGAGAGCACGGCTACATCCAAAACTGCGTACTTACCTACTACATAGTAGGCGAAATACAGTGAAATACAGCACAATACACTGCCTCTTTAAAAACATTAACTGCGGTTATAATTATACATATCTGGTAGAACTGCAAAGCACTACATGTGGTCTATACAGTAAGGGTGCCATCTTTTTGCTGGCATGCTCACAACGGAGAAATGTTGTCCTTTATGTACAAGTGGAGATATTCCTGGTCAAACTGGGGTCAATTTCATATGACCCCACTAACCTGTGAAACATGGCACATTTTACTAACTTTTAAAATGGTTAAATGTGATCATTTAATGATATCGAACATTCATCAATATAATGTTTTTAAAAAAAAAAAAACGGTCTGGCAAAAAAAAGACTGCTCTAGCAATGTCTGAAAATTAAAGTAAATATCCTAATTCAAATAAGGTGCACAAACAATACATTTAAAGAAATGTTCATTAAAGGTTCTGCAAAGAAACACTGTTATTTGACAGATTTCTCCTGAATTATTAGACAGAGAGGGACAGGTAGGGGATCAGCTTTACATCCCGCCCCTCTACCTTTCCCATTGGCCTGACAAGATGGTAAGAACCAATGAACGTGGACTATCTCGTGCCCTATGAGTTAGGTTGTGCGCAAACCACGCCAGTCTTCTGTGTAAACAAACTATCTGAATTTCAATTAACTTTATCAACATAACGCCAAATATTTGTTTCCCCGCCTATTTAATCCACTATGAACATATTTATTTGTCTAAAATTAAAAGAGAAATGAAGGACGTGAACACAAAACATAACGTTAGGTTAAGATTGTTACAGAAAAGAACAGGGAAAATGTTTTCTTACCTGATATCGCTAATATTTTTTGCAGGATATAAATTCACTTAGGTGACCAGACAGATCCTCTGTGTTCATATTCCAGTGTTTTTGGTTCTCCGTAAACATCCTACAACCCAAATGTGCTCAAAAATAAGACTTTAGCAGGCAGATGGAAAGTAAACCATGTATAACTGTCATTACACGTGTACCGACCGACTGTTTTCCATATTTCTCACATATTCAGCGATTAATGGCAATAACTCCGAAACGACTTGCCCAAAAATTCTACACACTATTACCGCTACAAGGACAAAGCTAATAATGTTTCACAAGCTTCCTTTCCATTATTTTCGCTAGATATAATGAGCACTGGTCCGCAAAAGCCATCGCACTGTGAGTTACACCGGGAAGGCGGAGCCGAAAGTAAGGGACCGTGGGGAAAGTGCAAGGTTTCTTCGTTTTTGCTGTAATTCGTGGGTGGTGTTTTGGTAATAGCTTTTATGTTTCGTTAAAGGGCGTATAGGCATGGAACCAGTGTGATTCAGTAGAGGACAGTGGACATCTTTCACAACCTCTCTTTTACTTGTACAACTAAATGGCACATGTTTTGCTAATATCAGTTAATTTATAGTAATAACAGTTTAAATGATTAAATTAAAAGTTGACACCCGTACGGTTGTGCATTGTCTGTATTATAGTCTGAATAATATTGTAATGTGTATAAAATCTAGATAAAGGGCTGTATATCAGCATGGCTAGGGTTGTATGTCACATTTTGTTTCAATACGTGGTACTGACCTTACCAAACGACAGTCACATGTTACTTTGAAGAAAACCAAAATAGAGTTAAATATTTCTTAAGAATTATTATTTTTAAGACTTAGTAAGACCAAACAAGAAAAACCCAGGGTCCTTATTAAATGTTAAATTAAGAATTTCACCCATCTTCCATGCCACGCCATCCCAGAACTTTGTAACGACTGGATAATGCCAAAAACAATGCTTGAAAGTGCCAATTTCACTATGGCATTTATTGCATAATGGAAAGTGATTCATATTCATTTTATTCAGAATACGTGGGGTAACTGGGTAGATGCAGTTAAATCGATCCGCCATTGCAAACCCAGAAGACACTTCCATTTGCTGTGAGAATTTCTAGCACATCCATGTATGAAATTATTTGCACATATACACAGACTTTAGAGTCTGTCTTCTTTGCATTAGTATGTGTGTATGTAGAGAATATGTATGCATAAGTGTTTTATAAGTGTACATGCATATATGGAGTTTGTGTGAGTGTTTTATAAGTGTATATGCACGTATGGCATTTGTGTGAGTGTTTTATAAGTGTATATGCATGTATGGAGTTTGTGAGTGTTTTATAAGTGCATATGCACGTATGGAGTTTGTGTGAGTGTTTTATAAGTGTATATGCATGTATGGAGTTTGTGTGAGTGTTTTATTAGTCTATATGCACTTGTGGAGTTTGTGTGAGTGTTTTATAAGTGTATATGCACGTATGGAGTTTGTGTGAGTGTTTTATAAGTGTATACACACATGTCTAATTTGTATGTGTGCATGAGTGTAATCTTGGTGTTGGTCTGCGTTTCACATTGGTGTGTGCAAGCATTTCATATGTATTTGTTTGAGGATTCCATAGTACACATGTACGTGTGAGTAATTTACATATGTGTATGCAAGTGTTTCATATATGTATGCATAAGTAAAGTTTGATTTAATCCCTAATTGGCGCCTCATAATAAAATGCTTAAAAACAGAATACTGATTCTGGGAAATTGTAGTTCCCTAGTTTGGCCACACGAGCTCCAAGCTCCATCGAGCACAACACACAACGATTGTATATATTAAGACTAAGACACATTGTAAGTGAGATGAGGTAATGATCTGAGATAAGAACAGGGGTAATGTGACTATATTTTCTCTATTTAATCCGAATATTACTATCAAGTTACACTCCCACTGCCTGACTACATCTTATCTTCTTGTGTCTCTCACACCCTGCAGAACTGGCGTACTCCAGCTGAATTTCTAATGGGAGCTGTTTCTCCACCCAATTCACACTTTGAAAGTTCCCAGTATGCCTTTCTGTAATCAGCACAAAGCCTCAGTGCTCCACTGATGAAGCATGAGGTCATGCTGTGGCAGATGTTTGCTGCCGTTTCTGCTGCTGTGTGTTCGAGTGTTTTTCAGGAATCACAGAACGCACCTCAGTCCTGCGACTGTGATGGAGAAACAGATGTTTGCTGCTAGTGTCATTGGCGTCACCCCAGCTGGCCTGATGGAAGACCGCTGTACTGTTTTTTAATTTTTGGCAGCAGCAGAATTGTTTGATTTGGTGTCAGAGCCGCTGCTGGTCCTGTTTGGCTTTACAGCATACAGCTGTGTAAGAGAAACAATTTATTATCGCACTATCTGGTGTCACCCAGATGAGGATGGGTTCCCTTTTGAGTCTGGTTCCTCTTGAGGTTTCTTCTTCCTGTAGTCTCAGGGAGTTTTTCCACACCACCGTCACCTCTGGTTTACTCATTAGGGATCTAAATCTACAAACTGCTGCTGCCAGAATGAAAGAAATGGGCTTTACAGGATTCTGACTTCGGATGTCACTACAGTCTTAAGCGCAACTCAGACAAAGGTATATATCCATCCATCCATCTTCTACCGCTTACTCCTTTTCAGGGTCACGGGGAACCTGGAGCCTATCCCAGGAAGCATCGGGCACAAGGCAGGGTACACCCTGGACAGGGTGCCAGTCAAAGGTATATATGTGTAAATAAATTTAAAATTTTGCTCGTATAGTCACACACAATCCTTTATTTTTTTTTCAGAAAATGAGCAATAACAATGAATTTAATACTACTGAGATATATAAATAAAAAAATTTCAGATTATGGGTCAATGCCAGACAGGGAAGAGGCTTCACAAAGTAAATTCACTAAATGGACATACGTTGGTTGAAGTGTTGAAAGTGGGCGGGGCATGAACTCACACTGGTGCAGTAATCAGGCTTTAGATTAGTTTGTTTATTGTCTTAATGTCTGATAAAAGAGAAAATACACGAAAAACCAGAAATGTGGCAATAAGCTGACAACACAGCAGAAATAGTTTAAAATGGAAATGTTTCAGAGACACATGTGGAAAAAAAGAAGAGCTAACAAGTTGAGTAAGAGTTATTCATCTGAGCAATGTGATCATATCAGCCTCCATCATCACTTATATTTTAAATTATTTATTCACATACAAACTACGTACACACTAATCCTCACTAAGATCAGGATTCTTTTTCCCATTTAGATAAAACCAGAAAAAAAAAATTATTAGACTGTAAAAATTCTCTGTACTGGCAGGTGTTTTCAGAAATTGTACTTTATTGACCTGATCAAAGACTGCCAATAAATCTGCAAATAAATCCTGTTTATAAAACTAGTAAAAGGTAAGGAGCTTGCATTGTATTTTACTTAAGTGGTTTCTTTTCGACCAGCTTTATCTTGGCTTTTGCTCCATGGATCAGAGTGCTGTCTGATAATAATACATATGTGTGTGTTTGTGTGTGTGTGTGTGTGTGTGTGTGTGTATTTATTACCTGTCCACAGTTACTGCCCTTTACCCTCTGCAGAATAAAAAGGTAGAAGGTGCCCGTGCAGGTGAAACTCAGTGTCTGCATTTTGTGTCGAGAGAAAATACACCATTTCAGGAGTAAAAACACAGTGAGTATCTACATCTAAAGCTATAATATATAAACACACTGAATGTACACTAGATACAGAAGAGTTTTGTGGGTTTGTACTGAAGTCTGAATGTACACAGGTTGTTTTATGACTTGATACTGTGACTATTTCCTGTAAGTGAACTCTGTGCTGATACAGGCTTTGATTTAACACACCGATGTTGGAGTGAAGTAAACGTGTGTCCTGCTGTAATCTGGAGAAGGAGACATGACCTCCAACATGAGTGTGTCTGGAAAACAGGACTTAAAAAAAGACAAGAGGTGAGTTATAATAATAATATTTTATTTTTAAAAAAGCAGCTTCTCAAGGCACTTTACACAATAAGAAAATATCAAGAACATACAAAAACAGACTTGAAAACAAAATGGTTAAAGCCATTAAATAAACTAAACTAAAGAAAAAGGGGGGGTTTAGGTTAGATTTAAAAATGCTTAATTCTGTGCATCTCTAATATGAGCAGGGAGTGCATTCCAGAGTCTAGGAGCATAGGATGAGAAAGCCCTGTCTGCTACAGCTCACAACCGTGTCTGTAAACCAGCTCGAGAGAAGCGCAAATGATGCTTGGGAGTATATAAAGTTAAAAGTGCAGACAGATACTGAGGGGCCAAACCATGCAGTGCCTTAAGGCGAAACCTGACCGGGAGCCAGTGCAAGGACTGGAGTGATAGACAGTATTGGAGTGATGTGGTCATTTCTCCTGACACCAGTCAGGATCCTAGCAGCAGAATTTTGCACACATTGCAATTTATTTAGTGTGGTTTTAGGAACCCCAGCAAGAAGTGCATTGCAGTAATCAATACAAGAAAAACAAAAGTGTTGATAAGCCTTTCAGTCACTGGAGAAGATAGCATAGGGCGAAATGTAGCGATATTTCTGAGATGAAAAAAGTAATTCTTGACAGTAGATTGTACGTGTGGGTCAAAAGACAAATGCGAATCAAATATGACTCCTAGATTTTTTTATTTAGTTTCGAACTCCAAAACAGAGCCGTTTACCTTCAACATTAGTGAACCAGCTTTACGAAGCAGATGAGAGCCAATATGCAAAACCAAAAAGTTTTGGGCCATCCATGTTTTTATCTCAGAAATACAATGTGAGAGAAAAGAAGCATCCACATTTTGACCAGGCCTAAGCCTCACTCTAAAGTGAATTTAAATCTGAGTCTCATCTACATATCATAATTATCGTCTGATAATTAAGCCTGAGTGATCTTAAGAGCAATTCAAGAGGAAATATATAAATACTAAAAAGTAAGGGGCCTAAAATTGATCCCAGAGGTACACCAGTAGGAACAGAGCCTGTAAACCAGTCATGAAAACAAACTGGTGGTGATCAGAGAGATAAGATCTAAACCAGGTTATAACAGTCTCAGAAACACCAATGACAGTTCAAGTCGGTTGAGTAAGTGGTTGTGAATGACAGTGTCAAAAGCAGTGCTACGATCAAGAAGAATAAGGATGGAAAGAGAACTAGAATCTGAGGCTAACAGATCATTCGTGACCTTGACCAAAGCTGTCTCTGTACTGTGAAGTTTACAAAAAACAGACTCAAAAAGGGGCTTGAAAAGATTATCAACAGTAAGGTGATTGTGAAGTTATAACGCCACAACACATTCAAAAATTTTTGCCTAAAAGGGAAGGTTTGATATGGGACGATAATTATTTTAATTGTCCAAATCAACGTTATGCTTTTTCGGAACTGGAGTTACAGCAGCAGTTTTCAATGCTGCTGGTACGACACCAGTACGCAGAGAGTTGTTAATAATGCTGAGGGCACAAAGAATTAAAACAAGATTTAAATAATCTTGTAGGGAGGGGATTAAGCTTGCATGTGGTGGCCTTCATACATGATACCTCCCTAGTAAGCAACTCTGAGTCAATATTATCACGATTTCCCTGTCTGGCAGCGCGTTCGGAGAGATGTGAGGGCGCGTGCATGCACGAGCTACGTGCACGAGTGCTCAGCGAGCGCATGCTCTTTGGATTTTGACAATTGTGACATAGTTTACTGTGGACACGTGCATTAGTTATGTTTCTGTTCTGTCTTCTCCCTATTCTGTTATTGGTTATTGTTCGGGGTGGGGATTTATTGTTTTCAGCCGCCAGTGCTTAGCGCTGATTATGTTTGTTATATATACCGCGCACCTTCCAGTACACGGCGCACAGTATTATATTAGATATAGATAGATTCGATACATTAGATCATTAGATATAGTTAGATGCATTGTCCATGTTATGTTCCTTGTTAGATTATAGTTAGTTGCACGTTAGATTAGTTCATTTAGTTCACGCTGTTCACGTCCATAGTCATAGTTCATGTTTCTTGTTTTGTTTCTTGACCCTGTTTTCTGTGACCGCGACTTTGATTCCTGATTTGCCCCGTTTATGCCTGTTTGCTGATCACCCGACCCTTTGCCTGCCTTGACTATGTTTTGGATTAAGATTTTGATTTGGATTTGCTAGCCTGGCACATCACAAGCCTGTCAAGAAACAATGGCTGGGGTTCTTAGTGTCCCGGTTTTATGGCCAGGCCCGTGACAGGGCAGAGCAGCTGATCCGTACAGGCTCCAGTGCCCTCAATAACGTCACTCAGTTTGCTGA
This sequence comes from Ictalurus furcatus, assembly GCF_023375685.1. Classification (NCBI taxonomy): domain Eukaryota; kingdom Metazoa; phylum Chordata; class Actinopteri; order Siluriformes; family Ictaluridae; genus Ictalurus; species Ictalurus furcatus. The sequence continues at coordinate 1,519,470 of NC_071264.1, read as the reverse complement.
ACTTTTTCTGCAAGAGTTTGCACAGCCAGTGCAACTAAAAAATCTGGATTTACCGGAGAGGGGATGTAATGGGATGAACATGGCTGACGTACCTTTCCACCTCTATTATGAGTGGATGGACCAGGTAGCATCTGCAGCTCTGCTTCAGGTTCCGGCCAACATGGTGGAGGTGGCACCGACCTGTATGGCTTAGGGCTGCTGGAAAGAGTCTCCGCTGCGGTGTCCTACATGCAAGAAGCTAGGTCTCCAGGTAGCATTTTTCTGCTCAAAGGAATGCTTCAAGAACAGCTGGCGTAAGCACAAACTGCTACACAAGAAAGCCCCTGCGGAACTACAGCCAGAGGTCAATGTGGCGACCTCAGAGCTACAGCCCGAGACCCACGAGGAGGTCTCACCTGCTGAGCTCCAGCCAGAGGTCAACGTAGCGACCTCGGCACCAGAGCTCGAACCTGGGACCCACGAGGTGGTCTCACCTGCCGAGCTTCAACCAGAGACGGCCAACTCAAGCTCTGCTCATGCCAAGCTCCTGACCCAGGTCAAAGAGACGGCCAACTCAAGCTCTGCTCATGCCAAGCTCCTGACCCAGGTCAAAGAGACGGCCAACCCTATCATAAAGGAGTCTACTGATACAGACAACCAGGTTCTGCTCACGCTTGACACTGACAACATGGATGACCAAGTTCCCCTCATGACCGAATCTGCTGACATGGACAACCGGGTTCTCCTCACGCCTGAATTTGCTGACACGGGTAATCAAGCTCTGCTCACGTCCAAGTCTGCTGACATGACCAACCAAGTAATGCTCACGCCAGAGCCTGTTGATACGACCAACCAAGTTCTGCTCACACCCGAGATTGCTGACACGGGTAACCAAGTTCTGCTCACAACTGAGTCTGTTGACATGGACAACCAAACTCTGCTCACGTCCAAGTCTGCTGACATGACCAACCAAGTTATGCTCACGCCCGAATCCGCTGATACAGCCAACCAAATTCAGCCTGCAGAGTCCACTGAGATCGTCGCCCTGCTTACCTGTTCCGCTGAGGATGTCGCTCTGCTTACCTGTTCCGCTGAGGACGTCGCTCTGCTTTCCTGTTCCGCTGAGGACGTCGCTCTGCTTTCCTGTTCCGCTGAGGACGTCGTTCTGCTTTCCTGTTCTGATGAGGACGTCGCTCTGCTTTCCTGCTCCGCTGAGGATGTCGCTCTGCTTTCCTGCTCCACTGAGGATGTCGCTTTGCTTTTCTGTTCTGATGAGGACGTCGCTTTGCTTTTCTGTTCCATCGAGGATGCTGCGCAGTCTCCTGGTTCAGCTGGGGACATTTTGCCCAGGGGGCCAGGACTGCCAATGAAGGAGTGTTTTGTGGCGCTTCAGGAGGAGCGCGCTTGTGGGGGGTTATGTCACGATCTCCCTGTCTGGCAGCGTATTCGGAGAGATGAGAGGGCGCGCGCATGCATGAGCTACGTGCACAAGTGCACAGCGAGCACATGCTCTTCGGATTTTGACAACTGTGACATTGTTTACTGTGGACACGTGCATTTGTAATGTTTCTGCACTGTCTCCTCCCTATTCTGTTATTGGTTGTTGTTCGGGGTGTGGCTTTATTGTTTTCAGCCGCCAGCACTTAGCGCTGATTATGTTTGTTATATATACTGCGTGCCTCCCAGTACACGGCGCAGAGTATTATGTTAGATATAGATAGATTAGATACATTAGATAATGTTAGATGCGTTGTCCATGTTATGTTCCTTGTTAGATTATAGTTAGTTCCACGTTAGATTAGTTCATTTAGTCCATGCTGGTTTTCCACTCCCAGTACATAGTCATAGTTCATGTTTCTTGTTTTGTTTCTTTTCCCTCTTTTCTGTGACCGCGATTTTGATTCCGGCTTTTCCCCGTTTATGCCTGTTGCCGATCTCCTTGCCCTTGCCTGTCTTGACTACGTTTTGGATAACGATTTGGATTTATCTGCCTTTGTCTCTTTTAATAAATACGTCTTATCCTGCACCTGCTTCCATCCTAATCTCCCTTACATCTCGCGACGTGACAAATATGAGAAAGATTTCTGAAAGATGTGCCAGAGAAATTAGGCAAGCAGAGTGCTGAAGAGGAAACATGTGTAGCATGAATTAGGTTATAAACATTGTCAATTTTAGAACTTAAAAAATTAAGAAACTTATTAAATAACTGATTTGAAACAGGCAAAGAGGTGCCAGCATCAACTTTGAGGAGTTTGTTTATAGTACAGAAGAGATGCCTGGGATTGCTTTGATTATTCTCAATAATCTGAGAAAAATAGGTAGATCTTGTAGACTCTATTGCAGCTCTATATTCCCCCAAGCTGCCTTTCCAAGCTTGAGAAAATACACTCAAGCCAGAATCACTTGCACTCCATTTTATGACAAGCTACCTTCATAGAGCACAGATTGTCATTATACCAAGGAGAAGAACCAGCAACAGTCACATTGCATGACTTTAAGGGAGCAAAGGAGTTCAGATTAGAGGTGAGAACATTATTCAACTGTAAAATCTTATCTTCAAGAAGAGCTGATGAGAATCCATAAAGAGAGGAAAGGGTCTGCAAAATCTGTTGGATTAATTGATTTCCATTTATAAAAATGAACAATGCATAAAGATGATGGACAATGAAGAGGAAGTTCCAGATTAAAAAAGACTGCCAAATGGTCAAAGACCAATATCAACAGAAGACAGCGGAGACAAAAATGAATCATTTGTAATCACAAGGTCTAGAGTATGACCTTTGCTGTGTGTTGGGCCACTAATAAACTGTGATTAAAACAATCCAGTAAAGATAAAAAGTCCTTTGTCATCACACAGTCATTTTGGTCAATATGTATATTAAAATCCCCCAAAATAAGGATTCTCTTGAATTTAAAAGACAACATTGACAACAAGTCAGCAAACTCAGACAGATAAGCTTTATTTGGCTTTGGAGGTCGATAGATGGTAGCGATGGCACTTGCTTTGGAGGCAGAGAGACTCAACACAAGGCTTTCAAATGATGTAAACTGTGGTACACACACAGTGCTGATGTCAAATTGCAGTTTGTGTACTACAATTATTCGCCCACCTCTGCCAGTGAGTCACGGGAGATCAAACAGCCCACAGCCTCTGGAGTAATGTGGCTAAAGAGAAATCCACCATTTTGTTTGTGCCATGTTTCAGTTAAGAAAAGTAAATCCAGTTTTCTATCTGTGCTGATGTCTGATAAAAGCAGAGCCTTGTTGTTTACTGAACGAGCATTAAATAACGCACCATATACTGGGCTCTGGGACACTGCAGAAGGCAACTCCGAATGGATAAGCAAAGATAAATTACTGAGGACTGCACCAGTTTGAAATACTCATTTAGTCTGTGATGGACTCATAAGAACACTGATGAACACTGAAGAAGAAGAAGAAGAAGAAGAAAGGCTGTAACTGCATCCAAGACTCCGATGGTCTGGTTTGCCTATTTGTCCAGAAATTTTGAAAACTTTGCACCAATGTGGGCTTGGCTGCTGCTGGGCATTGGCTGAAGATTGGGTGTTTACTGGAGAGCCTGCAGTAGCTTGGTGCACAGAACCATTAACAGCAGCATTGACTGTAGTAGTCTGCATGACTCCAAATTTTTGCTGTTCACTTGCAATACTCAATTCATCCATTTCTTTCTGTGTCACTGTCTCCTGAATGTCATGTTCAGTGTGTACCCTTTCACTATCAATGCCACTTAACATATCTGCAATTTTGTATTTCAGTAGTAATAACTCTGACATTCCGTTGTCTTCTAGCTCTGCCATTTCTGCTCTTTCAAGGTGCTTTAGAATGTGAGTCAACAATGAGATGTGTGATTTTCCTTTAACATCTGCTCTTTGTACGACTGATATTTTCAAAAAGTCACAGATTCCCAGTAAATTGTCTCTATTCAGGGTGTGCAAAACTCCTCCTACCTCTTCCTGTAGCTCTTCCAGGGCTGACATGTTGACTGTGTAGGGGTTGATTCTGAACTGGTGGGTCTCTACTGTCCCCGATGATCTCTAACTGGCCTCAGGAAATGTGTACTCGACCACCAACTTCCAGCTCTCCTTAAACAGCAACACGTGCCTTGCTGCAGCCTGCCTGGGTGTAATATGGGGGATTTAGCTGGTGCAGAATTCAATGTACAGGCTATGGACACTGGACATCTGAGCAGCAATCCCAGCGGTGCCTTCAAATCTTGTCCCCCCATCTAAATAGAGGAGAAATAAGTCACAAGCATGATGGTTGGTGTTACTTCAACGAGAGCTTTACTCGAATGAAAGAAAACCGCACTTCCTCCTGGTATGTGGGTGGAGACTAAAGCAATCAATCCCAGAGTGTAGGATTCAGACCATCCTAATAGATGACTGATCAGCATTATACTTATTTCAATTGCCAATGTATTAACACATGAAAATGGAATAACAGTGAAAAATAAACACTCTTTTAACTCTCTTTTTTAAACATTTGACTATTTAACTTAACTCTTTTTTAATCATTACTGATCATGAATTTGAATCTGCTATAACTTGTTACAGCATAGAGCATATCACATTTCAACTTGTCACAGAGGCGGGTCTACACAGATGTCCAATCGGCAGAGAAAAACCAAGATAACCATAAAGGCCAATGGGGGGTAAAATTTGTGTTACGAACATGTTCCTCCTGCAGTTGTTTAAGCTGGGTCAGGATCTTGGTGAGGGCACAACGTGTTCCTGTATGCAAAGGTATAACGGCACAATATTCAGCCCCAACCATGGTGCACACGCCTTCATCAGTGGCACGCATTTGATCAATAGCGAAGCGGTTCTGAGCAACCATAGTAGAAGTAGCATGCAGTTGCTCACAGACCAGACCCAAAGCGTTGACCAAATAGTTAATGAAACACTGTTGATTGTACCAGATGTAGTTAATCCATGCAGTGTTACGGACTATTTGGACACTGGGCAGTAACACGGCGGCAAATCCACCACCCACTGATTCAATGGCCTTATATTGATTCGTGATACCCACAGGTGTTTCACCAAATTTGAGAGTTACACTTGGGTCCGAGGCACATAATCTGTTGACAAGGATAGACGTGTGCAACGTCCTTTTTTGGTCACAAAAGCACAGTAATATTGTTATATGTGTCTGGAGTACACGAGTCTTACCTTCCAGGCGTACTGGGCTGCAGCATCCCAGCCAATCCATAGGGAGGGTCTGGTGTACCCTGTCTCTGCCACAATACCAAAAAATGTCCGCCAAGGGCAAAGTGCCATCTACTAAATCAGGCAACTTTATACGAACCATCGATGAGTCTGTGCATGTGTGCTCTGCATTGTTGTCACACTGGGCATGGGTAGACACCATGGGGATAAGGGCCAGCTTAATGTGAGTACAGTCGCTAGATGTTGCCTACAAACTTAAGGCCTTCCTCAGAGCAAACATAGAGAGGAAAGGTGGATGGGAAGCCAACATATACTGGAATAGAAGCATCGAGAGGGGTACTCACTGGGGGGAAGTCACAGCTCTGGCTAACGTTGCACATCCAAGCTTGGCCATAGCTGAAAGAAGCTGCTCCTAACAGCCAGACCGTAGGACACAAATAGTGTTCATTGTGTGGTTCTACTATACATTCATCCAAATTTCCCAAAGGTCGCATGAGTGGTGGTCGTTAAGTGTTACCGTGTTTCCAACGGTACTCTGGTGCAACGACATTTCAGTCATGGGTACTATTTTCTTGCAATGGAACTACGAATACAGGTGAGAGAAGCAGTAGAATTTGCTGATTTATATCTATGACAGGGATGGCGTTCATGTGTTGTTGGGGTCTCTGAGGATCAGGAAGGATGTCAAGATCTCTCAGACCTTGTAGCTCTAGAGTCCCAAACAGCTGCTCGTATGGGTGACAGTCTTACTCTAACAACTGCACCACTCAATCCCCAGTCTCGGTGTCAAGTATGAAAGGGCCCTCAGGAATCTAGCCTGGGTCTAGGATAGGGGCTGGAGGAGCAGGGACTTTCTCAGGCGGTATTTCAGCCTCTTCTGGTACTACCTATGGGGAGTCTTCACTTGGAATCATCAACGTTCCGTGTTACTACCTGGTGTGCTCGTAGGGGTGTCGCTGTCACTCTCTGCCTGTTGGTGTGCTCTGCGCTCTTCCCTCCTCCTAACGTGTCGACATGTTCTGTGGGACGGACTTGCCTGTGGGTCATCCAGATCGCTGTCGCTTGTGAAGTTTAGGGCCCCTTGATCATCTATAGAGAGTGTGCCTTCTGCTCACGCAGGTGTCTCATGCAGGAGTCTACCTTTCCCTCCTTGATTAGGATGCTGGTGCCTATCTTCCCCATCCTTTGTAGGGCGCAAAAAATCTGCCTTTTCCAGCCCAAGGGCTGCAGTGGTTAGGTGGTATCAGTGATCTTTGCCTTCATGCTTTACCACAGTTGGAGTTGCTGCAACCACCTTGAATGGTCCTTCCCTTCGAGGGTCGTTGAAGTGCTTCCTTTTGAACGTGCGTATGTATACGTAGTCCCCTGGTTCCACCAGTCTCTCTGGTGTGATGACATCTTCACAATGGATTGCCTCATGAACCTGTGAATACAAATGCCTGTGGATTTGGGTTACGTGGCACATATATTCCTGCATTTCTCCCTGTAGTTGTTCAAAAGGTGGGCCCTTGTAGGGACCCTGAATAAATGCCATAGGCATAAGGCAGCATTTTGTGTGGGGTTAGATGATTAGTATGGTTAGTCTACGACTGCATTTTCATTAGGGCTGGTGGCAATGCTTGAACATAGTTAAGCCGCGAGTTTCACAGATTTTTGTAACCTTGTTTTTTTATTATTCAGTTTGCCCTTTCTATCATTCCCTGTTACTGTGGATGGTACACACACCCCAGCTTATGCTCCATACACAAGGCTAATCAACCTCTATAACATGATGAACAAAATGCGTAGCATTGTCTGAGCTGATGAAATCTGGGACTCCAAACCGTGGAATAACTTCCCTACACAGAAAGTTAGCCACTGTTAATGTCTGCTGATTGGCCATGGCAACAGACTGTACCCAACAACTGAAGCGGTCTTCTACCACCATTATATCTTTTACCCTCCTTCCAACTGTCACTGCCCATATCAACAAAGTCAATTATTATGTGTCTGAATGGGCCCCTCGGTTCTGGAATGTGCCCTATAGGGCTGTAAAGTTCTTGCAGACATTGTGCCATATGCATGTCTCGCATTGATTTAGTGCCTGATTAATCATGCTAGCTAAGTAGGGGGACCACCAAACTTCTTTGATTTTCTTCAAGGTTTCACCTCTATTGGCATGGTCTACTCCATCAGTGGGACAACCCACAAGCCATCTACACTACACCACAACCCTATGCCCCATTCTTTCTTTGCCCCATAGCTAGGGTGTACCCTGCCTTGTGCCCAATGCTCCCTGGGATAGGCTCCAGGTTCCCCGTGACCCTGAAAAGGAATAAGCGGTAGAAGATGGATGGATGGATGGATAGTTCGGCTAGCAAAGTCATAGCATACTGATATAGTCATAGTCATAGTCTGATATAGCTGCTCCATGAGTAATTGTGGACCCATCTGCCCTCTGAAATCCTCTCTGTGCCCATATAGGCCCAAATAGGCCCAAATACATGACATACACCATATGCATATGCTGAGTCAGTATAAATTGTATAGCTTTTACCACTCCCTAGTTCACATGCAGCAGTCAGAGCCTTGATTTCTGCTGAGCAGGGTTGGAGTAAGGAGATCTCCATCACTGTATTAAACAAAAGTGGAACCAACCTAGTCTCTAAAACAGCAAATCCAGCTTTATTCCCTGTATCAGCTTGAATACAAGACCAATCTACAAAGAACACATGTTGTACAATGGCTGATTCTCTAAGTCGGCACGTGCTTTAAGGAACTTCTCTGATTCAGACCCGGATTTATGGGGCAACCCTTCTTGTGGAGTAACCATTTTGTCAGCGGGGTTGACTGTGTTACACCTTTCTATGGTTAACTACGGGGCCAAGAGAATAGCATCATACCCATGCGTCACAAGTTGGTAATGACAAAAGACTGACTGGTCAATAATGCATACAATGTGTGTGTTGTGTACAGTGTGACTGGACCAAGGGCCAAATAACACGATGGCATTCCCTTCTCAACATTATCCAATGCGTTGCTGTAGTACGCTATAGGTTGTTTGCCTACACCTTGTTGTCGTTGTGTCAATACAGCAGATGCAAAACCCTATTTTTCTGAAATATACAAGTGAAAGCATTTACCATAATCAGAGTTTGCCAATGCAGGTGCCAACGTCAATGTGACTTTGAGTGATTCAAATGCAGCTAACGCCCCAGGGGTAAGAGGAGCATTTGGCTGCGTTTGGTCTGTGCTTTTGATTAAATCACAGAGAGGTTGAACTATTAGTGCAAAGTCACAGACCCATGGTCTGCTAAAACCTGCCATTCCTAAGAACACCAACATTTGTCATACGGTTTGCAGTTTGAGCACTTTCCTAACGGCTTACACTTGTTTTGGCAAAATTTTGCGGCTTTCCCTTTGCAGGGACAGGGGGTATTGTCTTTGATACGGTGGGTGAATGTTCTCTTTGACTTTTATTTTTGCTAACCCTGACGATTCAACTAACCCTATGTCTGTTGGGTGCTTTGTCCATAACTTATCTGCAACTTTTCTTAGCAGTTCTTCCACATCTGGATCTTTTCCTGTCTCTGTCATTACCATCTGCCTTTCCCCTGCAGCTACCTTTCTCTTATCATGAATCATGATACAGTTCGCTACTATTGGGTCTACTGCAGTTACAGAGATACGTATGAACTGCCCATCAGGTGACCTCTGTAAGTATCGGTTCTCATTTGGTTTCCATTCCCTTAATTCCTTAGCCTGTTTAACCATTGGTTGTAAATCTTCAGGTTCAAACTTATTTGCAACCATAAGAGAGACATGGGGGACTGCATCCTCCAGCTGGTACCAATTCTTTAGTCTTTCCGGCAGTTGTACCACGGCTGCTATCCCTTGGGGCCGCTTATTAGATCCAAAGTCTTTACTGCCACTTTACACCCTTCTTCAAGTTCTTCTCACAACTGGGCAAACTCCTCATCCTGTCCTCCTTTGTCATACTTGATTGTACAGTGTAACAGAGTTTGTGTTTCATGCCAGTCCGGGAGCATATACTTCAACCAGTTTCTACTGTTCAAACTTCTCCCATAATTCTGATTTCACCATGTCCTCCACTTCCAACCAGTACACGTTGTCAATTACTGGGGGAGTCGTGTCTTGTTCTTGGAGGAGCAAGTACTGTGTGGATATAGGCTTCAGAAAGGCAACCCACAGCCCAGTTGGGTCGCATTGTATCTTAGCCCCTAGTTTACACAGGGCATCTCAGCCTAGTAAGTCTACTGGTGCCCCTGGAGAATATAGCAGGGGTGTCTGTATAGTAAGGCCATCGAGTGTAAGTTCCTGAGGCTCTGTAATGCATAAAGTCTGTATTTTTCCAGAGAAGCCCATAGTTTGAATCACTTTATGGGTGAGGGGGAGCTGTGAACCTTCTTTCTTGATGCTTGAAAAAGTGTCCCCTGTATCAATCGTGAAAGGTACCTGTAATCCCTTCCCAACTGACACCGGGACTGTTGGTTCTTGTTCCGTGTGCAGTGTGGTGAGGTACTTCTCTGTGCCTCTTCAACTCTAGTGTGGGTTTGGCCCCCCATTTGGGCCAAACATCGGCTCTCCAGGCGGCACTGGGGGCTGCCATTGTTGCTCCATCCTTTGGTTTCCTTGTCCCTGTTTGATGGCCTGTGGCCCTAGGGCCTGACCTCTCCTCTTAGCCCTATTCACATGATCTCCTCATGTGTACCTGGCCGTTGCCTGTGGACAATTTTTCCTGAGGTGACTTGAGTCTCTACATGTCCAACATCCTTCAGCAGACATACTCTGTCTGGTGGATCCTTGCATTGGGCTTCATCCTGAAGAGTCCTGCACTGGCAGAGGACTCATCCCATTTGCCCCCTGTCTCGTCTCTCCATTTGTCATGAAACTCTTGCATGCACAGATTTAGTTATCTTTTCTTCCTCTTTCAGCTTCATTGTTTCTAGCTGCCCTGGAGCTAACTTTGTGGGGTACATTTTTCATATTGCTCCCCAAACAACATTTCACCTCAGGCCAAATGGCATCGGATCACACCTGGGGTCATCCACTTTTTCTCCAAGTCGGCCATCTCCATTATTTCTTCGGTTCGACCTGGCACAATATGGCTTTTATGTCTCCAATGGCCAACAGTTGTCCTGTTGTTTTCTCCTCAAACTTGTTTATCCACCTTTGACCTCCATCGCACAGATTTGGAAGTTTCTGTACCAATCCCGTTAGGTCTATAAAGGTCCACGGTACGTATTGCATTGCCTTGCCCTTCATCATCAATGGGCACATGAAGGCGGGGTTCCCGGTTTTATTCTTTCCCTCTTTCCGCACAGTTCCTTTAGTGGGTCTCTTGCCAGTGCCCTCATTTGTAAATCGATTTGGAGCTTGGAGAGATATTCGGTCACGTAATTCCAACTTCTCATATTGGCCAGAGCCACCTTTGTAGTTGTGTTGAGTATTTATATTAGTAAAGTCCATTTCACCTTCCCCTTCTTCCTCCTCTTCATCTTCCTTCACCACTGAGGTCTCCCTCTCTTCTAGTGCTTGCAACCTTTGTCTAGTTAGCTCCAATAATTCCTTCTGATGCTCTATGGAGTGGTTCATTTGGTTTTTGATTTCCTCTATTAATCTCATACTTTCTATTTGTGCTTTACCTGCATTGCTTATTTCCTCAGCGGCCTTGCATGCCCTTTCGGCCAATTCCCTCACTTGGTGGAATTCGCTTCCTTTTTCCTGTACAAAACCCTCCAGATTCCCTAGTCTCTCCTTCAACTACTCCTCTTTCTTGTTTTTCAGTGCAGTTATTGTTACGTCTCCTTCCATGTGCACGATCTGGCCTTTGTTGGCTTTGGAGTCCTGTTTTTATGGTCCTGTTTGCGTGTCTTTATCATCAATTCTTACAAATACGATCTGTCCTTGTAGTCCTTGTTGTCCATTTGCCAAATCTTTCAATACTTTGCTTACTTTGGGAGGGGGATCTGCAGTTGCTTCTCCTTTGTGTGCCTTTTTCCATTTTATGTTTTCTTCCTGTATTCGTAATTTCACATCCTCTTCTTGGAGTACGTGCCCCATATAGTTGTTTCCCATATGGGGGCGCTATTATGTCGGAACAGAAGCATTCTTTCCCAATATGTTTGCACCTCTTCGTCAGCAGACAGCATGATTTTGTGTCTCTGTGTGATGTACACAGTCTCCCCTAGCTTCCTTTTCGTCCAGTGGTCTGCACATCCCATCAAACGTTCCATGCAATTCCATCCTAGCACTTTCCCATCCTTTGATGTTTGGTATGCTGCCTTGTGCCACTGAAGGGTATATTCTCACCATACGTGGAGGTGGTTGGGAAGTGGTACTGCATGTTGTATGGCAGTGGAATGCTGGGTCCCTGCTGCATCCCACATGGTGGCGCTGCCCCTTTCTCCCTATCCTTTTCTGACTTTTCAGTCTCACCCTCACTTTCCTTCAATTTCTCTTTGTGCTCCTTAACTTCTTTCTCTTTAGCATCCTACTGTTTCCTGCTCTTTCCTTGCCTGTTCTTTCCTTTCCCTACCCATCTTTCCTTCAAACCACCCCACTATTTCCTCCTTCTTCTCTAACCTGGCCTGAGCTTTTTCTCCCTTTTTCTTCTCATTCCAGCATGCTAACCTCTGCTTCATCTTTTGGCACATCCGTTCATCAAATGTTCCTTCTGTTGGCCATTGCAACTCTCTAGCTGTCCTGTCATGCCATTTTTTGCAACAATGCCTTATATACTTTTCATCTTTTTTATGTTTCCTTATTATTATCTCTACTGGGGTACCATACTCTGTGAATCTCAGCTACTCCCTGGTTACTATTAGGTTACTTATCATGTGCTTTATCACCAAAATATATCAATTGTGTACTTTTCTAATGCTGTACCTCTTTACCCACACCCTGTTTGGCGATAGCCTGATTGCTAGCCGATCAACTCCTGGCAATACCAATAATAATTATGCTACAGAGTTGTCTGAAGTGACTACATGGCGAATTTCCACTAAGCCTTCTTCAATGATCGTGTGACTAGGTATAAAAAAAACAAAACGTGGCGTTCATGATTATAAATATTTACTCCCCTTACTTTTTTCCTTTTTTGTCAGTTTTTTATGATTCTCTCTCTCCGTATCTGTTTTTCTTTTTCCGGTGTGTAGAGGTAGGGTAGTTCTCTTCTCCCTTCCGCCTCTCAGATCCACCTTTTTTCCTAGGTGCTCAACAATATTCGCTAATTATCCACATAACCCTCCAAAAGAATAGCCACACCTTTTCACACATTGCTTTCCAGTTACGCCTCATGTTCTTATTACCATTTAATATATTTTCAAATCTTCACCAATAGCCCAATATTGTATCTACTCTTTTAGGTATTTATTTATTCATTTACTCATGCATTCATCTCCTCACACATGCTCACGAATCACACTCATACACACACTGGGTCTACTTTCACCAAAAGGTTTGGCTCTTATTGCTCTTACCCTTTTTTCAGCAGATACCCAGACCTGGGCCCAGGATATTGTCCCCCACCACGCAGCCCTACCCTTTTCTGGCAGCGGTATCTGGGGATTCTCCCTCACCATGCAGTGATGCCTCAAGCTTCCTGTTTCCAAGCAGCCCTGTTGAGGGGGTTCCAAACCCTCGCCCCAACAGCGGCATTACAGGAATTTCTTATTCACTTATTCATTACAACTGAAGCCTTTCAGAATTCACACACATATACCACAGAAGCACACATTAAAACATTCACATAATCATCCTTGTCAGCAGACTCCGGTGTGATCAGAACTTGGCTGTCCGTGTCAGCAGACTCAAGCATGAGCAGAACTTGTTCATCCATGTCAGAAGACACAAGCTTGATCAGAACTTGGTCGTCTGTGTCAGCAGACTCGGGCATGAGCAGAATTTGGTTGGTCGTGACGTCGGTTTCAGGTGTGAGGAGAACTCGGTTGTTCATGTCAACAGACTCTGGCGTAAGCATAACTTGGTTGGTCTTGGCATTGGTTTCAGGCGTGAGCAGAGCCTGGTTGGTCGTGATGTCAGTTACAGTGTGAGCAGAGCTTGGTTGGTCGTATCAAAAGACTCTGGCGGGAGCATAACTTGGTTGGTCATGATGTCGGTTTCAGGTGCGAGCAGAACCTGGTTGGGCGTGATGTCGGCTTCAGGCATGAGCAGAACCTGGTTGGTCATGACGTTGGTTTCAGGCTTGAGGAGAACTTGGTTGTTTGTGTCAGCAGACTCTGGCAGGAGCATGACTTGGTTGGTCGTGACGTTGGCTTCATGTGTGAGGACGTTGGCTACAGGTGTGATCAGGGCCTGGTTGTTTGTGACATCAGCTTCAGGTATGAGCAGAACCTGGTTGGTCATGACGTCGGCTTCGACCTGGGACAGGAACTTGGCATGAGCAGAGCTTGGGTTGGCTGTCTCTTCGACCTGGGACAGGAATTTGGCATGAGCAGAGCTTGGGTTGGCCGTCTCTTCGACCTGGGACAGGAACTTGGTGTGAGAGGTCGTCCCTTCGACCTCGGACAGGAACTTGGCATGAGAGGTCATCCCTTCGACCTTGGACAGGAACTGGGTTTGAGAGGTTGCTTCATCGACCTCTGACATGACCCTGGCTTGAGAGGTCGACTCTCCGACCTCGGACAGGAGCTGGGCTTGAGAGGTCGTCTCTTCGACCTCTGACAGGAACTTTGCTTGAAAGGTCACCTTTTCGACCAGGAACTTGGCTTGAGAGGCCGTCTCTTCGACCTCAGACATGAACTTGACGTTCTGCTGGAGTTCTGGAGATGAGACCGCCTCGTGGGTCTCATGCTGGAGCTCTGGGGATAAGACCACCTCATAGGTCTCATGCTGGAACTCTGGGGATGAGACCACCTTGTGGGTCTCAGGTTGGCACTCTGGAGGTGAGGTCACCACGCTGACCTCTGGTTGGAGCTCTGCAGGTGAGACCTCTTTGTGGGTCTCAAGCTGGAGCTCTGAGGTCACCACGTTGACCTCTGACTGGAGCTCAGCAGGTGACACCTCCTCTTGGGTCTGAAGCTGGAGCTCTGAGTTCGCCATGTTGACCTACGGCTGGAGCTCGGCAGGTGAGACCACCTCATGGGTCTCAAGCTGGAGCTCTAATCTGCTGATGACAAGTCCCACAAACAGATTGACACTCTCCAGTCACCAGGATCCCATGGCTGCTAAATGCTGTACCCACGGGCGTGCTGGGCCACAAAATGGGGACAACAGGAACCCTAGCCATTGTTTCTCATTGGACTTGGGGTCCGTTAGGCTGGAAAAGTATATCTGGCAGTCCCCAAGAAAAAATTCAGGATCACCTGACAAACCATCAAACAGCTCCAGGAGATCGGTTCTCCTCCACTGCGGAAAGTGGATTAAATTCACAGCTGGGATGGTTTGCTTGGTTTTCTTTGGTGACATCTCTTCCATCTTCCTGCTGCATCCATGTTAGGTGAAGTAATCTGTCACGAAATCCACGTAAAAAGGTTTAGGACGGATGCAATTGCAGTTAAGAGCTTTATTGAAGAGAGGCAGGCAGATAAATCCAAATTGTGAGACAATAGCATAATTTAAATAACAGACAAGGAGTCAGGCGATCAACATACAGGCATAAACGAGGCAAGGCAAGAATCGAAAACCAGTCATGAGAACTAGGTCAAAACCAGAATAAACAAACACGGTATCAATGCTTGGAAACGACAGAGACAATGCACCTGCACGTATTTCTTCGCAAAGTCATTGTGAATGAGCAGTCTCTTATATAATGTGATGTGATTGTGAGTGTGATTGGGACCAGGTGTGTCTGCATAGTGTTCCGGAGAAGGTGAACATGTGTGTGTGTGGGAAGTGTAGTCCATGGTGGCCATGTTTGTAGGCCGCTGTGCAGGATGGGAAATGTAGTCAATGATTTGCAGAATGTCGAATAAAACAGGTGTCTGCTTACCTCTTTCCTATGCAACGAGTATCTGCTGTCCACAGAATGGTGTAGTCCCACAGGATGGGATCAATTCCCGGCAATCCCTCCTGGCTGGCTCGCAAAAAAGTTGTCAAAAACGACTAGCGGTGCTAATGACCTTTTTCCATAAAAGATCATACTCCAAAGCACAACTGAAAGTAAAAATCTAGAACACGTTGGATGAGAGAAGCAAAAATCCAGTTTATTGTTCAAAAAACAACATGAGATCCAATCAGTGAGACGTCCCAAAGTGATCTGAAGCTATACACATACTCAATGCCCTATTTATACAGTCTTATCTTTAGTCTATGCCCAATTATCTTTCAATTAGTTATTGAAATCCTGATGTCTTTTTTGATTTCTCCTTAAATTCTACTTTTCTTATTTTTAAATCTCTTTCTTAACTTGGAATCCCCTTAAAACCAATTTTCCGCCATTGGATATCCGCTTATCTCCATTTTTTTCTTTCTGGTATTTAAAAAATTTAATAAAAATAGTCACTCACTGGCATTCCTACTTCTGGTAACCCAGCTGTGCACAACTCACAGTACCATTGTCCTGGACAATTTGGGATATTTTACCACTTCCTCATTATGGGTGAGATATATATTTATTGTTGCTTACTGTTACACATTTTTTCTCTCTAATCCTAAGTGTGTTATGCATTTTTGGTGCTTCTTAAACATCTTGTGAGTGAGTGAGTGAGTGACTGTGTGTGTGTGTATGTGTGTGTGTGTGGGTGTGTCTGTGTGAGTGTGTGTGTGTGTGTCTGTGTATGTGTGTGTTTCTTAAACATTTTGTGAGTGTGTGTGTGTTTTCAACTTTATGCTCTTTCAATGCACCTGTTTCCTACATTCTTTGCATGTGCTTTTACATGTACATGTGGATATATTTATGTGTTACCACTACTGTTTTATCTCATTTCTTCCTTTCTGTTCTCTGTCCAGCTGACCAACACCTTCATTCAGCTGGACCTTCTCTCTCGGCTGATCAATCACTCTGGGTGAATATCTGTGTCATCAGATGGCACATTTGGCAGTGGATGTTACAGCTCTGCTGGAACGGCTCTGCTCTTCACCTGTACCCCCAGGGTTTCCTCATCCTCCCGCTTATCGTAACATTCCATCCGTGACTTATGCTCATGTTTCTACTCAAACTGAGGCTCATCTGTCTCCCATGACCTCTGTGGAGGGCTCATTTATTCTTTCCACTGCTGATGACAGTAGCTTTGCTACAAACACACCACCATATTACCCATCATGTACAAATTATTCTCCAACAAGTCCTGTTCTCTCCCCAGTGTATGATGTGTATGATGGTGATTCTCAATAAACTACATACTCTGTTACCCTTGGGTTTTCCTGTGTCTTAAATGTTTTCCACAGATCTAAGAACAGTTTAGAGAAATTATTCACTGAGAGAAGAGTGAAAAGGACTGTGCAATGTGTAGCATATGAGCAGCATAGCTTTGAGTCAGTGAACAGGCTTTAAGACCCAGCTGAGTCCGTTATCTGTGATTGGGACTCCTGACATCAGTGTAATTCCTGAGGTATGAGGCGTGTCTCCTGTTTGAATAAGTGTGCAGACTGTAGCTGAATTAAAAAGATGGAATTATTGGTGTTTAATGATGAACACATTGTGTAACAGTGCTGAGACAGTAGAGTATTAATTATAGCTGATATTTCTGATATTTTCTAGAATGATTGCAGGAAAGAGATCAGACTCACCAGAACCCAGCTGTGTGTCCATGAAGAGTGACTGGTCAATGGAAAAGCCGATTGCCTTCAGAGACAGAGACAGTTCTACTGATGTGAGGTCAGTACAGTGAGGTCTTTTACAGCAGTGTTCCACCTGATCAAACTCACTGGTCTCATTATGAAGCCCTTCATGAGCTTTATCAGGTGTTGAAGCAGTAAAACACTAAAGTGTGCAGTGCTGCAGCTCTCGGACTGGCAGTGAGGAAAACTGCTTTAAGAGTTCAGTTCAGCCTGCAGTCCTTGAGCTAGAGGGTCTATGGTGCTACACAACAACATTTACACCTGGGACATTAATGACAATATAAATATTTTATTAGCTGTGAATATATATAGTCTATATTACATTATGTGTTTTGGTTGTTCACAGACCACAAAAGAAGAACTCAAACATCAGCAGAAATCAGTTGAAGTGCATATTCAAGGTTTGTGTCTTTTTAATGTGTGTAACTTGTGTGTGAGTAGGTTTCAGGTTTTTTATTTAAGATAATGAATTTACAGATTTATTGATGCACAGCAGCATTATAAGTAATTGTTTGTTTCTAACCAGGAGCTGGAACACAAAGTCATCACTCTGATAAAGAATGAGCTGAAGAGGTTTAGGAAGCTCCTGACTCCAGATTACCCAGCACACACTGAGAGGGAGGTGGAGGATGAGGCGGATCTGCACAGTGTCAGAAAGGGAGTTCTGAAGATCACACTGGACGTCCTGAAGAACATGAACCACGCAGATCTCGCTAACACACTGCTCAACAGTAAGAGCTCTGAGTCATGGCTTTATTCCATCAGGTTCACTTTAGAGAGAGGAAATCGTTTTAGATAGAAACACTTTTAGTTTGAAGTTTGAGTTTATTATCATGTACATCTGTTGCTTTTCTGTTCTGTTAATGGTCCAGCTTGTGGTTATGCTGTACAGTGGTCCTGTTCCTTCAGTAATATTTAGTACATGAATCGGGAAAGAACAGCAGCATTCAAAAGAATTTTACGTTTTAAATTATGTTCAGTGATTATGCATTAAAACATGTTATTACTTTGTTTATTAGAGTCTTTGATGTCTGTGTACCAGCCAAAGCTGAAATCCAACCTGAGAGAGAAGTTTAAAAGAATTAATGAAGGAATCTCACAGCATGGAAGTTCAGCACTTCTGAATGAGATCTACACAGAGCTCTACATCACAGAGAGTTGGAGTGGAGACGTCAATAATGAACATGAGGTGAGACAGATTGAGACAGTGTCCAGGAGACCAGCAACACAGGAGACACCCATCAAATGTAATGATCTCTTTAAAGACAAGTCCATCAGAAGTGTTCTGACTAAAGGAGTTGCTGGAATTGGAAAAACAGTCTCTGTGCAGAAGTTCATTCTGGACTGGGCTGAAGGAAAAGCAAATCAGGACGTCACCTTCATGTTTCCACTACCCTTTCGAGAGCTGAATCTGATGAAGCAGACAAATCTCAGTCTGATGGATCTTCTTCATCACTTTTTCCCAGAAATAAGAAAACTAAAATTATTAGACTGCAACTCCTACAAAGTGGTGTTGATCTTTGATGGTCTGGATGAGTGTCGACATCCTCTAAATTTCCAGAACAGTGAGCGATTGTGTGATGTGACAGAGTCAGCTGCAGTGGATGTGCTGCTGACAAACCTCATCAAGGGGAATCTGCTTCCCTCTGCTCTCCTCTGGATAACCACTCGACCAGGAGCAGCCAATCAGATCCCTCCTGACTGTGTAGACCAGCTAACAGAGGTACGAGGGTTCAGTGATCCTCAGAAAGAGGAGTACTTCAGGAAGAGGATCAGTGATCAGAGCATGACCAGTAAAATCATCACACACGTGAAGTCTTCAAGAAGCCTCTACATCATGTGCCACATCCCAGTCTTCTGCTGGATTTCAGCCACTGTTCTAGAGAGAATGTTGGGTGAAGCAGAGAGTGGAGAGATCCCCAAGACTCTGACTCAAATGTTCACACACTTCCTGATCTTTCAGATCAAACACAAGGACCAAAAGTACCATCAGAAATGTGACCCTGATCCTCAGCAGACCAGAGAGAGTATCTTGACACTGGGAAAACTGGCTTTCCAACAGCTGGAGAAAGGAAACCTGATCTTCTATGAGGAAGACCTGAGAGAGTGTGGCATTGATGTTAGAGAAGTGTCAGTGTACTCAGGAGTGTGTACCCAAATCTTCAGAGAGGAGTTTGGGCTTCACCTGGGGAAAGTGTTCAGCTTTGTACATCTGAGTGTTCAGGAGTTTCTGGCTGCTTTATATGCATTTCTCTCCTTCATCAGCAGAAATGTAACAGAACAACAAACCACTGATCTGTCTGATCTTCTCAACAAGACAAACATGTCTGATCTCCTCAGGAGTGCAGTGGACAAGGCCTTACTGAGTGAGAATGGACACCTGGACCTATTCCTCCGCTTCCTTCTGGGTCTCTCACTGGAGTCCAATCAGACTCTCTTACGAGGCTTAATGCCACAGACAGGAAGCAGCTCTCACAGTAAACAGGAAACAGTCGAGTACATCAAGGAGAAGATCAGGGAGAATCCATCTCCAGAGAAATCCATCAATCTGTTCCACTGTCTGAATGAACTGAATGATCATTCTCTAGTGCAGGAAGTACAAACTTACCTGAACAGAGGAGGTTACAGTCGTCTCAGTGGAACCAGACTCTCTCCTGCTCAGTGGTCAGCTCTGGTGTTTGTGTTACTGAACTCAGAACAGGAGCTGGATGTGTTTAATTTGAGGAAATATGACCCATCAGAGGAATGTCTTCTGAAGCTGCTGCCAGTGGTCAAAGCCTCCAGGAAAGCTGAGTGGGTATTTTTTTTACTTATAAATGTATTACTGGATGGTTTATTATTTTAATATAACACTGAACTGCACTGTTTGGATTAATGCTCATTAATAGTTAATCTCATCATCTTTAAACAAACCACTGGTACTTTTACACAAGATTGTTTCACTATTTCTTATAACACAAAATCATATAATTATTATTTATTGCATTATGTCTAAAATTTATGAAAGAACTATCTATACAAAATAACTTTGTATATTCATGAATGCTTTTGTTAATTTTGTGAACTAAACACCAATGAAAGGCACTTTTTCTTTTCTCCTTATATTTGAAAGTGACGTTGAACAGAACAAAATGACAACAAGGAAAAAAAACACTGTCAAAATGGGGTATGAATACAAAATATAAAAAGTAATTATTAAAACACTCTATTCAACATCAGGTTTCAGGAGGCAATTTGACAGTACCACCTAGGTACCAGTTCTTTATCTTTTAGTTGGCCGATGCCTGTTTTGTGTTGGAGTGTTGCAGGGAGTTTAGCTCCCTTATGCACACCGTTAGTAGCTCCTAGCTCCGACTTTAGTGATGTAAATCAGCTGCTGAAAATAGCTTTTGCGACATTGGCGATATAGACAATATACAGTAGGAAAATACCTATCAATAGACATTTTTCTATTGTCCTATTCTATATATTGCTATATTGCATAGCCCTATCTACACTGAGGGACACATGTGAAAGGGTGGTTTCACACCTACCTTGTTTGGTTTTACTTTACTCATTGTAAAGTAGGACTAGTATTGGCATATTATTAACTGGTAGTGTCGAGTTCTATAACTCTTTATTTTCTGTAATAAAATGCACTATATCTGCAGTGTTTGTTGAAGAACTTTGAACACAGATCAGAGTGTAGTGTGTGTAGGCTGATCATTCTCACATGTATGTGTTATGTACATGATCTAATGATCTTATAACAAATTGTAGCTGAGAGATTGTGGAGTGCAGAAAGGCGTGGCTGCTCCTGTAAATGTGCTGATGTGGTGTCCTATTCTCTGATTTCTGTGTGTGAGAGAAACACACTCACATTTCTGTTATGTGGTCAACTTTAGCTGTATTATGGCTGTGTTTGTGTGTTTGAGATCAGTGTTCTGATATTTAATTTCTCTTCCAGGCTGTGTGAGTGTAATCTGACAGAGGAAAGCTGTAGAGGTCTGTCCTCAGTTCTCAGCTCAAACTCCTCCAGTCTGAGAGAACTGAACCTGAGTGTAAATAAACTGCAGGATTCAGGAGTGAAGCTGCTTTTCACTGGACTGGAGACTCCACACTGTACACTTGAGAAACTGAGGTGCACACAATTACACTCACTCTCTAAATTTTTTTTTATATATAGCACTATTCATATAAATTTTGTACATATGTAACCCCTTCTTCGTGCTGGAAGTGTAATATTAGATGAGATAATATTAGACTACTTTAAAAGGTTTTAATTAATAGAATCCTGAGTACTTAGTAGTTGATGGTGAATTTGCTAACCTCTATTTACCAGTAGATGATGTTAACACAGGCATAAATGTATAGAACAGATTTAGTCTTGAGATAACAGTGCGGTGCCTCCACTGAAGAATTACCCTACTCACACACTATGAGCTATATGGGTATTCCCCAGAAACAAATATCAAGTATGTCAAATATATACAAACCTTATTAAATGAAAAAGAAAAGTTCAAAGCCGCCAAGTAATATGTATAACAACAACAAAAAAATACATTTATTTTCCTATATTCTGTTTTTTCTGGGATGTATTCAAATCTTTCCTTTTTTTTAATGTTTTCGTAAAATATCCCCTTATGCTTTAACTTCAAAAAAACTCAAACTGTATGAATGTATAGTAGACAAATTTAGACAAGTAAACTCAAATACTCATTTCTTCCTCACAAAAGAACATACCAGAGTTAACCACTGCCTCAGACGGTTTTAGCTTAACAAGCATTAAACACCACTAACAATATAGTTTGTATTTGTTCCATCTTGTTGTAAATGTTCAAACCTTTACCAAATGCTTGGGTTTCTGTTTTTTTCCCGTTGGGGCCCGTGAGTTGGTGCACATACAAAAAAAACCTCCTTGGCTCCTTTAATGAACTGCTACTCAAAACTCTCCATTACTCACGCCTCTCGAAGGGAAGAATTAACTGACTTGGAAACGAGCTGAGTGAATGAATCCGCTGCAAGCGAGGTTCCAGCAGGCAATAGTCAATTCAGCGATGCAGGTTTGGCGGTAGAGTCCCTTCTTACACAGGCGTAGTTACTGTGCTACTTAGCACAGTTCTCCACAGTCCTTGTCCCTTCAATTCCACGGTGAACACTGCGGCTGGCGGTTACAGCTGTCCATCCCTAACGACAACATTAGCTTAAACGTCCTTGGGTTACAGTTTATACTTAGCCCTTTTCAAGCTAGTGCAAAACAACAAATGCAGATAACCGAGCTGCACTTCACTTAAACCTACAGTTTACAAATTTACCAAACTGCTAGTTGCACACGACTCTTAGCTGAACAAAATGATATTTGTGCCACTACTGTAACAGTACTTTAGTCTACAAACATCGTCACCTCAGCGTCAAAACTCAATTTTCTTTTCCCGCTCTGCTCCCGCGTGTCATTCCCTCCCAGTGGGCTTCATCTGTCCTCCAACCTCTCTTTTCTCCACTCCCCAACAAAGGTGATCTCTGATTGGCTACGAGTATAATTAAACAGGAAACGTATTGGCTTAGACTGCTCCACTGAAAACAAATTACAACTCACCCTAAAGCAAAGGATTATGTGAAATGCAGTTTTCCATTGAATTTACCCAAATATGTAGCAAGCATGCCAGTTATTCAGCTGCATTTTTGGGAGGTACCTACACATAAAATGCAGCTCAAAGTTCTTCACAGTGGAAAATATATAATAAAAAGGTACAATGCCTGCCTCAAGACCTTGGGCTCTGTGTGAACATTTTGCCCAGCAGGCCAGGACCACTGGGAGTGGGAGCTGTTGTAGGAGCTTCAGGAGAATCTGAGTGCTGAGTGCTGCTTGAGAAAGTGCACAGATGCTGCACGCATGTCCACATTGACATGTCTCTGTTTGTTACCGCATGTGTTTTTGTTTTGGTTTATGTCGGTCTCCACCCATGTCATGTCATTGGTTGTTTCCCATGTGTCATGATCACTTTCATCTTTTCTGTGTTTCCCCATTGATTAGTCTATATATTTAAACCCCCTGTGTGTCTTTGTGCTTTGTGAAATATTTACATTTACATTTATGACATTTGGCAGATGCCCTTATCCAGAGCGACTTACAGAAGTGCTTTGAAGTCTCTATCAATAAACACATCCCAATACTGGTTCACTAGGTCGTGGACTAAGAATACTATCAGGCTTAAAACTCTGTTGGGAGGTAATATAGTAAGAAAAACACACAATTTATTTATTGTTTTTTAAATGAAAAGTGCTAATTTAAGTACTTTAGGAAGAGGTAGGTCTTTAGACGTTGTTTGAAGACCGACAGTGACTCAGCTATTCGGACATCTAGGGGAAGTTCTTTCCACCACCTAGGTCCCAGAACATAGAAGAGTCTTGATGCATGCCTTCCTTAGAGATGCATGCCATAGCCTGAGAGATGGTGGCACCAGTCTAACAGTGCTAGAGGTTCGGAGGGAGCGTGGTGCAATGCGGGGTGTGATAAGTGATTTGAGGTAAGTGGTGCTGGACCATTTTTGCCTTTGTAGGCAAGCATCAGTGTTTTAAATCTGATGCAGGCAGCTACAGGAAGCCAGTGGAGGGAACGTAGCAGTGGGGTAGTGTGGGAGAACTTAGGAAGGTTGAAAACAAGTCAAGCACCTGCATTCTTTATCATCTCCAGAGGTCGATTGGCGCTCACAGGCAGAACTACCAGGTGTGAGTTGCAGTAGTCCAGTCTCGAAATAACAAGAGACTGAAGCAGTACCTGAGTGGTCTGTGTGGATACAAATGGACAAATCCTCTTGATGTAAAGGAGAAGTCAACATGAGCGTGTCAGATTAGCAATGTGAGAAGAAAAGGACAGTTGAGTGTCCATGGTTACCCCAAGGTTGAGTGCAGTAACCGAAGGTGTTATCAGAGAGTTGTCCAGGGAGATCACAAGCTCCTGATATGGTGAGGAATCACCAGGGATGAACAGCAGTTCAGTTTACCTGGGATTAAGTTTCAGCTGATGAGCTGCCATCCATGATGACATATCTGCCAGACATGCTGAGACATGTCAGAGGATCTGAGGGAGGGAAGAATGAGTTGAGTGTCGCAGTGGTATGAGAATCCATGTGAGGATACGACCTCACTAAGAGATCAAGTATACATGGAGAACAGAAAAGGACCATGTGCTGAGCCTTGTGGGACACCAGTGGAGACAAGCAGATGTGGCTCCCCTCCATGTCACCTGGTATGAGCGACCTTCCGGGTAGGAAGCAAACCACTGCCATGCTGCACCATGAACTCTGAGACTCATGAGGGTGGAGAAGAGAGTCTTGTGGTTGACTGTGTCAAATGCTGCTGAGAGGTTGAGGAGGATGAGGACTGATGATAGTTTGGCTGATCTAGCAGCATGTAGCTTCTCAGTGTAGGCCAAAAGGGCAGTTTCTGTGGAATGTGCCGCTTTCAAGCTAGACTGGTTAGGATCTTGAAGCTTGTTCTGTGAGAGGTAGAGAGACCGTTGATTGTAGACAGTGCATTCAAGGATTTTAGAAAGAACAGAGTGATACCAGTCGGTAGTTGCCGATGTCAGAGGGATCGAGAGTGGGTTTCTACAGGATGGGAATAACCCTTGCTCTCTTGAATGCAGTTGGTTCATGACCAGGTGATATGGAGTAATTGATGATAGTCATGATTGTGACATTCTGGAAGGGATTGGAGCCAATGGGCAGGTGGTAGGATTGCAGGACAAGATGACCTTCATGATCTTTTCTGTTGCTAGATTAGAAAAATGTGCCAGTAAAGGAGAAGGGGAATCCTCAATGGGTAGTGTAGGAGTTGGGGTAGAAGTGAAGGTCTGGCAGATTTTTTCAATCTTTTTATCATAAAAGGTGGCAAAGTCTTCAGCAGTCAGGGAGGACAGAGCAGGAGGAGCTGGTGGGTTGAGTAGTGAAGAAAAGATGGGGAGCATGCAAGGGTCTTGTGCAGACATTTCCAGCTTTTCCTTATAGAAGGCAGTCTTAGCTGAAGTCACTTCAGATGAGAATTTGGACAGAAGAGCGCAGTAAGATGCAAAATCTGTGTCGAGCTGTGATTTCTTCCACTTGTCCCTGCTGTTCTAAGATTTTCTCTTCTCTGTGGGACAGGAGCCAAATGCTTTTACCCCACTTTGCCTTCTAGATCGGCACAGTGGCGCAGGTTGTCCAGGCTAAGGAGGTGTGTTGTTGGTGACAATCCTGTTGAAGAGTGCTGCAAGGATTTCAGCGCCTCATCTTCCTAATAGCTTCCAGAACTCGGCTGGGATATCATCTGGCCCTGTCACTTTACCATTCTTCATCCTCTTGATGGCCGACAGTGCCTCGGCTACAGGATTGGTGGGACAGGTCCATGTACGGGTTCAAAGCTGGAAATTGGTGGATGCAGGAACTCTTTGTTGGAAATCACTGAGAAGTAGTCAAACCAGCGCCGAAGGATAGCTGGCGGATCTTGGAGAAGCTGATGGTTGACATCTTTGATGTGCATCACCTGACTGATGGCTTGAGTGGATTGGTGGCAAGAGCTAGCGAGGCAGTAGATCTTATTTGCCCCTTTTGGTATGTCAATCTGGTCATACAGATAATCATAGTTCTTTGCCTTGGCTGTGGCTTGCGCTTTTCACTATCACACAGAGAAACTGCTGTATTTAAATAGTTTAAAGTGTCTCAGTGACTGTTGGTCAGAAATCTCTCACACTGATGTGCTCTTCAGCCTCTCATGCTATAATCAGTCACGTCTCTCTGTTTGAAACGTGACAATAACAAGAAATCCAAGCACTGATAAACTTGGACATGCACAGAAATGGCACAAGATTGTTGTGTTGGTTAAATCAGTGCTGTCTCTAAAGTGTTGAACAGCATTTAATGAAGATGCCGTGACAAACAGAAGTGATTTATAAATCGTCTCTGTGAAATTCAGCTTTGTGTTAATCACATCGGAACAATGTAAATTTATTTCTACAGCATGTAGATCACTGTACATTACACACATTTACTTTACTAACATGCCAATACTATTCATACTTTACATTGAGGTCAATAAGTCAATTTCTCTGATGTTATCTGTCCTCATGGAGCTGGTACCATTTTATAAACATGATTATATTGTTCTATGGGTGCAAAAATATTCCAGAAAATGTTTGTAATGGAATTTGCACCCTGTCCAGGGTGTACCCTGCCTTGTGCCCGATGCTCCCTGGGATTGGCTCTAGGTTCCCCGTGACCCTGAAGAAGGAGTAAGCGGTAGAAGATGGATGGATGGATGGATGTTTGTAATGGATAGTAAATGTGTGCATAATGTGCACAATGTACACACTGTACGCAATGTAATGAAGCAGTAAAGGACAATGTGTAAATGTTCTCCAGCAGAACTTTCCCCAGAGCTTTTGAACACACTGTATGAAAAACTCTCTGCTAGAAATAAAGAGGTGTGTTTGTTCAGAGTGGTATGAGATATTGTCTCATATGAGCCGAGACACATGGATCTATACAAGGGCAGTCTACGTTTATACACAAGCTGTTCGTTTGATATTTTTATCCTGACATTAGAACCTTGTGTTCAGGTAGACAGTTTATTTCCCAACTGATGAAAATGCCTCATTTCACAATCAGATAAATAAAGCAAACATTTCATAATTTCTCATCCAGGCTGTGTGAATGTGATCTGACAGAGGAAATCTGTAGAGTCCTGTCCTCGGTTCTCAGCTCAAACTCCTCCAGACTGAGAGAACTGGACCTGAGTAACAATAAACTGCAGGATTCAGGAGTAAAGATGCTCTCTGCTGGACTGGAGAATCCACACTGTTCAGTGGAGAAACTGAGGTACACACACACACACACACACACACACACACACACACACACACACAGAGCGCAAAGTTTTAATAAAAACAGAAACATCC
The DNA here is from genome assembly GCF_023375685.1 of Ictalurus furcatus. NCBI lineage: Eukaryota > Metazoa > Chordata > Actinopteri > Siluriformes > Ictaluridae > Ictalurus > Ictalurus furcatus. The sequence continues at coordinate 1,492,650 of NC_071264.1, read as the reverse complement.
AGTTCTAATCTGTGGTGATTGTAATTGTAGTGATCTGATATATTTTCATTGCTGTGTGTGAGATGGAGAGTAAATGTTTTGAATGCTAAAACTGAGTGTGTTAAGTGTGAGAAGGTTTTCTTTCTTGCAGGATGAATTACTGCAGTATTACAGATGAAGGTTGTGCTGCTCTGGCTTCTGCTCTGAGGTCAAACTCCTCATCACACCTGAGAGAACTGGATCTGTTTGGTAATAATCCAGGAGAATCAGGAGTGAAGCTGCTCTCTGATCTACTGAAGGATCCACACTGTAAACTGGAGACACTACAGTGAGTTACTGTCTCTTTACTCTACTAGATTGTATTATATTGAATAATATGCATTGTGTGCTATGTAATATTATCTGTTTTATTTTGTGTGTGTTTACACTAATGTTCATCTGTGCATGTTTTATCATCTCAGGGAGTTTTTCCTCACCATTGTCACCTGTGGCTGCTCATTATATTGTTATTATATTATTATATTGTGTTTATATATTTCTGTAAAGCTGCTTTGGGACAATGTCCATTGTTAAAAGCGCTACACAAATAAAACTGAATTGAATTGAATTCTCATAAGGACTGTGATGAGTAACTGTAATTAATGTGGTCTTTCATTCTGTCCTGTTCTCTGTTTTACAGCATTGAGCTTTATAAACTCACCAGGACTGGCGTATGACAGGAGTCTCACCTCAAAACTATTTTCCATGATAAAGCAGTTTTGGTAAAGCGTTAGAAACCGTCCCACATTTCCAGCAGTTTGGGAGCTTAAGAAGTTCCATAACAATAACCATGACTGATCACATCCTTTAATCCACTCAGCTACAAGTTACTTCAGGCTTTAATAACACACAGTATCTCAAAAAAGTGAGTACACCCCTCACATTTTTGTAAATATTTGATTACAACTTTTCATGTGACAACACAGAAGAAATGACACTTTGCTACAATGTAAAGTAGTGAGTGTACAGCTTGTGTAACAGTGTAAATTTGCTGTCCCCTCAAAATAACTCAACACACAGCCATTAATGTCTAAACTGCTGGCAACAAAAGTGAGTACACCCCAAGTGAAAATGTCCAAATTGGGCCCAAAGTGTCAATATTTTGTGTGGCCACCACTAGTTTCCAGCACTGCCTTAACCCTCTTGGGCATGGAGTTCACCAGAGCTTCACAGGTTGCCACTGGAGTCCTCTTCCACTCCTCTATGATGACATCATGGAGCTGGTGGATGTTAGAGACCTTGTGCTCCTCCACCTTCCGTTTGAAGATGCCCCACAGATGCCCAGTAGGGTTTAGGTCTGGAGACATGCTTGGCCAGTCCATCACCTTCACCCTCAGCTTCTTTAGCAAGGCAAAAGACTTTATCATGCTGGAATACTGCCCTGCGGCCCAGTCTCCGAAGGGATGGGATCATGCTCTGCTTCAGTATGTCACAGTACATGTTGGCATTCATGGTTCCCTCAATGAACTGTAGCTCCCCACTGCCAGCAGCACTAATGCAGCTCGAGACCATGACACTCCCACCACCATGCTTGACTGTAGGCAAGACACACTTGCCTTTGTACTCCTCACCTGGTTGCCACCACACACGCTTGACACCATCTGAACCAAATAAGTTTATCTTGGTCTCATCAGACCACAGGACATGGTTCCAGTAATCCATGTCCTTAGTCTGCTTGTCTTCAGCAAACTGTTTGTGGGCTTTCTTGTGCATCATCTGTAGAAGAGGCTTCCTTCTGGGATGACAGCCATGCAGACTAATTTGCTGCAGTGTGCGACGTATGGTCTGAGCACTGACAGGCTGACTCCCTACCCCTTCAACCTCTGCAGGAATGCTGGCAGCACTCATATGTCTATTTCCCAAACACAACCTCTGTATATGACGCTGAGCACGTGCACTCAACCTCTTTGGTCGACCATGGCGAGGCCTGTTCTGAGTGGAACCTGTCCTGTTAAACCGCTGTATGGTCTTGGCCAGTGTGCTGCAGCTCAGTGTCAGAGTCTTGGCAATCTTCTTATAGCCTAGGCCAAGGGTCTCAAACTCAAATTGCCCCGGGGCCACGTTTGGTACTGTCATCTCATAGGTGGGCCGCAAGAGCATTAAAGTACTCCAAGAAAGTGCAATATTCTCAAAATGTACTTTTTTTATTATCATTACCAACATATTTTATTAAACAAATTTAGTAGTAGTAAACATAACCATAACAATACCATAACAATAACTTGGTACCAATTTCAACATAAATGTAATAGTTCACACACACACACACAAATTTTTGTTTTGTTTTAATTCTTGCCAGACACCTGACAGCACTTCTTCTCACACAATTGAGATACATTTGCCCTGATTGAGGTTGTAGTCGAAACCCTAAGTACAGCTTCAAGATGGGCATCAGTAATCCTAGACCTGTACTTGCATTTATTAAAGTTCATTGTTGAGAAAAGTTTTTCACACAGATATGTCCTTCCAAAAAGCCACATTAACCGACTGAACATTTTTAACAGTTCTGGGAAGGATGGAGATAAGTTTCACAGAAGTTGTCCAATGAGATCTGCTTTTCCCTGTGCCTCCCTGAATTTAGTTTTTAGTTCACTGTTACATTACAAGTCAATAAGTTCCATTTGGAAGACACTTGGGACACTCTCCACATCAACTGAGAAGGGGTCTGCAAACAGCTGGAAAGTGTCACGGTGTGCCTTGAAATCAGCAAAGCGCTCATCAAATTCCTGCAGTAGGTTGTCAATAGCAGCTGTATATTTATCACCACTGAATGATGTGCCCCCCTCCACAAGAGATCTGCATGATGGGAAATGGCTAAGGTTTTTTGCAGAAAGCTGACATTTCCACAATCTCTGTTTTATGGAGAAGGCTTTCAAGTTTTCATAAGCTGCTGTGATGAGCTGATCAGGGCCCGGAGCTTCAGGTTAAGGATGTTTAGCTCATGTGTTATGTCCACTAGGAAGGCAAGATCCATCACCCATTATGGATCATCAAATTCATGAACATCCATTCTGCCATCTTCCATGAATCTCTTCACCACTGTTCTTAAATCAAAGAATCTGTTACGAAACGAGACTTGGACAGGAAGTAAGCGCAGGAAGGAAGTCTTTATTTACTATTTGAGTCAACACACGAGGAATCGGGAAACAAGATCTAAACTTGAAACTTGAACTGAAGTAAAGAACCTGAACTTAAACAGGGTGTGGACACTACCACATTTAACGTAACTGAAACATTTAACCTTTAACTAGAAATGAAGCACAAAACTTAGAACAAGACGTTGACATGAAACACTCGTTTAACTCAGGCATGAAACACTCGTTTAACTCAGGCATGAAACACTCTTTTAACTCAGGCATGAAACACTCTTCTAACCCAGGCAGGAAACACTCCTCTAACTATGGCAGGAAACACTCCTCTAACTATGGCATCAAACACTCATCTAACTATGGCATCAAACACTCATCTAACTATGGCATCAAACTCTCATTTAACTATGGCATCAAACACTCATTTAACCATGGCATGAACTAAGGAACAAGACAGGACATGGAACTTTACCGCGTGGCACCATTACACCCATCAGTCTCTATTAGTCTCTGCTCTAATATCGCGTGATGTGCGCAGCAACACGAGGGGTTTAAATAACCAGTCACAATTACACCTGAATACAGACAGCTGGGACCAATCATGACACACGCTCGAACATCAACCAATACCTGAACTGGAAGAGAACAAAACCTAAACAAAAGGCACATATCCATAGGAAACAGTCTTAGCGTCCATGCGCACTTCAAGCACGTGCACACGCTTTCCAGCTGCACGTGCACGTTGTCTCCACAGCGCCCTCTGCTGGTGAGATTGTAACAGAATCTCTTCAGGACATTTCCCCTGCTGAGCCAGCACACCTCAGTAAAGTAAAGGACATCACCATATGCTGACTCAATTTCTTGCAAAAAGGCCCTGAACTGGCAGTACTGCAAACCCCTGGATCTGTTATAATTAATACATTTACAGACAACAGACATGACATGTTCATATTTCAGGCACTTGCTGCACAGTGCATGTTGGTGTATAATGCAGTGCAGAACAACTGCTGGACCTGCTTTTTCCTCTTCTAATTTTCTCTCAAAAAAATATCTTTGGATGTGGTGCGGCCATGCATTGGACACAAACTTAGCAACTCTTCTGTCACTTCGAACTTCTCATTAATACCCCTTATGAAAATTGTAAGCTGAGTATTGTCAGTTTTATCTGTGCTTTCATCAAGCGCCACAGAGTATGCAGTGAAAGCTTTAACTTTATCATGTAACTGATCATAAATGTCACTTTACAACTCGCTGATCTGCTCCGTCACCGTGTTAGCCGATAGCGCTATATTGTTGAACAAGCTCTTTTTTTCTGGACATAAAATATCCGCAACTTTCATCATGAAGTCCTTCAGAAACGGGCCTCCGGCTTTGGCGATTAACTCACCTCAACTGCAGTATCAGCATCCTTTTTGGCTTTATGAAAAATAATTTGCTGAGACAGAAATCCTCTCTGTAGCTGTGTGGCTCGTGTTGCCCTCTCATCTCCCTCATACTTCTCATACTGCTCTCTGTGTTTAGTTCAGTAATGATGCTTGATATTATATTCCTTTAAAACTGCAACTATTTTGCTGCATATCAGGCAGGTAGCATTTCTATTAAACTCCACAAAAAAATACTGGGTAGTCCATCTTTCTTGAAACAGTCTGTGTTCATTATCCACCTTACATTTTGATTTTGACAGCAACATCTTTGTTCTTCAGCACCTTGTGCGCATTTTGGCCAACTTTGACCTTTGCCATAAGAAACGAAATGCATTAAAAAAAACAGAATTGTGTTTTTATTTTAATTATTTCAAAAGGGTAGGTTGAATTGGCATGAAACCGCTATAAAATATAATTAGATTTGGCGGGCCAGATTATATATATATTTTTTTTACATCCCGTCGGGAGTTTGAGATCCCTGGGCTAGGCCATCTTTATGTAGAGCAAGAATTTTTTATTTTTTTTCAGATCCTCAGAGAGTTCTTTGCCATGAGGTGCCATGTTGAACTTCCAGTGACCAGTATGAGGGAGTGTGAGAGCGATGACACTAAATTTAACACACCTGCTCTCCATTCACACCTGAGACCTTGTAACACTAACAAGTCATATGACTATGGGAGGGAAAATGGGTAATTGGGCCCAATTTGGACATTTTCACTTAGGGGTGTATTCACTTTTGTTGCCAGCGGTTTAGACATTAATGGCTGTGTGTTGAGTTATTTTGAGGGGACAGCAAATTGACACTGTTACACAAGCTGTATTTACAAAAATGTGAGGGGTGTACTCACTTTTGTGAGATACTGTATTTTACAATCCAAAGTCAAATCCTTCAGTGTCTACAAACAACACAGAGATATCATCACATCATCACACTGATTACACAAACACACCTCCATGTGTTGTAGCTCTTTATAGCTTATTTTTTTTAACTCCTTTTTAAATCTATTTATTCAGTGTGTTTCTGCTCAACATGGCTTTGTTCAGATTTTTGTAACATGACAGTGAAACATTCATTTCTACACAGATGATTGATTCACAATTGTAATATTGATTTAATCCTTTTTTAATAAAAAAATGTTCCTTCTTTGTTCATTTGTTTTAATAGTTACAATGGTGGATTGACTTTAATATATATATATATATATATATATATATATAAAAAGTGTAACTGAAAACCTTTAAATACATGCATTGAATGCATTCCTGTCATTTAATACAGTTTTGTACGTGTGTTGTATAAATGTCATTTACACTATGTGTAGTACAAAATATACAGTGTATAGAAAAAGCACACCAAAAACCACAAATAACATTCACCAAGTTTATTGTGTATTATACAAAAATAAACCACCAAATATACACAGCGAACCCACACCCACAGTCTCTCTTGCAGTGGAAAAAGTCCTTTTTAAGAAATATATACAACGGATAAAATCTTTTTTGCATTGTTCTCACACATTCTCAGTCCAAATGTGAGCGGATCCTACATTCAGCCTGAACAATGAATCCCGCTGCAGAATCCTACCGAAGCAGTGACAAATATAGAGAAAAAAACTAATCACTATTCCTTCAGCAGTGAAATCCTGGAGGAATGTGACAATAATCCACAACATGTGAAGGGAAATTCATCTGATCGCCCTCTTCCTGTTGCCTCTCTCCCTGTTTAAAGTTGCTTCTGTAAACATGCGCGCCGTTACCTGATGTCAAAACTGAGTCCATGTAAAGTCTTGTGATAAATCGAGCATGGAGCCAAACACAATGTGGATGATGCCAACAAGACAGTGCTAATAGCTAACATGTGCTATTCATTAAAACAATTATACACACAGGTATACATACTCAGCAAAAAAAGAAACATCCTCTTTTCAGGAGACTGTATTTTAAAGATAATTTTGTAAAATCTGAATAGGCTTTACAGATCTTTATTGGAAAGTGTTTAAATGATGTTAGGGTTAGCATGTTTTAACGCACTGGTAGCATGAATTAGCATGTTGCTAGCATGAATTAGCATGTTGCTAGCATGAATTAGCGTGTTTTAACACACTACTAGCACATGTTTTAATGCACTGCTAACATGATTTAGTATGTTCCTAGCATGATTTAGCACATTGCTAACATTATTTGATGTTGCAAGCATGTTTTAGAATGTTGCTAGCATGATTTGGCATGTTTAATGCACTGTTAACATGATTTACCATGTTGCTAGCATGAACTCGCATAAATTAACACATTGCTAGCACTAATTAGCATGTTTTAACCCATTGCTTTAACATGTTTTAACACTGCTAACATGAATTAACATGTTGCTAACGTGATGTAGCACATTGCTAGCATGAATTAGAATGTTGCTAGCATGATTTAGCACATTGCTAGCCATTATTTGACATGTTACAAGCATGTTTTAGCATGTTGCTAGTGTAACTGGTTGTAGTCTGTGTTGTGTGTTTTATTTTATCAAAAAAAAAAAATAGGCGGACGGCAACTGGGTTGATTCTTAATTTATCCTGCTCTCCCAGTCAATCATAATGCGAAAGGAAAGAATTCACCCAAGTAACAAATTAAAATAAAATTAATCAAAATTAAACCTACCTCTCCCATTCAATCATAATGCGAAATGGGCGCAGAATTCACCCAAGTAACAAGTTAAAATAATATAAACAAAAACCATACCTGATGACACAAACAAGCAGTCTCCCTGAGTGAATTGCCCTTAAACTGTGCTCTACAAAATAAACATGATGTGCAATGGTCACCATGTACTCTCAACACATTTTAAAACAAAATACAAAAAAAAAATTACTCAAAAAGAAGGGTAAAACAACAAAAATAATCACACAGGTAATGCTGGCTCAAATTTTGCCTATTACCTGAAGACACTTAACATAGAAACAGATACTCACATATTCAATTGGAGAAAGAAAAATAAGACACCAGCCGTGAGTGAAAAGAAGCAAGGGTCCAGGTTTATTCGTTCCGTTCCACCACACGAGATCCACACAGTTTGAGACGTCCCAAAATGCGATCTAAAAAAAAACAGAGCTGAAGCTCTTCTATTTATACAGTTTTCTTAGGGTCAGGATGACCCAGACACCAATGTGTTTTAGAAAGAGCCCTCCCTGAACACCATTAGGTTTTCGAAAGAGCCTTCCCATAATACCAATAGGTACGAGACTCAACATTTCAGAGAGACCTTGTTCTCACGGGGTCCGCCCCTTCGTCTGTGTTACTCCTGACTTTTCGTGAGACAAGAATCCTCCACACCTTTCTGTTTTATATCTGGTTATACTGCTTGCAAGTGTTTTACACCCTTTTCTGTATTCCATACTTCATAATATCATTATATTATCCTTATAATATCTTAATACTCCTTTTATTATTCTTATAATGTTCTGTTTTCCTTCTGTATGTGTGTGCATGGTGGCATAGGCCTCTGTGTGTGTGTGTGTGTGTGTGTGTGTCTCTTAGTTGACCGTCCACCTACGCTCTGAGGCCTGCTGCACTTAATCAAATACATGTATTGTTATCCCCCTGCGCCTTGCTTATCTGTGTGTTGTGTCTTAGGTGAACATCCGTTCATACAGTCCACCAGCCCAGTGAATTCTCAATAAGATTACATATTACTCATACTCGGTCTCCCTCTTGTTTATTTCATGTATATTTTATATACAACAGTAAATAGCATAACATTATACACACAAATTAAAATGGGTATATAATTATATAAATGATGATTTAAATAAAGATGAAACAAGATTACTGAGAACTCAAAATTAAACCTACCTCTCCCATTCAATTATAATGCGAAAGGGAAGAGGTGGAGCCAAAACAGGAAATTACACAGACCAATGACATCATGACAATTAAAAGGGAAAGTACTCACACAAGTAGACAGCTACATCAGGTATACGTTTCCTTTTGTGTAATTATACACATTAAATGTATGGAATATTTTCCATACCTGTTACACTAGCATGATTTTGCATGTTTTTATGCAAATGTTTAAATGTTTTAACCCACTGCTTTAACATGTTTTAACACTGCTAACATGAATTAACACATTGCTAGCATGATGTAGCACATTGCTAGCATGATTTAGCACATTGTTATCATGATTTAGCATGCTTTAACACACTACTAGCATGAATTAGCATGTTGCTAGCATGATTCTGGCATGAATTAGCATGATTAAACACACTGCTAGCATGTTTTAACACACTGTATCACTGTGGACAGTGTGGGAAAAGTTTTACCCAGCTGTGTACCCTCCAACAATACACACACATCCACGCAGGAGAGAAGCCATATCACTGCTCACAGTGTGAGAAGAGTTGTACTTGCCAGAGTAATCTCCAACAGCATGAGCGCATTCACACTGGGCAGAAACCGTATCACTGCTCAGAGTGTGAGAAAAGTTTTTGTGACTGGAGAACCCTCCACAGCCACCAGCAGAGTCCTACAGGACAGGAACAGTATCTCTGCAGACAATGTGGTGGAGCTATGCTCATTCAAGTTCATTAAAGACACACGAGTGCACTAACATAAAGCCATCAGATCTTGACATGTGAATTTGTCAAATTAAGATAATGTTTTTAATTTTCATTTTTAAAGGGAGGTAAAGAGACATTCAGGCATAAAACTATAAAATTATATTACTTGTCATGGACTGTAGTATTCTGTTGCATGGGACTTTATTTCTTACTCTCTGGGTTTTAGCAGAATTCATGATTTTATTTAGTTTTCCCAAACGCTACAATACCAAGCATGCAATCCACATATTTAACCAGTGGGAATGCCCACTTTAATCGACCAATCCAGACTTCTGAGTGAGACACATGACTCTGACATCTTCCTCTCACATAAGACTTTTCATTTTAAATGATTTGTAAATGCGAGCTAGAATTTGCTTTATAAAATGTCACGTTGTGAATATTATTGAAGTGGACACCTTTCCAACGCAACAGAAGATGGTTGCGTGAAGAGATCATTCTTGTCCAAGTTGCTCCGTCTTTGTAGCGTCCATTTAATTATAGCTAACTACACTGTATGGCCAAAAGTATGGGGATGCTTGACCACCACACCCATATGTGGCTTTTGAACATCCTCTGATGGAACGGCATCCAGTCCATGGTCTCTTGAGTCCAATGTTCCTGATATTGTTTTCAGATTTACTGCAAACCTGACCAGGATAACACACTTACACAGTAAGATCAACAAATGGATTTTTGTTGTATATATGTTCCTTTAAGAAGTAAGTAAGTGTTTGTATGACATGCAAGTCTTAGAATTTTTATTGCAGGGTCACTGTCACAATCGTGGATATACAGTGAATGGAGCATTGAGGGAGTCCATTAGCAGGGGTCTGGGTTTGATGACTCCATCACTTTAGTAAGTCACATGTTTAATAATGCCCCAAGTTTATAATTTCCTTATTAATCAACAAAAATTCACCTTAATGCAAATTATAAATGGGTTTTCTCATAGTTGTGTAATTTCCATTTAAAAATGTGAAATATTTCATTTGTAAATTTTCAGATGCTTTGTTTTGACACTCACAGATAAACGTAAGCATATTAATCATCCTTCATGTTTCTCCAACTTGAATAAAGTTTACTTGTGGGATATTTTATAAGTTTATTACTTTAATACCAGTTCATTCATCAATAGATTTTGAATGATGTTGTTAATATATGCTGGGCAGAAGTCCACCATTTAACATAAAGCTAATAGTCAGTACGTTTACATGGACAACAATAATCAAATATTAACCCGATTAAGATGATACTCTGATTAAGAAACTAGCATGTAAACAGCAATTTTTTATTACCTTAATCTGATTAAAGTCATACTCGAAGTAAACACAAATCGAATTGAGACATGTGGAGTATTCCTGTTTTAGTCGCATTATCAACGTTGTCGCGACGGACCAGCAGCCGGCGCACAAGAGACTAAAATCGCTCCTCCCGCGACTGCCACGGTGGTGCTGAAGAGACAGTTCCGCTTCAGCACCACCGATGTTTTGGACAGCCGGAGAGCACGTGGCGGCGGGGCGGGGCCGCCGACAGACACATGGCCGGTGAATGACGCGCGGCACAGGAGAATTCCACCATCCAGCAGGCGAGGGGAAAGTATAAAAGGGCGCTATTCCGCTCGCAAGAGGAGAAAACTCTCGCAGTACATGTGCGTATAGCTCTATGTGTGTTCTCAGATGCTTATCGGCTAGTGGGTGCTTACTAATTGTCATTGTGTGTGTTTTCTTTTCCCAGATGACTCAGATGCGAGCGAAGACTCCGCCGCCTGGCTGCAAACGCGGCGTTGCCTGATCGCCGAACGCAACCCCTGTCACTCGGGAAAGCCCGCAGACAACTGAGACCCTCACCACACGATTACACGACCACACGATTACACGCCCACACGCAAGCACCCACAGACACATGCGCACCCACTCACACCCACCAGACTGTCCTGAATAAAAATCCTCCATGGCAACACCAAAACGGCCTCCCGTGTCTGTGCTCCGCCCACCGCTGGCTAGTTTCCCTACAACGTACATTACAGACATGTACACACCTTAATCACACTATTAACGTCGTGTGGGAGTTTTCACTGCATTGTGCGAAGGGACACGTACCCACACGGCAGCGCTCAACCGTTTTACGGAAAACAAGAGAGCACAGCTGCGTCCGAGGTGCGTCTAGGTAAGGTAGTACTTACCTACTATATAGTTGCTCCAGGGTCCCGGGTTTGATCTCGGGATTGGATGACTGTCTGTGTGGAGTTTGGAATGTTCTTCCTGTGGCTTTCCTCCCGGTGGTCCGGTTTCTTTCCACATGCCAACAGGTGACTCAGCTACGATAAATTGCCCCTAAGGGTGAATGTGTGTACACGTGGTGCCTGATGGTGTACCATTCAGATTGTATTCCCAGCTCACACCCAGTGTTCCTATGATAGGCTCTGGATCCACCATGACGCAGATCAGGATAAAGGGGTTACTGAAAGTGAATGAATGGAATTCAGGATAGAGGAAAAAGAGAAGCTGGTAAGGTAATTAACTTAAAAGAAATTGTTAGCAAATTGTTGTTGTATAAGAGGAACACTCTTGGATGGATGTGCTGTTATTAAAAAATAATCAACTTCAGGTTGGTAAGAGTAATTCTGCTTCATCACAACACCCTGTTGTTGCTTATTTTCCTATAACAGCATGTTCCTAATGTATAACTACCTCAGCTGATACACTAATTGTGCTGAGAATGAGCCATATCTCAAATACTCCAACGGAGGTTCGACTTTATAGTGCAGTCCAGTGTCAAATGTCCTTGACACGTTGTTTTTATCATATTTAGTTGATCTTATCCCATTTTTGGGCGTTTTAGTCTTATCTTGATCAAAGAAAACCCTAAATATTTTAGTCTAGTTTTAATCAATGAAAACTGTTGACACTTTTAGCCATAAGATTAATATTAATTAACATTTCAGTCAATCTAGTCTAGGCAGTGGTGGAAATGGCCAAGATACACTGGGGGGACTCTAGGTGTGGAGATTTTGTGTGTGTGTGTGTGGGGGGGGGTATAATATAACAAATAACATTGCACTTATATCATATCTTTCTTGAGTATCAAGCCAGGAACATTCAGTCAATGAACCACCTTCATGAAATATGTGTGGAACACAACAAACACTCTTCATTTATCATCTTCCATATCACGACCCTCTGCCCTCTCACCCCCGACTTTTTTACCAGGTGGTCCAAAGTAATTTAATATAGGTTTTTTTTTTTGGTCATCAGAGATCTTTAATACACTTGGTGAAGTCACATCTTAAAAAATCGATGGTAGAACTCATTGCTATGTTTAATAGAGAAAGTAATAGTATTTCCACACACACACTGCAATGAGAATTTACAGGATTGGGATTAAACAGCTGTGTGGCCTAATCAGTGTGAGGCTAAACAGTTAAAAACGACTTCACTTTGCTAGGGAGCATAAAGATTGGACTGAGGAACAATGGAACAGGTTGGTCAGTTGGTCAGGTCTAGGCTCAGCAACATTATACAGCAATAAAATGAAGTTAGCCGAGTACCTGAATTTACTGAATGACCAGGTTATACTGTACCATCAATGGATTTGTTTTCTTCCCTGACAGCACAGGCATATTCCAGGATAACAACACCAAGATTCTTTGGGCTCAAATCGTAAAAGAGTGGCTCAAGAAGCATGAGGAATCATCTTATATTTTCTATTTTGAAAATCTAGAAGACTGGTACACGAAACAGACCTTTTGGTAGGATTGAAGGAATACATGAGAGATTTTTAAAGTTGAACACTAACTGTAATAGGAAATTTGGAATTTGGTAATAGGAATTCGGCCTGATGTGTGAAATCCATCATCGCTCAGCGTGATCTGGACTTGGCAGAAAATGGGCTCAAACTGTATGTAACCTTCTTAAAAGTTAGCTTGAAGTAGATATTTAAAGAAGATATTTTTTCCCATTCATTTGCATGTTTCATTTATGTTTCAGTTTTGCTGCGAGTTAGTATAGGTTTTTTTTTTTTTGGTTATCAGAGATCTTTAAAACACTATTGGCAGCTTTTAGATGAGCGTCTCAGCAGTACTCTGTCAGAACTTTGGTCGCTGTCCTTTGGTAGCAGTGGCACTAAATCGGCCACTGGTGTAGCTACAATACGTTATAATATAGCAATTAAACTAAAGAATTATTTTACGGTGTGTGACTTTTGGCTACGGCAGTACCAATAATCAGACCAAAAATCGTACATCATTTTACAAACCTGTACTTGAAGCCAGCTTTAATAAATAATGACTATGTTGTTTAATAGTCACATTGTTAATGAGTGACCATTGCATTTACTTATCTTTTTTTTCTTTTTCTAATAGCCATATTGCATTATTTTGGAGAAAACACTATAAATGGCTTAATAATAATAATAATAATAATAATAATAATAATAATAATAATAATAATAATAATGAACAACTTTATTTTACAGAGCACCTTTAAAAGCAACTTCTCAAAGCGCTGGGAGCAGTGGTGGCTTAGTGGTTAAGACTCTGGGTTACTGATCGGAAGGTCGTGGGTTCAAGCTGCCACTGTTGGGCTCTTGAGCAAGGCCCTTAACTCTCTCTGCTCCAGGGGTGCTGTGTCATGGCTGACCCTGTGCTCTGACCCCAACTTCCTAACATGCTGTGGTATGCAAAGAAAAGAATTTCACTGTATTTCACTCATTATCATTATACAAAATAAGCAGTATACAGAATAAAAATTATACAATTAATAATAATAAAAGTAGACCTCAGCAATCAAATGCAAGTTTAAAAAAGTAAGTTGAGTTGAGCTTTAAAAATGTAAAAGGTCTGAGCTTCCTCAAGTTCTAGAGGAAGAGAGTTCCAAAGGGAAGGAGCAGAGACAGAAAAAGCCCTGTCACCTGTAGATTTTAAGCAGGTTTGTGGAACAGTTAACAAATTACACCTAGTCTGCGATTTGGAGTGTAAGGGATTAATAAAGCAGATAAATAATGAGGAGCCAAGTCATGTAATACTTTGTATGTTGGGACGCTTTGTAAAATGTAAATAAAAATGATTTGCAAATCTCATAAAACCATACGTTATTCCCAATAGAAGATAGAAAACATATTAAATGTTTAAACTGAGGAAATGTACCATTTTAAGGTAAAAATAAGGTCATTTTGTACTTGATGGCGACAACATGTCACAAAAAAGTTCAGACAGAGCCATGTTTACCACTGTGTAGCATCCCCTCTTCTTTTAACAACGGTCCACATACGACTTGGAACTGAGGAGACCAGTTGCTGTAGTTTTAGGAGAGGAAGGTTGTCCGAATCGTGTCTGACATAGGGTTCTAGCTGCTCAACGATCCTGGGTCTTCTTTGTTGTGTTTTTCCGTTTCATGATGCACCAAATGTTTTCAATTGGTGGAAGGTTATTTACATTTCACACAGCGTGACAACTTTTTTGGAATTGGGGTTGTATATTAAACTCACCCAAGATTTATATATAATAGATAGTTTAATGTGAATAAGAAGGTGTTCACATGTTTGGTATTATTCAAAAGGGGGTGTTGGGGTGCTTGGTGCTATTGGGGAGTGAATTTCAAGTGGGGGGGGTCTACCAGTTGAAACTGGGTGTTCTGCATGTGGTTGCGCAGTGTTGAGTTTTGTGAAAGATGGGAAGTAGCAGACGGGAACGCTTCTTTAGTTTTAACGGAGCTGAAAATCTTAACAGAAACAGTTGCTTTAACAGATGCGATAGTAGAAAATTTGATCTGGATGAAGCTGCATGCACGAACAAGTAATTATCCTGGTTTAATCTATTTTGAGTCATCTTAATTTATTTTCACTAGCGTAGCTTGCTAAGTAATCCACAGGTAATCGAATGTTCATACAGTGAGAAATAATGAATGTTATCTCTGCACATTATCACACCGCAATACAAGATTACATGTCACATAAATGAACATTTACATTTATTCATTTAACAAACGCTTTTATCCAAAGCGACTTACAGATGAGGAAATACAAGCAAAGTGATTTATAACTGAGTTATAGAGAAGCAAAGTGCGCAGAGTAGAGGTGTAAGAGCCAGAGGAAGTTTGATTTTGTTTTGTTTTTTAATGAGGGGATGGCATTTTAAGAGTTAGTTAAGTGCTCATGGAAGAGGTGGGTATTTAGCTGTTTATGAAGATAGTGACAGATTCTGCTGTCCGAATTGAGGTTGGAAGTTTATTCCACCACTGAGGAACAGTTAGTGGAGTAGAGCCATGGTGAGTAGGCACTACTAAGCGTCGGTCGTTAACTGATCACAGATTGCGTGAGGGAACGTAAGCCTTCAGGAGAGAGTTAAGGTAGGACGGTGCTGTTCCAGACAAGGTCTTGTACGTGAGTATCGAGGCCTTGAATTTGATGCGGGCAGCTACAGGAAGCCAGTGGAGGGAGATGAAGAGGGGTGTGACATGGGTCCTGTTGGGCCGGTTGAAGACGAGGCGTGCTGCTGCATTGAACATGAAACATTCATTTGAGTTGAAAGTATTTTATTAGCTTACTTGTAGAAATCACACAGTGATACATGACACTGAAAAATTACTTGCAATAATCCTGAAAATAGGTTAAGATAGATGTTAAAGTGTGTCCCCTAAAAGCACAAGTGGCCCCTGCCTAAAATACACACATACACACAAAAAAACAAAGCTGAGACCTTAAGTGGTTAAAATTATGGTAAAAGATTGTGTATCATTATAAACTATACACACTTAGGGTTTTCCAGAAGCTTCTCAGCCTCCAGCCTGTTCTTGAAGAAACACAACATGGAGCGTAAAGTCTGAGCAACACGTCAGAGAAACCAGAGTACCCAGAGGAAACCCCTACAGCACAGGGAGAACATGCAAACTCTGCCCACATAGGGCTCATTCCCCTGCCGCCATTTTGTGACATTTCGATATAAATCCTTATGTAAAATGCATCAAAAATCGAGGAAGATTAGACCACCATACACAAGAGTATTCATCATAACAGACTTTTTAAACATACTTTTACATTCTGTCACGATCTCCCATTTAGACAGAGCTGCAGCCTGCCGCGCTTTGAGTGCCAGAGGGCACGCACGTGCAACAGCCAGGGGCGGGAGTGCTCAGCGAGCGCACGCTCATTGAATGTTGATAACTGTGACATTGTTTACTGTGGACATGTGCGTTTATTTTGTTTCTGTTCTATCTCCTCCCTGTTCGGTCATTGGTTGTTGTTCGAGGGTGTGTCTTCATTGTTTTCAGCTGCCAGCACTTAACACTTATTATGTTCGGGATATATTCCTCTCGCTTCCCTGTACACCTCGTGGAGTATTACTATAGTTAGTTAGTAGTTTGTTCATGTCACATACCACGATAGAGTAATGTAGTTCGATAGATTAATTTAGGTTAATGTTTCCCTGTCTTAGTTTCATGTTTCGTGCTTTTGACCCCGTTTCCTGTGACCTCGATTTTCGATTCCTGCCTAGCCCAATATATGCCTGTTTGCCGATCATCCGACCACACCTCTGTTTTCGACTATACCTCTGTTTCGCGTTTTGGATTTGTCTGCCTGCCTCCTTT
The DNA here is from genome assembly GCF_023375685.1 of Ictalurus furcatus. Lineage (NCBI taxonomy): Eukaryota > Metazoa > Chordata > Actinopteri > Siluriformes > Ictaluridae > Ictalurus > Ictalurus furcatus. The sequence goes on along the minus strand of NC_071264.1, from coordinate 1,475,947 downwards.
TAAATACAAATGTCTTTACCTGCACCTGCTTCCGTATTCCACTCCCTTACGTCTCGGGACGTGACACATTCTGGTGAAAATGAAAATGAAAATGATTTTTGATATTTAACCCTACAATGCATGAACCAAAAAAACCTTCACGATTGCATAAAGGGGGTCAAAATGACCCGTACTGGATTGAATGGTTTTCTTCAAAAAATAGATGTCCTTTTAGTGAAATAATTAAAAGAACTTCTGATACACAAATGTTTTAATATTTCAAACATTTTATTTGTTTTCTTTTAATTTATTTATGTACATGTTTAGATTGTGGATGGGAGCCAAAGGAATTCAAAATTATTTACATAAGCAGCACTTCCAGTCAACCCTTTGAGCCCTTTTGAACTGCTTCTACAGTAGTATAAAATTCCTGTGTTCCTGGTCTCTGTTATTCACCACCACTTGAAAATAGTATTGGATTGTCTAAGAACAAAAGATAAAAAATAAATTATAGTTACCTCATCCATTAACATTTATTCAATATACTCAACAATGGCTTAACATTGTCATCTTTACATAAATTAATATATTCCTCTATGTTCACAGATTATTTTTCAATTGTCATAAGAGCAAAGCATTTCCCAAAGGTATTTATAATTTTTTATTACCTCCCTCACCAGCCATTTATGTGGCTGGAGTGTTTTCAGCTCTGAATGATGCAGGATATAAGACCTTTTTTTGTCCTTTGACTATGTGATGGCAATGACTATCTCACATGCTTTCTTAGACCACAGAGCTTGGATCTGCAATGAGATATTTGAATATAATATAAAAGGTGGTATGAATTAATATGAACAAAGCTTTATGACATGATTGAGAACTGCATAATACCCGGGCTAATGTGTCCTCTGAATGATCCGCAGATGTTTGCTTTGTCTTGTGTTTTTTTGGTTGGGGCACTGCTTCTGGTGGATCGAAATACTTTGAACGATGCTTTGCTGGTCTTTGAGTTTGTGATCTCTTGGTCCATTGCTCTTCTTGTTGGTCAATGGTCTGTTGCTTTGGAGATGTTCCTTGAGACAGACTATCAAGATTATGCATTATCATCTGATACTGTGTGTGCCTTCCTTGCAGAGAGTTAAACATCTTTGTAATGAAATCTGCAGGCCGCAGGAACCTTTTTCTGCGTTATATATGATTCTTCACTATTGAGAAAGACTGCTCCACATGGCAATTTGTTTTCCCTTGTTTTATTTCTTTAGTATTCTCTTTGGAGAATCTGCTCAGGTCCCCAAGCAATATGCCACTCCAAAGGGGGAAAATGCCCATGTAGTTGCTCATGAGAACATTAATGATCCCTGGGCAGTAGAAGTCATTCTTTTTGCCACTCTCTGTCTGTGTACACCTGGTCTTCTCTACAACACCACTGAATAAACGTGTGAAGGGAGATTTGCCACATATAGTCTAGATGTTGCTGCTCCTCTCCATGTCTTCTACATATGGTGTAAGTGTTTCATCCATAGTAGTAGGCTTGGACTTCAGGATTTTTTGGTCCAGTGTGTTTTTTGCTGCCATAACCACATTGGAATTGTTTGCTGACATGAACAACACAGACATATCCTGAAAGAGGTTAAGTGCTTCTTTTAGGGTGGTGCTGTTAAGAAGAAGGCCAAAACAGTAGGTGGCATATTCCTTTACAGCATACTCGCCAGTTGTCTTTGAAAATCCTTGAGTTACAGCCTTTATGTGGGATGAACAGAGATGGAGCACTGTGAAATTAACTGCATCTGCACTTTTCACTTTTTGGCTGACAATTAGATGTGCTCTGTTTATATAGGATGAGACACTTTCTTTATTGAAGGCCAGGAGGACACTACCAATGAATGCCCAACTAAAATCGGTCTCAACCTGGTGGACCTTCCGTGTCGTAATCTGGCACAGTTGTCTCAGTGTTTCCATCTGAGAGTGAGAGTTGGTATGGAGTGCTCATTTGATATCAACTCAGACACAGGAAGGGGTGGCTTATCCTTCCCCTTTCCAGGGAGAACAAGGGCATAATAAAGGATTCTTTTGGTTTGGTTGGGGATGCGTGACATGACACTGCCTGTAGCACCTAGATGTAATGTGACTGGGGGTGATTTTTCAAACGTTCTTCGACACCAAATGTAAGTACAAGTGTAAGACACTTGTAAGTGTTGAGTATAGCCTGCAATTTGTGACGCAGTTCCACTGCACTCCTTCATGATCTTCTGGCAGAGCATCATCTCCATGATAACATCATCATTTAGTCTGGTGCTTTTCCTGATTTCACTAGATATTACTCTTAAGACATCCATAGTAAGGCATCTGGAGATGTTGCCAGCCAAAATCTCATCTGGTGGTGTGTTTCTCAATGATTCATAATAGTGCTCGCTTACTCCTTTTGCTATTGCTGCTGCAATGTTTCCTCTTTTGGTGAATTTGGCATTTCTGGATTTCAATTCTTTATCCTTGTGGGTCACATCACCCATTCGCACAACATGGATGTCAATATGCTTCTGGAATGGTTTGGGCTTTGCTCGAATTGTAAATTTGTATTTTGAACAATCATCAAAAATACAAACGGCAAGTGCCCTGAAATAAGGTGCTCTTTTTTATGACTTTTCCTGCATTTTACATGTTGATACTTGAATTAAAGGACACAGCAAGGATTTACTTTGGTGAACGCTTCATATTAGACATCTGTCCAGGGCTGTTGTAACTGGGTTTAGCCTGCATGTGGCTTTATTTTTTCCCAGGTTTTTGTTGTTATGGCCACTACAAAAATCTTTGGACCTGGTCTTGTTTTCCTCCAGTTTTCTGTGTTTGACTCATCATCATTCTCATCTTCTTCTGTAGTGTTGTTCCTGTCTCCAGCCTCAACTTCCCTGTCACAAGAATAACCCTGGTCCTTCCTTTCCTCTGTACCATTCTGCTTATTGTGCCCTGAACTTTCATCTTCATCCTCATCCTCAACTGCAGTGTTCCTGTCTCCAGCCTCATCTTCCCTGTCACAAGAATAATCCTCGTCCCTACTTTCCTCTGTACCATTCTGCTTATGGTGCCCTGAACATGCATCATCAATATTAGAATTATCATCTTCATATTTATCACCAGTGCTGTTCCTGTCAACCTTCCTGTCGCAAGGATAGTCTCTTCTTTCCTTTATTTCATTGAGTTTATTGTGCCCTTCACTCACCTCATCAAGTTCCTCATCTTTCTCAACATTTTCCCTATTTTTGAATTAAAAAAAAAAGTTTGGGTCAGTACCTAACTGCATTTTCTAAACCGGGCCTCAAAACTTTGTGTTTTGGTAGTGGCAGTAAGAGAGTGTGTGTGTGTGTGTGTGTGTGTGTATGCAGTATCTCAAAAAGTGAGTACACCCCTCACATTTTTGTAAATATCTGATTATATCTTTTAATATGACAACACTGAAGAAATGACACTTTGCTACAATGTAAAGTAGTGAGTGTACAGCTTGTGTTACAGTGTAAATTTGCTGTCCCCTCAAAATAACTCAACACACAGCCATTAATGTTGGCAACAAAAGTGAGTACACCCCTAAGTGAAAATGTCCAAATTGGGCCCAATTAGCCATTTTCCCTCCCCGGTGTCATGTGACTTGTTAGTGTTACAAGGTCTCAGGTGTGAATGGGGAGCAGGTGTGTTAAATTTGGTGTCATCGCTCTCACACTCCCTACTCACTACTTTTGAACTCCTGACAATTGTTGAAATGAAGATAAAGATGATAATGCTAATAATAATGACGCATGTCCAGGGCACAATAAGCAGAATGGTACAGAAGAAAGGAGGGACGAGGATTACAAATAAAAATAAAAATGTTTGAAATATTAAAACATTTGTGGATCATCAGGTCTTTTAATTTTTTCATTAATAGGACATTTATTTTTTGAAGAAGACCATTCAATCCAGTACGGGTCATTTTGACCCCTTTATGCAATCGGGAATTTTTTTTTGGTTCATGCATTGTAGGGTTAAAAATCAAAAATCTAAAATGTGTGCGTCATACCTGACACCTAGATGAACACTTTACAGTTGGTTTTGTCATCTTCTATCCTTTTTCAGGGTCATAGGGAACCTGGAGCCTATCCTAGGGAGCATCAGGCACAAGGCGGGGTACATCCTGGACAGGGTACCAATCCATCGCAGGGCACACAATCACACACACACTCACACACCCATTCATACTCTACGGACACATTAGACATGCCAATCAACCTATCATGCATGTCTTTGGACTGGGGGAGGAAACCGGAGTACCCGGAGGAAACCCCCGCAGCACGGGGAGAACATGCAAACTCCTCACACATGCAAACTCCGCACACACAGAGCTGCGGGAGTCGAACCCCCTACTCTTGCGGTGTGAGACGAACGTGTTAACCACTAAGCCACCGTGCGCCCTGAGTGTAAGTCATTCCCTTCAAATGCTATTGAGCTTTAAATAATGGTATTTTGTGTATGGGCCCATTTGGTAGTGAAATTCATATAAAATTATATTAAATTATTATTATTAATAATAAATATTATTAATTATTCATATTAATTATTATATAAAATTTACTTGTGATTTAATAGCTTATTTTGTTAAATATCAAAAATCTAAAAGGTGTGCAACATACCTGACACCTAGTTGAACATTTTACAGTTGTGTGACTGTAAGTCATTCCCTTCAAATGCTATTGAAGTTAGAAACATGTTTAACAATGTCATATGTAACTTTAGAGACGGTCCCTTAATTTCCACTTATCTGCGAATATCAAACGTCCAACGTCAAGCCAACTTTATGCCAGTCTTTCGGACTGAGAACGGGTGAGGACAATCCAAAAAAGATTTTATCCGTTGTATATATTTCTTAAAAAGGATTTTTTCCACTGCAAGAGAGACTGTGGGTGTGGGTTCGCTGTATATATTTGGTAGTTTGTTTTTGTATAATACACAACAAACTTGGTAAATGTTATTTGTGGTTTTTGGTGTGCTTTTTCTATACGCTGTATATTTTGTAGTACACATTGTGTAAATGACATTTATACAACACATGTAAGAGAGAGATAGTTTGTATATATTGTAACCTTATTTTTGACAGGTCTAGGTCAAAGGTCAAAAAGATACACATTATTACTCTCAGGTCAAGTTCAAGATCATTATCAATCAATCATATTTATTTTGGCAGGTCTAGATCATCACCAACATCATTGGACAGATGGAGTTAAAGATATCTAGTGTTCCATATTCTTAGCTATAGATTAATCACTGATTTTGACAAGTCTAGGTCAAAAAAGGTTATCACTAATGTCATTGGACATATGTAGTTAAAGATATCTATTGTTCCATATTCTTAGCTATAGATTAATCATTGATTTTGAAAAGTCTAGGTCAAAAAAGGTCATCACCAACATCACTGGACAGACGTAGTTAAAGACTACCAGTTTATCAGTAGTAAACTTTAAATCTGGTTTCCGGTGCATACACACACACACACACACACACACACACACACACACACACACACACACACACACAGAAGATACCCCTGACTATTCAGAACAAAAGACACCTGTTTAAATATTTAGGCCATAGCTAAATGAATATTATCAGTAGTAAACTTTAAATCCGCTTCCGGTGCATTCCCACACACACAAACAGACAAGTTCTTTCACATAGAATGTATTCATACATAGTATGGTCATGTGCACACACACACACACACACACACACACCCCTGACCAATCAGAACAAAAGAAATTAAAATTGCTCCATCGTGTCGGTATACACACCATAAGTACAGGTGTCGGTATAAACACCATAAGTTTATAGAAGAAGAAAAAGAAGGACTCACCCACCCTCTAGGTTTAAAATACTCTTGTACTTCGAACATCGTGTGTGATCTTACAACATGGCTGACTCATATCCTAATGCTCCGAAAAAAGCTCACACTTTTTTGGGAAGAATAGAAAAAAATTTAGAGCATGAAAAGATTCAATATTGGGTAATGTCAAATGGATGTACAGCCGGATTTTTTTTCGATGCAGAAAAAGGAACCGTTGTGCTTTTCAAGTTCTCGGTCCCGGGTCACATCCACTGGAGCCGCGCTACTGAGAGTGTAACTTTTAACAAGGGTGACTGGAAAAAATTCAGAAAATGGTGCATGGATTTTGACTACATTGTTAGAATGGACTTTTTTTCCCCGGATGCGTACAGACGTAAATGGATCAGTACATCTCTGCAATGCAAATACCGCATCAGAGCAACAAATTTCTCCAAGAACCAGGTTTCACTGCACTGTGCTGCTGTATTATCTGGTGACAGTGCACCTGATAACAAAGAGAACTGTGAAGTGAGGTATGAGCGAACCAGCTGGCACGATCTACAACGCTGCTTCCATCAAATCAATGAATTATACCAAAAAATTGGAAGAGAAAGAGAAACAACGGAAATAAAAGTAAGGCTAGAAGATCTCTTCTGAGATTGTCAATATATTACTCTTGAGCAGAAACTCCGCCTTCCCCAAGACTCCTCCCATATGATCTATAAATGAGTCTGACTACATATTGAGTCAAAACATTCTGAGCATCAACAAGCGATATGGCTTGTGAACTCAGACCCGTTTTCTACAACTCTGTTTCTACCCTGGATGATGATGACGTGACCAGTTCGGGTTTTGAAGACGGTGAAAACCCAGGAAAAAGAAATCTGACTTATCTGACAACGAACGATGAACACCGACAGGTGTATAACCAACCCTGTGCTGGCCATCATACATGCAGTTATAGGAGAACTGCTGGACAGAATTATCCAACAAGATCTGAAGGACAACTGCCATGGCTGCGCGATTGATCATCCAAGTCAACTCCAACACGCATGTTTGTTCGATCCTGACGAATACTATCTGCACCTAAACAACTACAGATTGCTGAAAAAGCTGTTTAAACCGTGGTTCAAATACACGTTGGCAAGAGGTCTGAAATTGTGTGGGATCAAAAACACTCCGTCCCTGGAAAAAATTCAAGGAATCGCTGAAGCCATTGTTGGCTCAAATTTAGCCTATTACCCAAAAACATTTAAAATTCAACTTAGAAGCCAATACTCACATCTACCTCTGAGCCCAGTTGGAGATAGAAAAAAATACACCAGCCGTGAGTGAGAAGAAGCAAGGGTCCAGCTTTATTGTTCCGTTCCACCACACGAGATCCACACCGATGAGAATTCTCAGAGGTGATCCCAATACCCTGAGCTTAAGCTCCAGTATTTATACTGTATTTACACACTAAATAACCCATATGTTTCAAGAGGACTATGATCTCACTACCAATAGGGTTAAAAAAGAGCTCATTTACCTTACTCTTATGTTCCAGAAAAGGGCTATTTCACTTACACATAGAATTGAAACCAGGGGTTTTAATTTACACATAAAATCAGAACCCAGGCATTTCTAATAACCCAGAAAATAAAAACCCAGAGCTTCTAGTTACTCAGAGGATCAGAAACCAGAATTTTCAGTTACCTAGGGCATCAGAAACTTCGTTTTTCATTTACCTAGGGAATCGAAACCAGAGAGTTTGAATAACCCGTAAAATAGAAAGTGGACAAGACTAAACAATCTAGAGTGACCTTGGTCTTACTGTTATCTCGCGGGGGGGCAGCTTGACTCAGCCACCCTTATAAATGGCTCCTCATGGTTCTTTCTTAAAATTAAGGCCTTCCTTGCGAGACAAGAACCCTCACCATTTGAGTCATGAGTAAGTTTACATTTTCCTGTATTTCTAGTTTATAATTTATTTTCATATTTGCACTATATTTCTTATTTTATATATATTTATACTACTTGAAAAGCGGTTTACTGTACTTCCAACTTCTTAATATCATTACAGTTCTACTGTCCTGCATATCCTACTATTCTGTTTTTTTATAGAGAGTTTCTCTATTACTATAAGATATTATTAAAGTTATTCATGTGTGTGTATGTTGTGTCTACTTGCCCGCCCTTGACTGTACGAGCGTGTGTGTGTGTGTGTGTATGTATTAGCCCTCCTCAGCTCAGCTCGTATACCTCTTTTTGACTTTTTTGACTACTACTGCTCTTAAAGATCTTTAAAGTGTAATTCCAATTTGTCAATGTCCGCCTAATCCCGCTTCTATGTGTCTAGGTGCCCGTCTTTTCTTCTTCTCCCCTTTGCTGGATGCTAGGTCTCCCTTATGTTTATTTTATGACATTTTTTATCCACAACATTTCCCCCCTCTGAGGCTATAAAGCCTCATACACTACCTTAATTAAGCGGGTATCTGTGGAGGAACTGGTTCTGCCGCACCCCATGGCCGTCCCCCGCTAGCTGTCGGAGGATTACTCTAACGAAGCCATAATCCCTGCGCCCGTCCCGGTACTCAAATAGGTCCCTTACATTAACCACTTCTACGCAACACTGATCCAAATAGGAGCTGAGGAGGTTTTGTAGACCTGGTGGGAGACGTGCTAGCGTTGTGCGCCCCGGGGTCTCATAGTAGATTGGCAGCTGGAGAATGGGCCTTAGGACCCCCCTACATCCACTTTGCGCCGGACATGTGTAGACGTACCTAGCCATAACTCTTAACCCTTAACTTACTTCTCCTTTCAACTATATATATATATCTTATTTCGAATCTAACTACCTTGATTATACGTTTGTTTGCCTACATCGATTATAAGTGTGATTAACTGAGTTCCCCTAATCATTCATTACTACTACTTCTGCCGTACGTATGAGTGGCCACTACAGTAACTAACTACTTGATTGGATCTACACGTCCCTATCTTTCTCAACTAGGCCTGTCAGCCCACAGTTTTGTATTTGTCGGGACCTGCGGATCCTTGCTTCCCCTCAAAAACCAAACCCCAGTCTTTCGCAGTCAGGGGTGGGCGAAAAAACCTCCTACGAGGAAAAATTCCCACCCTGCCAGCACTATGTGCTCGACAGCACCATTATACTTTTCTCATGCCTGAGTGCGTCATATCACAAACATTTTATAACATTTTATAACAATACTTGACAGTCTGTTGTATGCAGTATCTCTCTGTATGCTGGTTGTCTTCAGCTCAAGCACTTTACGTACTGTAGAGAGCCACCCTTTGGGGAGAGGTTAGGCTAGCACTTACACCCAGGGTATGGATCATCACATCTTCTTCTCACCCCTCAGGGTTCAGTAGATCTGCAACACAAATGAACACATAGAAAACACCAATAGGTCCCGTTTGTCTCGGATAGGCCCATTACCTTGCCACTACCTTGTACAAACGGGTCCTTGTGCCCCCTTTCCCATCAGTCCTGGCTCATGTCCCGTCTCATGTTCTCGTAGACGGTCTCGCTGGTGTCGCTGCTGTCGCTGCTGTCGCTGCTGTCGCTGCTCATTGTCTCCCGTCGCATGGTCTCAATCACCACCCCCCGTTGAGGCGGTAACGCCTCACCCTTAACAACATACTGGCCAGAAAAGGAGGCTGAGGACATCACCATCCGCCGTGCGCAGGGGATCACACAGCAGGCCACCAGAGCCACAAGGAGAAGGAGGACGAACAGGGACGCTCCCAAGCGGGTCAGGGCAGCAGTCCAATCTCCAGAAAGAAAGCAGGAGAGCCACGGCGGGAGGCGGAGACTAGACCCAAAGCCGGAGTTAGCCGCTTGCTCCGTCTGGAGGGCCTGTAGTTGGCCCAGGACCTTGGAGAGAGCTCCCTCAGAACCAGTGTGCAAAGGGATTGCAGCACAGCACTCGGGACCAATCATTGTACAGACACCTTCCTCCGGGGCCCGCATCTGGTCCAGGACAAAACGGTTCTGAGCAGCTATGAGGGAAGTGGCATGGAGCTGATCACGGACCAGTCCGAGAGCACTCAGCGAGTAGTTAATGAAGCGTTGCTCGTTGTACCACATGTAATTAATCCATGCCACGTTGCGGTTGATCTGCACGGCCGGGAGCAAAATAGACGCTACACCACTGCCAACGGCCTCCATGGCTCTGTAGCGAGCAGGAACGCCAACGGGGGTACCCCCATAGTCAAGATGGATGGTCTCATATATGTTTTTGATTCATCTGCAATTACTCCAGCGACAGTCCATCATAAGGAACAGACACAGACATGGGTCGACCCGTAAGCATTTCATGCGGTGTTAGATACATATTGCTGTTAGCCTGCATGTGATAGGTCATTAGTGCAAGAGGTAGAGCATCTACCGAAATACGTTTAGTATCAGCACAAATTACGTTAACTTGAGATGGTATGTCAGATCTGGGACCTATCCCTGGTCAAGGAAGAAATTTTCGAGCATAAATATCACACTTAGATTATCCTCCACCGTTGCCTGCAAGTACAGAGATCATTTCCCTACCTTCCCCCTCGCACACTGGCTAAGATCATGGGCATCTATAATACATACAGCAAGAAGTGCAGTCCGAATTCAATTAATCTATTTGTTCAATAAGTGGCATTCCAATTTTTTTCCTAGAACCTCATTGCATTCAAACAACTCCAAACAGACGGGCCTAAACGTCAGTATTTATATTTTTTAACAATTCTACCCTTAACCAGGTTGCATTCTTTAGTGATAGACTTCAATTCAGCCAATTGGGCAGAACAGGGTGTTCATAATGTTTGTGAAATTTCAGACCCAAAACTTTTAAGCTCAAGGAAATACGAATTTCGGCTGGGCAATTGTGAGTGTTCTCAGTGACTGGCTCCACAGAATTAATTACACCATTACAACACTACAGTTGGTGTGTTAGGCACACTAACAGGTTTAAGAATTTTAGTTCGGGTGGTACATAGATTAACCCCATATCCCCATATCCTGTTCTTTCAAAATAGAAATGACCTGGTGTGATGAACGTAAGATCGATGTGTGAGAGAGCAATTTTCCCAATGATCCGCACTAAGAGAGCCTCTCCAGCCTGGCAATCCTTGTGCCACCAAATCCAATGTTTTCAATACATAAACTACAGCCCTGTAAGCGCCCCATTCTCCTGAGCCGGGACCCCCCCCAGCAGCACCCCCCCTTTTCAGTCACATGTAAGACACAGTCTTTGTTGTAGTTTGCCAGCCATAGTACAGGTGCAAAGCATAGGTCCATTCAATGTCAGGCTTGTCAAAAGAACACCCGGATCCCAGGATGTTGTCCTTTAGTGAGCAATCAGTGATCTACTGCAGACCATACTTGATAACGTCCAGGAACATTTGTTGTGCTTTTATGGGGCGGAGGATGACCCCAATCATGTCCTGACGGCCTTGGGAGCGTGCAAGGGAGTCTATGACCACAGAGGAGTACACCGCAGGGGAGCCCACAGCCCCTGAAGGAGACGCTTCCAGGTGTACTACTGATCTAGGAATTGTTAAGGGGAGTAACGGCCTTGAGCTCTCACATGCAGTCACTTGGAAAAAGCGCTGATCAATAATAATATCATGTGGAATGGAATTACAGTTACAGGTTACAGTTGGGACATCTTATATATATATATATATATATATATATATATATATATATATATATATATATATATATATATACACTGTATATACATCATACTATAAATAATGGTTACTGGGTGGGTTGGTTGTATCGCAAAACTTATCGCTTTTGTTATCACAGCTTGCTGTAATAATGCTAGACTAAGTGGGCATGTCCTTCCATCCTTTTTCTGAGGATCGAAGATATTGTTTACAGGACAATAGTACTGGAAACTGGAGACAGACAACTGGGAACACACAACTGAAAAACCCATCTTTAAATGTTCAATTTATGCATCAGATCTAGGCCTTAAAACGGTAAATATTTATCGTGATTTACTATACCCTGATTTTAATAAAGCAGGAAGCTATTAAAAACAATTCAAAATGAGGAGTTCAGTTTTTAACGTGTTAAGACTTCTGATGTTTACAGATCACTCAAGTTCGATATAAACACATCACAAGGCCCTGATTGTGTGGAGTCTGTATTTCTAAACTTAGCAGTTGATATTATTTCATCTCTTTTAATTTATCATTTTAATCTTTCATTAGACAATGGGGTTATACCAGAAATTTGGAAATCAGTTTTCTTATTTATTTATTTATTTATTTAAATTAAATTAGGGACATCCAACTATATTAGATCATTACAATCCAATAACAAGGCCTCCTCGCCTATGTCCCTTGTAGAAAGCTTTTTCAGTGAACCGTTCACATGTTATCAGTCTGCAAGAAGTCTAAGGTCATATAAACATATCAGCACAACTGTTGTTTTGAAAGTCTTAAGACAATGTCACGGTACCCTCTGCACTTCCCTGTCTGTTGATTTAGAAGAGGCTCTCAACACAGTGAATCAGAAAATATTGCTGCAGAGATTAAATAATGTTGGTCTATCAAATCATTTAAAAATTACTAAAGTAACCTACCTCTACTGTTCTAATCACACGAATAACACCTCTCATAAATTCCACTCTCATGTTTAGTTAATCTGTAAAATAGTTCTAGTCTGTTTACTTCAACAATACAATCCCAATTGGCAATTATACATTCTTATCCCTTCCTGATTTTCATTCACCAGAAAGATATTGAGATAGGAGAACAAAATTCCTTTAGTCTAAAAATTTGTGGTGTACACTAACCGAACATATTAATATCCCATCTGTGCTAACGAGTGATGATCCCAATAAGATAGAACTAAAATAGAGTAAATGAGGTTGAGATCTAGATATGCATTTACAGTCCTCTAGCCACTTTTATCCCACTAATTTTCATTCAAAACAACCTAGTGAATTTGGCTTTATGTGTACAGCACTAGTGTTTAGTCTAAATGGTATACATGCATGTACATGCATGTTGTCTCTTATTAACTTATAACTGTACCACACTCAAGATATCACTCAGACCCTACATACATGACATTTAAATGTTGCTCACTTTGGAGGAATGTGAATCTGTATTTTAACTTATTCTAAAATAAAATTTATCATCTGTGAGCTTTGTTTCAATTTACCACCAAGTTGTTACCTTGGCTGAATGCCCAATTGTGAAAGGCATAAGATTTGTCCTATAAATGTATCCATTTCATTTAAACTGTTTTTGACCATATTAAGGTAGTGTTAAATCTACTCATGTCACAAACCACATTTCTCATCCTGCACTGCGGTTCACAAACATGGTTGGCTGCCATGGACTGCAATTCCCAGCTCACACACACCTGCATCCAGTTCTCAGCTCTCAGTTTTTATCAGTTCTCAGCTGCTGTATAACGTATTATCATTATCAATTTACTTCACAGATTGTGCAGTATATCCTCCCTTCCTCGAGTTTGTGACCACTGCTTTGTATCATTTAAATATTGTAACTTGTATACTTTGTATGACATATCCATAGCACACCGTATAGCACATATGTATATATATACACACCCACACATATATATATTTGCATAACTACTCTATTCTATTCACCAATCTACGGTTCAGGAAAAAAACAAACTCCCAAACTCATATCAGCACAACATGTCGGCAAAAGGAACCATTATGCAAGGCTGTCTAATCCAGATACTCGTACTCCCTGCAAAACCCGACTTCCACATTAAGTATTCAAATCATCACCTTATTCTAATGTTACGGACTCAGATATCACATCTGTAACATGCGTACACCTTACAGAGAGTTTAAAATGTGCAGACTACTACTGCCATCTGACCTTACTAATTACTTATCATTGGACATAACCAGCATTTAAAGAGAAAACATGCAGAAATTATTCAGCATTATGCAACATGAATACCACACGCCAGAAGAATTCGCATTTACACTGCTTATGATATTGTATAGACACATACCCGTATGAGAATCACCGATACACAAATTAGTTATGGTCACTCCAGCTCTTGTTAGCGAGTCAGTTCATGAAGGTAGACTGCTCTCTAAAACCAAATGTTTAGGCTCAACATTATCTCAACAGGGAGGATGTGACCTAGCCTGATACGGACCACATTGTGATCAGCCAGAGACTGTTACCTCGGGTCGGTTTTACTTTTCAGGGTTTTTTATTAATATCACTCAAAACGAACAGGTTCACATGCCAATTTTATCATTAGTCAGGCAAATGACTATGCCTGTGCAGAAGAATCTATGTGACACAATGCACACCACATAAACTATTATTAAAGTTCTCTTTTACAGGAATATATTTACGTATATATATATATTGAATCACTTTGACTTTAATGTAGGGCGTTAGATAACTAAAAGGGGAAGAAAAACAAATCTCTCGCCCGCGCTCTCTCCCTCTCTCGCGCTCTCGGTGGTTTAGATAACCGTCATCATTCAGTTTACAAACAGGGAATCATACCGAATTCCAACTACAGTTAAAGGAAGGCTGTGGAGCACGCAAGCTGTTGACCTGTCACAATCTATATATAGGACGGTATGCAGTCAGGGGTATGATCAGTAAATTATACAATGAAGGTATGTCCTTCTGAACATCACCATCTGGTCAGAACAAGAACAGGCACACTCTTAGCCCTGTGATATAAGGCACCCTAACCCCTAGCTACTCTGCTGACCCAGTGTTCTCTCGACCCGATGGTAGGGGAGTGAGTAAAGATCCCTGAGGAGACCGGAGCTCAGGAGGTATGCTTAACTGTACCTCAAGGGCCTGCAGCATATCCAAATCAATAGTGCTCATAGGCATGGCGGGGTCGTCAAGGTTATCAGATTGCCAGAGGGTAGCGAGTGTTGATAACAATTCCTCCTCTGGTGGGGTTATTAGCGGGATGGCAGCTACGACTCCCGCTTCAACTCGGGGCGAGATAACAGGGTCAATATCATCGTATGGAGAGGAGAGGAGCGACGAGCCGGTTGGGCTACCGGCATCTGACTGGGCCGGTCTATCCAGCACTTCCACAGCCCGTCGCTTAGCCTGGGCTCGAGTGCCGTAGGCCGGACCCATAAATGATGTATCCGAGTCACTGTCCCTGTCGGTTAACACCTCCGTCTCCATGGGCTGCCCTGTAGTGGCAGGGCCTGGGGTTGTTGGTCCTCGCCGTCCCGTACCTGCTCCGGCACGGACGCACTGGTTCAAGTGATACCAATGATCTCTCCCTTCAACTCTCACAGCCGAGGCTGTTGCAGCGACCACAGTGAAGGGTCCTTCCCGACGTGCCCCGAGGGGGCTCTTCCTCTTAAAATTACGAATGTGTACTCTATCCCCGGGTGCCACTAAACGTACATCCTCCCGTACCCCGTCCCCACCATGGATTGCTTTTCTAACCTGTGAATATAACTGTCTGTGGATTTGAGTGAGGATTTGCATATAATCCTGCATTTCGCCCTCCAATTGGGCCACAGACGGCTCTGTGTATGGACCTTCGGTGTATGCCATAGGCATTGGGCGCCCAGTAAGCATTTCATGAGGAGTCAAGTGCGTCATACGATTGGTCTGTGATCGTATCTTCATCAATGCCAGTGGTAAGGCTTGGACCCAGTTTAGGTGTGAGTCATCGCATATTTTTGCCAATTTATTAGTTAGGGTGCGGTACCCTTGATCCATCGTGCTTTGGGACTCAGGATGATATACACATCCTAGCTTATGATCAATCTTCAAGGCCAATGCAACATTCTTGAGGACGTTATTTACGAAGTGGATGCCATTGTCTGAACTCAAAAAATCAGGGATACCGAATCGAGGTATGACCTCACAACATAAAAATTTAGCGGCGGACTCCACATCCTCCTCAGAAGTAGCACTCGCCTCCACCCACCGGCTGAAGCAGTCCACTATCACCAGAAGGTAGCGTTTCCCATCTACCTGGAAGTCCGCTCCCATGTCTATATGAGTCATCATTAGATGCCGAAACGGTCCCGTCGGCGGGGGAATATGTCCTAAGGGGGTAGTAAGGTTCTTTCGCACGTTGTGGTTGATGCACACAGCACATGCGTTCAACACTTGGTCCACCTGAGAGGCCAGCTGAGGGGACCACCACTCCTGACGGATTTTCCGGATCATTTCGGCCTTATTGACATGATCCACGCCATGGGCTTCTTTGATCAAGCGTGGGAGGAGGCTGACTGGGGCTATACACAACCCTTCTACACTGCGCCATATCCCCATACCGTCTATTTGACCCCCCGTTTTAACCAGGCCAAAATTTCACTTACACCTGCATCGTTTTGTATCTCTTTCACGCGGGCTCCATTGTGTCCCTGTGGATGCCGCAGCCGGCTGCTTTCCCCGTCCTGAGTTGGGGACCTCACCTGTGCAGGCCTTGTGGCAGCTTTCGCAAAAAAAACAGTATATTATTATTCTCATTTTTGGGGCTTTTACCTAGACATCACATTAGTAGTTTATAGAATAAAAATAAAAGGTCCAAATGGACTAACTCACTCATTTCTCAATAATGGCCCGACAATATACACTTTTCTCCCACCTTCAGTTTTCCTGTTCCTGGATCACACAATCTGGGGATATGTTGTTTTACAGGTCTAGTATTTTACAGGTCTAGTAATTCTTATTTACACAATGGGCAGTCGAACAGATGTCTAAAATATGTACCATGTTCGTGCATGCTCCCCAATTTTTCTTTTTGTTTTTTTTTTTTTTTTTTTTTAAAAACACTCATACAGCAGTTATTGATACCAAACTAATAATAACACACACAGTCCCGCCGACTCACCGAAAGTTTGTACCGGATTCAAATATTCGAAGACCGCAAGATATCTCACAATGCTCTGCATTACCAAACTCACTCTGAAGAGCGCACACACACAGAATTGTCTTTCCTTGTTTTTTTCCCCTATTTTTTCTTTCCTTTTTTTGTCCTTCCTCCCTATTTCCACACAGACGCGCAGATAAGAACAGACAGGAACACACACACCTACACCCCTTTCTATCAACAACGCCGGCAAGCTCAGATACACACATTGTAGTCCACATTATTACACTTATTTATGTTACTACATGAAGTTTTCAAAGTATAAAGCACCTCCATACCAGCTCCGTATGCATGAAGCTTACAGTCATACAAATTAAATCCAACTTTCCCCCGAAAAATTTGTTCTTTTCTCTAAATCTTATCCAACTTATCCAACACACATCTCTTTAAGTATGGAGCTCATGTTCAGAGCACTAATAAATACATTTTTTCCCTGTCTCCAAAACTTACACGCTCTCACACCGCACTCATATTACAAGCACATATATTATAAGCACACACATTTGTTAGTACACATTCCATTCATACACCGGGCACGCTGTATTGCGCGACCCGGACCTGGGCCCCAGGATTTATTTTCCCCTCTCTATCCAGCCCTGGAATCTAATCTATCTATCTATCTTTTATCTAATCTTTTTCCAGCGGTATTAGGGGTCCCCACCAATGCAGCCACCACTAGTCTGCTAGTCTAGTCTAGTAGCCGGTATCTGGGGTCTGAGGCCTCATTTTCCACCTGCTTCCTATCCCCGCCCTGGAGTATTTCTCTATTTCTCTTCTCTTTTTTCTACCTTTTTTCTACCTTTTTTCCCTTCCTCCAGCGGTATTGCAGGACTTTCACTCACACAACACATATACCATTTCCTTACACAGTCTTATGAACCTTATACAATTACAAAAAGTACAATCTTCTACAATCTACACTTCGCTTACCTCTTCTCACTCACTCAAGGTTCTTTTGGAGACCCATTTAGTCTTTCTTCCCACCCCGGGGCTTCCCAATCGTAACAACAGACCACTAAAACAGAGCTTTGAAATAACAGGCGTCTGCAATGCCTTCTTCCTACACGGCCTGTCTGTTGCTTAGAGAGCGAAGTCCCACGGGAGAGATTCCAGACATATAGATCTTAGCCCAGTCCCATCTGGGTCGCCAAATGTTGGCTCAAATTTAGCCTATTACCCAAAAACATTTAAAATTCAACTTAGAAGCCAATACTCACATCTACCTCTGAGCCCAGTTGGAGATAGAAAAAATACACCAGCCGTGAGTGAGAAGAAGCAAGGGTCCAGCTTTATTGTTCCGTTCCACCACACGAGATCCACACCGATGAGAATTCTCAGAGGTGATCCCAATACCCTGAGCTTAAGCTCCAGTATTTATACTGTATTTACACACTAAATAACCCATATGTTTCAAGAGGACTATGATCTCACTACCAATAGGGTTAAAAAAGAGCTCATTTACCTTACTCTTATGTTCCAGAAAAGGGCTATTTCACTTACACATAGAATTGAAACCAGGGGTTTTAATTTACACATAAAATCAGAACCCAGGCATTTCTAATAACCCAGAAAATAAAAACCCAGAGCTTCTAGTTACTCAGAGGATCAGAAACCAGAATTTTCAGTTACCTAGGGCATCAGAAACTTCGTTTTTCATTTACCTAGGGAATCGAAACCAGAGAGTTTGAATAACCCGTAAAATAGAAAGTGGACAAGACTAAACAATCTAGAGTGACCTTGGTCTTACTGTTATCTCGCGGGGGGGCAGCTTGACTCAGCCACCCTTATAAATGGCTCCTCATGGTTCTTTCTTAAAATTAAGGCCTTCCTTGCGAGACAAGAACCCTCACCATTTGAGTCATGAGTAAGTTTACATTTTCCTGTATTTCTAGTTTATAATTTATTTTCATATTTGCACTATATTTCTTATTTTATATATATTTATACTACTTGAAAAGCGGTTTACTGTACTTCCAACTTCTTAATATCATTACAGTTCTACTGTCCTGCATATCCTACTATTCTGTTTTTTTATAGAGAGTTTCTCTATTACTATAAGATATTATTAAAGTTATTCATGTGTGTGTATGTTGTGTCTACTTGCCCGCCCTTGACTGTACGAGCGTGTGTGTGTGTGTGTGTATTAGCCCTCCTCAGCTCAGCTCGTATACCTCTTTTTGACTTTTTTGACTACTACTGCTCTTAAAGATCTTTAAAGTGTAATTCCAATTTGTCAATGTCCGCCTAATCCCGCTTCTATGTGTCTAGGTGCCCGTCTTTTCTTCTTCTCCCCTTTGCTGGATGCTAGGTCTCCCTTATGTTTATTTTATGACATTTTTTATCCACAACACCATCATGTGTGAATGGCGAGATGAGCCTCACATCAAAACCATGCTGAACGAGGTCAAAGAGAAAACCAAAGACATTTTCAACGATCAGGTGTATGAAGACGTTGTGGACTACTGGACCTTTCACTCATCTCTGGAACCTGCTGACCCGCCGCATACATGGGTATCTTCAAAACAAGCCACGTCTATTCTGACTGCGAGAAAAGCCTGAAGCCAAACAAAACAAAATGCTGAAGACATTCGTAAATAACGTGTGTCCTTAACACATGTGTGTATCAAGTTTTATCTTACATGTATTGCTCAAATGTTTGAATGTAAAACTATTCATGTGTCTAAACCTGCGTGTGATATAAATTGTTTAGAATGGAAAATGTTACTTTGATTGAATTTGTAATACCTTACTCGTGTTCTGAGATAAAATGATTAATCTAAACTTGCGTTTGATCATTCTTGTCTTGACAATTGAAATGACTGAACGATTGATGAAGGATATATATTATACGCCATCAGAATCTGGTTCGTATGGTGGCGTTGAGAGTTTGCAAAGAGCTATTGTTGAGAAAATAGGTAAAAGAGCTAATGATACTGAAATAAAAATCTGGTTAGCAGAGCAGGATGCGTACAGTCTACATAAACCAGTATCTACAAAGTTTAAAAGTAAAGAACATCGATGAACAATGGCAAGCTGATTTAGTCGATATGAGCAACCTGTCAGAGAGTAATGACGCGAAATTTATGATCACGTGCATAGATATTTTATCCAAATATGCCTGGGTATGTGTGTTACGAAACAAGACTGGACTCGAGGTAACTAAAGCCTTTGATTCCATTCTAAAGGAAGGTAGAGTCCCCAAAAAACTACAAACTGACCAAGGGAAGGAGTTTAACAAAAATTTTCAAACATTAATGAAAAAACATGACATTGTTCACTTTGCTACGGGTACGGGGCAAAAAGAATCAGTGTGTGAAAGGTTCAACAGAACGCTAAAGACCAGGATGTGGAGATATTTTACGCTTTTAACACGAAGAAAATACATACAATCACAAGCATACAATCACAATTACCATTCCAGCATCAAAATGAAACCCGCCGAGGTCAACGAAGCCAATTCCTTCAGAGTATTTAAAACCCTCTATGGACTGTTCTCACCTAAATTAAAGAAACTAAAATGTTTAAAGTCGGTGATACCGTTAGAATTTCCTGTTTAAAAAGACAGTTTGAAAAAGGATACGAGCAAAACTTTACGGATGAATATTTTACAATCTCCGAACAGATACCGAGAGATCCCCCGGTATATAAATTACAAGACTATGATGGTGTAAAAATTGAGGGAACATTTTATGAACCCGAGTTACAAAAGATCATTATTGGGAAGGACAAGACGTTTAAAATTGAGAGAATCTTATCTGAAAAGACCCGAAGAACCCGGCTATTCTACAAAGACACAGCTGTGCATATGGACATCATAGACCCTGACGGCCGAAACGAAGGTCTCAAAAAAAGAGCCAGTTTCAGTGCTGAAAGCAACACCTTTGACCTGATTGGACACATTTACTCAGATATATTTTTTCAGGATAAACTTTTACTGAACGGTATCGATTTTAGGATTAAAATGGTTCGCAGCAAAGCTGAATTCTGCTTGATGAAGGAAGGAAATGCAAATTTCATTCTGAAAATACTCAACGCTTCTCTTT
The DNA here is from genome assembly GCF_023375685.1 of Ictalurus furcatus. Classification (NCBI taxonomy): domain Eukaryota; kingdom Metazoa; phylum Chordata; class Actinopteri; order Siluriformes; family Ictaluridae; genus Ictalurus; species Ictalurus furcatus. The sequence continues at coordinate 1,455,201 of NC_071264.1, read as the reverse complement.
TTGTGAAGAAAGTAACCATCTCACCGTCTGTAAAAATCGGTCACGGGCAAGCACTTCTCAGTACCACAGCCAAGTACCCGATCGAAAGAGTCTGTTTGAAGACCTTCAGTCTAGCTGCAGGGAGCTGCATTTGTTCACAAGAGAACCTTTTCCTCGGCCCTTTACCTAAAACCATTATCTTTGGGATGGTAAACAACGATGCCTTCAGCGGGTCGTACAATAAAAACCCTTTTAATTTTAAACATTACGATGCAGAGTTTATCGCGCTCTACCGAGATGGTACTCAATATCCTGCAAAACCATTTCAGCCTGTTTTTCAGTCCGGTAATGTGGTCCATGAATTCCATTCTTTAATTTTAGCATCAGGAAAGCAGCTGAAAGATCAGGCTTTGTCAATAAACAGAGAAGAGTACCTGAACGGCTATACTTTATTCGCATTCTACCTGAATCCTGACGACGATTGTGAGCAACATTTGTCATTAATAAAGTCGGGAAATATGCGACTGGAACTCAGATTTCGACAACCGTTTCCGAGCACAGTGAATCTAATCGTGTATGCCAGTTTCGACAGTATTCTAGAAATAAACAATCGAAGAAACGTGCTCATCGATTACCAGTAATGCATGGATACCAGAGAACTAACGGAGGTTATGAGAAGTTGTCCTGAAATAGATAAAATATTTCACGGCGTGATGGCTTGTGACGAGCTACCTACGAGTACACTGAGAAAGTTTCCTGCTTTGTTCATCGTAAACACACATCCGAGACACATGCCGGGTGAGCACTGGCTAGCTTTATGCCTTAATGACGAAACCACCGGAGAATTTTTTGACTCGTACGGAAACCCTCCAGACTACGAACTCTTTCCTCGATCGATTAATTATTTTTGTTGTAAAATAAAATACAACCCTGTATAAGTTCAAAACTTTACTTCAGTTTGCTGCGAGCAACACTGTGTTTTTTCTGTGTCACAAAGCTAAAGGTTATTCGTTTAACCATATTATGTTTATGTATATTGAAGATTTAAATAGAAATGATAATGTTGTTGTGTCTTTTGTTAAAAAAATGTACCCTAGATTAAATAAAAAGCATTGATTTACTTGTGTACAATGTGTTAACTCTCTAGATATGTTTCATTTGCATGTGTAGTGGAATGACTACGCTTCACAAGAAAATTGTTAAACAAAAGTTATTTTATTGAAATAAAGGTAACACAATATAACATTCATTGTCCCTCGTCATTTCAAAAACCAAACCAGTCAGAACTGTTAAAAATGGGGGATTTGAAAACTGGTTCAGAATCATAGTCTTTGCTTTTAGGTGGGGAAACAAGATGAGAGGTATCTTTAGATCTTTTTATGTCAGATATTTTGCGTCGAACACCTCCATTAGGTATTGCTGAAAAGGGTATATTTAGGTTGGCTACTGTCTGTAAGAACTCTTTCCAGCCTAAAGGTCTCCGTTCGTTGGATACTTGATGAGGAGCCATGAGATTTTTAAGTAAATCCACCATGTGTGATCCTTTGATAGTTTTTCCTTTAAAAATAAATTCACCATTATCGTTCCACGATGCACCGGCTTTTAAAAGTTTTTCCATAACGTACAAAGCGTTCCTTTTGTTTCTCGCAGAAATGTTAGCAAGCACCTCTTGTACGATCTCGTCTTTGGGTGACTTGGTCACCGCTGCTTCCGTTTTGCTTTCCGGTATTTTAGGTAAGGACAGGGTCAGTTGAGCAGTTTCCTGCTAACCTAGTTTAACCAAGTTTAAAAAATTCTGCAGCGCCGATGCGTAGAGTTTCGCCTTATCATAATCGTTCAGATCAGTCCTTGACAAAATACCTCGTACTGCATCGTCCAAGTTGTTTTCAACAGTCTTTCTTAAGCTTTCCTTCTCTGTGGTGATGTTTCTAAGTTTATCGAGCTGATGTTGAGGGACTAAATACATTTTCTCTGCGGTCTCCATGTTAATTGTTGCGGGATGCAATTAAGCTGCTTATAAAAGGAATGGCTACACTGAGCAAAGGTAGAAGAAATCCTCCGGATTGATTAATAACTTTCCTTTTTCTTTCTATGGGCACTCTTTTATCCGCAAATAGTTTGATACATTTTTTTTGTTTTTTTAAAACCCGGTACTGTTTTGTCATCAACGGTATGTTTCCCCTGAGCATGTTTAAAGCTAGTTAATATATGTTCAGTATGAGATCTGTGGGAGCATCACGTAATATATCTTTTCTCCTTCAGGGTGGAGACAGATGTAATGATTTCAGTAACGGGAGGGTTTTTTTCAATCAATCAGACTTTTGTTGCCGATACTTTAAAGTTTTTTTTCTTCTTTGGGACATACACAACCGGATTCTCTCCCAGAAACACCCCTGACCGGAGATGAAGTTCTTCTGGCGTTTGTTCTTTCAGGTCAACAAATAAATACCCATAAGGTCTAGAGATGGCATCAAGAAAGCATTCTAAAAAATACTTGCTGTTACCCGGATACATTTGACAAGCCAGTATGCTGATCTGTAATTTATCTCTAGGGTTTTTAAAAAGAACCATGTAGTTGGTGTTCAGGTTGATTGTTCTGCTAGTCTTGCCTTGAAAAAACAAGTTTTGAATGAGGTAGATGACGCTCAGATTTCTGTGGTGGGTGTATTTTGTAAAAGCCTTTTCTACTTCGTCGTTTTTACTGGCGGATTCCATGAAGTCATCGATTACCAACAAGTTTATTTTATTGGGAGGAAATAGTTTGTTGTCACACAAAGAATCAGGGATTGCTTGAAGAAATTTTATATTTATTCTGGTCATCAATTCATCGTACAGAGGTTGCCAACACGTATAACACCAGACAATGTTTTCGGCAACTACCGACATTGCCTCTTTACAGTTTTCCAACAACATTTTTATAAAATAAGATTTTCCACTATTACTCGGTCCACATACGCTACAAAAAAAGTGAAGTTGCATCCTAGCGTCAAAAGCAGTCACATTCATATTTTCCATTACAAAACACATCAACAGAAACTATATGCACATATATACATGAATAGTCTTAATATCCGTAAGGGAGAGTTGTAAAATCAGATAATAAAACACGCTTATCGTACACAACCCTGAACCTTTTCAATTGTGTTTTGTTTCTCAAAAGAAACCCCTTTTTATCTCTCACGATTTGGTTATGCATGGTTACGAGATGACCGGTTTGAACCGATTTTTCACTCGCTCGTCCACCAGTTCTGTCAGTGATTTCAAATCGACAATTTCAGAATTGATACAATTTGAAGTAATGCCTTTAGCTTTCATGGTTGTTTTTCCTTTTACGGTTTTATAACCATAGGTTTTAGGACCTGCACTTCCGAGTTCTACGATTTGATCGCCATCATCTAGTTCGCTGGTAAGACCACCCAAGTAATCGCTTAAGGGTGGCATCCAGTCACCTTCCTTACATTTAAAAATGATGCTGTCGGTGTCTGTGTACAAACAACGCTGATCCAATCGATCCGTCACATTGTACAGCTCAAGTCTAGCGTATGCGGTAATGAAAATGCCGATACATTAGCATTCAGCGGTTTAATCAGTCTATTGTCTGTGTAACGCCACTGCACCATCACCACCTTCTCATTCAAAAAAGAGAACTGACTCACATTATAAATATCAGAGAACATGAACAGTAAAAACTCAGCAGGATCGCGAATTAAGGTCGTGTTTGATCTGTCAGGTCTTTGACACATCTTTCCCCACAACGAATTTAGTGCGAGTTTAGCCACGGATCTTTTGGCAGGATTAACGGTGATAAATTTCGGATCCAACGTGATCCCTTCGTTCTCCTTATGTTTGCGAATGTACTCACGTTTAGAGGATTCATCAACGACCCAGGACGGATAACCTGAACTTTCCTGTTTGGTCTTGAGGAACATTTTAATATATCTCGTAAAAAGCTTATCAGACCTTTTAGGAAAGTGCCACACTTCAAACACTTTTAGAATTTTGTAACCTTTTTCGACAGCTTTCTCAATTTCGATAGATGCCCATGTTCCGGTAAGAACTCTCTCCTGATCCGTATGATCGCATTGTTTTAGCTGATGCTCGGCACACGTTCTGCATAGAGGAAAGAGGAGTTTGCTTTTTACACGAAACGGTAAAACAGGTTCCCACAGACCCCTAGGTGGTAATACTTTTGCTCTGACGATACCGAAGTAATATTTCAGAGGTTGAAAGTCACGATAAATGATGATAGGGTGATCAATCGGGTACGTCTTTGTCTTATTTAGGAATGGGTAAAGAGAGGTGAAATCAAAATAATCGATTCTCTCACCTGGCTGAGCCACATAATGCAAATGTAACGCGTTTATTCGACTGCTGAAAAGAGCATCTTGTGGATTTAAACGCTCAGGAAAGTCAAAGTCTTTTAGAAAGTTTAGCACGCGTTTGTCGTTTTTCTTCATTTCATTCCACTTGTGTTCCCACATCAGAGTGACAAATTCTTAATTCTCTCCATCGATTTTTGACGGACATCTCTGAAGGTAGCAATGGATGAGCTAAGAGGATGCAGTGTCACTGAGGGAAAACACTTTTCACAACCGTGATAAAAACATCCAAGAAACTCAAAAACCTTACGGTTTTCCCAGCCTCACAGTAACCATCTAAGTAATAGGTACCAAACCTGACTTCACCTTCATTCAACGCGTGGCGAATGGGTAGGTTTTGCGTTTTAGAAACGTATTCGAGCCATTGTATGGAAGGTGTTGAGAAAGATATCTGAGCAGTGATGTAATTATCAAGTGGCAGAATAGCTAAAGTGTCTTTACTCAGGAACTTGGTTCTAAAGATTTTCATGCACACAGATGCGATCGTTATGCATTTAAAAGGATCGACCTTTGTACTTTCCAGAATTTCTTCTCTGAAAGCTATACAGCACTTTCTCAAAATTTCTACATCGTTCACACAGTATTCGGTCATCTCTTTCTTGAAATCAAAGACTTTGTCAGAAACCGTTCTGTACCACTTAAAGAATTCTTCTCTATCCTTAGGCATCATGCCATATACACCGTAAAACTTAGGGTCAGGATACGGTCCTACGTAATCCTGATGTTCTACATTGTTCCAGAAATGGGGAAAATAGCCTTTCTTGCTTTCTGAAAACACCATGGCTTTTGGGATGCTGCTCAACTTCATGGGTAAGAATAATAGACTATCAATGTAGGACTGGCGAAACGCGGTATCAATGAAGCACAAAATTTTACTGCCTTGCGATATGATTTCGGGTGTGATTCCTTCTTTCACTAAATGGTTTAACAAAAGGTATGAATCGAACCCTCTAGCATTATGCGCGATAAACGTATAACCGTTGTACGTATTACACCGTAACTTTTTAAAGAAGGCACTGACGCAATCATCCCCTTCAGCCACCCACTCCTCTCCCTTAAAATCAATACAGCATATGAAATTAGCTACATGAGTTCCTGTTTCCTGCCTAGTCTCAAAATCGTAAAACACATAATCCGTATTTTTGCGTTCTTTCCTAGCCCGCTGTATAAAACATCTATGCTCAATATCCTCGTTGAGTTTTTGGCCACAGAGTATGCATTTTGAATGTGCACACATGTGATTCTCATGATTAGAAGGTATATCCCGCATCACACGTTTACATTTACTGCAGTAGAATCCCGTTTCACGCATAGAATATTCGCCTCTGCTCGATTGAATCTTTTCTTTATGACACACAAAACAGTATTGCGATCTACGTAGTCTCTGGCACTCTGGACATTTAGTTACACTCTTAGGGTGCTTGTAACAATCGGAATCATGACAAACGTTGCAGATATAATCGCATTTATGTTTCCATAAAACGTCAAACCCCGAGTGACAGAAATGACAAACATGACTCGTTCCTAAAAGTCCGGTGATACTTTTAACACCATAATAGTGGTTGTCATTCAGAAACAAGTAAATCGTTTTATCGTGGGGAGTCTTGCTAGTTTGAAAGAAGGAGTATCCGGCTTTGCTAGAAGAACAGTGTACGATTACGATTTTACAATTCAAATGTTTCTCAAATCTCGATACGTCAGTGAAGCTGACTGTGGTGTTTACGGATAATCCCACATCGTGTTGTAATTGTCCGGCGATTTGTTCGGTTTCAAAATTGTTTTTTTCACGATTCAAAAGTTGGGTAACACACAAGGCGAAACACATGTTGTCTCTGTTGTGAAAAATGTATAGATGCTTCATTTTCTTATGTATGGTTTCTGAATTGAATAAATGGCCTATTTTCCTTCTAATTCCACCGCCCCGAGGTGGTCGGACGATTTGGACGACTATTTCAAGGGTATTATCGGTAAAAATTTCACGTTTACTCTGAATTGCATTTTCGAGCATGGTCAGAAAAGAATGTAAATCGATGACACCGTTGTCTAATTGAACGCGTGATGAAACATTGATCGTATCACCTCTGATTTCAACAGTGACGACATCCTCAGCAGAAATTAAATTGTTAACGATTTCAATCACACTGTTTAAAATCTCTAAAACATAATTATAAAAATCTGCAAAGCTGTCAACATTAGCGATCGAAGAAAAATTCACTCTTCTCCTAATCTCAGTGTTGTTGAACCTTTCACGATTAATTATTCTAATATTAGGATCTAACCCATCCCCATCTTGCTCAACTGGGATATTAGGTGATTGCGTGTTTTCTGTTTGAGAATTTTGGATATCGGGCAAGTGCATGTTTTCCATTTGAGAATTTTGGATATTGGGCGAGTACATGCTTTCCATCGGACGGTCGTACTCATTATCGTTTTCCGAATTTTGTGGAATATTGACAGGGTTTTCGATTAAGTTAACCAGCCTGTCATTTATCCTTATAAGACTTTGATTAAGTTCATATAACATATCATGAAAAGATAACGGTTAAGGTTCCTGAGTGTTTTCTGGAGTTGAGACTATATTGTGATCGGGAGATAATGCCATATTTTCATTGAGTTGATTCACTGCATCTATTAAACAAGAATTTATCTGCATAGATTGTCTTTGTTCGATTAGGTTATTTTGTAACTCTAACAGACATTGATTTAATTAGAAAAATATGTCGTGCGACATCACCAGAGTACTTGATACAGTTTGACTGGGGTTTTCATTTTGAGTAATTTGGTCTGACGATCTTAAATTTTCATTCAACTGATTGACTGCATCGATTAGATCAGGGTTTAATTGTACTGAATGACCGTGTTCCAGGTTATTTTGTAACTCTAGCAGACATTGACTTAATTCAGAAAATATATCGTATGGCGTCACCGGTGTGTTTGATTCGTTGTAATTTGGACTCTGATTAGGTCTCTCACTAACAACCTGCTGTGACGGAATTAAACTTTCATTCAGCCGGTTGATCGCTTCAGTTAAACATGGGCTCAGGGGTGTGTACAGTTCATGGTATAACGGACCATTTGAAGAACTCCGGTTTCCATCATAGCAGAAATCTTGGGGTAATGGAAAATTTTCGGTTCTCATTTTTTTAGTCTCTGTATCCGAACTGCATTTCGGTCGTTTCTGCGCCATATCTATCATACAATTTTCTAATCAGCTTTATATTCACTGTGAGGCATCTATTCACATTTTCAAGTGTGCTGTACAATAAAGGGACAAAATCTGTACCTCAACCAGATTCTTTGTTTTTTCCCTTTTTTTTTTTTATTATTTCAGCTCAAACAAACAATCTATTGAACATTTCAACTGAAAATTTCTACTCAACATTCCTGCTGAACATTTCTTCTGAACATTTCTAGTGAACAGTTCTAGTGAACATTTCTGCTGAACATTTCTACTGAACATTTCTGCTGAACATTTCTACTGATCATTTCTACTGAATGTTTCTGCTGAACATTTCTGCTGGACATTTCTGCTGGACATTTCTGCTGGACATTTCTGCTGGACATTTCTGCTTTTTTCTCCTTTCCTTTTCCCAAATATTTCATTGAGAAGAAAAAACAAACCGAGTAACACACAGCAGAAATCATTCACAGTTTTTTTTTCTTTTTATACTAACAAAGGAGACCAAAATTAAAAGTACAAACACAGAAAACAAACCCGCCCCCCGCACCCCCGGCTCATCATGGCTACCCAATAACTGTCGCTGGTTATATAGATATTGTAACACCCCAAAACAGGCACAAAAATTTAAGTGGGAAGTGTCTGTAACTCCATAATGTATACAATAAAGGGATGCCATTTATAAAAAAAACTTGTCCGTACAACCCCCCATCATATACCTTATTTCCTCGAGTTTTAGACAAAACATCACGTCCTTTAGCCACTGGGAGATAGATGGATATTTAGGAGACTTCCAATGCAACAGTAGGGAACGTCTTGCTATAAGGGATGTGAAAGCGATAACATCCTTTTGTATCAAGCTCAATGGAACTGAGGCGTCAGGAATCCCAAATACAGCAATCAATTGGCAAGGCTTTAAATCTTCCCTGAGAATAGTGGACATGATGATAAAAAAAAAAAAAGACCAAAAACCATGGAGATCAGGGCAGAAGAAAAACATATGGCCAAGATGGCAGGGAGAGCCATGGCATTTATCATATTTGTCCTCTACCTCCGGATATATTACAGAAAGTCTCAACTTGGACAGATGGACTCTGTGTAAAACTTTGAACTGGATAAGTCCAAGACGAACACAAGAAGTGGTAGACTGTACCCTCCCTATAGCATGTTCCCAACACTCCTCACTTATCTGTACTCCTAACTCCGTTTCCCATGCATTCCTAATTTTGTTACTCGACTCACTACCTAGCACCAGAATAAAATCATAAATCCTAGAAATCATTCCTCTCTGATGTGGATTGTTTGAAAACAAGCTTTATCAAGCCTGTTCAGGAGGCGCAGAGGGGAAATTAGGAAAACATCTAGAAACGAAATTCCGAATTGAAAATACCGAAAGAGATGTGTCACAGGGAGGTCATAAGTAGATGACAGATTGGCAAAGCTATCAAACACACCATCGGCATACAAATCTCTAACTTGTTTAATACACTTGTCATACCATACTGAAAATGTGGAGTCCAAACACGATGGAGAAAATAGATGGTTGTTGACTAAAGGACCCAAAGAGGATACACCTACAAATTTAAAGCGCCGTCTAAATTGATACCAAGTCTTAAGTGTATCGAGGACAACTAGATTATCAGTATATAGGGAGTTTTGTAGGTAGAGAGGAATAAAGTAAAGCAGGTAAAGAGGATTCCCTATAAGAAGATAGTTCCAATTGACACCAAGAAGATCCAGGAGATTTAACCCAGTAGCAAAGTTTATGGATGTGCGCAGCCCAGTAATAGAATTGAAAATTGGGTAATGCAAGTCCTCCACTAAGTCTACATTTCTGCAATAAAGATTTAAGAACCCCTGGTGGCTTCCCACCCCAAATAAAAGTACTAATTATCTTATCCAATGAATCGAAGAACGATTTTGGCAGAGAAAGAGGCACTTGTGGAACAAGAAAAGAAACTTCGGTAATATATTCATTTTGACATCATTGATCCTGCCAATTAGAGAAAGGGGTAAGTTACCCCAACTCTGAATGTTAGATTTAACCTTTGAGATAAGGGAAGTGAAATTAGCTGATAAAAGATTAGATAATGAACATGTCATGTTGATACCTAGGTATTTAAACCCTGACTGACTAAATCGAAAAGGTCGATCTTACTGTTGGAGAGAAAATGCTGCAGTATTGACAGGAAAACAGTCGCTTTTGTCCAAATTTAATGTATAACCAGAGACAACACCGAAGGACTCCAGCACCCAAGACAGCAGGCATAGAGGCAATAGGATCGGTTACATACAATAACAAATCATAAGCATATGATGACAATTTGTATTCTACACCATATCGAACTATTCCTTTAAACAAGGGAGAAGATCTTAATGCGATAGACAGAGGCTCAATAGCGACAGCAAAAAGCAGAGGTGATGAAGGACAGCCTTGGCGACACCCTCGTCTGAGAGCAAAATAATCCGAATAAATATCGTTTGTCTGAACCCTGGCATTAGGGGATGAGTAAAGGAGGCTAATCCAAGAAATAAACTTATCCCCAAATCCGAACTTCCTCAAGACTGCAAACAAATACTCCCACTCAACCCTATCAAATGCTTTTTTAGCATCTAAAGAAATCACGATCTCAGGAAGCTCAGCTGAATGCTTTGAATAAATTATATTAAAGAGTGTACAGGTATTGAAAAACAATTGACATCCCTTTATAAAACCGTTCTGCTCTTCACATATAATATAAGGGAGTACATTCTCTAAACGAGATGCCATTACTTTCGCCAACCCCTTTACATCTGCGTTAAGCAGAGACAGCGGTCTATAAGAACCGCAGGAGGATGGATCCTTACTCTCCTTAAGAAGGAGAGCTTTAGTGGCTTGTGTCAGAGTTGGAGGCAAAGACCCACATTCCAAGGATTCGTTGAACATAGCCAAAAGCAATGGAGCTAATTTTCCAATAAACGTTTTAAAAAATTCAATTGGAAACCCATCCGGGCCAGGAGCTTTGTTAGATTGCATAGTTTTAACTGAAATTAAAATTTCTTCAAGAGAGAGTGGGGAGTCCAGTTGCATGGCAGTATTCGAATCAATAACAGGGTTACAAAGGTTTTGAGGAAATGCATTCACTTTAGTATTGTCTGTAGGAAATTCGGATTTATAAAGCGAAGAGTAAAACGATTTAAAAGTAGCATTAATTTCCATGGGAACTGTAGTGACAATATTATAAGTGTTTTTAATACAAAGTATGAGACGGGAAGTGCCCTGTCACCGTAGCTGATGTGCCAGTAAACGACTCGGCTTGTCACCATGTTCATAGTATGAACCACGAGTACGTAACAACAAGCGTTCTGCCTCTTTAGTCGAAATAAGATTCAATTCTGCCTGCAAGTCGAGATGCTGTTTAAGAAGTTCTGGAGTGGGGTTCAATGCACATCTCTGATCAAGGTTAATGATAGCAGATGTAAGTTCATTAACCCTAGCAGTGCGTTTTTTATTACAGAGAGCAGAGTAAGAAATAATCTGCCCTCTGATATAGGATTTAAGTGTCTCCCATAACAATGAGTAAGAGGTGGAGTCATTTTGATTTAAGAAATGAAAGTCATCAATAGAAGTAGAAATGAACTCACAGAATTCACTGTCTGCCAAAAGAAGAGAATTAAATCTCCAAGGAGGTGGGCTACGTTTATAAATAGAAAGATGAATATCTAATTGTAGAGGCGCGTGATCAGAAATTAATATACCCAAATAGTCAGAAGAAACTACACAAGAATCAAGAGTGCTGTCTATAAAAAAAATAATCGATCCTTGAATAGGAATGATGCAGCTGGGAGAAGAAAGAAAACTTTTTAAGAGAGGGGTTACGGGATCTCCAGGGATCAACGAGACCATTCTGACACATAAAATTGGAAAATGTTTTAAACATAGCAGATTGATTCAGAGAACGGTGATTAGACCGATCCAAGTTTGGGTCAAAAACACAGTTTAAATCTCCCCCAAAAATCAACAGGTGAGTATTTAAGAAAGGGAGGTTGCTCAACAATCTATTAGCAAATTCCACGTCATCAAAGAGCATATACATTTACCAACAACACCTGTCTTTGCATTAGAGTACCAGCAACTATAATATATCTACCGTTCACATCAGCAATAACATTAGTGGAGGAAAACTGTGACCTTTTGTCAATTAAAATAACGACCCCTCTTGCCTTCGAATTAAAGTTCGAGTGGAAGACTTGACTCATCCAAGGGCAGTGTAACCTATGATGATCTTTAATACGTAGGTGAGTCTCCTGTAAAAAATACTATATCGGAGTTTAAACGTTTCAAATGTGTAAAAACCTTAGATCTCTTGACAGGATTACCCATACCTCTGACGTTCCAACTAATAAATCTTAAAGGTGTTCCTGTCCCAGCTATGCTGGGATCCATAGTACTACTAACCATTTAAATAAAGTAAACCATAGGAATATAAATAGCCAATTAGAGCCGAAGTGGGACCTCCTCCCCCTCCCCTTCCCCCCAACAATCCCCCAAACACACACACACCCAAAGTCTCCATAAAATAAAGGAGACAGCAGTGTTTTCCCACAAAAAACAAAAGTTGTCCACAATGTGAAAACAACTCGGAGAGTAAGCTGCCAACAAAATTACCTAAACAAAAAATTCCAGTAAGATTCAAGTGTATTATCAATCTGTCCAAAGTTTTCCAATAAAGCAGTCTTTGCTTCGAAGAATTCACGCCACGCTGTGCAGATCTCCTGTAATTCGAGGTCGGGTTGAATGTCGGCTTCCAAGTTGATTTCCTCTTGGTCTTCTATTGCATCACTCGTATCTATAAGTCACAGAACACGTGAAAGAGTTGTTATTTTATTTTTCTGTTTTGTGCAGGGTAAATAGAAGGTAAAATGTATGTCATCTCACCTGAAATATCTCCGTCGTAAGCACTGATAGTCACAACGTCCTCAACTTCTGAATATGACACAAACAAAGTTATAATTACGTATGAAAGACTTTACAGCATGAAACATTCATGATTTTATGATATGACTTACGTGTGGAGCTCAGATTCAAAAGGTCTTGAGCGTTTGTTTGGGAATCTCATCATCAGAAATATTCACAAAACTGTTGTCTAAAAACAGTAAAACATAAAATTTACTATTAGTAATGTAACAGTCCCCCTTTTAGCTCGCTACACAGATCTAAGAGACAAATTTTAATTACCTAATAGAAACGCATTCGTTTGATACAAACAAAAATATATATACGTATGAAAGACTTTACATCATGAAACATTCATAATTTAATGTTATGACTTATGAGTAGAGGTCGGATTCAAAAGGCCTCGATCAGATGTCTCGGAAAATTCATCATCGGAAATAATCACGACACTATTGGCTTAAAACAGTAAAGCAAATAAAACATACTTTTAATAACTTAACAGTTCCCTTTTAGCTCACTACACAGATCTAAGAGACAAATTTTAATTACCTGTACACTAGAATCAGATGAGCTTAGCTCAGTCTTGCACTGTAATATAAGTGTATTGAAGAATAAAATTTAGATATAGTATCGTAACAGATTACATAATGATCAGATAAGGATGATGATTGTTGTACTCAGAAAGATTAGTTTTAGGGTTATATCAATCCATCCATCCATCCATCCATCTTCAACCGCTTACTCCTTTTCAGGGTCACGGGGAACCTGGAGCCTATCCCAGGGAGCATCGGGCACAACGCGGGGTACACCCTGGACAGGGTGCCAGTGGGTTATATCAATATGAATATGAAATAGATAATTACATAAACATTCTATTTCAATTTATAATTAACTATTTTAATTGTTTAAAATATATCTTCTTTCCAGAGTCTGGAAATTCTTTCAACTCTTTGCTGATTGAACGGAGTGCTCGCTTTTATATACAGGGTCGTATGTGTGTGTGTATGTATATGTGTATGCACAGGAACTGGATTTAAAGTTTACTACTGATATGCATCTTTAACTTTGTCTGTCCAATGGCGTTGTTGATGACCTTTTTGACCTAGGCTTGTCAAAATCGATGATTAATCTATAGCTAAGAACGTGCAACAATAATTATCTTTAACTTCGTCTGTCCAGATGGGTGATGACCTTTTTGACCTAGGCCTGACTCATGAGTTTTAGCCTAAACTGGGGATATTTTGCAGGAATTCTAATTCCTTTTTAATAATATGAAAAAACGTCAGGGTTACGCATGTAACCCTGTTCCCTGAGAAGGGAATGAGACGTTGCATTTAGCATAACAGTATGGGGAGCGCCTTGCGCGCGTAACCGGTATCTGAAGCTTGTGTAAAATCATGCCTCTACTTATAGGCCTGCCATGATCAGGTGACATGGCAATTAAGCACGTTGCATGATATATATATATGTCACCTGTGAACCACACCAGCAGCCTTATTATCTTCAGCGAGACTGCATGTCTGTTGTTTGTGTGACAAAAAACGCTTCATCCAGACTCTATTATCTGAAGCGAAGACGCAATTCACAGGCCTGCTCTAGTATGACAGTGCTATGCAACGTCTTGTTCCCTTCTCAGAGAACAGGGTTGTAACCCTGATGTTCCCTTTCAAAGGGAACCGCCAGTTCCCTGGATCGTGCTAGAATTAACCAGTCATCCAGGTAGATTGGTACACAGATGCCCTGGAGTCACAGTGGAGCCAGAGTGACATCCATGCACTTTGTGAAGGTGCGAGGGGATAAAGCTAGCAATATTTCTATGTGGAAATATGCACCTTTTAGATCTATCGCCACAAACCAGTCCTCGAACTGAATCTGTGCCACAATAAGTTTGAGCGTTAGCATCTTGAACCCTGAAGAGTACGGGAGTACGGTTCAGATGAGGCAGATCTAAAATTGGCCGCATACTCCCATCTTTTTTGTGGACCAGGAAATAATGGCTGTAAAAACCTCCCTCCCTTAGGGAATGGGGTACATGTTCTATGGCCCCATTATCCAAAAGGGAACTTACTTCCTGTGCTAACGTTGGGCTCTGGTCTGTGCTGACTACTGTCGTGAGTACACCTCTGAACCTCTGGGGTTAGAGCTATAAACTGGACCTGGTAAGCCTTTTCTACGGTAGACAGAACCCATGGAGACACATTTGGCAGTAGTTTCCATGCTGCCCGATGGTCTTTTAGTGACGTTAACTATTCCACATTCTATTGAAGGGAAAGCATCAAATTTTCATTGCCCTGTGACAGCTCGCTGACCAGAGAACACTGAAATCTTGGGGACCGCCTTGGCTAGGGGAGGCCCTACAGTAGCACTGGGGGCTACCTGCCCTAACAACCTCATATCCCCTGATACGTCCCTCCACGGCCCCTCAGGACTGCTCTTCTTTGCCTGCTTGGCCTTTATGACCGTTCTCAGATCAGACCTAGTAGCAGACCGCGACTGTGGCCGCCTGGTTCCCCTGGCTGTCTGCGGGGGTTGGCGGGCTGCCATACTCGCCTTCTGGGTCTCCCTCGCACTAGTGCTGGCCCAGGCTCCACTCGTGGATGCCCGGGTGAGCTCAAGACAACAGGGAAGGAACTGGCTTTTTTGAATGCCGCCATATGTCGAGCTCACTCAGCAGGTCTGCTTGGTAGGCCTGCAACACTGTCATTGTCTGCAGTGACCCACAAGCAAGACTACTACTGCATAGGCTTGCCCACCAATGCCACAGCGGCCTTATACGGTGGTTTGGATGCAAAGCCGGCCCCCCAATTACCTGCCGTCGATGGAGAGAGGTAGCTCGCAAATGCCTCCTCCACCTTCAGCATAGCTAAATAGCCATGCTGTTCATTTCCCACAGTGGCTGAATAATCCAACATTGTGTGGTTATAAATATGGCTTATGCATGGTTTTCCCCCAGAAGCCTGATTTTTTGTCATGCACTTCTGGAAGACAGGGGAGTTTCTGCAGTGTGAGGGATTTACTTTCATTGGGGAGAAAAAGGCTCATCCAGCCTTAGTAATCACTTCAAGCAGCTCTTTATATGCTGCTCTCAGTTTTTAGTACATCCTTCTGGCTCCTCGGAGTCAGAGAGAAATTATTACTATTATTTTTGTGTGTTTTTTTTTCTTCCCCTTTTGGCTTTCCATAGCAGAAGGAGTCGTCGCGACGTGAGCTCCAAAATCCAGCGGAGAGCCGAAACCGGACGACAGAGCAAGAGGTAGAGCAGCGCTCGTCTCCGGCTCCTCTTCCGGATCCATAAGAGATCCCCCGAACCTGAGACGGATAGCTGCCTCTTCGACTTCTGAGAAGAGCGCGAGTCGCGAGCCAAGCTGCTTAATGTAGGCGTTACCATGCGCAGCCTCTAGAGGCCGCCATCGCATGCTACACTACTAAACACTTCACCCAGAAAGTGTACACTTTTCCCCGTGATGAAACGGGAGCAAGCCTGAATTCATTCTCGCTCATTACTTCCCTCTCTTTTCTTTTCTCCAAAAAACAAAAAAGGGATAGAAAAGTTAAGAGATTTTGAGAAAATATTGAGTAGAAATTAAGCGTTCTTGTCACACAAACAACAGACATGCAGTCTCGCTGAAGATAGTAAGTCTGGCGGCATGGTTCACAGGTGCCATATATATATCATGCGACGCGCTTAATTGCCACGTCACCTGATCATGGCAGGCCTATAAGTAGAGGCATGATTTTACACAAGCTTCAGATACCGGTCACGCGCGCAAGGTGCTCCCCATACTGTTATGCTAAATACAACGCCAAAGTTCCCTTTGAAAGGGAACTTGTGTGTGTCAATAGCACAGCTCCCGCTATTGAATCTTTTCATGCTCTAAATTTTTTTCTAATCTTCCCAAAAAAGAGTGAGCTTTTTTCGGAGCATTAGGACACGAGTCAGCCATGTTGTAAGATCGCACACGATGCTTGAAGTACAGAGTATTTTAAACCTAGAGGGTGGGGTATGTCCTTCTTCTTCTATAAACTTATGGTGTATATACCGACACCTATTGGATGGAGCAATTTTAATTTCTTTTGTTCTGATTGGCCAGGGGTGTGTGTGTGTGTGGAATGCACATGACCATACTATGTATGAATACATTCTATGTGAAAGAACTTGTCTGTTTGTGTGTGTGGGAATGCACCGGAACCGGATTTAAAGTTTACTACTGATAATATTCATTTAGCTATGGCCTAAATATTTAAACAGGTGTCTTTTGTTCTGATTAGTCAGGGGTATCTTCTATCTCTCTCTGTGTGTGTGTGTGTGTGTGTGTGTGTGTGTGTGTGTGTGTGCACCAGAAACCAGATTTAAAGTTTACTACTGATAAACTGGTAGTCTTTAACTACGTCTGTCCAGTGATGTTGATGACCTTTTTGATCTAGACTTGTCAAAATCAATGATTAATCTATAGCTAAGAATATGGAACAATAGATATCTTTAACTACATATGTCCAATGACGTTAGTGATGACCTTTTTTGACCTAGACTTGTCAAAATCAATGATTAATCTATAGCTAAGAATATGGAACAATAGAAATCTTTAACTACATCTGTCCAATGACGTTGGTGATGACCTAGACCTGTCAAAATAAATGATTGATTGATAATGATCTTGAACTTGACCTGAGAGTAATAATGTGTATCTTTTTGACCTATGACCTAGACCTGTCAAAAATAAAGTTACAATATATACAAACTATCTCTCTCTCTCTCTCATGTACAAAACTGTATTAAATGACAGGAATGCATACAATGCATGTATTTACAGGTTTTCAGTTACAGTTTTTTTTGTTTGTTTTTTTTTTTTTTTTTAGATATCTTAAAGTCCATCCACCATTGTTACTATTAAAACAAATGAACAAACAAGGAACATGTTTTTAAAAAGAGGATTAAATCAATATTACAACTGTGAATCAATCATCTGTGTAGAAATGAATATTTCATGTTACAAAAAACTGAATATTGAAGAGAAACGCCCTGAATAAATAGATTTTAAAAGGATTTATAAGGAGGTAAAAAAATAAGCTATAAATAGCTACAACACATGGATGTGTGTTTGTGTAATCAGTGTGATGATGTGGTGATATCTCTGTGTTGTTTGTAGACGTTGAAGGATTTGACTTTGGATTGTAAAATATGTTATTAAAGCCTGAAGTAACTTGTAGCTGAATGGATTAAAGGATGTGATCAGTCAGGGTTATTGTTATGGAACTTCTACATCTGAATAAATGATTCAGCTCCCAAACTGCTGGAAATGTGGGACGGGTTCTAACACTTCACCAAAACTGCTTTATGCTGGAAAATAGGTTTGAGGTGAGACTCCCGTCATACGCCAGTCCTGGTGAGGAAATACGACTAAATGCTGTAAGAAAGAGAACAGCATCAGTGTAAACAAACATCATCAGCATAAACTCTAACACAAACACTAAAACTGACAATATTATTCAGTTTGATACAGTAAAGAGACAGTAAGTCAGTAACTCACTGTAGTGTCTCCAGTTTACAGTGTGGATCCTTCAGTAGATCAGAGAGCAGCTTCACTCCTGATTCTCCTGGATTATTACTGTTCAGATCCAGTTCTCTCAGGTGTGATGAGGAGTTTGACCTCAGAGCTGAAGCCAGAGCAGCACAACCTTCATCTGTAATACTGCAGTAATTCATCCTGCAAGAAAGAAAACCTTCTCACACTTAACACACTCAGTTTTAGCTCTGAAAACATTTACTCTCCATGTCACACACACAACAGTAAAAATGTATCACATCACTGCAATTATAATTACCACAGATAAAAACTGGATGTTGCTGCATTTATTAAAATTCTGCAGTGTGTGTGTATGTGTGTGTGTACCTCAGTGTCTCCAGTGTACAGTGTGGATTCTCCAGTCCAGCAGAGAGCAGCTTCACTCCTGTATCCTGCAGTTTATTCTTACTCAGGTCCAGTTCTCTCAGTCTGGAGGAGTTTGAGCTGAGAACTGAGGACAGAACTCTACAGCTTTCCTCTGTCAGATCACACAAACAGAGCCTGGAAGAGAAATTATGAAATATTTGATGCACTTATCTGTGAATTTAGGTGTTTCCATTAGTTGGGAAATAAACTGTCAACTTGAACACAAAGTTCTAATGTCAGGATAAAAATATGAAATTAACAGCCTGTGTATAAACTTGGACTGCTTTTGGACAGATCAATGTGTCTCAGTTCATATGAGATGATGTATTTAACTTTCTGAAACAAGATAATAACAGAGAGGCCACTCTGATCAAACATGTCTCTTTATTTCTAGCAGAGAATTTTACATACAGTGTGTGTTCAGCAGCTCTGGGGAAGGTCCTTTACTGCTTCATTACAGCGTGTTCAGTGCGTAGATCAATGTACATTATGCACATATTTACTTTCCAATACAAACATTTTCTGGAATATTTTTGCTCCCATAGAACAATAGAAACAGGTTCAAAAAATGGTAACAGCTCCATGAGGACAGTATTGGCATGTTAGTGAAGTAAATGTGTTTAATGTGCACTGATCTACATGCTGTAGAAATAAATGTTCTTTGTTCCGTTATGAAAAGTGATGTAGATATTTCAGCAGTAACACAAAGCTGAATTTCACAGATAATGTACAACAGTTGGTGTTCCTTGTTCTTTGGACCTTAATCTTATAACTTTCACACACAGATACAAATCACGTAACACCCACAATACACACACACACAGAGAAAATCAAACTCTACATCAGAAACAATGTTAATCCACACCATATAAAAATACACACTTTAGATTTAATAAAACACTGGGCCTCATTTATCACATTGGATACGAATTAATTTATTCATAAAGTGTGTATAGGAGCATTAACACAGGAAATCTTTAATGCGTAAATTAAAAATGGAACATCTACAAGAGAAAAGGTTGATGAGGTGTTGGATCAGAGTTAAATTGGCGTGGCCACTCAGCACAAGAGCTAGCTCTTTATGTATGTGCATAGCTACATTATCTGCTCTTTATTTTGACCCTCAACCCAGTGCTTCTCCACCAACTCACTGTTGGACTCACCACTCACTGTCCTCTACTTTCACATTTATCAGGCACTTATGGAGTAGTTCTGGACTGAGCTGGAGCTTGGGGAAATAGCATCAACACTGGACTCCTGTTCATGTGTGATAGGGGTCTCACTGCGGACAAGAGCTCCTCAGATTGTGTCAATTTACAGATAAAACTAAACTAAATAAGGTGACACCTAATTGAATTAAATTTAATTTAGCTTCAAATCATATAAATATCAGTGAATTACTGCGATTTTATACATGGATTATGCTGTCAATTTTATATTTCAATACTATTTCAATTATATTTAGATTTAGTTATTTAGAGACCAGTATGATTTTTCTGGAGGAGTTCCACATAACTTAGGCATGCTCACGTTCTCTTCTCTCTTTATCTTCCATGGTAGCCTATGCAGGATAAGGTGCCTGGGTATGTAGGTTTAAGGCTTCTTTCACAAAGTTTCAGCTCTGCCAAACACTTGTCCAATATCTGGGTTTCTGCATTTCTCGGAGACAATGGTGACTCACCTCTGATTGCAAGTATGCCATAGTGGACCTCACACCACCTGCCATACAACACGGTATGCTGAGCTTCTTGAGACTCATAAACTATTATCATCAATTTATCCCTGACTGCTCACACCAAGTCCTCAGACAATGCTGTCTCAAAGACTCTCCTCAAAATATTGAGTGGACCAAGGAAATGATGCATTCCTTTTGCTACCTGAAACAGTCACTAAGCTCAGCCCCGGCACAGGGACTTTTCATCAAAAGAAAATGCCAACACCATTTTTAAAATTCTAGTCAAAGAAATAATCCTGCGCTTTGGTATCCCTCAGGTTATTGGTAGCAATAATGGAATACCCTTTGTTTCTAAGGTAACACAGAAACTTTGAAAATATCTGAACATTGATTGGCATTTCCATATCTCATATTATCCCCAAAGTTCAGAGCTTGTGGAAAGAAAGAATTGTACCATCAAGAACCACCTCACTAAGGCACTACCAGAGATTCCATCCATCAACTGGTTTGACTTTTTGCCTGCTGTCCGATGTGAAATTCGTATTACACCTAATCAGAATAAAAATTGCCTCCAATATTTTGTGAAATTGATTCAGAAAAACAATTATAATAACTCATGGATAGAATTAGAAGAAAATCAGTGTAAAAATTTCACTTCAACTCTGACAGCCTGTTGGAAAGTAAGCAGAATTAATAAATCACCACTAACTCCATGCAGATACACCCCAATCTGGCCACCAAAAATTTTCAATATTCCTGTCCACTTTCCATCATGGCAACACAAAGGAATCACTCACCTCCATCATTTATTCCAAAAAAAACAGTTCATATAATTTAATACTCTAGTCCAGAAATACAATCTGGGGGGGGGGGGGCAGTTACTCCAGTATCAACAAATAAAATCCATAATTAAATCAAAGATTAATATAACCAATAACCCATTTCACCCTTCTCAGTTAATCGAAGAGATAATGAAAATCACTAACTTCAAAAAAATTTATATCAAAACTCTATAAACTAATATCAAATACTGATGTACAGTGAGGAAAAAAAGTATTTGATCCCCTGCTGATTTTGTATGTTTGCCCACTGACAAAGAAATGATCAGTCTATAATTTTAATGGTAGATTTATTTGAAAAGTGAGAGACAGAATAACAACAAGAAAATCCAGAAAAACGCATGTCAGAAATGTTATAAATTGATTTGCATTTTAATGAGGGAAATAAGTATTTGACCCCTCTGCAAAACATGACTTAGTACTTAGTGGCAAAACCCTTGTTGGCAATCACAGCGGTCAGACGTTTCTTGTAGTTGGCCACCAGGTTTGCACACATCACAGGAGGGATTTTGTCCCACTCCTCTTTGCAGATCTTCTCCAAGTCATTAAGGTTTCGAGGCTGACGTTTGGCAACTCGAACCTTCAGCTCCCTCCACAGATTTTCTATGGGATTAAGGTCTGGAGACTGGCTAGGCCACTCCAGGACCTTAATGTGCTTCTTCTTGAGCTACTCCTTTGTTGCCTTGGCTGTGTGTTTTGGGTCATTGTCATGCTGGAATACCCATCCACGACCCATTTTCAATGCCCTGGCTGAGGGAAGGAGGTTCTCACCCAAGATTTGACGGTACATGGCCCCGTCCATTGTCCCTTTGATGCGGTGAAGTTGTCCTGTCTCCAAAGCATAATGTTTCCACCTCCATGTTTGACGGTGGGGATGGTGTTCTTGGGGTCATAGGCAGCATTCCTCCTCCTCCAAACACGGCGAGTTGAGTTGATGCCAAAGAGCTCCATTTTGGTCTCATCTGACCACAAC
Source organism: Ictalurus furcatus (assembly GCF_023375685.1). Classification (NCBI taxonomy): domain Eukaryota; kingdom Metazoa; phylum Chordata; class Actinopteri; order Siluriformes; family Ictaluridae; genus Ictalurus; species Ictalurus furcatus. The sequence continues at coordinate 1,433,312 of NC_071264.1, read as the reverse complement.
ACTTTCACCCAGTTGTCCTCTGAATCATTCAGATGTTCATTGGCAAACTTCAGACGGGCATGTATATGTGCTTTCTTGAGCAGGGGACCTTGCGGGCGCTGCAGGATTTCAGTCCTTCACGGCATAGTGTGTTACCAGTTGTTTTCTTGGTGACTATGGTCCTAGCTGCCTTGAGATCATTGACAAGATCCTCCCGTGTAGTTCTGGGCTGATTCCTCACTGTTCTCATGATCACTGCAACTCCACAAGGTGAGATCTTGCATGGAGCCCCAGGCCGAGGGAGATTGACAGTTCTTTTGTGTTTCTTCCATTTGCGAATAATCGCACCAACTGTTGTCACCTTCTCACCAAGCTGCTTGGCAATGGTCTTGTAGCCCATTCCAGACTTGTGTAGGTCTACAATCTTGTCCCTGACATCCTTGGAGAGCTCTTTGGTCTTGGCCATGGTGGAGATTTTGGAATCTGATTGATCGATTGCTTATGTGGACAGGTGTCTTTTATACAGGTAACAAGCTGAGATTAGGAGCACTCCCTTTAAGAGTGTGCTCCTAATCTCAGCTCGTTACCTGTATAAAAGACACCTGGGAGCCAGAAATCTTTCTGATTGAGAGGGGGTCAAATACTTATTTCCCTCATTAAAATGCAAATCAATTTATAACATTTTTGACATGTGTTTTTCTGGATTTTCTTGTTGTTATTCTGTCTCTCACTGTTCAAATAAATCTACCATTAAAATTATAGACTGATCATTTCTTTGTCAGTGGGCAAACATACAAAATCAGCAGGGGATTAAATACTTTTTTCCCTCACTGTAGGTGCTGAACAGCAAGGCAGGTTTATCTGTGCGGCTGACCTCCCCCAAAAGATCCTCCAGGACGGCCCTGGATTCTGGACTGCGAACACCATCAAGAATAGTCCCACAAACTGAGTTACATTCTCAAGTCCCCTGGATCCCATGACCACTAGATGCTTTGTCCACTGGTGGGCTGGGCCAATAAAGCGGGACAATAGGAATCTTAGCCATTGCTTCTCTCTGGGCTTGGGGTCTGCTAGGCTTGCAAAATAGAGCTGGCAGTCAACAAGAAAATACTCAGTGTAGCCAAAAAACCCATCATACGGATATGGGAGATCTATGACAGTCCACTGAGGAAACTGGATCGAATCCAAATCTGGGACAGTTTGCTTGGTTTCCTTAGCATGACGTCTCCTCCGTCATCCTGCTGCATCCATGGTCTGGCGAAGTATTCTGTCACGTTATTAATGTAATGAAGGTTAGGACAGATACAAGTGCAGATAAGAGCTTTTAATAAAGAGAGGCAGGCAGACAAATCCATAATCATGAGACAATAACGTGGTCAAAAACAAGCAATGGGTCAGGCAATCAGCAAACAGTCATAAACAAGGCAAGGCAAGAATTGAGAACAAGAAATCAGAAGCAAGATCAAAGAACATGAATCAAAATGAGGTACAGGGTACAAACATTTGGTATGGTGATAACACTCAATACTTTGCAAAGAGTGAAAGCCTTGAAAGTCCTTTTAAACTGTGGTGTGATTATGTGTGAGATTGGATGCAGGTGTGCATGATTAGAATGAATGAGTGTTCAGTGAATTGCAGTCCATGGCAGCCATGTTTGTAGGCTGGGAAAGGTAGTCACTGTTTGCTGTGACATGACAATCACTGTCATTATTATTGTATGTATATATGTATGAATGAATAACTGAATGTATAGGTGAATATGTATGTTTAAGTATGCTTATGTATGCTTACTTATAAATGTTTAAGTATTCTTACCTATGTATGTTTAAGTATGCTAAGCGGTCGTGTTTTCGTGTATATATACATAAATATATGTGTGTGTATATATACATAAATATGTCTTTATATATATATATATATATATATATATATATATATATATATATATATATATACACACACACACACACACACATATATACATATATATTTATGTATATAGACACGAAAGCACAACCGCTTAGCATACTTAAACATATTCACCTATACATTCAGTTATTCATTCAATACTGCACAAAGTGCACAGCAACACGAGGGCTTTAAATAACAAACATAATCATGCTTGAATACTGACAGCTGGGACCAATAATGACACACCCTCGAACATCAACCAATACCTGAACAGGAAGAATACAAAACCAAAACAAAGGCACGTGTCCATAGGAAACAGTCCTCCTTCCGTAATCTCATGCACGCATGTGCTCTCCAGCTGACCATGCATGTCGACGCCGCAGCACCATCTGCCGGCGAGATCGTGACAGGACCCCCCCCTCAAAGGCATTCCTCCCCGAGCGCCAAAGAGCACCCCTCTCCAACGGTCCTGGGCCCCTGTGTAATCTGTCTTTTGATGCATCAGGAAACAGGGCCGCCTCCGTCAGGCAGCAGACAGGCGGAGCACCGCCCCAGTATGGGTGGGGCTCAGGGCGACATCCTTAGTGGGACTGGAATGCTGGGCGATGTCCTCAGCGGGATTGGAACGCTGGGCAACGTCCTCAGTGGGACTGGAGATCAGAGAGACATCCTCTGCCGGGCTGGAGCTCGGAGAGACATCCTCTGTGGGGCTGGACAACGGGACAGCTTCCTCAGCAGGGCAGGACAGCAGGACAGCTTCCTCGACGGACTAGGACAGCAGGGCAGCCTCCTCAGCAGGACAGGACAGTAGGGCAGTTTTCTCCACTGGACAGGACAGCCTCCTCAGTGGGACAGGACAGCAGGACAGCATCCTCGGCGGGACATTACAGCAAGACAGCTTCCTCGGCAGTCGAGACCTCCCCGCAGGTCTCCAGCTGGAGCTCTGAGGTTGCCATGTTGACCTCAGGCGGGGCTCCGAGGTCACCGCGTTGACCTCGGGCTGGGACTCCGGGACTAAGACCTCCTGCTGCTTGCATTGTGAAGTGTAGTCCCCCAGCAGCAGGAAGGCCCAGTAAACCAGGTGGCTCTGCTGCCTGCATAGCATAGTGTAGTCCCCCGGCAGCGGGAAGGCCCAGTAATTCATGTGGCTCTGCTGCCTGCATGGCGTAGTGTATTCCCCCGGCAGCGGGAAACCCCAGTAATTCGGGTAGCTCTGCTGCCTGCATAGCGCAGCATAGTCCTCTGGCAGCGGGGGCAGGGGAAATTGCGTGGGGGGCAACATGGCGCATGGCCCGGCTTGCGGCAGCAGTGCTCTTTACTCCAGAAGGCGGTCGATCTGATCTAGGCATTCGTTTATCAGTTTACTCTTTTCATGATCGATGCCACTCCTCAAACTTGGCAGCTCCGGCAGCGTTCATATTGGTCTGTTGCTTCCGCGTGGGTGGCGCAGTAGTCTGTTACGGAATGAAACTATGAACGGAAGCAAGCACAGATCAAAGTCTTTATTTTCAAACTGAAGTCAATAAATATGAAGCACGGTCTAGACTGGAGGAGATATCGAGGTTTAAACATGAAACTAGATTCGAAGCAAGAAACAAGAACAGGACACGAAAACACAACCGCTTAGCACACTTAAACGTATTCACCTATACATTCAGTTATTCATTCAATACTGCGAAGTGCACAGCAACACGAGGGCTTTAAATAACAAACATAATCACGCTTGACCACAGAAAGCTGGGACCAATAATGACACACCCTCGAACATCAACCAATACCTGAACAGGAAGAGAACAATACCAAAACAAAGGCACGTGTCCATAGGAAACAGTCCTCCTTCCGTAATCTCGTGCACGTGTGCGCTCTCCAGCTGTCCGTGCACATCGATGCTGCAGCGCCATCTGCCGGCAAGATCGTGACAATATATAATAGATAATGGTTATTTCCTATTACTACACTTATTACATGTGTATTTATTAATATCATATTATGGAAACACATATCTATAAAAGTACAGTTTTATGTCCGTTGTCAAGGTTTGGAGGCGGACACGTAGGCAAGCGCAGATGATTTTAATGAAGATCAAAAACGAACACAAAAAGAAGCTAGGAATACATGACAAAACACTAAGGCAAAGAATAAACATAAACATTACACAAAGATCGAACAGAGACAATGGCAAAGTGTGACAATGCAAGACAACCTGTGCAGTGCAAAACTGTGGCTATATGTACTCAGTGCTCATTAAAATGAATCGGATTCAGGTGCAGGTGGTCATGTGACACTGATGCGTGTGGTGCAGTGGCTGCTGGGAACTGTAGTCTGGAGTAGCTTCCGGGGTATCCATGACACCCGTCCTTTTTTTCCCCCTCTTTCTTTATTTTTCCCCCAGAATATGTTATTTAAATAACTGAATAATTGTGAGATACGGATCAGGACTGCACCATGTGATTTTCACAAATGGTCAGTTTGGGCAGACTGAGCCAGAGGTCATCCTGAGACAGTGACTACACTGAATCTTTGATGGACATGGCAAGACAGTGACTACATTGAATCTTTGATGCACACAGCAAGACAGTGATTACACTGTCTCAAGTCCCCGGTGGGCTGGCTCCCCCTGTGGGGTTTGGGAGGGGTCTTGGAGGGGTCTGAATTGTGGGTCAGTTCTCCTGATTTGGACAGCAGGATATTGACTTCACTGACTCCCAACAGGGCTGGCTACCCCTGCGAGGTTTGGGAGAGGTTTAGGCGATTGTCCAGTGAGTTGACCCTCCCCGGTGGGGTTTGAGGGTGACCTGCAGGCCACATGCATGCTGGTCTCAATTGTGAAGATGCATCACAGTGCTGGGTCCTGGCTGGGGGTGGCCTACTGTCCTGCCCTACTATCCTACTCTGAATGGTGGCCTGTCCCCGTATCTCCTCAGCATGCCTCCTCCCTTTATTTCTTTTTTGTTTGCAGTTATTATATTATATATTGTCGCGACGGACCGACAGCCGGCACGCAGGAGAAGAAAGTCGCTCCTTCCCCAACTGCCGCACCGGCACGAAGCGGACAGCCTCGGGCCAAACACGCCATCAGCCGGAAGGACCGTCACGGTGGGGCGGGACCATTGACGCTACACCGGCCGGCGATTGGGGAATTCGTCGGGAAGATTCCACCACTCAGGCGACGAAGGAGGAGGATAAAAGGACGCGCTTCCGGCCGTACGAGAGAGGAGGAAACAACGGCGAAGAGACAGACTCCATGCGAGCTCTTCAGCGGCATACAGGCGCGCTAACATTGAACACGACGGCAAGATTGATTCACTCCGACCGCTAATCTCTCTCTCTCTCTCTCTCTCTCTCTCTCTCTCTCCCCTTCTCTCTCCGAAGGTGCGAGCGCAGACAAGACCGCCGGCTGGTGAGAACGCACGCACCGGTGGATGACGGCACGGGAGACCCACACCCTCGTCTCAGGAACCCCGACACGCCCCCGAGAAGGTCACACGACAGCCACACCCCCACGAAACCCCACACACTCACACACCCTCGCCCCCTCACGACGGACAGCTCACACTAAGATAAATAAAAACCACCCATTGTGACTGCAATCTGTCTCTTGTGGGTCTGTGCTCTGCCCTTCCCCCGAGCTAACTCCCTACACTGGTGGAGGATGCAGGCACTAGAGTACAGACTTGCCTACAAATAAGCACAAAAAAAAAAGAAGAAGTAAAAAAAAAAAACCCTGAGAGAGAGAAAAAAAAAAATCCCGGAAAAAAAAAAAAAAAAAAAAGGAGAAAAGCAACCCATGGATCCCACACTGCAACACCTGCTGGAGACCAGCATCCAGCAGCAAGCCGTGATGCAACAGCTCGCTGAGAGCCTTCAGGTCGCAACCCAGGCGCTGATTGGCCTGAGGACTGAGACCCCCGCAGCCTCCGTGCCCCTCCCCGACCCGGCCCGTGAGATCTGCCGCCTGTTGCCCCCCCTCGGCCCCGAAGAAGATCTTGAGGCGTACTTCGAGGCCTTCGAGGGTATTGCCCGCCGGGAGGGATGGGATCGTGACGACTGGCCTCGCGCCCTCGGCCCACTGCTCACGGGAGAGGCACGGACGGCCTACCATGCCCTTGAGCCAGAGGAAGCTGCCGACTACACGGCAATGAAGGAGGGAGTCCTGGCATGGTGTGGGCGAACCCCCTACCAGGCGGCGACAGAGTTCCATCGCTGGGCTTATTGACCGTGGGCCCGACCACGCGGCCAGCTAAACACCCTCATCCGGATAACCAAAAGGTGGCTCCGGCCGGATCAGCATACCGCCGCGGAGGTGGCGGAAAAAGTGGCTGTCGACCATTTTCTGAGGGCATTACCCCGGACAGAACGTCAGGCCGTGGGGGCGCACACACCGACTACGCCCCAGGAGCTCCTAACAGCCCTGGAGCGAACCATGGCCACCCTGGAGCTCAGCCGAGATGAGCAGCAGCCCCGCGACCGGCCCCTTGGGGCCCCTGGCCCCCGGGCCGACCGCCAGTCCCGCCCCCGCACCTGGAGGACTCGCCAGAGGTCGCCCGTTGGTGGAACCCCCTGGACGAGCCCATGCCTACGGAGCCGGAGAGGGAACCTGCCCGGCTGCCTTCGAAGCCATGGTTAGCGGGCTGCGCCCTCCATCTACAACAGCCGCCGGAGGCCCCCTCCCTGACGGTGTGGGTCGAGGGGAACCCGGTAACTGCCCTGCTGGACACCGGGAGCACGGTGACCCTTGCCCGGCCCTCCATTCTACCCAAGGGGCGTCGCCCGGGGGGGGTTCTCACTGTAACCTGCGTCCATGGGGACACCCGGGAAGTTCCCGCAGCCGAGGTCCAGATCCAGGGCGAAGCCGGGGTCTGGCCCCTCCAGGTGGGCCTGATCCCCGAGCTCCCGGTGCCCCTGCTCCTTGGACGGGACTGGCCAGGATTCCCGATGGGACCAACAGCCAAGCCCCAGAGGCCGCAGCAACGCACGAAGAGGAGCCGGGCCCGGCAGGCCTACCTGGCCCAGGACGGCGGAGAGACCTCCACGGAAGGTAAGACCCCCCAACCCACTAACCCTCTGTGGTCTGTCTTTTCCCAGGTGAACCGGGAGGGGAAGTTCGGACGGGAGCAGAAGGAGGACGACCGTCTGAAGCACTGCTGGACCCAGGTGCGACTGATAGAGGAGGTCGACCAAAGCCCCGACCTGAGACTCCCCACTTTGTACTTCCTCGTCCGGAACGGGCTCCTCTACCAACGGACCTGCTGCCGCGGGGAGCAGGTGGACCTACTGGTGGTCCCCAAACCCAGGACACCCACCGTCATGCATCTGGCCCATACACATCCACTCGGCGGCCACCTGGGGCCACGAAACACCCTGGAGAAGCTGAGGGATCGCTTTGTGTGGCCCGGGATGGACGCGGATGTCCGGGCCTTCTGCCAGCAATGCCCGCTGTGCCAGCACACGGCCCCACGGCCGCCCCCCCCCCGGCTCCCCTTATCCCTCTACCCATCATCAGCGTCCCCATCGAGCGTGTGGGCATGGACCTCGTGGGCCCCCTACCCAAGTCTGCCCGGGGCCACCAGTACATCCTGGTCATTGTGGACTACGCCACTCGGTACCCCGAGGCGGTGCCACTGCGCAAGGCCACCTCCCAGAACATCGCCAGGGAGCTGGTACTCCTGTTCAGTCGGGTGGGGATTCCAAAGGACGTGTTGACCGACCAAGGTACGCCTTTTGTATCTAAATTAATGGCCGACTTGTGTCAATTGTTGCAGGTGAAGCACCTCAAGACGTCAGTCTACCACCCCCAAACCGACGGGCTAGTCGAAAGGTTTAACCAGACTCTCAAACGGATGCTGTGCCGGGTGGTGGACGAGGAGGGGAGGAACTGGGACCTCCTCCTCCCCTACGTGCTTTTCGCCATCCGAGAGTGCCCCCAGGCGTCCACGGGCTTCACCCCCTTTGAGCTCCTGTTCGGCCGGCACCCGTGGGGACTGTTGGACGTGGCACGCGAAGCTTGGGAGGAGCAACCGTCCCCCTTCCGCTCGGTCGTCAAATATGTGCAGGAGATGCAAGCGAGGATCGACCGGGTAGCTCCCATAGTCCGGGAGCACATGCACGCTGCACAGGAGGAGCAAAGAAAAGTGTACAACCGCCCAGCACAGCCCCGAGAATTCCAGCCGGGGGACCGGGTCCTCCTGTTAGTGCCCAGCAGCGCCTGTAAGTTCCTGGCCCAGTGGCAAGGCCCCTATACAGTCCTCGAGCGCCGGGGCCCGGTCAACTACCGCCTGCAACAGCCCGGTAAGCGTGCAGAGGAGAAGCTCTACCACGTGAACCTCCTGAAGAAGTGGATAGAACCGGCCCCGGTAGTATCGGCGTACGCAACCCGGGACTCGGACCACAGCAAACGTACCTTGGTCGGGTTAGGGGAGGACCTCACCCCCGCCCAGAGACAGGAGCTCACTGAGCTGATCGACCAGTTCTCGGATGTGTTCTCGGCCTCCCCGGGGATGACCCAGCTGGTCCAGCACGAGATCAAAACTCCCCCCGGCGTAGTGGTGAGACAACGGCCCTACCGTGTCCCAGAGGCCTGACGCAAAGCCATTGAGGAGGAAATCAGTCGGATGCTACGGGACCACGTCATAGAGAAGTCCAGCAGCCCCTGGTCCAGCCCCATCGTCGTCGTGCCAAAGCCGGACGGGAGCATGCGGCTGTGCAAGGACTTCCGGAGACTGAACCAGGTGTCCGAGTTCGACAGCTACCCCCTCCCCAGAGTGGACGACCTCGTCGAAAGGCTGGGGAGGGCCCGGTTCATTTCCACCTTGGACCTGACCAAGGGCTACTGGCAAGTTGCGCTGGCGCCAGAGGTCAGACCCAAGACGGCCTTCAGCACGGCCACCGGCCACTGACAGTACCGGGTTCTCCCCTTTGGGCTACACGGGGCACCCGCCACGTTCCAGCGGTTGATGGACATCCTCCTGCGGCCCCACTGCACGTTTGCCGCTGCCTACCTGGACGACGTAGTCATCCACTCCTCCACATGGGCCGACCACCTGTTCCATCTTAGGAAGGTCCTGAAGGCGCTCCGGGAGGCCGGCCTGACGGCCAACCCCAAGAAGTGCCACCTAGGGCTGACTGAGGCCCAGTACCTGGGGTACCGCATCGGCCGGGGAATGCTGAAACCACAGGCGAAGAAAATCGAGGCCGTAAAGGACTACCCTCGTCCCACTTCAAAGAAACAGGTACGGGCCTTCTTGGGGTTGGCGGGGTACTACCGGAGGTTTGTACCTAACTTCTCTGCTGTAGCTTCCCCCCTCTCAGATCTCACCAAGAAGGGCCAGCCAGACCGGGTCAGGTGGTCAGCCGACGCAGAGAGGGCCATCCAGGCCCTGAAAGGGGCCCTCACCAGCGCGCCGGTACTGCGTAATCCGGACTTCGACCTCCCATTCACCGTGCACACTGATGCGTCCGAGACCGGGCTTGGCGCTGTCCTCTTGCAAATCTTCGACGGGGAAGAACATCCGGTCCTCTACATCAGCCGGAAGTTATCCCCCGCAGAGAAGAAATAAGCAGCCGTCGAGCGAGAGGCCCTGGCAATAAAGTGGGCCATCGAGGAGCTGCGGTACTACCTGGCTGGCCGGCACTTCGTCCTCGTAACTGACCACGTCCCCCTGCAGTGGATGGCCAAAGCCAAGGACACAAACGCCCGGGTAACACGCTGGTTTCTTGCCTTGCAAGATTTCTCGTTCCAGGTTAAGCACCGGGCGGGGGCCCAGCATGGCAACCCAGATGGGCTCTCTCGACGAGACGCACTCTGGGCCCACCACCGAGCGGCAGTAGGCTCGGAGCTGAGGGGGGGGTACTGTCGCGACGGACCGACAGCCGGCGCGCAGGAGAAGAAAGTCGCTCCTTCCCCAACTGCCGCACCGGCACGAAGCGGACAGCCTCGGGCCAAACACGCCATCAGCCGGAAGGACCGTCACGGTGGGGCGGGACCGTTGACGCTACACCGGCCGGCGATTGGGGAATTTATTGGGAAGATTCCACCACTCAGGCGACGAAGGAGGAGGATAAAAGGACGCGCTTCTGGCCGTACGAGAGAGGAGGAAACGACGGCGAAGAGACAGACTTCATGCGAGCTCTTCAGCGGCACACAGGCGCGCTAACATTGAGCACGACGGCAAGATTGATTCACTCCGACCGCTAATCTCTCTCTCTCTCTCTCTCTCTCTCTCTCTCTCTCCCCTTCTCTTCTCGAAGGTGCGAGCGCGGACGAGACCACCAGCTGGTGAGAACGCACGCACCAGTGGATGACGGCACGGGAGACCCACACCCTCGTCTCAGGAACCCCGACACGCCCCCGAGAAGGTCACACGACAGCCACACCCCCACGAAACCCCACGCACTCACACACCCTCGCCCCCTCACGACGGACAGCTCACACTAAGATAAATAAAAACCACCCATTGTGACTGCAATCTGTCTCTTGTGGGTCTGTGCTCTGCCCTTCCCCCGAGCTAACTCCCTACAATATACATAATTTTTCTTTTTCTCCACTCTCTACTCTTTATTCCACAGCTTGCCTTACATATAAATTTACATACATACTGAATAGAGATGTACACATGCACAACACAACCTTACATCTACACTTCACATAATCACATGCAAAACCTGTTTTGTTTGTTTTTGGTTTATTGTTTTGTTTGTCCTGTATTTATGTTTTTGTATTCCCATGTTTTGTTCTAATTAAAAAAATGGTCTCCTTTTGAGGTCTTTATGGGCAGATCATTTCCCACTCCATGGACTAAGGGTAACCCAGGTGTTTGTTTTACAGGGGTTCTGGACGTGATTGTCGGCAAGTATACTCAGGCTCACATTGAAAAATTAACTAGCATGCATGGTGATGTTTCTGCTTCTCTCCCTTTAGCCACAAAACAGCCTACTTACCCTTTCCTTCCAGGTGACACAGTTCTTGTCAAAAGTTGAAATCCATGAAAGATTGGGGAAGCAGCCTTCAGCTCTCCTATGCGCATGGTGGGCTGAAGGCTGTCCCCACAGTTTCACAACCCCAGTGGATTCACACCAGCTGTATCAACTGCTGCCCATCCATGACAAGAGACAATACTGCTATCAAGTACCCCTTAGGGGGCCTCTTCTCATCTCACCTTAACACATACACATAAAGCATTATTTTGTATTAGAAACACACACATGAACTATATCTTCGATATTTCTGCCAAAGCTTTACTAATTTGCTACAACTGTTTAGCACCCACACTTGTCATCAATTGACCTTTGCACCTGAAAACACATCAGAACACAAGCAATTGTTAACAAATACAAGTGCTATATTAACTGCAACATTGCATGGGAAAAAGGCTCTGGCTATATATACATCGCTTAACTCATTGAATTAGCATTCTCTATGCCCAAATCACAAAACCTCCCTAAACACTGGTTCTGTCAACTGTTTGGGTACAGTCCTAATTGTAGCCATTGTGACCCTATTGGAAAGACAAAGAGGTTGACCTCTAGCAATCTAGAAGAGCTCCCAATTCTCATCTCAGTAATTACTGCAATCACAGTCTGTACCAATGCATTCACACTGACACAGCAGTGCAGTTGTAATTTGGCATGTTCGCTCTCTTTAGAAATAGCGCAAAATCTCTCTGATGTACACTACAATTCGTGTTGGGTGTGTCATCACCTTGGCACACACCATTGGTCCTCTTTTCCCTTAGACAATGGTACTGCTGCTGAAGCCAACAAGAGCCCCTCATCTTGCATGATTCCCGTAGATACTGTCTGGCTCTTGCGAATGTCTGCATATTATCACAGTATCCTAAAGGGCTACAATGGAACCATGGGCTCTGGCACTGTGGATATCATGAATGCAATACATAGATGCAGTAATGCCAGCACAACTGAGAATAATGGCTTTAATTAATGCAGGAGTTTGCCTGGTGGAAAGTGTTCTCCTAGCCCTAATGTTATTCTGAAAACCATCCAGGTTTTTAATGTCCCAGAGAAGGTTGGAGACACACGCTTTTGTGCACATAGTAAGGAGTCGAGTCTGTTGTTAGGCTATTCCTCGTGTAAAGTCTATGTTAATGTCACCTTGTCTACAGAATAGAATGCTGCCTTTTGTAGCATAAACAGCAAGTTTTTCCTAGTGATATGTATCACTCTACCACAGACAAAGGTAGATGTCCCTTTAACTCCCTAGCTTCCACCATCACCATTCTTTGGGTCCATGGTAAACATGCTCACAACATGATACCTGGACATTGGAACTGGACAAGATTTTGCGAGCCTGTGTGGTGCCCTCTCTTTCACTTCATGTTTCCTCTTGGGAACAATCTGATCCCTTCCATCTTGGGGCCAGTTCATCACTGATTATACTTAGACAAAACACACCTCAGTGTTTCCAGGTATCCATCCTTGCTGACCCGTGGACGACCCCAGGTGCCACCGTAGGATGTTCTCTGTTTTTTGTAGGAGGTACCACTGCAGCATTGAATAAAATTAATGGGCTTACTTACTATCCTTGCCCAATGACACAGAGGAAGCACTCACACTAATTAATGATGAACTAAAAGCCCTTTGTGAAGTTGTCATGCAGAATATTTATCCCTGACAACCCATGAAACGTTACTGATATTATCAAACACATAAGGGAAGCCATAATGGTGCCACCGCCTGCTAATGACTCATGGTTTTCCTGGTTCTCTTCTCTCTGGGGTGGTTGGGGCTATTGGCTCCTACATTCCATCCTTCCTGTTTGTTTGACCATACTACTCGTTCAAATGTTTGTCTTGTTTTATAGAGAGCCTTGTGTCCCTCGTCTGATGCACTGTCCATTCCTTGACACATAATTATGTCTTGGTAGGTGAACACGAGACGCCTGCCTAACACTCTGCTAAGGTCTTTATGTTATCCTGACCCTTTGTAAATGCGCGGCTGTAGAGGTGACTGTCATTTATGAAACGGATGATGTGTGGCATGTGCCACATGTGCAGGTCCTCTTGGGACCTAAAAGGGCAATGATAAGTTCGACATAACTTAGGCATGCTCTCTTTCTCTTCTCTCTTTATCTTCCATGATAGAACGAGTGTTTTTTATCACCCCTGCCTTCTCCAAGTGCTACATCTTCTTATCTGATTACCCAGAAGTTTCTGTCCCTGTTGTACTTGTTCTGACATGATAAACTTTTTGTCCTAACTCCTTTCTCTTTTTCTGTATCTATAATCTACCTTTGTTGGCATTAAACTAAGAAACTTTCACTGAACTCTGTTGCTGTGTGACTTCTTCCGGAGCTCGGTATTGAGAGGGTAACAGCAGTGTGGGTCCAATAATTTAACTCTGAGAATGGTATCAATCAAATCTTAAACACTAGCACCAGCAGAAGAGCTACTTAACAAACAACCTTGTGCCATTCCTGTGCATGTCCAAGTTTATCATTACTTGGATTTCTTGTTATTGTCACGTTTCAAACAGAGAGAAGTGACTGATTGTAGTATGAGAGGCTGAAGTTTGCATCAGTGTGAGACATTTCTGACCAACAGTCTGTCATAGTCCAGGCAGATTTTCTCTGTGTTCCAGTGTTTTCCCTCCCTCTCGCTTCTTTCTGTGTGTGTGTGTGTGTGTGTGTGTGTGTACCTCACTTTCTCCAATGTACAGTGTGGATTCTCCAGTCCAGCAGAGAGCAGTTTCACTCCTAAATGCTGCAGTTCATTATAACTCAGGTCCAGTTCTCTCAGTCTGGAGGAGTTTGAGCTGAGAACTGTGTACAGAACTCTACAGCTTTCCTCTGTCAGTTTACACCTACACAGCCTGGATGAAAAATGATGAAATATCAGAACACTGATCTCAAACACACAAACACAGCCATAATACAGCTAAAGTTGACCACGTAACATGTACATAACACTCATGTGAGAACGAGCAGTCTACAAACAATACACTCTGATCTGTGTTCAAGTTTCTACAGCCAACACTACAGACACAGTGCATTTTATTACAGAAAATAAAGAATGATTGAACTCTACACTACCAGTTAATAACATGCAGGGTGGCTTGTGTCAGTGTACTAGCAGGAGTTAGCCCCCTGTCTTTCAAAGATTAATAAAAATCCAGATCATTTTATTTGTTTTAAAGAGAATTTTTCTGGTTGTAAGAAAAACACACAGAATGGTATGTGTGATGGATATCCCGGAGGGAAATCCTGACTACATTTCCCAGCAGCCACTGCACCACACCATCATGTCACATGAACAACTGCACCTGAACTTCATTTTGTTAACGAGCACTTACGGGTATTTATAGCCACAGTTTGCACTGCACTTGCTAATAATAATAAACTTTATTTTATAAAGCGCCTTTAAAAGCAGCTTCTCAAAGCGCTGTACACAAAATAAGCAGTACACAGAAAAATAAAACATATAAAAGTTAATAAGAACAACAACAACGTTAATAATAATAATAAAATAATAATAATAATAATAATAAAAGACATCAGCAGTCAAATGCAAGTTTTAAAAAATGTGTCTTAAGTTGAGCTTTAAAAATGCCAAAAGCCTGAGCTTCCCTGAGTTCAGGAGGAAGAGAGTTCCAAAGTGAAGGAGCATAGACAGAAAAAGCCCTGTCACCCATAGATTTTAGGCGGGTTTGTGGAACAGTTAACAAATTGCACTGTGAGGAGCATAGTCTGCCATTTGGGGTGTAAGGGATTAATAAACCAGATAAGTAATGCGGAGCCAAGCCATGTAGTGCCTTGTATGTCAACATCATGATCTTAAAATCAACAAGGAACCTGACCGGGAGCCAGTGTAAGGACTCCAAAACAGGAGTCATATGTTCACATTTCCTGGTTCCTGTCAGGATCCTGGCGGCAGAGTTTTGAACATATTGCAATTTGTTAATTGTGGATTTAGAAACTCCGGCTAAAACGGCGTTACAGTAATCCACCCGAGAGACAAATGAGTTAATCAGATTTTCAGCCACAGAGAAGTTTAGCATTGGGCGCAGTCTAGCTATATTTCTGAGGTGAAAAAAGGATGCCTTCAGAGTGCTCTGAACAAAAAAATAAAATGTGAGGCTGGTATCGAAAATTATTCCAAGGTTCCTCATTTTACTTTGAGTCTCTAGAACAAAGCCATCAACAAACAGAGACAGTGGACCAGCTGTGCGAATTTGATGACGGAAGCCTATAAGCATAACTTCGGTTTTCCCGCTGTTCAGGCACAGAAAGTTATCATTCATCCATGTTTTTATCTCAGAAATACAATCAGAAAGAAAATAAACATCAAGGTTTTCATCAGATTTTGAGTGAATGTAGATTTGGGTATCATCAGCATAAAAGTGATAATGGAGGCCGAGCGATTGCAGCAGATGCCCAAGTGGAGATACATAAATATTGAAGAGTAGAGGGCCTAAAACTGAACCCTGATGAACACCAATGAGCACAGAGCTAGTGTCAGACCTGTAGCCACCCATAGAAATAGACTGGGAATGGTCAGTAAAATAGGATTTAAACCAGTTTAAAACTGTCCCAGACACACCAAAAACACTTTCAAGGCAGGTAAGTAAAAGACCATGATCCACAGTATTGAAAGCAGCTCTAAGATCAAGAAGGATGAGAATGGATGTAGTGCCAGAATTAGAGGCCATCAATAAGTCATTGGTAACTTTGACCAATGCTGTTTCAGTATTGTGAAGTTTACGAAAACCTGACTGAAGGGGTTCAAAGAGGTTATTAATTGTAAGATGCTTACATAGTTGAGCGGCAACAACACGTTCAAGTATTTTTGCCAAAAACAGAAGATTTCAAATGGGACAAAAATTGTTAAAATCATCCACGGAAACATTTTCTTTCTTTGGTACAGGTGTAACAGCAGCAGTCCTTAGTACTGCTGGAATGACCCCAGTCTCCAGTGATTCATTTATAATACTGAGGATAGTAGGGCATCAAACATCGAAGCACGATTTAAATAGGTTTGTGGGAATTGGATCCAGCAAGCAAGTGGTTGATTTCATGCTGGATACCTCCCTTGTGAGAGCCTCAGAATCAAGCAGTGAGAAATGAGTGAAAGAAACACCAGTGAACCCAGATGGAGGAAGGAGTGAATTGGCAGAGTCCGGTGTGACAGGAATTTCTTTGCGAACATTATCAATCATAGAATTAAAAAAACTGAAGAAAAGAATTACATAGCTGCTGAGTAACAGGCAAAGTGGTAACAGCATTAACTTGAAGCAATCTGTATATGGTTTGGAAGTGTCTGGGATTATTTTGATTGCTTACAATAGCCTGAGAGAAGAAAGAGTCTCCATTAGTGCTCGATAATCACCCAGAAGATCCTTCCACACATGATAGTAGACATTCAGTCCAGTAAGGCACCATTTTCGCTCCATTTTCTGACAAGCGGCCTTTCTAGAGCACAGATTGTCATTATACCAGGGGGCAGAGTGGGCGAATGTGACCTTACGTGACCTTAGAGGAGCAAAAGAGTCAAGATTAGCAGCAAGAGCAGAATTTAATTGCAGAACTTTCTCCTCCAGTGATGAGGGATGCAGATCGCTTAAGAGGGAAACAACAGAATTGAATAAAACTGTCTGATCAATAGACTTCCACTTCCGTAAGGTTACTGTTCAGATAGTAGGCTCACTTGGATGATACAGTTCCAGGTTAAAGAAGACAGCTGAATGAGCTGACGGTCCAATGTCAACAGATGAAAACTGCGATACAAACGAGCCGTTTGCAATCACGAGATCCAGGGTATGGCCCTTGTTATGAGTCGGGTCAGTTACAAACTGTGTGAAGCTAAAACAATTAATTAGTGACAGAAATACCTTAGCCGCCACAGAGTCTACATGAATGTTAAAATCTCCCACAATTAGAATTCTGTCAAACTTCATTCTCAACAGTGACAGGAAGTCAGCAAACTCTGACATAAAAGCTGCATGTGTCTTAGCCTTGGATGTTTTATAGACTTTAGTGATGATGGTAGACATAGTAGTGGAAATACTCAAGACCAGGCATTCAAATGATGAAAACTGGGGAACAGACACAGAACTTATGTTGAAATTCAGTTTGTAAACCACAATAATGCCTCCGCCTCTGCCAGATAGCCTCGGGAGGTCAAATACTCCAAAGTCCGCTGGAGTGATCTGGTTAAACAGGAGTCCATCATTTTCTTTATGCCTGGTTTCGGTTTAAAACAGCAAGTCCAGCTTTTTATCTGTAAGAAAAATTCGCGCCTTGTTATTCACGGACCGTGCATTGAATAATGCGGCATAAGCCTGGCTGTGCAGCGGAGACGACAGTGGTTTAATCTCCACACTGGGAACCGATATTAAATTACTATGATCAACACCAGTATGGAGAAGTTTGTTGGTCTTACGTCGACAGGTAGGGACAAAGATGTCAGGAGAGGATGAGACAGCAAAACTGCTCCTCAACCCCCGATGGATATATCGTTTAGGACATAGCAATCCAGTGTCTCGACAGTCTCTGTAAGAGTCTTTGGCTAGGCAATAAGAGCTCTGAGGCGTTGATTCCACGTTGTGCACTGCAGGTTATCTTGCCTTTTTTGTTGTCTTGCATTTGTCGTTCTCTGCCATTGTTTCTGTCATAAGGTTCATGGTCTTTGTCTCATGTTTTTTTTTTGCCTTAGTGTTTTGCCACATGTTCAAAGCTTATTTTGTGTTTGTTTTCATTGTTATTAAACTCTTTATCTGAACTTGCATCCGTCTCTGCCTCCAATACATGACAGAATGTAAGACCAAAAAATGGAAGTAGCAGATTTTTTTTCTACACAAGAGAGAATCATAAAGGCCAGAACCGAAGCATGGCTAGAAGCCATGCGTAAGATATTTTCCCGCCCTCCCTCCCCTACTGCGGATCTCATTCAGCCGGTCAAGTCAATGGAGAACGTCGCTCAGCCTTCCTGCTTGACTGAATACACCGATCAGCATTCCTGTCCAGCTGAGGATGCTACTCAGTCTCCCTGTCCTGCTGCGGATGCTGCTCAGTCTCCCTTCCAGCTGAGGACGCCGCTCAGTATCCCTGTTCAGCTGAGGACAATGCGCCGTCTCCCGTTTTGGCTGAGAGCTCTGCTTTGGTTTCCTGCTCTGCCTCAGACGTCACTAGACCAGGCTTGTCTCCGGACATCGCTCCGCCATCCTGCTCGGCTGAGGACATTGCTCCGCCATCCTCCTAGGCCGAGGATGTCATTCTGCCTCCATGCTCCGCTGAAGACGGCGCTCCTTTTCTCTGCTTCATACCGCATGTCGCTCCCCCTTCCTGCCCCACGGAGGACATCACTCCCCCCTCTGGCCTCGCAGAGCGCTTCACTCCCCCCTCTGGCCTCATGGAGAGCTTCACTGCCCCCTCTGGCCTCACGGAGAGTGTCACTTCCCCCTCGGCTCTGCCTTGAGCTTCGTTCCCACTGCTGGCTGCGTGATGGCTATCGCTCCACACCCAAACCAGGCTGGGGATATTGTGTCATCTTTCTGTGGTACGGAAGAGACCGCCCTTCATCCGTGCCGGAGAGAACATGCCAAGCGGCCTTGTTATGCTCCTGCGAGAGATGACATTCAAGAGAACTTTAGAACACTTGGGGACCTCTGCTCTGGGTATCCAGGACCCCCCCCGGACTTAGTATGCTCGTTAGGAGCCGCACATTAAGGGGGGATGGGGGCTCTGTCATGGATATACCGGAGGAAAATCTGGACGACAGTTCCCAGCAGTCACTGCACCACACCATCATGTTACCAGACCACCTCCATCTGAACTTCATTCTTGATAATGAGTACTTACAGGTATTAATACCCAGAGTTTGCACTACACTGGTTGTCTTGCGTTTGTCTTTGTCTGCCATCATTTCTGTCATGGGGTTCATGGTCTTTGTCTCATGTTTTTTCTTTGCCTTAGTGTTTTGCCATGTGTTCATAGCTTCTTTTATGTTTGTTTTCATTGTTATTAAACTCTTTATCTGCATTTGCCTCCATCTCTGCCTCCAAACTATGATAGTATGAAGCATGAATTCTAACAAACTGTCATGTGATTGCTGGAATCAGGGAGAAAGTCCATTTCCCAGAACACACCGCAGCCTACAAATATGGCCACTACGGACTACAATCCCCAGCACAATACTCCACCCTCATGTTCACAGTCACCTGATAAGAGTTCGTATCATGTACAATTTATCCCATTCACACACACACACACACACACACACACACACACACACCGTATAAATACAAACTCTTGCTTTGTAACTCAGTGTGCCGTTACCTGAAGTTACCAAGCATTGTTCACTGTGTCTGGATATTCTGTTTTTTTTATTTTGCCTTGTTCTCTGGTTTTAGGATTTTTGGATTTGCCCTCATAGTGTTGTTTGCTGATTGTGTGACATATTGCCTGTTTATTTTTATGGTTTTTGCTTCATGTTTTGGAACTGTCTGCCTGTGTCTTCAAAATAAACTCTAAACTGCAATTGCATCTGTCAACGACTCCACCACATGACACGAGCCCATAGCTATAGATTCAAGGTGATGCAAGGTGATTACACAGAGTGACACAACACCTACACAGGGGTTGACTTAGCACTAGGCAAAGGTAAGCAACCACCTTGGGCCCCCAGAAGCTAAGAGCCCCCTTAAAATGCAAATGATACTTTATATATATATATATATATATATATATATATATATATATATATATATGTATATATATATATAATTATTCATGCTAAATAACTTATGCTGAAAATATAAATATTGATGTTAAAATACTGAAATGAGGACCCCATTCCTATATTTTGCTAAGGGCCCCCAAATCATTAAATCCACTCCTGCCCATACATTTGAGCCTAATTTGGGCTATAATCTTTTATCCCGCTTCAGTGATGCGTTCAGTATATGCCATCAGCAGTCGTGTTACTGATGCAGTCTCGAGTGTAATGAATGTGACTGAGGTGGATTATTTACTCTATCATCATTTTTCCCTACAATGTGTTTGGAGGAGAAACTAAAAGTTGATAGATTGAGCACACACTTTCTAATCAAAGTAAAAATTACACCAAAGCACAGATGACAGAACTGTAAGTTTAGTGTTTTTTAATTGAAACAAAAGAGTTACAGCTTTTCTGTTTACTGTGTTTGCTATTCAGAGGAAACTCAGCATGAACCCAGTCCAGCATTACAGATTTAAACCACTAAACATTATAAACCACTATTGAAGCTACTCATCTAATTTAAGGTGTTCATTAATTGTTATTATCAATGAGAGCTCAGGATATAATGTATTGTTCATAGATTGGAGGCCAAACTCACCACTAGATGCCATTGATAATATACCAATAGTAGTGGTACTTTACAGTGAGCTCAATAAGCAAATTTCTCTGATGTTATCTGTCCTCATGGAGCCTTGCTTTGTCATGCTTAGCCATGCTTAAAGCATGTCCAGCTTTATAACAGATTTTGATAGCGTGTCCAGTCAATTTTTCTGATCTTTCTGGAATGTAACAAACACAAAAGCTAAAGTAAATCTGATCAAATATTAGTAAGTGTCTGTTGTTGTCAACGCTAAATAACAGTTTCTTGATCTGGGAAAGACACTGTTGTTTTGAAACATAGTTAGCTTTTTTACTCAGTCACATTATATAGAAGATTAGAAAGTTCCACAGGACGTCTGGTTCAGGAGTTAAGTAAAGTTATATAATGTGAAAAAAACCCTAATAAACAAACAAACAAACAAATAACTAAAGTTGTTATAATTTGTAAATTATTATTTTTTTTATTCTTTTTTCAACAGCCCTGAATTTTTCACTGTTTTTCAGGGCATAGTGAATGGGTTCACATGAAAAGTCCTTTGGTACAAACCACGCCCACTTCCTGTTTAAATCCGAATATGAAAACAGTTGCGAATATTTTCAACACCAAACAGATACAGATAATAGCATTGTTTTACACCTCTAGCAGAGACACAAGATCTAAACAGCTGTAATAACAATTCATAAGTACAGTTTTTATTTATTCATGATATAGAATTAATCTAGAAAGTAAATCGGATTCTCACGAACACATTTCAGTGTCTTACAAACATTTAAATCATATTCTAAAATCTACAGCTACATAAAAAAATTATTTCTGTGTCTAATATTTTCTGATAAAGTGACAATCTGACCTCTGTGTGTGTGTGTGTGTGTGTGTGTGTGTGTGTACCTCAGTATCTCCAGTGTACTCTGTGGATTCTCCAGTCCAGCAGAGAGCAGCTTCACTCCTGAATCCTGCAGGTTATTGTCACTCAGGTCCAGTTCTCTCAGACTGGAGGAGCTTGAGCTGAGAACTGAGGACAGAACTCTACAGCTTTCCTCTGTGAGATTACACACACGTAGCCTGGAAAAGAAATCATGAAATGTTCCATTTATTTATCTGATTGTAAAATGAGGTGTTTCTGTCAGTTGGGAAATAAACTGTCTACCTGAACACAAGGTTCTAATGTCAGGATAAAAATATCAAATGAACATCCTGTGTATAAACTGGGGCTGCTCTTGGACAGATCCATGTGTCTCAGCTCATATGAGATGATGCATTTAACTTTCTGAAACAAGATAATAACAGAGAAGCCACTCTGAAAAAACATGCCTTTTTTCATACAGTGTGTTCAGCAGCTCTGGGGTTCTGCTGGAGAACATTTACACATTGTCCTTTACTGCTTCATTACAGTGTGTTCAGTGTGTAGATCAATGTACATTGTGCACACATTTAATTTCCATTACAAACATTTTCTGGAATATTTTTGCTCCCATAGAACAAAAGAAGCATGTTTATAAAATGAGAAATTGACTTATTGACCTTCATTGTAAAGTATGACTAGTATTGGCATGTTCTTAAAGTAAATGTGTGTGTAATGTACACTGATCTACACACTACAGAAATAAATGTACTTTGTTCTGATGTGAGAAGTGATGTAGATATTTCAGCATTAACTGACAGTTGAATTTCACAGAGACAGTAAAACAGTTGGTGTTCATTGTTCTTTGGACCTTAATCTTCTAACTTTCACACACAGATTACATAACACACCCACGCACACACACAGAAAGAGAGAGAGAGAGAAATGTCTGGGTTAACCCTGTTCTCTGAAAAGGGAATGAGACGTGAGTGCCACACTGTGGGAAGCGCCCTCACGTGTGACCGGCATCTGAAGCTTGTGTAACATCATGCCTATTTATAGGCCTGTCGTGATCAGGTGACGTGACAAATAAGCACGTTGCCACTGGCCAGAGCGGTGCATATAAGTACAGAGAGCCCTTACTGGACACAGTAGGTGCAATTTCTCTTGTTCCGGTGTGAAGAACGGAGGAGGGCAGAAAGCCTGCAACACAACTGGCTTGGCAGCAGACGTAGGCACTTTAAGAATATAATCTGGCCTAGGATATAAGAAGGCCTTGGCTAATCCAGGGGCAAAGTCAAGGCAGGAAGGGGCAACAGAGAGAGCTTGTAGATCTCCTATTCGCTTGAGAGATGTCAGGGCCAGCAGAAGAGCTACCTTTAGAGTCAGAAGCTTCTCAGAGGCTGACTCTAAGGGCTCAAATGGGGCACCTGACAGACCTTATAGGACCACAGAAAGGTCTCAGGAAGGTATGCATGGTCTGCAGATGGGCCTCAGCCACCTGACACCACGCATAAACCTCAAAGTTAGAGGATGCTGCCCCACAGAGGCTCCATCAATAGAGCATGGCTGACCAAAATGGCGGCCACCTAGAGCCTGATTGTAAAAGGAGCCAACCCTGCTGAGAAACGTCTTCATAAGAACTCCAGGACTTAGCTATTGCGCAGTTCACTAGGTCTAGCTGATTTTCCTCACACCACAAGACAAAAAGTTGAAACTTGAGTGCATACAATTTCCTCGTGGATGGTGTTCTAGCGTTCAACCTCTGTTGTAAGACCAGAATCTATGAGCTGTTGCCCGTCAGGGGCCAGATGCACAGTTTCCATAGTTCCATCCAAGGATGATAAATCAGCCCTCTGGCTTGAGACAGTAGATCCCTGTGGATGGGAATCTCCCAAGTAGTGCCGTCCATCAGGGACATTATCTCTGAGAACCATATTCGAACTGGCCAATAAGGTGATACTAGGAGCAGACATAGACAGTCTTGGTGAACTCTTGCTAGAACTTGTGGGAGCAGAGCGATCGGGGAAAAGACGTGACCTCGGCTACATGTGCACCATGGCGTCCATCCCAGATGGTGTAGGAGGAGTGAGGGTGAACCATAGCAGGCAGTGTATTGTCTCCTCGGAGATGAACACATCCACTTCCGCTTGGCCGAACCTCTGCCATATGGACTCCGCCACTTAAGGGTGGAGCCTCCAATGCCCGGGCCTCAGCCCCTTCCTCAACAGGATGTCTGCTCACACATTTCAGTTGCCCAGAATGTACATTGCACTCACTGACAAAACTTTCCCTCTGCCCAGAGAAGAATTAGTTATGCCTGCCGAAACAGGGGGCATGAACATAATCCTCCCTGGTGGTTGATGTATGCGACCACCACTGTGTTGCCGGTCACAATTAACACATGGTGACCTCTCAGTTGAGGAAGAAAGAATTTCAGTGCTAGAAATACGGCCCGCATTTCTAGGCGATTTATATGCCACTCCAGAGACCGTGAGCTGGACAGTCATCTAAGACCACACCCCAGCTCATGAGGGAGGTGTCTGTCATTACCGTCTTGCAATAAGGATATGCCCGTAGAATGAGTCCTGAGGCTAGAAACCGGGGACACCTCCAAATTCTCAAAGCACATAGGCATTGCCGCGTGACACTTATTACTCTCAGAGGTTCGTCCTCAGACAAATACCCCGACTTTTCATCCACCACTGAAACGGCCTCCTGTGCAATAGGCCCAACAGTATGATGGTGGCTGCTGCTGCCATAAGCCCCAACAGTCTCTCATAGAGACTGGAGGGGATGCCCAGGTCCAGCTTTATCTTGCTCAATTTTGATAGGATTGACCCTGTGCATGTTGGGGATAGAAACACCCTCATCGTAGTAGAATCCTTATAACCTCTAGAAAAGTAGTCCTCTGCATTGGAGAAAGCATGCTTTTCTTGAGGTTCAACCTGAGCTCCAAGCTCTTCATGTGGGCAAGAACAACATTGCGATGTTGACTCAGCAGTTCCCTGGATCATACTACAATTAACTAGTCATCCAGATAGTTTAGTACACAGATGCCCTGGAGTCACAATGGAGCCAGAACGTCATCCAAGCACATTGTGAAGGTGCAAGGGGATAAAGCTAGCCCGAAGAGAAGAACCTGATATTGGCATGCGTTGCCTCCAAACACAAACCTCAGGAACTTCCTGTGACTTGGCAATATTTCTATGTGGAAATATGCATCTTTTAGGTCTATCATCACAAACCAGTCCTCAAACTGAATTTGCGGAACAATAAGTTTGGCTATCAGCATCTTGAACCTGTATGTCCGAAGAGTACAGTTCAGATGACGCAGATCTAAAATTGGCCGCTTACTCCCATCTTTTTTGCGGACCAGGAAATAATGGCTGTAAAAACCTCTGTGCCTCCTTCACACTAGCGCTGGCCCAGGCCCCATTCGTGGATGCCCAGGTGAACTCAACACAACGGGGAAGGAACTGGCTGAACACCACCATATGTCGAGCTCACTCAGCAGGTCTGCTTGGTAGGCCTGCAACACTGCTATTGTCTGCAGTGACCCACAAGCAAGACCAACTACCACATAGGCCTTGCCCACCAACGCCGAGGAGGCCTTACATGGCTTGAATGGCAAAGTAGGCTCCCCTAAATTAGCTGCCGTTGATGGAGAGAGGTAGCTCGCAAGCGCATCCTCCACCTTCGGCATAGTTAAATAGCTGTGCCGTTCATTCTCCATGATGACCGAATAATCCGATATTGCGGGGCTATAAATACATATGGTTATGTATGGTTTTCCCCAGAACAGTGATATTTTCTCTTGCACTTTTTGCGAGCGTTACACAAACAATTGACATGCAGTCTTGCTGAAGATAATAAGGCTGATGGCACAATTCACCCGACAGCGCAGTTCACAGGTGCCATGTTTACATCATGCGACGCATTTAATGGCCATGTCACCTGATCACGGCAGGCCTATAAATAAGCATGACGTTACACAAGCTTCAGATGCTGGTCACGTGCGAGGGCGCTTCCCACAGCATGGAGCTCACATAACACTGAGTTCCCTTTGAAAGGGAAGAAAGCTCAACATCAGAAACAATGCTAATCCATGCCACATAAAAATACACACTTAAATTTTTTACTCATATAAAACATTGGGCCTCATTTGTTACACTGGATACAAATTAATTTATTCATAAACCTTGTGCAGGAGCATTAACACAGGAAATCCTTAATGTGTAAATTAAAAATGTAATGTTGTGGAACATCTACAAGAAAAGGTTTCTGAGGTGTTGGATCAGCGTTAAATGGCCATGGCCACTTGGATTTCTTGTTATTGTCACATTTCAAACAGAGTGACTGATTGTTGCGCGCGCACACACACATTAAAGCACAGCACTTTCTTTGTGTGATGCTCGGTGTCCATGATCACCTGGGTACAGTGTAGATCTCTTTCTCGCCTTTCATCTCAAACTGTTTTCTTTTCACGTCACCACCTTCACACCTAATTCACATTTCCTATAAATTGTTCTTTCCAGGTGCTGTTACACTGATTAATAATATGTAATTCAAAATAACTTACACTTCTGCCTATGAAAAATTCCTTATCTATCCCTTTGGAGTCAATTTGTGATTTCAGCTCTCTGTGAGTTTTGTGGGTGTCACTAAGTGCAAATGAGCTGTGGTGTGCACACTTTTGCACTTGCCATTCATTACGTGTGTGTGTGTGTGTGTGTACCTCAGTGTCTCCAGTGTACAGTGTGGATTCTCCAGTCCAGCAGAGAGCAGCTTCACTCCTGAATCCTGCAGTTTATTGCTACTCAAGTCCAGTTCTCTCAGACCGGAGGAGTTTGAGCTGAGAACTGAGGACAGAACTCTACAGCTTTCCTCTGTCAGATTACACTCACACATCCTGTAAGAGAAATGATAAAATATCAGAAGACTGATCTCAAACACACAAACACAGAGATACAGAAATCAGAGAACAGGAGACTACATCAGCACATTTACAGGAGCAGGGATTTCTTTCTGCACTCCACAATCTCTCAGCTACAATTTATTATAAGACCATTAGGTCATGTACATAACAAACACATGTGAGAACGAGCAGCCTGCAAACAGTACACTCTGATCTGTGTTCAAAGTTCTACAATTGACACTGCAGATATAGTGCATTTTATTACAGAAAATAGTAATAGAACTTTAGACT
This sequence comes from Ictalurus furcatus, assembly GCF_023375685.1. Classification (NCBI taxonomy): domain Eukaryota; kingdom Metazoa; phylum Chordata; class Actinopteri; order Siluriformes; family Ictaluridae; genus Ictalurus; species Ictalurus furcatus. The sequence goes on along the minus strand of NC_071264.1, from coordinate 1,407,045 downwards.
ACCAGTTAATAACATGCAGGATGGCTCATGTCAGTGCACTAGCAGGACTTAGCCCCCTGTCTTTCAAAGATTAAAAAAAATCCAGATCATCTTAGTTGCTTTAAAGAGAATTTTTCTGGATGTGGAACAGCGTGATCAGCGGTCATAATAAAAACACAAGTCTAACGAGCTGGTATGTTATTGCCAGAATCAGGGAGTAATTCCACTTCCCATAACACACCACAGCCTACAATCCCCAGCACAACACTCCACCCTCATGTTCACAGTCACCCGAGTTCTAATTATGTACATCTGATCCCATCCACACACACCCCCTACAAATATGAACTCTCACAAGACACGCTCAGTGTGCCTTTACCTGAATTTACCAATCATTGTACTGTGTGTCTGGATATTCTGTTTTTTCCTCCTTCCTTGTTCTCTGGTTTTTGGTGTTTGTCACAGTGTTGTTTGCCTTAGTGGCCCTCTATCTGTGACAAAAGTTAGTTTAGCTAATGGCGTTAGTGCTTTAAAGCAAAATAATAATAATGAAACACACTCACTAGTTCCAAATGAGCAAAATCCTGGGGAAGCTCACAACTCAACAAGTGAGCGCCACCATCAGGGTGTCATTCACTATATGTTCGATGGTGACCATGAGCCGGACCACAGCTCTTCAGCTGCAGCCTCTGTGTTTTCTGGGTGAAGTGTCCAGCTTGGGGCTGCTCTTTCCCGGGCACCAAAGCAGCAACCCTCTGATCGGGGGAAAAGCATACAGACATGACCTCTGGCCACATGTGAACCATGGTGTCAAGCCCCAGTGGTACGAGAGGAGTGAGGGTGAACCACAGCGGAGGTTCCGTCCTCAGATGAAACCACTGACTTTTTAACCACCACTGAAACAGTCTCATGTGCAATAGGCCCAATGGTATGACGTTGGCTACAGCTGCCATAAGCCCCAACAAAGTCTTGCAGAGGCTGGAGGGGTTGCCCAGACCCAGCTTTATCTTGCTGAATGTTGATGGGATTGACCCTAGGCGTGTTGGGGATAGAAATGCCATAGTAGAATCCCATATAACTCCTAGAAAAGTTGTCCTCTGCACTGGAGAAAGCATAATTTTGTTGCGGTTCAACTTCAGGTTGAGGGTTGGAGCTCACGCCAAGCTCGTGTGGGTGAGAACAACATCTAGATGTTGACTTGCCAGTTGCCTGGCTGCCACTATCACCTTCCGCTTTCTGTGCCTCCCTTGCACTAGTGCTGGCACTAGACACGACGGGGAAGGAACTGGCTGAACGCTGTTGTATGCTGTTTTGCCTCAGAAACCCAGTCAGTGGTGGTATTAAGCCTGCTGCCAAACAGGCCAGAAGGTTCAACAGGGGTGTCCAGCAGGGGGACCTTATCTTTATCCCCCATCCCGGAGAAGTTGAGGCATAGGTGCTTCTCCACCGCAACCAAGCTACCCATTGAATGGCCGATATGATAGGTTGTTTGCTTGGTCACCCAGAGAGACAAATCTGTGGCACAGCAAAGATCTGCCACAGCCTCGGGCCCAATTCCCACCCAATTGTCGGGCTCACTCAGCAGGTCTGCTTGGTAATCCTGCAACACTGCCATCGTATGCAGTGACCCACAAGTGAGACCCGCTGCCTTGTAGGCTTTGCCAACCAATTCCGAGGTGTCCTTACAAGACTTGGATGGCAATGAAGCCCCCCTAAATTTCCTGCTGTCGATGGAGAGAGGTAGCTCATATGTGCCTCCCCTACCTTTGGCATAGCTAAATACCCGTGCTGTTCATTCCCCATGATGGCCAAATAATCCGATGTCGCAGGGTTATAAACATGGCTAGTGTATGATTTTTCCCAGAAGCATGACATTTCATCATACACTTCTGGAAAAAAGGGGAGTTTTCTGTGGTGTGAGGGCGATTTATTTTCACTGAGGAGATATCGCTCATCCAGCATGCTACAAACCACTTTCTCTTCCCCAGGCCAGTCTAGATTAAGTTTTCTACTGCCCTAGTAATCACTTCAAGTGACTCTTTATATGCTTGAGAGCTGATCCCCGTTTTTGGTGCAATGGTACCCCCTTTGGATCCTCGGAGTCAGAGAGGGTGTTTTGGCTTTCCATAATGGAAGTAGGAGTTGTCATATGAATTCCAAAATCTGACGGAGAGCTGGATCCAAAAGACAGAGCAAGAGATAGAGCAGTGTTCATCTCTGGCTCCACTTTCAGATCCATATGAGATCCCCAGGACCTGAGATGTGAGGCTCTGAAAACCCAACTCCCTTCGGCCAAGAAGACAGCAAGCCATGAGCGGAGATGCCTGATTGTAAAGTGCTCACAATGCACACAGTGGCATGGTCCACTCTCAGACACTTCCCACAGAAAGTGTGAACAACCCCCAGCCCCCCCACCCCCCATGAAGAAACGGGAGCATTGATTGAAACACTCCCTGAATTCTCTCGCACTCATACTTTTCATTTTTTTTCTTTTTAAAGGGACAGAAAAGAAAAGTGATTTTTCCTTTTTGTGAAAAAATAGAGAGGAAATGAAGAGTCTTTTGCGAGCGTTCATGCAAACAACCAACATGCAGTCTCCCTGAAGATAAGGCTGACAGCATGGTTCACAGGTGCCGTTTTTATAATCACGTGGGACGCGCTTAATTGCCACGTCACCTGTCCATGGCAGGCCTATAAATAGGCATGATTTCACACAAGCTTCAGAAACTGGTCATGCGCCAGGGCATGCATCGTGAAGTGCACACAACATTAACTTCCCTTTAAAAGGGAACATTGAATATCTTTTCTTTGTAATTTTGTAAGTTAATTAAAGTTTCAAGAGACTTGACAAATCACAGATTTTTTAAATTGCATTTTAGAAAAAAATCCCAACTTTTATGGAAATGGGGTTAGTAGATGGGGAGTTTCATTAGTGGTTTAAGTGGTTTAATGCCGCATTTCCTCTGAATAGCAAACATGGTAAACAGAACAGCTGTAAATCTTTTGTGAAACTAATAAACACTAAACTTATAGTTCTGTTATCTGTCCTTTAGTGTAATTTGTACTTTGATTAGAAAGTGTGTGCTCAATCTATCAACTTTTAGTTTCTCCTCCAAAAACCTTTTAATGAGAGCTGACAACTTCTCGTAACATGAGCAACAGCGACCATTGGTGACTAGATGTGGGCACGTCCAACGAAGCAACAAAGTTGATAAAAGTTTAACTTTATGCAAATTTGAAGCGACTTGGTTCAGCGACTACCTATGGGAGTGAAGACAGTAGAGCACACATAACCCGTAGCCACCCATGCTCATTAGCGCATTGCTCGCCAGCGCCATTGTGGCAATAGCCAATTAGCTTAGCTTAGCTTAGGGTCTTAGCTGGTTTAAAGCTTTTTTTATTTTTAAAGCGTACAGCAGGTTTTAATAGGTAAGGTATAAATAGGCATGATTTCACACAAGCTTCAGATACCAGTCACGCAAGAGGGTGCTTCCCACAGCATGAAGCTCACACAACGTCTCATTCTCTCTCAGGGAACATGTTTACATGAGTAACCCAGACGTTTTCACTGACAAACTTAATTGTATTTTGTAAACATAAGCTAATTTAGTATTTGATGCCTTCAACTCACTCAAAAAAAGTTGGGACAGAGACATGTTTACCACTGTGTTACATCACCCTTCCTTTTAATTACACTTTTTAATTGTTTGGGAACTGAGAATACTAATGGTTGCAGTTTTGCAAGTGGAATTTTTACCCATTCTTGCATGACACAAAACTTCAGCTGCTCAACTGTCCTTGGTCACCATTGTCTGATTCTCCTCTTCATGATGCGCCATAGGAGACAGATCTGGACTGTAGGCAGCAGACACACTCTGTGTCTATGAAGCCATGTTCTTGTAGCATGTGCAGAATGAGGCCTGACATTGTCCTGCTGAAATAACCATGGACTTCCAGGGAAAAGACATTTCCTTGATGGCAGCATATGTCTCTCTAAAATCCCAATACTGTATATGCCTCCATGTCAATGGTACCTTCACACATATGCAAGTCAACCATGCTGTGGGCACTGATGCACCCCCATACCATCACAAATGCTGGCTTTTGCACCTTTCACTTATAAAAGTCTGGTTGGTCTTTTTCATCTTTGGCATGGAGAACTTGACGTCCGTTTTCCCCAAAAACAAGCTGAAACGTGGACTCCTCTGACCACAGCACACATTTCCACTGCCTTTCAGTCCATGTGAGATGTGTTCAGGCCCAGAGAACTCGGTGGCGTTTCTGCATATGCTTGATCTAATAGAGTTTCGGGTTGCATTTCTGGATGCAGCGGCCAACTGTTAAGCTACGATGGGTTTCTGAAGTACTCCCGAGCCCATGTGGTTATATTTATCCCAGTAGCATGATAATTTCTCATGCAAAGCCGCCCGATGGCTCGAAGGTCATGCACATTCAACAGTGCTTTCCAGCCTTGCCCTTATGCAATGAGATTTCTCTGGATTCCCTGAATCTTTTCACATTATTATGCACTGTAGATGGTGAAAGACCTCAATTCTTTGCAATCTTGCATTGAGCAATGTTCTTTTTGAACTGACTGACAATTCTCTCACAAAGTTTGGCACAAAGTGGTGAGCCACGAACCATCCTCGCTTGCAAAGACTGAGACTTTTGGTAGATGATCCTTTTATGCCCAATCCTGATACCGTCCCCTGTTACTTGATCCTCCAAAATGGTGTTACTTGAATATTCTATAACTTTTCAATCTTATTTTACCTCTGTCCCAACTTTTGTTGAGTGTGTTCAAGGAATCAAATTCTTTTTGCAAAATGCAATTAAGTTGGTCAGTGAAAACACTGAATATCTTTTCATTGTACTTTTGTCAGTTAAATAAAGTTTCAAGAGACTTGACAAATCACAGATTTTGATTTTTATTGCGTTTTAGAAAAAAATCCCAACTTTTATGGAAATTGGGTTAGTATCTTAAGTGTATGTGTGTGTGTGTGGGTGTGTAAAATAATTTGTTCAAATATTATTCACATTTACAGCATTTAACAAACACCCTTCTCCAGAGAAATTACAAATTTTGATGATAAATTTTAATGAATTAATCAATAAATTAATCACATAAATAAGAAATGAATGAATTAATTGTTATTATCAATGAGACCTCGGGATATAATGTATTGTTTGGCCATAATAGTTTAACTGTCAAGATATTGATAGATTTCAGCCTCCCATCTAATATCCCAGCTGCCATTGATAACATGCCAATAGTAGTGGTACTTTACAGTGAGCTCAATAAGCAAATTTCTCTGATGTTATCTGTCCTCATGGAGCCAGTACCATGTCCAGCTTTATAACAGATTTTGATAGTGTGTCCAGTCAATTCTTCTGATCTTTCTGGAATGTAACAACACAAAAGCTGAAGTAAATCTGATCAAATATTATTAAGTATCTGTTGTTGTCAACACTAAATAACAGTTTCTTGATCTGGGAAAGACACTGTTGTTTTGAAACATAATTAGCTTTTATTACTCAGTAACATTATGTAGAAGATAGAAAGCTTTCCAGAAAGTTCCACGGGATGTCTGGTTCAAAAACCCCAAATAAATGAAAAAAATAAGTAAATAAATAAATGTGTGTTATAATTTGTTTTATATATATATATATATATATATATATATATATATATATATATATATATATATATATATATATTTTATTTATTTTTTTTTTTTTGCAACAGCCCTAATTTTTTCACTGTTTTCAGGGCATGGTGATAGGGTTCACATGAAAAACCTTAACCCTGTTTAAATCCAAATATGAAAACAGTTCTGAATATTTTGAGCACTAAACAGATACAGATACAAATAATAGCATTGTGTTACACCTCTAGCAGAGACACAAGATCTAAACAGTGATAATTACAAGTCGTAAATACAGATTTAATTCTATATCACGTATAAATAAATCTAGAAAGTAAACCTGATTTTCACAAATACATTTCATTTTTTTTAAAAATCATATTCTAAAATTTACAGCTAAATAAAAAAACACACACACAATCATTTCTGTAATATTTGGTGATAATGTGATGGAGTGAGAGAGAGAGAGAGAGTGTGTGTGTGTGTGTGTGTGTGTGTGTGTGTACCTCAGTATCTCCAGTGTACAGTGGGGATACTCCAGTCCAGCAGAGAGCAGCTTCACTCCAGAATCCTGAAGTTTATTGTTACTCAGGTTCAGTTCTCTCAGACTGGAGGAGTTTGAGCTGAGAACTGAGTACAGAACTCTACAGCTTTCCTCTGTCAGATTACACCCCCACAGCCTGGAAGAGAAATGATGAAATCTCAGAACACTGATCTCAAACACAGCATAATACAGCTAAAGTTTAACATTCAGTTTAGTTCAGTTTCATTTGTATAGCGCTTTTAACAAATTGTCCCAAAGCAGCTTTACAGAAATATATAAATTCAGGATCCATCCATCCATCTTCTACCGCTTACTCCTTCTTCAGGGTCACGGGGAACCTGGAGCCTATCCCAGGAAGCATCGGATACAAGGCGGGGTACACCCTGGACAGGGTGCCAGTCCATCGCAGGGCAACAATCACATACACACTCACACACCCATTCATACACTACAGACAGTTTTAGACACACCTAAATTCAGGATATAGAATTTAAATGTATGAATTTATCCCTAATGAGCAAGCCAGAGGAAACGGTGCCAAGGAAAAGCTCCTTGAGACGATATGAGGAAGAAACCTTGAGAGGAACCAGACTCAAAAGGGAACCCATCCTCATCTGGGTGACACCGGATAGTGCAATTATAAATAAATCCCTTCTACAAATGTGCTAATACTACATGCTCAAATAGTGTAATTGTGTAACCAGGAAAATTCATTACAGTTTTTTACATGGAGTCTGTTTTGTTGATCCAATGTACACTTATTGAGACTTGAGTGCAAAACTTGAGTGCAAAACTGATTGAGACTTGAGTGCAATTGCAGTCCTAAAGCTATCATAGCAACTGAAGTCCTAGCCATTATAGCATAACTGTTCATATGAATCGAGGTTCAAAGCCACCTTTATGGTTTTTAAGTGGTACCATCCTCAATAATCTTAATGATCTTTAAGCTGCACCATGTGGGGCCATCCTCAGCAGTAGCATGTGACTTCCAATTGATGAGAACTTGAACCAGAAGTAGGGCATCCGGATGGATCAGGCAGGTCCGGAGAGCAGAAGGGGTCAGGATAACTGGTATTTCAGGAATATCATGTGGAGCTCAACAGAAAGAGAGAGGGAGGGAAAGAGATGGAGAGATTATTAGGTATGCTTATTGTCCCATAATGGTTAGGGACAATGTACTTTGTGTGAGTAAAAGCAGGGACTCCAGCAAGACTAACTATGACAGCATAACTAAAAGGAATAGCCAGAAGTAAAAACAGACATGAGGGCTCCCTGGGACATAAGGCGGCCAGACACCCCACCTACAACAAATCTGGGTGAAGGCATGAAAGTGGGGGTGGGGGGCAACAACATCCAACATCCCAATTCACCACAACTGTCACAATTCAAAGTGCAGATTTTTAAACATTTAATAACAAACAAACAAAATACAAAAGACTCTACAACTAGGATACAAAACACTGTGGCTAAGACAAACCATGGCAGCTGAGACAAAGGTATAGTTAGACGATGTATGACAAGGAACCAGTGCAAACAGTGGCTATATATGAGTGCTCGTTAACCAGAAAGTGATTCAGGTGCAGGTGGTCATGTGACTGATGAGTACGGTTCGGTGGCTGCTGGGAACTGAAGTCCAGAGTTCCTTCCCTGATACATGACAAGAACACCCTATAACTGTGAGCCTCTAGATCTGCTCCTTTGCCTAAGAAAAAACTATTCACAAAAAGCTTGATTAAACAAATACGTTTTCAGCCTGGACTTAAACACTGAGCCTGTGTCTGAGTCCCGAACACTAATTGGAAGCCTGTTCCATACCTGTTGGGCTTTGTAAGAGAAACCTCTTCCCCCTACTTTAGCCTTCACTATTCGAGGTACCAACAGATCATAAAAGAAGAAAAGTTCGCTTAGGTATTGTGGTGCGAGACCATTCAGTGCTTTATAGGTCAATAGTAGTATTTTATATTCAATGCAAAATTTTATTGGGAGTCAATGCAGTGTGGATAAGATCAGGGTGATGTGGTCATCTGGTTCTATTAAGGACTCTTGCAGCTGCATTCTGGACTAACTGGAGCTTGTTAAGCCTTTACAATAATCCAACCTAGGGGTTGACGAAAGCATGAACAAATTTTTCTGAATCGTGTAATGACATATTTCTTATCTTAGCAATATTTCTGAGATGAAAGAAGACTAGTAATATTATCTACATGAGGATCAAGTGAAAGACTGGAGTCAATAAACACACCTTTTATTACTCCACATAATGAAACAGAAAGGCCATCCAGAGTTACTATGTAATCAGAAAGAGTTACTATGTAATTTCTTCTAGCTGCATGTGGTCCTAGTGGAAGTACTTCTGTCTTATCAGAATTAAGTAAAAGGAAGTTAATGAGCATCTGTTGTTTAATGTCCTTTATACATTCCTCAACTTTATTAAGCTGCTGTCTGTCATCTGGCTTTGCTGAAACATACAGCTGTGTATCATCAGCATAACAGTGGAAGCTAATACCATATTTACAAATAATTTGACCCAGAGGTAGCATTGTAAGGAAAATTAGCTGTTTGGGTTAAGTTTTTGCATTCTCCACCATTATATGTAACAAAAATTAGTTGTTTACATTGTGCTACCCATATTCTCCACCAAATATGTAGGCAAGACTAGAGAGCAAAGAGTTGGATTTTAACTCTCTCTTGCTAGTCCTGCCCTACCAACCAACCAGAAATTGTCTTAGGGCGATGTTAATCAGTTAATCATATGATGTTAATCAGTCCATTGTCTCTGCAGATGGGAGGTTCTACACTTTTTTATGATGTGTGGATTAAACTTTGTCCGAAATACTAACATGTACATATAATGACATCTATATAATGATATCTGAATTTCCTTACTCGTATCCTCAACGAATACACACATACCACACAAGACATATACTAACTCTTGTTAAGTACTCTACTAATAGTAAATACAATAATCATACTAGTACTACTATACTAATACATGCTAAATGAATGAAACAATTTGTGGCAACTTATTGGTAGAAATGGCAGAAACTAAGTGATTGCTGTTGTTCCCTTTCAAAGGGAACTTCAATGTTGCGTTTAGCATAACACTATGGGAGCGCCTCTCATGCGTGACCGGCATCTGAAGCTTTTCTAAAATCATGCCTATTTATAGGCCTGCCATGATCAGGTGACATGGCAATTAAGAGCGTCGTGTGATATAAATTTGGCACCTGTGAACCGTGCCATCAGCCTTTATTATCTTCAGTGAAAGACTGAAAAACATGTCGGTTGTTTGTGTAAAGAAATAAAAAGATGGTTTATTTCCTCGCTATCTTTTCTCAAAATCTCAGAACTTTTCTATCCCTTTAAAAAAAGAGAAGAAAAAAAAAGAAATGAGAGAGAGAGAAAAAAATATGAGTGAGAGAATTCAGAAGTGTGTTACAGCTTGCTCCTGGTTCATCACGTGGGAATAGTGCACACTTTCTGCGTGAAGTGTCTAGGGATGTAGCATGCGATGGCAGCCTCAAGAGGCTGCGCATGGTAATGCCTACATTAAGCAGCTCGGGTCGTGACTCGCACTCTTCTTGGAAGCGGAAGCGAGTTGGGTTTCGGAGCCTCGAGGATTTGGGCTGGCTACTCAGCTAGCCGTCTCAGGTTCGGGGGATCTCTTTTGGATCCGGAAGAGGAGCCGGAGACGAGAGCTGCTCTTTCTCTCGCTCTGTCTTCTGGGTTCAGCTCTCTGCTGGATTTTGGAGCTTGTGTCGCAACTCCTCCTTCCGCTATGGAAAGCCAAAGGGGGGAAAAAAACACACATACAAATAATAGTAATAATTTCTCTCTGACTCCGAGGAGCCAGAAGGATGTGCTAAAAACTGAGATCAGCATATAACGAGCTACTTGAAGTGATTACTAAGGCTGGATGAGCCTTTTTCTCCCCAGTGAAAGTAAATCCCTCACACTGCAGAAACTCCACTTTCTTCCAGAAGTACATGACAAAATATCAGGCTTCTGAGGGAAAACCATGCATAAGCCGCATTTATAACCCCATGATGTTGGATTATTCGGCCATTGTGGGGAATGAATGGCATGGCTATTTAGCTATGCTGAAGGTGGAGGAGGCGCTTGCGAGCTACCTCTCTCCATCGACGGCAGGTAATTAGGGGGGCTGGCTTTGCCATCCAATCCACCGTGGCATGGGTTGGCAAGGCCTATGCAGTAGTAGTCTTGCTTGTGGGTCACTGCATCAATGACAGTGTTGCAGGCCTACCAAGCAGACCTGCTGAGTGAGCTCAACATATGGCGGCATTCAGCCAGTTCCTTCCCTGTTGTCTCAAGTTCACCCGTGCATCCACGAGTAATTCAGTCCTGCATTACTAATGGTGTGTTTTCAGTTTGTTTGCACCCCCCAAAAAAAATTTTGCACCAGCTGCCACTGCAAAAAACAAAAGCGTTCTTCAAAAATTTAAAGTACAGCAGAAAGTAAAGTGAGACTACAATGAATGAGAATAATAGCGTAAAATTCCCAGCCAGCTCCATCAAACCCCTTCAGATGATTCAGAATGCTGCAGCACACCTCGTCTTCAACCAGCCCAAGAGAACCCATGTCACACCCCTCTTCATCTCCCTCCACTGGCTTCCTGTAGCCGCCCGCATCAAATTCAAGGCCTTGATGCTCACCTACAAGACCTTGTCTGGAACAGCACCCTCCTACCTCAACACTCTCCTGAAGGCTTACGTTCCCTCATGCAATCTGCGATCAATTAGCGACTGACGCTTAGTAGTACCTACTCAGCGTGGCTCAAGGTCCCTTTCAAGAACCTTCAAACTAACTGTTCCTCAGTGGTGTAATGAACTTCCAACCTCAATCCGGACCGCAGAATCTCTCACCATCTTCAAAAAACAGCTAAAGACCCACCTCTTCCGTGAACACCTAACCAACCTATTAAAAAAAATATTAAATTGCACTTACACCTCTACTCTGCGAATTTGCTTCTTCTGGAACTCAATTAATTGATCTTGTATGATAGCACTACTTGTATTGTTGTCTGCTTGATATATCGCTTTGCTTGTATGTTCTCATTTGTAAGTCGCTTTGGATAAAAGCTTCTGCAAAATGAATAAATGTAAATGTAAAATTATTAATGAAAAAGAAAGGAACAATATAATTTAAATGCTGAGACAAGGAAGAAGCTCCCGGCAAATGATTCAACCATGTAACAGAAATGTCAGTATGTTTCTCTCATACACAGGTATCGGGGTGTTGTAGTGGTACACCGCATGCTCCGAGAGCTGAACTAAATGGCAAATAAAAGAAAAAGGAGGAGCAGGAAAGATTCTCAATTTCGTTAAAGGGGTGTAAACCTTTGTCATCATAGATGTCCTTCAGATAATGAACACCTGTATTACCCCAGTGAGCTGTAGTAATGGGTTTCCCTCCAATTAGTATTCCCCTATTGTTGAATAAAGTTGATGGAGTGTGCCACTCACAGGACATTTCTCCTGTAATTGTGCAATAGCTATCTTTTCCTGATTAAATAGATTTAAAGTACTGATTCGTTTGCGGGGTGCATTCAATCCACCACAGTTCAAAACAAAATATTAAACTGACTCATTATCTAATGCAACATGATTATAGACAATATCTGGAGAAATAAACAACATGTGCAACCACAGCCACCGTATGCTACGTCAGTGCCTGTTTCCAATGTTTCTCCCAATCTCAGGAATTCTTCACCAACTTTGTGAAAAATCAGTAGATAGAACAAGTCCCAGCCACTGACTAGACAACACATACACACAGATAACATGAAAACAACCCAAAAAACAAATTTAAAAAAATTTATACAAAAACGTTAACTTACTAAGAAGTCTAAAATGGACAGTGACGGTGTATGAATATGGAGCAGTCAGAACGGTTCCAGCCCAACAGTTTAAACTAACCAATAAGTTATAACCTGCAGTGTTGTTTTTTTAAAGGAGGAATCCGTTCTCCACTGTATAGTTACTCCAGCTAGCCTTAGCAGGCCCAGTCCAAGGACAGTCGCCCCAGCAAGCAAGAGCCAGCTCGACCTATGTAGTATCAGGGGACATTTGTAGCATCGCGCAGTTAGCATCCGTATTCTAGCAGGCTGGCGCTAGCAATTAGCCTAGACAGCCCAAGCTAACCCAGCTCAGACAGCTAGGAGGGCAGTCCAGAACATTCAGAAAAACTCTGCATGAAACTGTTAGCTATCGTCCAGTGTAAATCTTTTATCCCATTTCGGTGATGTGTCCGGTATACTACATTAGCAGTTGTGTTACTGACACAGTCGCAAGTGTAATGAATGTGAGTGAGGTGGATTATTTACTCATCATCATTTTTCCCTAAAATGTGTTTGGAGGAGAAACTAAAAGTTGATAGATTGAACACACATTGTCTAATCAAAGTACAAATTACACAAAAGGACAGATGACAGAAATGTAAGTTTAGTTTTTTTTTAGTTTAAACAAAAGAGTTACAGCTTTTCTGTTTACTGTGTTTGCTATTCTGAGGAAATGCAGCATAAATGCAGTCAAGCATTACAGATGTCACAAACCGGAGAGGAGACACGAAGATCAACTGAACACCAATGTTTATTTCACAGAATGGCAGAGTTATATGCAATAAGCAAGCAGGCAAGTATATAGCATAGAATGTCCCTTGTAGCCATCCGCCCGAGCAGGGATGGCACCAACAGTTCAAAAGGGAAGAACAAACTTAACTGACAAGTCCTTTCCTCTGTTGTGGAGTAAAGTGTGGAGAAATCTGAGAACAGCGGATGACAGAGATAACGCTTAATACACGAGGTAAGCATGAAGGGAGTCCGAATGGTAGCTACTCACATAGAGACTGATGAGACCAGACAACAGGTATGTGATAGCTGTGTGCTTATGAATAGTTCCTGATTAGGGTGATACAGGTGTGGCAGGTTAGTACTCAGGTGAATGTAAACAGGTAGGTGGAGCTGAAGGACCTGGTGTTGATGGTATGCGGGCTGAATCTGAATACCCTCCTCTCCACAGGCAGCTCTGGATGACCGAACACGGTGACGAGAACGACCTCTGCCTCTAGGTGCTGGATGTTCAGGATGGGTGTTATGGAATTCGGTTAACAATGTGGGATCCAGAATGTCATAGCGGGGAACCCGTGATCTTTCTTCAGGCCCATATCCTTCCCAGTCCACGTGATATGCTAGGCAACTGCCTCACCGCCAGGAGTCCAAGATGGCATGGACCATGTAGACTTGATTGTACTCTGCTTCTACTGGAGGAGAAGGTACATCTGTAACACCAGGTCCTGTGGAGGAAGGGAGGAGAGTCATGGTGAGATTTGAGTAGAGACACATGGAAGGTAGGTAAAATCTTGTATTGTGAAGGTAAATTAAGCCTATAAGGTCACATTGTTTATTTGCCATTGGATGGGGAATGGGCCTATGGATCGGGGACTCAGCTTATGAAGGGGTAGTCGGGGTGGATGTCTCGGATAGAGAGCCAGATATTTTGACCTGGATGGTAAGTGGATGTGGCAGCTCTTCTGACATCAGCCTGGATCTTGTACCTCCGGACTGCTCGATGTAAATGGATGTGAGCCAAACCCCATACCCTCTCACTTTACTGAAACCAGTGGTTAACAGCTGGAACTACCGATGGTTCACCTGAGCAGGAAAAAAATGGTGGTTGATAGCCAAGGATGCACTGAAAAGGCATGAGTCCTGTGGTAGTTTGTCAGAGGGAGTTTTGTGCATACTCGGCCCATGGCAGGAAACAGCTGTGTTGATGGTACTGCTACCAAGATGCACGTGCTATTGTCAGAAGAGACCATGGTCTGTGGGGGATTGGTAATGGTCGGAGCTTGCCTTCCAGGAGATGTCTCAGGGTCTTGGAGATGGAACATATCGGGCATCCTTGAACAAAACGCCAGATGTCCTGGGTCATACCTGGCCACTAATAGCGTTCATGGAAGAGTGAGAGGGTTTGCTGGTTACCTGGGTGCCCAGTTCCCAGAGACAAGTGAACTGAGTCCATGAGGGTAATGCAAAGGGCAGAAGGAACATATGTGTGACCCTCTGGACCTCCCGGCAGAGGGTTCCTCTCTAGAAGGTGTTGTTATCAGTTTGATGGCAAGGAGTTCCTGGTTGCCGATGTCGTAGTTCTGCTCTGCCGGGGACAGTTTACGGGAGAAGAAGGCACATGGGTGTAGCGGAAAAGATCCCCCCTGCCGCTGAGATAAGACCGCTCCCACTCCCATGTTGGATGCATCCACTTCCACGACAAAGGGCAGATCTGGATTGGGGTGTGTAAGGATGGGAGTGATGGAAAAGTTCTCCTTCAGGAGTTGGAAGGATTCTATGGCAGTGGGCATCTATGACAGAGACTTGGACTGATTGCGATGTAAAGATGTTATGGGAGAGGCAATCTGACTGAAGTTAGCGATGAACTTGGAAATTGGCGAATCTTAGAAATCGCTGCAGTCGCTTGATTGAAGAAGGTCGTACCCAATTCTTGACAATGTGTACCTTCTCCTGGTCCATCTGGATCCCTAGTCCATCGATGACATAACCCAGGAAGTGGATGGACGGGCAATGTGACTCACACTTCTTCATTTTCAGATAAAGTTGGTGATCTCTCAGACGTTGAAGGACCTGAGTGACGTGTGAGCGATGTTTGGTCAGATTTCGGGAGTAGATAAGAATATCATCTATGTAAACGATAAAGAACCTGTGAAGCATGTCTTGGAATACCTTGTTGGGGCAGTGGTGGCTTAGCGGTTAAGGCTAAGGGGTTACTGATCGGAAGGTCGGGGGTTCAAGCCCCAGCACTGCCAAGCTGCCACTGTTGGGCCCTTGAGCAAAGCACTTAACCCTCTCTGCTCCAGGGGCGCCGCTCATGGCTGACCCTGTGCTCTGACCCCAGCTTCCACACAGGCTGGGGTATGCGAAGAAAATAATTTCACTGTGCTCTGCTGTATATGTGACCAATAAAGACTCATTATCATTCATGAATCTTTAGAATTTGGAACGTGAGTTAGCTAGCCCATACAGCATGACTCGGTACTCATAGTGTCCGGATGGTGTAATGAAGGTGGTTTTCCACTCGTCACCCTTCCGTATTCAGATGAGATTATATGCACTACATAGGTCCAAGTTGGAGAAGATGTGAGCTTCCCATAGTTGCTCTAGGGCTGCTGGGACCAGGGGAAGAGGATAACAATATTTAATGGTTTGCTCATTGAGAATCCTGTCGGATTGATGGTCGGAGCCCTTGATCTTTTTTGGACATGAAGAAGAAGCTTGAAGCGGCAGGGGATGTAGATGGTTGAATGAATCCTTGTTTAAGTGCTTCCTCAATGTACTCCTCCATGGCCTTCATTTCTGGGATTGAAAGTGGTTAGATTTTACCTTTGGGTAACGTGGCTCCAGGTACCAGCTCAATAGCGCAGTCCCATGGCTGATGAGGTGGAAGTCTTGTAGCTAACTGTTTGCTAAACACCTCTTGGAATGTAAGATATTCAGCTGGAATGTCTCTGGTAGACTGCATTTCGGGGCTTTCGATCGTAGTAGAGTTAATCTTGATTGTTATTTCTGGTTGAGATGAAGGTCTCTTTGGAGGTGATGGTAGGCAATAGCTGAAGCAGTACTCACTCCATTTAGTAGTAGGTGAGTGTGTTTGTAGCCATGGTCATCCCAGAATGATGTCTGCGGTTGAGCATGAGTATGGGTGTACAATGGGTAATTACTCCTCAACCCAGCGGCTTACCCAAGATAGAGTAGATGTTCAGGGTTTGTGAACAGGGGAGTTTCTTGATCTTGAGGTGCCCGAGGAGTTCCTTGGATATAAAGTCCCCTGCTGAATCTGAGTCAATGAGGGCTGGAATTGAAATAGAGCATAGATGGAAAGAGTCCACCAGCATAGGTTCGATGGCAGGGGTTGTTGGAGTGGCGAGTGGAACATCTGGTGAGAAGGGCTGCCGTATATTCTCTAGTTGGCAGGCTGAGATGCGTTGAGAGACCCGGATGGATCGTTGGGAGAGACCCGGATGGATCGTTGGAAGAAACCCAGGGTATCATCATAAACTGCCAGTTGTAACCTCAGATTAGGAAAAAATCCCTTATTATTAGGACCTGTTATCCCTGTTATCCCTGTTATCAGGGCCACCTTATTCCAACCACTAGCAGCCGCTAGGGTGCGGAATTGGATGGTGCAATCTACAACAGTGGATCTTCCCTGACAGAGATGATAGAATTGATCATGAACTGAAACATTGTGGCTGGTCTGACCAAAAACCTCCTGGAAATGTGTGACGAAGTCTTTGAGGGAGCTGTTGAGTGGATTATCTTAATACCAGATAGTTTGAGCCCATTGGAGGCTCGTCCTGTGAGCAGAGACATGATATAGGCCACATGTGTCAAACTCAAGGCCCGCGGTCCAAATGTGGCCCGCCACGGCATTTTATCTGGCCCACGAGAACGTGATAGGTGCATGATTGTCTTAACATACGTTTTTGCTGTTCTCATTCCCAACTCGTAAAATACCGACGATTTGTCCAGCCCCTAGGCGTCTGATAGCATCATATATCGCCGTGATCGGGTTATTATTGGAGTGAATGGACGGCTGTAGCCTCTGCTCTAAGCATCTCTTACCGCCGCTGACAGGTTTACATTGGAGTCAATTGAGAACCCAGAGCTATTTCATACAGACGTGGAAGGGTCCCTTTTGTGTCAGTATCAGATGCCTAGGGGCGTGACAAAAATGATCAGTGGTCGAGGATTATGGGTAGTGTAGGCCTTTCCGCCTTTCCAAAAAAAATCATACTGAGGGCCACATAAACTACATCTGCAACAAAGTCACGTCAAGACGATTTGAAACTGGGAAATCTCCACTAATTAACCTCAACATGTCCAAGAAGAGAAAAATTGATGCACAAGGAAGGCAGTTTCATGAACGATGGGAGAATGAATACATGTTTGTACTTCAAGGTGAAAAACCAGTAAGTCTTGTGTGTTATGAGTGTGTCAGTCGTGAAAGAGTACAATCTATGTCGGCATTTTGTCATCAAACATGGAGCTAAGTATGGTCTATTTAGCCTCCAAGAAAAACAAAGAATTGCAGCAGAATTAAAAGGCAAACTGCAGTCGCAGCAGAATGTGCTCACAAAAGCTACAGCCAAAAACGATATAACAGTGAAAGCTAATTTTATTGTGGCGAAGGAAATCGTCCGAGCTTCAAAGTCTTTTTCAGAGGGTGCATTTTTGAAGCAGTGCATGCTAAAGGTGTGTGAGCAGGTGTGTCCCAACCAGATACAAACTTTTCAAAATATCAGTTTGTCAAGAAACACCATCACGGACCGAGTTAAGGAATTAGTGGGAAATTTAGCAACACAGCTGGCCAAAGGGACACGCAGCTGTCTAGCTTTTTCATTAGCTGTGGATGAAAGCACAGACAACATGGATACAGCGTATCTATCCATTTTTATTAGAGGCGTGAAGCCGGACCTCTCTGTCACTGAGGAGCTCTTGGATGTAGCTGCCATGCATGGGACCACAACGGGCCGGGACATTTTTGATGCAGTGGAGAAGTCTGTAAGTAAAAATAAATTGCCGTGGGAAAAGTTGGTGGAACTAACTACAGATGGTGCATCTGCGATGTGTGGAGGAAAAACAGGCTTGGTTGGACTAATGAAGGAGAAATTGCAAAAAAGTAACTGTCACACGCCCCTGATTACGTATCACTGCATTATCCATCAAGAAGCTCTGTGTGGAAAGGTTCTGGAGCTGGATGATATTATGACCACGGTCATGAAAACAGTGAACTTTATTCGGGCGCGTGGTCTGAATCACCGCCAGTTCCAGCTGTAATTGCAGGAGGGGGGCTCAGAGCATGGAGATATGCCATACCATACAGAAGTAAGGTGGCTGAGTAGGAGCAAAGTACTCAAACGATTTTTTGAGCTGAGAGAAGAAATTGCTCTTTTCATGCAGAGCAAAGGAAAACCCTTGTCTGAACTATCAGATCCAAACTGGCTGTGTGACTTTGCTATGTTATGTGACTTAACCGAGTATCTGGCTCAGCTGAATCAGAAACTGCAGGGACATAAACAAGTCATCACACAGATGTCCGACATGATCACAGCTTTCCAGCGTAAACTCGACCTCTGGAAGTGTCAGGTGGAGCAGGACAATCTTGCCCACTTTCCTATTTGTCAGATCATCTCAGTTCCTGGTGCTTTTTCATGTGCTCGGTTGACTACCAAACTGAACCGGTTAATAAATGAGTTTGATCGGCGCTTCTGTGACTTTAAAGCGCAGTACTCGGGTTTTGACATCTTTGCCAATCCGACGTCTGCAGTGCGCCCCATAACCTTCAGATGGAGTTAATTGAGCTTCAAACTGATAGTGGCCTAAGAGCCAAGTTCCAGGATGCTACAATCGAGGACTTTTACCATCTACTGCCCCCTGGTTTGATGCCACAGCTCCGACTTCATGCTGCTCGTATTCTGTCCATGTTTGGGAGCACCTATCTGTGCAAACAGATGTTTTCAATAATGAATTTAAACAAGACCAAGCACAGATCACGCATTACCGATGACAACCTCCACGCTGTTTTGCAGATTGCCTCAGCACAAGACCTAAAACCAGACATCGACACTCTGGCCAGGGGAAAACAGTGTCAGACATCCGGCCAGAAAACATAGGTAAGCATTTTTAAAAACCTGAATTAAAATAGAATGCATTTAAACCAAGACTAAGAACAGTAGAATATGTGTATAATTTAATGATTGTGCTTGCATTTTGTTTTGTGTTATTTGGGTTATTTTTTGTTTTGTGTTATTTGGGTTATTTCCAGAACATGATCTATGAATGAGGATGTGTGTGAGATGGTGTCTCAGGGTGAGGACGGATCTACTTGATGTGTTCAAGGACAGGCAGTATCACCTCATTGTTGTTGTTCATTTTGTAAAATGCTACTTCTGTAATACATGTAGGTTGTGCCATAGTTCTCCCCCCAACTTAACTGTGTTGAAAAAAGTTCTGAATGAAGTTAAGGGTTAATATCATAACTTGTTTATAATATTTTTCTTTATTTGCTTATATAGTTTGAACACTGATTCAAGTAATGTGGGTTTCAAACTGAACATTTATCTTTACATCTGTGCAAATGCATATGTAATATTTGTAAGTTGAATACATAATAAATACAGTAACAGTTATTTAACAATATAATAAGGTGTAGTTTAATTTATTTTAAATGACATTGCATTTTGTTACATTCATACTGTTAATGTGGCCCATGGAGGGTGAAAATGAGTTTGACACCCCTGATACAGGCAGTCTTGGCCCTGTATGTTTTAAATCGGGGTACATTGTAACAGGAATCTGCAGCAATTTTCCACCGTGCCAGAGAAGGTCCCTGGTTGGGCCATTGGACTGGCTGACATGATTGGCAAAGAAGAGTTGGGAGGCGGAAGCGGCAGTGGTGCCAGTTCAGTCAATGGATCTCAGGCTCTTTCATCCATTTAGTTTATTCATCATTGTGAATGGGTAGGTGGAGCTGAAGGACCTGGTATTGATAGTATGCTGGCTGAATCTGTGACAACAGACTTAAACCACTAAACATTATAAACCACTACACTCTAAAAACACTGAGTTAAAAACAACTCAAATTGGGTTATTTTGAGCCCAACAGCTGGGCAAATATAGGACAGAACACATTTTGGGCTAAACTAACCCATCAGGTTGGGTTGTTAATTTTAACCGAGGAAATGGGTTGTTTTTCAATGCTAGGGATGGTTTCATGTTTACAAAAATGCTGGGTAAATTTTATTGCATAAATTCAATTCAATTACATTACATTACATTACATTCAATTGAAATAATATTTTCATAGTTATTTTGACCCTTTGAAAATGTCAAATACACCACACTATAAACAAATATGTCAACATGGTATCTCCTATATTTATACACAAGGTGTTCAGAAATGTTTTGCTAGAGCTGCTAAAATGGTTTTTATATATGGACTTTGAAGTAAATGACTGAACTTATATATTTAAGATGAAAACGTCAGATTTTGATCAAAGGAAACGTTCAAAACCGAGTAACCAACTTACGATCCAGTGGGCATTACAAACAAGTAAGCCAAAGCTAACGAAGATAGTGGTGCATTTAATATTATGTAAGCTGGACTGTTATCGCATATTGTTGCTTTTTCTAGTGTACAGTAATGGTTTTATGGATAAATATATTGATACGAACCTTGTTTCTTAAAATAAACAGTTTGTCCGTGTGAAAAAACTACCTAAAAATATCCAAGACTGAGAAAATAACCCAGTTAAATGACCCAAAAGGCTCAACCCAGTGTTTAGGTAGAAAAAATAACCCTGAATTTTTTGGGTTTAATGAAGCTCTAAAATATTCTAAAATTTACAGCTACATAAAAACACACATAATCAATTCTGTATTTAATATTTGGTGGTAAAGTAATAATCTGTCCTGTGTGCGTGCATGTATGCGTGTGTGTGTACCTCAGTATCTCCAGTGTACAGTTTGGATTCTGCAGTCCAGCAGAAAGCAGCTTCACTCCTGAATCCTGCAGTTTATTGTTACTCAGGTTCAGTTCTCTCAGTCTGGAGGAGTTTGAGCTGAGAACTGAGGACAGACCTCTACAGCTTTCCTCTGTCAGATCACACTTCCACAGCCTGGAAGAGAAATTAAATATCAGAACACTGATCTCAAACACATAATACATAAAAGCCATAATACAGCTAAAGTGAACATGTAACCTAAACATGTGTGTTTCTCTCACACACAGAAATCAGAGAACAGGACACCACATCAGCACATTTACAGGAGCAGGGATGTCTTTCTACACACCATAATCTCTCAGCTACAATTTATTATAAGACCATTAGGTCATGTACATAACACACATGTGAGAGTGAGCAGCCTACAAACAACACACTCTGAACTGTGTTCAAAGTTCTACAACCAACAATGCAGATATAGTGCACTTTATTACTGAAAATAAAGAATTACTGAACTCTACACTACCAGTTAATAACATACCAACACTAGACATACTTTACAGTTGCCATGATTTTCCCTTGAAGCAGCGTGCTCTAAGCGTGAATGCGCGAGCAGCTGCTTTTCCATTGTTGACAGTAGTGACATTTGGACACGTGTGTTTTGTTTATGTTTCTGTCATGTCTCCTCCCTGTTCTGTCATTGGCTGGGATTTCACATGTGTCTGTATTGCCCTCAGCTGCTAGCAGTTTAGATGCTGATCATGTCCACATATATACCGCGCGCCTCCCAGCACACAACGCGGAAGATTATCATAGAGTTAGATTAGTTCGTATAGTAGTCATAGTCACGTTCCATGTTTAGAGTTAGTTCACGCTGGGTTATCCGCTCCCAGTTCCTCGTCATAGTTCATGTTTCTCGTTTTGTTTATCGACCCTGTTTTCCGTGACCACGACCTTGATTCATGTTTAACCCTGTGTATGCCTGTTTGCCGATCGCCTGACCTTCGCCTGTTTTGGATTACGTTTATGGATCACGTTTTGCATTTGTCTGCCTGTCTCTCTTTTAAAATAAACAACTGTTCATACTGCACTTGCATCCGTCCTATCTCTGCTCCGTCACGATACGTGACAGAATCTTCCGCCCTAACATGGATGCAGCAGGAGGACAAGGGAGACATCACGCTACGATGGGAGTAGCAGGACAATACCTTATCGGGAAACGTTCGGATTACTGGCCGCATTTCTTGTCCGTGCAGTTCCCTCAGCGGTACGCCGTTGAACTGCCGCCAGAGACAGTGGGATTGGGGAGCTACCCGCTGGAGTTCCTCTTCAACTGCCAGGAATATTTCTGCAGCCTGGCGTATCCCAAGCCTACTAAGAGACAGTGGATCGGGTTCTTGGTGTCCAGGTTTTGCTATCCGGCCCGTGACTGGGCGGAGCAGCTGGTGAGCACTGGGTCCTCTGCTCTCCAGGATGTCACTCAATTTGCAGAACTTTTTATGGAGGAGTTCACGCAACCAGGGCAGCTTCATGGTCTGGATTTACTGGGGTGGAGAGTCAATGGACAGCCCCAGCCTGACCTGCCCTTTAACCTCTATTATAAGGGGATTGACAGGTCAGCCTCCACCGATCCACTTCAGGTTCCAGCCAACGTGGAGGAGGTGGCACCAACATGCATGTCTGAGGGCTGCAGGAGGGAGACCAAGCTACAATGCCCTACCTGCAAAAAACTGGGTCTCCAGGAAGCATTCTACTGCTCTCATGAATGCTTCAAGAACAGCTGGCGGGAGCATAAGAAACTCCACTGGCGAGCCCGTGCAGAGATCCAGCCCGGGGTCAACAGGGTGACCTCGGAGCGCCCGTCGGAGGTCTCAGCACCTGAGCCCCAGCCGGAGGTGAACCTGGCGACCTCAGAGCTCGAACCTGAGACCCACGAGGAGGTCTCACCCGCCGAGCTCCAGCCAGAGGTCCACATGGCAGCCTCAGAGCTCTAGCATGAGACCTATGGGGAGGTCTCAGCTCAGGGGTCCAGCCTGAGGTGAACCTGGCGACCTCAGAGCTCGAACCTGAGACCCACGAGGTGGGCTCACCTGCCGAGCTCCAGCTAGTGGTCAACAGGGCGGCCCCAGCATCAGAGCCCCAGCCGGAGGTTAACCTGGCAACCTCAGAGCTCGAACCTGAGACCCCCGAGGTGGGCTCACCTGCCAAGCTCCAGCTAGAGGTCAACAGGGAGGCTCCAGCACAAGAGCTCAACCCTGAGGTCCAAGTCCAAGTCACGTCTCAAGTCTCTGAAATCCAAGTCAAGTCTCAAGTCCCTGAGGTCCAAGTCCAAGTCAAGTCTCTAGTCTCTGAAGTCCAAGTCAAGTCTCCAGTCTCTGAAGTCCAAGTCAAGTCTCAAGTCTCTGAAATCCAAGTCAAGTCTCAAGTCCCTGAGGTCCAAGTCCAAGTCAAGTCTCAAGTCCCTGAGGTCCAAGTCAAGTCTCCAGTCTCTGAAGTCCAAGTCAAGTCTCAAGTTCCTGATGTCACATTCAAGCCTGCTGATCCAGTTGACCAAGTTCCGCTAATATCTAAGCCTAACAACCAAGTTCTGCTCACGCCCAAGTGTACTGACATGGCTGACCACATTCTGCTCACACCCAAGTTTACTGATACGGCCAACCACGTTCTGCTCAAGCCCAGGTCTACTGATATGGCCGACCAAGTTCTGCTCACACCTGAGTCTACTGATATGGCCGACCAAGTTCTGCTCACGCCTGAGTCTACTGATACGGCCGACCAAGTTCTGCTCATGCCCAAGTCTAACGACACGGCTGACCACGTTCTGCTCAAGCCCGAGTCTACCGACCCGGTCGCCCAAGTTCAGCCCACGCCCAAGTCTACCGTCCCGGTCACCCAAGTTCAGCCCATGCCCAAGACTACCGACACGACCACCCTAGTTCTGCCAAAGCCCGAGTCTGCTGACACACACAGCCAAGGTCTGCTCATGCCCGAATCTGCTGACACGCACAGCCAAGTTCTGCTCATGCCCGAATCTGCTGACACGCACAGCCAAGTTCTGCTCACATCCATGTCTGCTGACATGCACAACCAAGTGTCTGTTGAAACAAATAACCAAGCTCTGCTCATGTTCCCATCTGATGACCCAACCAACCAAGTTATGTTCACGCCCAAGTCAGCTGACGGGGA
The DNA here is from genome assembly GCF_023375685.1 of Ictalurus furcatus. NCBI lineage: Eukaryota > Metazoa > Chordata > Actinopteri > Siluriformes > Ictaluridae > Ictalurus > Ictalurus furcatus. Next base: position 1,383,152 of record NC_071264.1, on the reverse strand, counting down.
CAACCAAACTCTGCTCATGTCCACGTCTGCTGACATGCACAACCAAGTGTCTGTTGACACGGACAACCAAGCTCTGCTCACATCCCAGTCTGCTGACATGACCAGCCAAGTTCAGCTTGCAGGCTCCGCTGAGTACGTCGCTCTGCCTTCCTGCTCAGCCAAGGACGTCGCTCTGCCTTCCTGCTCAGCCGAGGACGTCGCTCTGCCTTCCTGTTCAGCCGAGGATGTCGCTCTGCCTTCCAGTTCAGCCAGGGACGTCGCTCCGCTTTCATGCTTTGACGAGGACGTCGCCCTGCTTCCCTGCTTTGCTGAGTACAGCGCTCTGTTTCCCTGTTCGGCCAAGGACGTCGCTCTGCTTTCCTGCTCCGCCAAGGACGTCGCTCTGCCTTCATGCTCCGCCGAGGACTTCACTCAGCCCACCTGCCCTGTTGTGAATGTCGCTCCGCTTTCATGCTCCGCCGAGGACTTCGCTCAGCCTGCCTGCCCTGCTGTGGTCGTCGCTCTGCCTTCATGCTCCGCTGAGGACTTCGCCCAGCCTGTCTGCCCGGCTGTGGTCGTTGCTCAGCCTGTCTGCCCGGCTGTGGTCGTTGCTCTGCCTTCATGCTCCGCCAAGGACTTCACTCAGCCTGCCTGCTCGGCTGTGGTCGTGGTTGGCTGTGGTCGGCTGTGCTCCGCCGAGGACATCGCTCAGCCTGTCTGCCTGGCTGTGGCCGTTACTCTGCCTCCCTGTTCAGCCAGGGACGTCACTCCGCTTCCCTGCGCCGCCAAGAACACTGTGCAGTTTCCTGGCTCTGCTTGGGACATTCAGCCCAGGGGGCCGGGGCCGCCAATGAAATGGGATGACTCATGGCACTCCGAGGGGAGTGTCTTTGGGGGGGGTTCTATCATGATATCATGACCCTTGAAGCAGCGTGCTCTAAGCGCGAATGCGCGAGCACCTGCTTTTCCATTGTTGACAGTAGTGACATCTGGACACGTGTGTTTTGTTTATGTTTCTGTCATGTCTCCTCCCTGTTCTGTCATTGGCTGGGATTTCACATGTGTCTGTATTGCCCTTAGCTGCTAGCAGTTTAGACGCTGATCATGTCCACATATATACCGCGCGCCTCCCAGCACACAACGCGGAAGATTATCATAGAGTTAGATTAGTTCGTATAGTAGTCATAGTCACGTTCCATGTTTAGAGTTAGTTCACGCTGGGTTATCCGCTCCCAGTTCCTCGTCATAGTTCATGTTTCTCGTTTTGTTTATCGACCCTGTTTTCCGTGACCACGACCTTGATTCATGTTTAACCCTGTGTATGCCCGTTTGCCGATCACCTGACCTTCGCCTGTTTTGGATTACGTTTATGGATCACGTTTTGGATTTGTCTGCCTGTCTCTTTTTTAAAATAAACAACTGTTCATACTGCACTTGCATCCGTCCTATCTCCGCCACGATACGTGACAACGGTGAGTTATATGCAGTGCTGGGTAAGTTACTCAAAAAAGTAATCCACTACAGATTACTAATTACTACTTTAAAATTGTAATCTGATTACATTACTGATTACTGCATGTAAAAAGTCATCAGATTACTAATTACTTTACATTCACGTTACTTTCAAAACCTGTCAAACTCACAAAAATACACTACAAAGTGAAACTCATAGTTCTTTCACTAATTTTAGCACATGTCAATGTATGACATGATCAGAAAAAGTTGGATTTATCATAAAACTTGCCTCGGGTGTTGTCACTGTTTGTAGGACTACCAGACTGATAAAATATAAAACTTTCATAACTAGGCTAATTTGGTGTCACTAGCCAAGGGGAGGCACAGCTAAGCTATCATTGTATGGGCTTAGCTGCTACAGTGCCATGCAGAGTACATTATATTTCCTTCTGCTCTGCTCATATCATGTTCACGTAAACTGGAACTCATATAGACATTTACACCCCTTGTTTTCCTGCTCAGCATCCGAGGATGTTAGTGTTCCAGTTTCAACTGATTTACTGGTTTTAAAAAATAATAATAATCGCCGTATGTCCTCACACTGACTGTGACCTAGTGTTTGGCAGAACTGAGAGCTGTCAGCCAATAAGAAACGAGTATTTCCACATATTTTCCTGTAAAACGCTGTCTGATTGATCTCGCCTCCTTTCAATGAATGTCATATCACAGAAAACCAGCAACTCCATTTCCCAGGATGCACCACCAACTACAAACATGGACGCAGACGACTACACTTCCCACACACACGTTCACCTTCTCCAGAATTCTAATCACACACACCTGTTGCCAATCTCATACTCACTCACTCCACGCTATATAAGAGACTGTTCAAACACCAGGACTTTGTGAAGTATTATGTTCAGCTGCCTAGTCTCTGTCATATGTCTAAGCCTTATTTCATGTTTACTTATCTGATCTTTGACCTTTGTTTACTCTCTTGACCTAGATCCTCTGCCCTGCCTAGTTTTGCCTGTTTGCCTGATCGCCTGACCTCTGCATGTCTTTGACTATTGATTTCTGCCTAATCCTTGGACTTTGTTTGATTAAACTGCCATACCTGCACTTGCTTCGGTCTCCATTTCGTGACAGACCACTTCACCTCCACATGGAAGCAGCAGGTAAGCTGGAGTGGCGACAAGGTGTCGATGCCCACGGACGGCTGATGAGTGAACACCACCAATAGCTAGCCTATTTGACTGAGCAGGTCACTCGTCTTTCCCAGCCCATGCCGGTCGTCATGCCAACTCATGCTCAGTTTCCTCCGATACCGGCACCGGAGAAGTATGCCGGGGATCCAGCACAATGTAAAGGTTTCCTTTTGCAATGCTCCTTTTTCTTTGCTAGCTATCCAGTCTTGCCGGAGACTCGTAAGGTCACCCATTTTATGGAGCTCTTAACCGGTAAGGCTCTCTTCTGGGCTACGGCCGTATGGGAGCAAGGTGGCGAGTCCATCTCTTCTTTGGAACAGTTGGGACGTGGGACAATTGCAGCTGGGGCCTGCGTGGCTCAGCGAGGAGAAGAGAGAGGAGTGCAGTTGAGAGTTTCGTTGCTTTTACTGTGGAAAGAGAACCATCTCATCCGACAGTGCCCTCTCAGGTCTCGTCGGGACACCGTGGATATCGGGGACACTAAACCCCACCATCCAAGGGTGAGTTCATCTCAGTTATCCCAGATAGTCTCTCAGCCTGCATTCGTTCTACCAGTCATTGTTGAATACTCAAGGGTGTCTTGTGTGCTAGAAGCATTGATTTATTCCAGAGCGGCGGGGAATTTCATAGATCAAGAGACTGTTCACCAGTTCAACATCCCTGTTCGTCTGTTACAACAGCCACAAAAGATCCAAGCCATTGATGGAGTCCCAATTGGGAAGGGATACATATCACATTGCACAGAACCTCTCATTCTTCAGGCCAGCGCACTACACAGAGAAACCATCGTTTTCTATGTCACAGTATCTGCCAGACATCCCATCATCCTAGGTCTCCCCTGGTTGGAACAGCATAACCCATGCATTTCATGTACTAAAAAACAAATCACACACTGGTGTAATCATTGCCTTGCACACTGTCTACCTACTCCAGTAGTTCCGCTGGAGGCCACATCCATCGAAAGCTCTGACCAACCCGCTCCAGTTCAAGTTACACCTGAATATCAGGACCTCTTGGAGGTTTTCAGCAAAGAGAAGGCCAGTGGACTACCTCCACATTGACCATATGACTGTGCTATCCAGTTGCTCCCCGGAGCCAATCCACCTCGAGGGCTGGTGTATCCCTTATCACAGATAGAACAACAAGCTATGGAGGAATACATTCAAGAGGCACTCCAGCAAGGCTACATCAGACCCTCTACATCCACTGCATCAGCAGGTTTCTTCTTTGTGGAGAAAAAAGAAGGTGGTCTCAGGCCGCTCCAGATTACCGGGGCCTCAACCAATGTTCTATTAAGTATCGCTACCCTCTGCCCCGGGTACCAGTAGCACTAGAACAACACCGATCAGCTAGTATCTTCACAAAACTGGACCTTTGCAGTGCATACAACCTGGTTCGTATCCAAGAGTATGAGTGTGAGTGTGAAGAGTATGAGTATGAGTGGAAGACGGCCTTCAGTATCACATCAGGTCACTATGAATACTTGGTCATGCCGTATCGGTTCTCTAGCTCCCCCTCAATGTTCCAGTGTTTGATCAATGACATCCTAAGGGACATGCTGGGTCGCAACGTAATCACCTACATCAACGTCATTTTCATATATTCAAGTTCTCCTGGAGAACATGTCTGCCATGTCCATCAAGTGCTGCAAAGGCTCCTTAAGCACCAGCTGTATGTAAAAGCAGAGAAGTACGAATTCCCTCAGCACACTATCTCGTTCCTGGGCTATATCATTAGCCCTGAGGGGGTCCCCATGGACCAAGGGAAGGTACAGGCGGTGGTGGAGTGGCCCACTCCGCAAACAGTCAGGGAGTTACAACAATTTCTAGGCTTTGCCAATGTCTACCGACATTCTATCAGGGGTTTCAGCTCCATTGCACATCCTTTAACATCCCTGCTGAGAGGCAAGCCAAAATGATTGTCCTGGAATACAGCCACCCAAACAGCATTAAATCAGCTCAAGGAGGCCTTCTCCACAGCTCCCATCATTAAGCACCTGGACCCTTCCAAGCCCTTCGGTGTAGAGGTTGATGCATCAGAGACAGGTGTAGGAGCTCTCCTCACGCAGCGGTTTGGAGATAAACCCTGCCTAGTTTTGCCTGTTTGCCTGATCACCTGACCTCTGCATGTCTTTGACTGTTGACTTCTGCCTAATCCTTAGACTTTGTTTAATTAAACTGCCATACCTACACTTACTTCGGTCTCAGCCTCCATTTCGTGACACTGAAGATATAAAATTACAGGTGGTCTTCTTTTACTGATGTTCAGTTACGTAGTGACAAACCGTTCCAAGTGGAGAATTATTTGTAATAATTGTAAAATGTAATGCATTACATTACTGTATTATCAGAAAAAGTCATTAGATTAAAGTAAGGCTTTACACCCAACTCTGGTTATATGTTGTATGAATTTTATAGAGCAAGTAAAGCAGTCAGTGTGTGTTGTTCTCTGTGCTTGTACAATTACAAATCTGTCACCTCAAGACATCCAATTTTAAATAGACACTGGATCAGTTATTTGGTGTGGATCCGAGTGCAGGTGGAGTGTTTACATACGTCCAAACAGATCCAAAGAGAAAGTTTGAAAGTTTGAAAGTCCAAATCAAACAAGGTAGGTGTGAAAGTGTCCTTATTCTTTCCCACATGTGTCCTTCAGTGCAGACATAACGTGTTAATGTAAAAAGTGAAACAATCTTCTGTAAAAGTACCAGAGGTTTGTTTAAAGATGATTAGAGTAACTATTAACGAGCATTAATCCAATCAGTGCAGTTCAGTGTTGTATTAAAATAACAAACCATGCAGTAATACATTCATAAATAAAAAAACACTCACTCAGCTTTTTGGGAGGCTTTGACCACTGGCAGCAGCTTCAGAAGACATTCCTCTGATGGGTCATATTTCCTCAAATTAAACACATCCAGCTCCTGTTCTGAGTTCAGTAACACAAACACCAGAGCTGACCACTGAGCAGGAGAGAGTCTGGTTCCACTGAGACGACTGTAACCTCCTCTGTTCAGATAAGTTTGTACTTCCTGCACAAGAGAATGATCATTCAGTTCATTCAGACAGTGGAACAGATTGATGGATTTCTCTGGAGATGGATTCTCCCTGATCTTCTCCTTGATGTACTTGACTGTTTCCTGTTTGCTGTGAGAGCTGCTTCCTGTCTGTGGCATTAAGTCTCGTAAGAGAGTCTGACTGGACCCCAGTGAGAGACCCAGAAGGAAGCGGAGGAACAGGTCAAGGTGTCCATTCTCACTCTGTAAGGCCTTGTCCACTGCACTCCTGAGGAAATCAGGCATGGTTGGATTTCTGAAGAACTTTAAAGTTCTAGGATTCTGCTCCATTAACACATTTCTTGTTTTAAAGATATAAGACAAAAAGACAAATAAAGCAGCAAGAAACTCCTGAACACTCAAATGTACAAAGCTGAACACCTTCCCTAGGTGAAGCACAAACTCCTCTCTGAAGATTTGGGTACACACTCCTGAGTACACTGACACTTCTCTGACATCAATGCCACACTCTCTCAAGTCTTCCTCATAAAAGATCAGGTTTCCTTTCTCCAGCTGGTGGAAAGCCAGTTTTCCCAGTGCCATGATACTCTCTCTGGTCTGCTGAGGATCAGGGTCACATTTCTGGTGGTACTTTTGGTCCTTGTGTTTGGTCTGAATGATCAGGAAGTGTGTGAACATTTGAGTCAGAGTCTTGGGGATCTCTCCACTCTCTGCTTCACCCAACATTCTCTCTAGAACAGTGGCTGAGATCCAGCAGAAGATTGGGATGTGGCACATGATGTAGAGGCTTCTGGAAGACTTCATGTGTGTGATTATTTTATCAGCCAGGCTCTGATCACTGATCCTCTTCCTGAAGTACTCCTCTTTCTGAGGATCACTGAACCCTCGTACCTCTGTTACCTGGTCTACACAGTCAGGAGGGATCTGATTGGCTGCTCCTGGTCGAGAGGTTATCCAGAGAAGAGCAGAGGGAAGCAGATTCCCCTTGATGAGGTTTGTCAGCAGCACATCCACTGAGGATGACTCTGTCACATCACATAATCTCTCATTCTTCTTGAAATTTAGAGGAAGTCGACACTCATCCAGACCATCAAAGATCAACACCACTTTGTTAGAGTCACAGTCTAATAATTCTAGTTTTCCCATTTCTGGGAAAAAATGATTGAGAAGATTCATCAGACTGAGATTTTCCTGCTTCATCAAATTCAGCTCTCTAAAGGGAAGTGGAAACATGAGAAAGACGTCCTGATTTGCTTTTCCTTCAGCCCAGTCCAGAATGAACTTCTGCACAGAGACTGTTTTTCCAATTCCAGCAACTCCTTTAGTCAGCACACTTCTGATTGACTTGCCTTTAAAGAGGTCATTACATTTGACGGGTTTCTCCTGTGTTGCCTGTCTCCTGGACACTGTCGCAATCTGTCTCACCTCATGTTCATTATTGACATCTCCACTCCAACCCTCTGTGATGTAGAGATCTGTGTAGATCTCATTCAGAAGTGCTGAGCTTCCATGCTGTGAGATTCCTTCATTAATAATTTTAAACCTCTCTCTCAGGTTGGATTTCAGCTTTGGCTGATACACAGACATCAAAGACTCTAATAAACAAAGTAATAACATGTGTTAATGCAAAATCATTGAGCACCATTTAAAATGTAAAATTATTTTGAATGCTGTTCATTCCTGATTCATGTAGTAAATATTACTGAAGGAACGGGACCGTTGTACAGAGTAACCACAAGCTGGACCACTAATAGAACAGAAAAGCACCAGATGTACAGTATCTCACAAAAGTGAGTACACCCCTCACATTTTTTGTAAATATTTGATTATATCTTTTCATGTGACAGCACTGAAGAAATGACACTTTGCTACAATGTAAAGTAAAAGTGAGTGTACAGCTTGTGTAACAGTGTAAATTTGCTGTCCCCTCAAAATAACTCAACACACAGCCATTAATGTCTAAACCGCTGGCAACAAAAGTGAGTACACCCCTAAATGAAAATGTCCAAATTGGGCCCAAAGTGTCAATATTTTTTTTGGCCACCATTATTTTCCAGCACTGCCTTAACACTCTTAGGCATGGAGTTCACCAGAGCTTCACAGGTTGCCAGTGGAGTCCTCTTCCACTCCTCCATGATGACATCACGGAGCTGGTGGACGTTAGAGACCTTGTGCTCCTCCACCTGCCGTTTGAGGATGCCCCACAGATGCTCAATAGGGTTTAGGTCTGGAGACATGCTTGGCCAGTCCATCACCTTCACCCTCAGCTTCTTTAGCAAGATTATCATGCTGGAATACTGCCCTGCGGCCCAGTCTCTGAAGGGAGGGGATCATGCTCTGCTTCAGTATGTCACAGTACATGTTGGCATTCATGGTTCCCTCAATGAACTGTAGCTCCCCAGTGCCTTCAATCTCTGCAGCAATGCTGGCAGCACTCATTCATCTATTTCCCAAAGACAACCTCTGCATATGACGTGAGCATGTGCACTCAACTTCTTTGGTCGACCATGGCAAGGCCTGTTCTGAATAGAACCTGTCCTGTTAAACCACTGTATGGTCTTGGCCCCTGTGCTGCAGCTCAGTTTCAGGGTCTTGGCAATCTTCTTATAGCCTAGGCCATCTTTATGTAGAGCAACAATTCTTTTTTTCAGATCCTCAGAGAGTTCTTTGCCATGAGGTGCCATGTTCAACTTCCAGTGACCAGTATGAGGGAGTGTGAGAGCGATGACACCAAATTTAACACACCTGCTCCCCATTCACACCTGAGACCTTGTAACACTAAGTCACATGACACCGGGGAGGGAAAATGGTTAATTGGGCCCAATTTGGACATTTTCACTTAGGGGTGTACTCACTTTTGTTGCCAGCGGTTTAGACATTAATGGCTGCGTGTTGAGTTATTTTGAGGGGACAGCAAATTTACACTGTTACACAAGCTGTACACTCACTACTTTACATTATAGCAAAGTGTCATTTCTTCAGTGTTGTCACATGAAAAGATATAATCAAATATTTACAAAAATGTGAGGGATGTACTCACTTTTGTGAGATACTGTACATGATACTAAACTCAAACTTCAAACTAAAAGTGTTCATATCTAAAACTATTTCCTCTCTCTAAAGTCATCCTGATGGAATAAAGCCATGACTCAGAACTCTTACTGTTCTGCAGTGTGTTAGCGAGATCTGTGTAGTTCATATTCTTCAGGATGTGCAGTGATCTTCAGCGCTCCCTCTCTGACACTGTGCAGATCCTCCTCATCCTCCACCTCCCTCTCAGTGCATGCTGGGTAATCTGGACTAAGGAGCTTCCTAAACCTCCTCAGCTCCTTCTATATCAGAGTGATGACTTTGTGTTCCAGCTCCTGGTTAGAAACACACAGGAACACATCTAAATATTATAATGTTACACACTGAGAAATGCTTTTATTTTATGAAAATAAATTTTCTGCCTGATTACCCATAATGCTGCTGCACAGTGTTAATAACAGTTTATAATTATAATAATTATCATAACTATATATATATATATATATATATATATATATATATATATATATATATATATATATATATATATATATATATATATATATAATATAAAAAAAACAGCAACCTACTCACACACGTTCCACACATTTAAAAAGACACACACCTTGAATATGGAGTCCAACTGATTTCTGCTGATGCTTGATTTCTTATTTTGTGGTCTGTGGCCAAAAAACATCATGTAATAAGGACTATTTGTATTCATAGCTGCACAACATGCACTTATAAATACAGAGACAGACATTTAACACTATCCTTTTAATACAATACACTGATTTCAGGATTTGACACTAACATGTTTAGATGTTTGAATTAATATTTATATTGTCATTAATGTACCAGGTGTAAATGTTGTTTTGTAGCCCCACAGACCCTCCAGCTCAGGGACTGCAGGCTGAACTGAACTCTTAAAGCAGTTTTCCTCACTGCCAGTCCGAGAGCTGCAGCACTGAACAGTTTAGTGTTTTACTGCTTCAACACCTGATAAAGCTCATGAAGGGCTTCATAATGAGACCAGTGAGTTTTATCAGGTGGAACACTTCCGTAAAACACCTCACTATTCTAACCTTGCATCAGGAGAACTGTCTCTGTCTCTGAAGTGAAATGGAATATCCAGTGATGCATCACTCTTCATGGACACACAGCTGGGTTCTGGGGGGTCTGATTTCTTTCCCTCCATCATTCTAGAATTACAACAGAAATATCAGCAATAATTAATACTCTGCTATCTCAGCACTGTTACACAATGTGTTCATCATTAAACACCAATAATTCCATCTCTTTAATTCAGCTACAGTCTGCACACTTATTCAAACAGGAGACACGCCTCATACCTCAGGAATTACACTGATGTCAAGAGTCCCAATCACAGATAACTGACTCAGCTGGGTCTTAAAGCCTGTAGAGTTCACTGACTCAAAGCTATGCTGCTCATATGCTACACATAACACAGTCCTTTTCACTCTTCTCTCAGTGAATGTTTTCTCTAAATTGTTCTTATATCTGTGGGAATACATTTAAGACACAGGAAAACACAAGGGTAACAGAGTATGTAGTTTATTGAGAATCACTATCATACACATCATACACTGGGGAGGGAACAGGACTTGTCGGAGAATAATCAGTAGGTGATGGGTAATATGGTGGTGTGTTTGTAGCAAAGTTACTGTCATCAGCAGAGGAAAGAATAAACAGGACCTCTATAGAGGTTATGGGAGACAGTTGAGCTTCAGTTTGATTAGAACATGAGCATAGGTCACCGATGGAATATTACAATAAGCGGGAGGAAGAGGAAACCCTGGGGGTATAGGTGAAGAACAGAGCTGTAACATCCACTGCCAAATGTGCCAGCTGATGCCGTAGCTATTCACCCAGGCCTGGGAGATTGAGCAGCTGAGAGAGAGAAGGTCCAGGTGAATGAGGGCACTGGTCAGCTGGACTGAGGACAGAGAGAAAGAAATTAGATAAAACAGTAGTGGTAACACTTAAATATATCCACATATATACATGTACAAGCACATGCAAAGAATGTAAGAAACAGGTATCATGGAGTGAGCATAAAGTTGAAAAAAAGACACACACTCACAAAATTTTTAAAACACACACACACACACACACACACACACACACACACACACACTCACACAAGATGTTTAAGGGCACCAAAAATGTATAACGAGAAATTAGAGAGAAAATGTGTGTAACAATAAGCAATAATAAAAATATATCTCACCCATAATGAAGACTAGGTATGGTGAGATGTGCACAGCTGGGCTACCGGAAGTAGGAATGCCAGTGAGGGACTTCAAAAAAAAATTATATACCAGAATGAAAAACATGAAGATAAGGGGATATCCAATGGCTGAAAATGGGTTTTAAGGTTATTCTAAATGAGAAAAGTTTATTGTAATGGAATTTTAAAATGAGAGAAGTAGAGTTTAAGGGGAAATAAAAAAAAAGACACCATTAAAATATATTGGGATTTCAAAAGAATGAGATAATTGGGTGTAACCTAAAAATAAGACTGTATAAATAGGGTATTGTGTCTGTGTATAGATTCAGATCACTTTGGGACTTCTCACTGATTGGCTCTCAAGTTTTTTTAACAATAAATTGGATTTTTACTTTCAATTGTGCTTTTGAGTATGATCACTTATGGAAAAAGGTAATTAGCACCAGTAGTTGTTTTTGATGCAACATTTTGGTGAGCCAGCCAGGAGGGATTGCCGGGAATTGATCCCATCCTGTGGGACTTCACCATTCTGTGGACAGCAGATACTGACCGCATAGGAAAGAGGTAAGCAGACACCTGTTTTATTCGACATTCTGCTGTAGTAAACCCGCCGTCTGGGAGGGGGAGGTCCCGGGGTGGGGAGAGAGGAGCCAGATCCCTTTGCACGAGTCTAGAGGTAACTCAAAGATAAATAATTGGGGAAAATAATTGAAACCTCTGGGAGAACAGTGGATGGGAGAAGTAAAAGAAATTAACTTTGGGCCTCTGGTAAAAAAAAGAATCAGCAAATTATGTGAATGTTTTAATGTGTGCTTCTGTGGTATATGTGTGTGAATTCTGAAAGGCTTCAGTTGTAATTAACAAATGAATAAGAAATTCCTGTAAAACTGCTGTTGAGGCGAGGGTTTGGAACCCCCTCAACAGGGTTGCTGGGAAACAGGAAGCTTGAGGCATCACTGCATGGTGAGGGAACAATTCGCCATGTAGTCCATTCAGACAACTCCGTAGCATAATTATTATCGGTATTGCCAGGAGTTGATCGGCTAACAATCAGGCTATTGGCAAACGGGGTACGGGTCATGAGGTACACCCTTAGGAAAGTACACAATTGATATATTTTTGTGATAAAGCACATAATAAGTAACATAGGAGTAACCAGGGAGTAGATGAGATTCACAGAGTATGGAGTCTCCAATAAAGATAATAATAAGGAAACATAAAAAAGATGAAATGTATATAAGGCATTGTTGCAAAAAATGGCATGACAGGACAGCTGGAGAGTTGCAATGGCCAACAGAGGGAACATTTGATGGACAGATGTGCCAAAAGATGAAGCAGAGGTTAGCTTGCTTTAATGAGAAGAAAAAGAGAGAAAAAGCCCAGGCCAGGCTAGAGAAGAAGGAGGAAATATTGGGGTGGTTTGAACTAGATGGAAAGATGGATAGGAAAAGGAAAGAACAGGCAAGGAAAGAGCAGGAAAGGAAACAGGAGGATGATAAAGAGAAGGAAGTTAAGGAGCACAAAGAGAAACAAGGAAAGTGAGGGTGAGACTGAAAATTCAGAAAAGGATAGGGAGAAAGGGACGGCGCCACCATGTGGGATGCAGCAGGGACCCAGCATCCCACCACCATTAAACATCCAGTACAACCCCCCAACCACCTCCACGCACGGTGGGAATATACCCATCAGTGACATAAGGCAGCTTACCGAACATCAAAGTATGGGAACCTGCTAGGATGAAATTGCAAGGAACTTTTGACAGGATGTGCAGACCACTGGATGAAGAGGAAGCTAGGGGAGACAGTGTGTACATCACACAGAGACACAAAAGCATGCTGTCTGCTGATGAAGGGGTGCAACCATACTGGGAAAGAATGACTCTGTTCCAACATACTAGCACCCCCATATGGGAAACAACCAGCACGGTGGCTCTCCCACAGCACGAAGACAGGAAGAAAATGGAAAATGGAAAAAGGCACCTAAAGGAGAAGCGACCGCAGATCCCCCTCCCAAAGTAAGTGAAGAGTTGAAAGATGTGGCAAATGGACAACAAGGACTACAAGGACAGATTGTATTTGTAAGAACTGATGACAGAGACACGCAAACAGGACCACTGGACTTACAAGCCAACAAAGGCCAGATCATTCACATGAAAGGAGATGTGACAATAACTGCACTGAAAAACAAGGAAGGGGAGCGGTTGAAGGAGAGACTAGGGAATCTAGAGGGTTTTGTACAGGAAAAAGGAAGAGAATTCCACCAGGTGAGGGAATTGGCTGAAAGGGCGTGCAAGGCCGCAGAGGAAATCAGCAATGCAGTTAAAGCAGAAATAGAAAGTATGAGATTATGAACCACTCCATACAGGATCAGAAGGAATTATTGGAGCTAACTAGACAAAGGTTGCAAGAACTAGAAAAGAGGGAGACCTCAGTGGTGGAGGAAGATTAAGAGAAGGAAGAGGAGGAAGAAGGGGAAGGTGAAATTGACTTTACTAACATAAATGCCCAACAAGGTGGGCAAGGTGGCTCTGGCCAATATGAGAAGTTGGAATTATGTGACCGAATATCTCTCCAAGTTCCAAATCAATTTACAAATTAGGGCACTGGCAAGAGACCCACTACAGGAACCGTGCGGAAAGAGGATGAGAATAAAACCAGGAACCCCGCCTCCATGTGCCCATTGATGATGAAGGGCAAGGCAATGTAATACATACCGTGGACCTATATGGACCTAATGGGCTTGAACCAGAAACTTCCAAATCTGTGCGATGGAGGTCAAAGGTGGATAACCAAGTGTGAGGAGAAAACAACAGGACAACTGTTGGCCATTGCGGACATAAAAGCCATATTGTGCCAGACTGTGGGCAAAAGGTCTAACCAAAGAAATAATGGAGATGGCCAACTTGGAGAAAGAGATGGATGACCCCAGGTATGATCCGATGCCGTTTGGCCTGAGATGGAATGTTGTATGGGGAGCAATATGAAAAATGTACCCCACAAAGTTAGATCCAGGGCAGCTGAAAGAGGAAGAAAATATAACGAACTTTATCCAAGAGTTTCAGGACAAATGGAGAGACGAGACAGTGGGCAAATGGGATGAGTCCTATGCCAGTGCATGACTCTTCAGGGTGATGCTAAAGAAGGCAATACCTGAGGAAGTGAAAAAAAAATTGGAAGGCATAGTGGGACTGAACACAATGGAATGGGACACATTCATGGCACAATTAACACATCACGTAGATCAGTACAGGAAAAAGAAAAAGGAGACTAAAGAAGCAGCCGAGGCATTGATAACCCAACTGTGGGGAGTCATAGTAAGAGCAAAGCAGGAAGAGAAGGAAAAGAAGAAAGAGAGTGCTAAACAAGCTGCACTGATGCCACTGCCACTGCAGCTCAGGAACAGCCAATTGTGGCCCCCGTCCCAGAGGCGGCACCGCACCGACACAAGCACAAGTAACATACACTCCTGTACAGATACCTGCTACACAGCTGGCACCTGTTGAATACATGTACATGGCAAACTCCCCAGAATTATAGATTTCAAGGACAGGTGCCTCAGAACAGGGGCCGTGGCAAAGGGTTCTTACGTGGAGGCCCAATGCAAGGATCCACTAGACAGAGCATGTCTGCTGAAGGATGTTGGACATGTGGAGACCCAAGTCACCTCAGGAGAAATTGTCCACAGGCAATGGCCAGGTACACATGGGGAGATCATGTGGATAGGGTTGAGAGGAGAGGTCAAGCCCTAGGGCCACAGGCCATGGGACAGGGACAAGAAAAACAATTGATGGAGCAACAATGGCAGCCTTTACAGACTTTAGGCTTACAGGACCTCAGGAACTTACGCTTGATGGCGTTACTATATGGACACTCCTGCTATAATCTCCAGGGGCACCAGTTAACTTACTAGAAAAATACACATACATGCAATTTCCTCAGGGATATTGTGAAAAGCCTCTCTATATTTAAGCAATGGCCTGCACTTATATGGTCTGCACTTATATAGCGCTTTTATCCAAAGCGCTTTAAACTGTGTCTCATTCAGCCATTCACACACACACTCACACACCAACGGTAGCAGAGCTGCCATGCAAGGCGCTAACTTGTCATCGAGAGCAACTCGGGGTTCAGTGACTTGCCCAAGGACATTGCGGTATTTGGAGTCATGTGGGCGGGAATTGAACCACCAACCCTACGATTAGTGGACAACCCGCTCTACCACCTGATTCACAGCCGCCCATAGCCATAGCAGCCAACCAGGTTCTAGCTCGTGACCTTGATACTCTGAATTGTCATAGCACCCTGTTGCAGTACATGGATGACCGTCTGCTTTGTAGCCCTACTAAAGAACAGTGTCAGGAAGACTCTGTAAAGGTGTTAACTATGCTAGCCGAAAACGGCCACAAAGTGAGTAGAGAAAAACTTCAGTTTTGTAAACCCAAAGTAGAGTGCTTGGGATGTCTCCTAGAAAGAGAAAGTCAAAATTTTGCCAAACCACATGGAAGCCATCCAACCGCAAACCGTATGACAAATGTTGGTGTTCTTAGGAATGGCAGGTTTTAGCAGACCATGGGTCTGTGACTTTTTGTGCTAGTAGTTTAACCTCTCTGTGATTTAATCAAGAGCACAGACCAAACGCAGCCAAATGCTCCTCTTTCCTGAATCCCTGGGGCGTTAGCTGCATTTGAATCACTCAAAGCTACATTGACGTTGGCCCCTGCATTGGCAAACACTGATTATTGTAAACCCTTTCACTTTCAGTTTCAGAGTAACAGGGCTTTGCATCTGCTGTATTGACACAACAACAAGGTATAGGCAAACAACTTATAGCATACTATAGTAACACATTGGATAATGTTGAGAAGGGAATACCAACGTGTTACTGGACAGTGTTTTGTCATTACCATCTCACGATGCACGGGGTATGATGTTATTCTGTTGGCCCCGTTTTACGTCATGACTTGAAAGACACGTGTGTCAACCTCATTATTTTTGATTATGATTTTTGTTTATACTTTTTATGTTACACCTCGACCCTAGACCGGGGTCGTAACACCATAGTTAACCATAGAAAGGTGTAACACAGTCAACCCCGCTGACAAAATGGTTACTCCACAAGACAGGTTGCCCCATTAATGCGTGTCTGAATCAGAGAAGTTCCTTAAAGCATATGCCAACTTAGAGAATCAGTCATTGCCAAACACACAACGTGTGTTTTTATTGAGTCTTTACTGGTCACATATACATCTGAACAATGAAATTCTTTTCTTCGCATACCCCAGCATATCATGACCAATGATGGCCTTGATAAGCCTGGAAGAGGAAGAGGTCCGGCAACCACAAGAGGATAATGTGGAACGAATTGTGGAAATAGAAATGGCTAAATGGATAACTAGAGGGGCAAAGAATGAATGGGGCATGGGTTTGTAGTAGAGTGTAGATGGCTTAAAAGTAAAAATCTAGAACATGTTGGATGAGAGAAGCAAAAATCCAGTTTATTGTTCAAAAAACAACATGAGATCCAATCAGTGAGACGTCCCAAAGGGATCTGAATCTATACACAGACTCAATGCCTTATTTATACAGTCTACCCCCAATTATCTTATTCTCTTGAAATCCCAATATGTTTTAATGATGTCTTGTTTGATTTTCCCTTAAACTCTACTTTACGTAGACGTAAACATAAACGTAGCCCACCGCCTTGGAGATTTAATTCTCTTCTTTTAGCAGACAGTGAATTCTGTGAGTTCATTTCTACTTCTATTGATGACTTTCTTTTCTTCAATCAGAATGACTCCACCTCTTATTCATTGTTATGGGAGACACTTAAATCCTATATCAGAGGCAGACAACTCTTATTCTGCTCGCTGTAATAAAAAACGCACTGCTAGGGTTAATGAACTTACATCTGCAATCAGTAACCTCGATCAAAGATGTGCATTGAATCCCTCTCCAGAACTTCTTAAACAGCGTCTTGACTTGCAGGCAGAATTTAATCTTATTTCGACTAAAGAGGCGGAACGCTTGTTGTTACGTACTCGTGGTTCATATTATGAACATGGCGACAAGCCGAGTCGTTTACTGGCACATCAGCTACGGCGACAGGCTACTTCCCGTCTCATACCTAGTATAAAAAACACTTATAATATTGTCACTACAGATCCCATGGAAATTAATGCTACTTTTAAATCGTTTTACTCTTCGCTTTATAAGTCCGAATTTCCAACAGACAATACTAAAGTGAATGCATTTCTTCAAAACCTTTGTAACCCTGTTATTCATTCGAATACTGCTATGCAACTGGACTCCCCACTCTCTCTTGAAGAAATTTAAATTTCAGTTAAAACTATGCAATCTAACAAAGCTCCTGGCCCGGATGGGTTTCCAATTTAATTTTTTTAAACATTTATTGGAAAACTAGCTCCATTGCTTTTGGCCATGTTCTGCTTCTTAAGGAGAGTAAGGATCCATCCTCCTGCGGTTCTTATAGACCGCTGTCTCTGCTTAATGCAGATGTAAAGGTGTTGGCGAAAGTAATGGCATCTCGTTTAGAGAATACACTCCCTTATATTATATCTGAAGAGCAGAACGGTTTTATAAAGGGACGTCAATTGTTTTTTAATACCCGTACACTCTTTAATATAATTTATTCAAAGCATTCGTCTGTGCTCCCTGAGATTGTGATTTCATTAGATGCTGAAAAAGCATTTGATAGGGTTGAGTGGGAGTATTTATTTGCAGTCTTGAGGAAGTTCGGATTTGGGAATAAGTTTATTTCTTGGATTAGCCTCCTTTACTCATCCCCTAATGCCAGGGTTCAGACAAACGATATTTATTCGGATTATTTTGCTCTCGGACAAGGGTGTCGTCAAGGTTGTCCTTTATCCCCTCTGCTTTTTGCTGTCGCTATCGAGCCGCTGTCTATTGCACTAAAATCTTCTCCCTTGTTTAAAGGAATAGTTCAATACAGTGTAGAATACAAATTGTCAATATATGCTGTTGATTTGTTATTGTATGTAACCGATCCTACTGCCTCTATGCCAGCTGTCTTGGGTGTTCTGGAGTCCTTCGTGTTGTCTCTGGTTATAAATTAAATTTAGATAAAAGTGACTGTTTTCCTGTCAATACTGCAGCATTTTCTCTCCAACAGTCAGATTTACCATTTCGATTTAGTCAGTCAGGTTTTAAATACCTAGTTATCAACGTGACACGTTCATAATCTAATCTTTTATAAGCTAATGTCACTCCCCTTATCTCAAAGGTTAAATGTAACATTCAGATTTGGGGTAACTTACCCCTTTCTCTAACTGGCAGGATCAATGTCATCAAAATGAATATATTACCAAAGTTTCTTTTCTTGTTCCAGCAAGTGCCTCTTTCTCTGCCAAAATCATTCTTCAATTCATTGGATAAGATAATTAGTACATTTATTTGGGGAGGAAAGCCACCAAGGGTTAGTAAATCTTTACTGCAGAAATGTAGACTTAGTGGAGGACTTGCATTACCCAATTTTCAATTCTATTACTGGGCTGTGCACATTCATAAACTTTGCTACTGGGTTAAATCTCCTGGATCTTCTTGGTCTAAATTGGAACTATCTTCTTGTAGGGAATCCTCTTTACCTGCTTTGCTTTACTCCTCTTTACCTACAAAACTCCCCCTATATACTGATAATCTAGTTGTCCTCAACACACTTATGACTTGGTATCAATTTAGACGGCGCTTAAAATTTGTAGGTGCATCCTCTTTGGGTCCTTTAGTCAACAACCATCTATTTCCTCCATCGTGTTTGGACTCCACATTTTCAGTATGGTATGACAAGGGTATTAAACAAGTTAGAGATTTGTATGCTGATGGTGTGTTTGATAGCTTTGCCAATCTGGCATCCACTTATGACCTCCCTGTGACGCATTTCTTTGGTATTTTCAAATTCGGAATTTCGTTTCTAGATGTTTTCCTGATTTCCCCTCTGCGCCTCCTGAACAGGCTTGATAAAGCTTGTTTTCAAACAATCCACATCAGAGAGGAATGATTTCTAGGATTTATTATTTTATTCTGGCGCTAGGTAGTGAGTCGAGTAACAAAATTAGGAATACGTGGGAATCGGAATTAGGAGTACAGATAAGTGAGGAGTGTTGGGAACGTGCTATAGGGAGGGTACAGTCTACCACTTCTTGTGCTCGTCTTGAACTTATACAGTTCAAAGTTTTAAACAGAGTCCATCTGTCCAAGTCGAGACTTTCTGTGATGTATCCGGACGTAGAGGACAAGTGTGATAAATGCCATGGGTCTCCCTGCCATCTTGGCCATATGTTTTTCTTCTGCCCTGATCTCCATGGTTTTTGGTCTGTTTTTTTTTTACCATCATGTCCACTATTCTTAGGGTAGATTTAAAGCCTTGCCCATTGATTGCTGTATTTGGGATTCCTGATGACTCAGTTCCATTGAGCTCGATACAAAAGGATGTTATTGCTTTTACATCCCTTATAGCAAGATGTTCCCTACTGTTCCACTGGAAGTCTGCTAAATACCCATCTATCTCTCAGTGGCTAAAGGACGTGATGTTTTTTCTAAAACTCAAGAAAATAAGGTATACGACGAAGGGTTGTACGGATAAGTTTTTTTTTTATAAATGGCATCCCTTTATAGTATACTTTATGGAGTTACAGACACTTCCCACTTAAATTTTTGTGCCTGTTGTTGGGTCTTACAATATCTATATAACCAGCGATAGTTATTGGATAGCCCATGATGAACCGGGGGGGGGGGGGGTTACTTTTAATTTTCTTTTCCTTTGTTAGTATAAAAAGAAAAAAAACCTGTGAATGTTTACTGCTGTGTGTTGCTCAATTTGTTTTGTTTTTTTTCTTCTCAATGGAATATTTGGGAAAGGGAGGGGAGGAGAGAAGAAAAAAGGTGATGTTCAGCATAAATGTTTGGTAGACGTGTTCAGCAGAAAAGTTCAGCAGAAATGTTTAGTTCAGTAGAAATGTTTAGTTCAGCAGAAATGTCCAGCAGAAATATCCAGCAGAAATGTTCAGAAAAAATGTTCAGCAGAAATGTCCAGCAGAAATGTTTAGTTCAGCAGAAATGTTTAGTTCAGCAGAAATGTTCAGCAGAAACGTTCAATAAAAATGAAACTGGAAAAAAAAACTCTACTTTACTCATTTTTAAATCCCTTTAGAATCAATTTTTCACATTTGGACTCCCCTTAAAACCCATTTTCAGCTATTGGATATCCTCTTATCTTCAAGTATTTCTTTCTGGTATTTAAAAAATGTAAAGAAAAAAAAAAAAGAAAGAAAAAAAGGGGCCTCTACTGAGCTACCAATGGAGTAAGACGTGAAGTTGGAGGCTCCTGCTGATTTCGATTAAAATTATAATTAAATTGCGCTTTTCGGTCATACAATAGATTTTGACTCATTCTACTCTGTCACGATCTCGCCTGCAGATGGCGCTGCAGCGGCGACATGCACGGAGAGCTGGAGGGTGCGCAAATGCACGCGCTGCAAGAGTTGTAAATTTTGTTTACAATGGACATGTGCACTTGTTTTGGGTCCTGTTCCCCCCGTTTAGTTATTGGCGGAGGTGCAAGGGTGTGTTTCGATTGTCTCCAGATGCCTGAGTTCATGTTTGATTGCATTTGTTATTTAAACCCCTTGTGTTGCTGCGCACATCATGCAGTGTTATTTACATTAACCAGCCAACAAAGTCTGAGTATTGTATATGCGTTTCACTAAACAAGTCTACGGTTATGTTTGTGCTAACTACCTTGATGCTAAGTGGTCATGTGTTCCTGTCCAGTTTATTTCATGCCTTGACTCAAGTTTCCTGTTTTGTCCTCGAGTCACGCTTCATGTGTTTTATGTTCCGCGTTTTATGTTCATTGACTTTGTATGAAAAAAGACTGTCATCTGCACTTGCTTTCCGCTTCCACGTCCGTTTCGTAACAGAATACTGCACCCATAATGCGGAAGCAGCGGATAATATGGAAGCCACCGGGGCTGCCTCGTTTGCGGAGTGGCGTCGATCTTTCTATGAACAGAGTAACGCGATAGACAAATGCCTAGATCAGATCGATTGCTTACTGGAGCAAAGAGTGCTGTTCCCACAAGCTGGGCCATGCGCCATGGCACCCTCTGCACAATTTCCCCCGCCCCCACTGCAGGAGGTCTCGGCTCCAGATCTGCAGCCTGAGGTCAGCGACGTGACCTCGGGGTCCCAGTCCGAGGTCAACATGGTCAGATTACTCCAGAGGGCTATGGGCTGTTTGATCTCCCGTGACTCACTGGCAGAGGTGGGCGAATCATTGTAGTACACAAACTGCAACTTGACATCAGCACTGTGTGTGCACCACAGTTTACATCATTTGAAAGCCTTGTGTTGAGTCTCTCTGCCTCCAAAGCAACTGTCATCGCTACCATCTATCGACACCAAAGCCAAATAAAGCTTTTTTGTCTGAGTTTGCTGACGTGTTGTCAGTGTTGTGTTTTAAATTCAAGAGTATCCTTATTTTGGGAGATTTTAACATACACGTTGACCAAAATGACTGTGTGATGATAAAGGACTTTTTATTTTTACTGGATTGTTTTAATCTTACACAGTTAATTAGTGGCCCAATACACAGCAAAGGTCATACTCTAGACCTTTGTGATTGACTTTCTGACCATTTGGCAATCTTTTTTTAAATCTGGAACTTCCTCTTCATTGTACACCATCTTCATGCATTGTTAATTTTCGTAAATGGAAATCAAATAATCCAACATATTTTGCACACTCTGTCCTTCCCTCTCTTCTTAGATTCTCATCAGCTCCTCTTGAAGATAAGATTTTACAGTTGAATAATGTTCTCGCCTCTAATCTGGACTCCTTTGCTCCCTTGAAGTCATGCAATTTGACTGTTGCTTGTTCTGCTCCTTAGTATAATGACAACCTGCGCTCTATGAAGGTAGCTTGTCATAAAATGAAGCGCAAGTGGTGTGATTCTGGCTTGAGTGTATTTTCTCAAGCTTGGAAAGGCAGATTGGGGGAATATAGAGCTGCAATAGAGTCTACAAGATTTGCCTAGTTTTCTCAGATTATTGAGAATAATCAAAGCAATCCCAGGCATCTCTTCTGTACTATAAACAAACTCCTCAAAGTTGATCTTGGCACCACTTTGCCTGTTTCAAATCAGGTATGTAATAAGTTTCTTAATTTTTTCAGTTCATTTTTTTTTTGCATCATCAACCCACACATTATTGTTTATTGTTGCTCACCCCTCTATTGTTAACTGTGCAATAATCAATTTATTCACTCATGTATATAACCAAGGTGTTACACATCTGTATATATTCAAATTTGTATTCATCTGTACATACATTGAGGTGTACATATTACCATTATTATTTTTTTTTTTACTTCTCTAATTCTTATTTTTCTATTCCTATTGTGTATATATATATATATATATATATATATATATATATATATATATATATATATATATATATATTTTTAGATACTTTATTTCAATTCTATTCCTATTTAATGTGTATTCTTTCCTATCTGTTTTTTTGTGTAATTGAGCTGCTGTAACAAGGGAATTTCCCCAGTGTGGGATCAATAAATGTTATCTTATCTTATCTTATCTTAAAACTGACAATGTTTATAACCTAATTCACGCTACACCTGTTGATTTGGACAATTTAAATAATTATCATCCCATATCAAACCTTCCCTTTTTGGCAAAAATTTTAGAATGTGTTGTGGCGTTGTAACTTCACAATCACCTTACTGTTGATAATCTTTTTGAGCCCCTTCAGTCTGGTTTTCATAAACTTCACAGTACAGAGACAGCTTTGGTCAAGGTCACGAATAATCTGTTAATAGCCTCAGATTCTAGTTCTCTTTCCATCCGTATCCTTCTTGATCTTAATGCTGCTTTTGACACTCAATCACAACCTGTTACTCAACCGACATAGAACTGTCATTGGTGTTTCTGAGACTGTTAAGACCTGGTTTAGATCTTATCTCTCTGATCGCCGCCAGTTTGTTTTTATGACTGGTTAACAGGCTCTGTTCCTACTGGTGTCCCTCAGGGATCAATTTTATGTCCCTTACTTTTTAGTATTTACATATATTCTCTTGGATTGCTCTTAAGATCACTCAATCTTAATTATCACGTCTATGCACACGATACTCAGATTTATATTCACTTTAAGCTTGGTCAAAATTTGGATGTTTCTTTTCTCTCACATTGTATTTCTGAGATTAAAACATGGATGACACAAAACCTTTTGTGTCTTACTAGTCATAAGACTGAGGTTTTGCTTATTGGCTCTTCTCATCTGCTTCGTAAAGCTGGTTCACTAATGTTGAAGGTAAACAGCTCTGTTTTGGAGTTCCAATCTAAATTAAAAAATCTATGAGCCATATTTGATTTGCATTTGTCTTTTGACCCACATGTACAATCTACTGTCAAGAATTACTTTTTTCATCTCAGAAATATCGCTACACTTCGCCCTATGCTATCTTCTCCAGTGACTGAAAGGCTTATCAACACTTTTGTTTTTCTTGTATTGATTACTGCAATGCACTTCTTGCTGGGGTTCCTAAAACCACACTAAATAAGTTGCAATGTGTGCAAAATTCTGCTGCTAGGATCCTGACTGGTGTCCGAAGAAATGAACACATCACTCCAATACTGAAGTCCTTGCACTGGCTCCCGTTCAGGTTTCGCCTTAAGGCACTGCATGGTCTGGCCCCTCAGTATCTGTCTGCGCTTTTAACTTTATATACTCCCAAGCATCATTTGCGCTTCTCTCGAGCTGGTTTACAGACACGGCTGTGATCTGTAGAGGACAGGGCTTTCTCATCCTATGCTCCTAGACTCTGGAATGTACTCCCTGCTCATATTAGAGATGCACAGAATTTAAGCATTTTTTAATCTAATCTAAAACCCCATTTTTTTAGGTTAGCTTTTTTTTTAATGGCTTTAACCATTTTGTTTTCAAGTCACACTGTTTTTTTTTTCTTGATATTTTCTTATTGTGTAAAGTGCCTTGAGAAGCTGCTTTTTTAAAAATAAAATATTATTATTATAACTCACCTCTTGTCTTTCTTTAAGTCCTGTTTTCCAGACACACTCATGTTGGAGGTCATGTCTCCTTCTCCAGATTACAGCAGGACACACGTTTACTTCACTCCAACATCGGTGTGTTAAATCAAACCCTGTATCAGCACAGAGTTCACTTACAGGAAATAAGTCATAAAACAACCTATGTACATTCAAACTTCAGTACAAACCCACAAAACTCTTCTGTATCTAGTGTACATTCAGTGTGTTTATATATTATAGCTTTAGCTGTAGATACTCACTGTGTTTTTACTCCTGAAATGGTGTATTTTCTCTGCTGAGTTTCACCTGCACGAGCACCTTCTACCTTTTTATTGTGCAGAGGGCAAAGGGCAGTAACTGTGGACAGGTAATAAACACACACACACACACACACACACACACACACACATGTATTGTTATCAGACAGCACTCTGATCCATGGAGCAAAAGCCAAGATGAAGCTGGTCGAAAAGAAACCACTTAAGTAAAATACAACGCGAGCTCCTTACCTTTTACTAGTTTTATAAACAGGATTTATTTTGCAGATTTATTGGCAGTCTTTGATCAGGTCAATAAAGTACAATTGTCTGTACAAAAATCTGAAAACACCTGCCAATACAGAGAATTTTTACAGTCAAATAACATTTTTTTCTGGTTTTATCTAAATCTGAAAAAGAATCCTGATCTTAGTGAGGATTAGTGTGTACGTAGTTTGTATGTGAATAAATAATTTAAAATATAAGTGATGATGGAGGCTGATATGATCACATTGCTCAGATGAATAACTCTTACTCAACTTGTTAGCTCTTCTTTTTTTCCACATGTGTCTCTGAAATATTTCCATTTTAAACTATTTCTGTTGTGTTGTCAGCTTATTGCCACATTTCTGGTTTTTCGTGTATTTTCTCTTTTATCAGACATTAAGACAATAAACAAACTAATCTAAAGCCTGATTACTGCACCTGTGTGAGTTCATGCCCCACCCACTTTCAACACTTCAACCAACATATTTCCATTTAGTGAATTTACTTTGTGAAGCCTCTTCCCTGTCTGGCATTGACCCATAATCTGATATTTTTTTTATTTATATATCTCAGTAGTATTAAATTCATTGTTATTGCTCATTTTCTGAAAAATGAAGGAAAAAATAAAGGATTGTATGTGACTATACCATGTGACTATACCAGCAAAATTTTAAATTTATATACACACATATACCTTTGTCTGAGTTGCGTTTAAGACTGTAGTGACATCCGAAGTCAGAATCCTGTAAAGCCCATTTCTTTCATTCTGGCAGCAGCAGTTTGTAGATTTAGATCCCTAATGAGTAAACCAGAGGTGACGGTGGTGTGGAAAAACTCCCTGAGACTACAGGAAGAAGAAACCTCAAGAGGAACCAGACTCAAAAGGGAACCCATCCTCATCTGGGTGACACCAGATAGTGCGATTATAAATTGTTTCTCTTACACAGCTGTATGCTGTAAAGTCAAACAGGACCAGCAGTGGCTCTGACACCAAATCAAACAATTCTGCTGCTGGCAAAAATAAAGAAACGGTCCAGCGGTCTTCCATCAGACCAGCTGGGGTGACGCCAATGACACTAGCAGCAAACATCTGTTTCTCCATCACAGTCACAGGACTGAGGTGCATTCTGTGATTCCTGAAAAACACTCAAACACACAGCAGCAGAAACAGCAGCAAACATCTGCCACAGCATGACCTCGTGCTTCATCATTGGAGCACTGAGGACTTGTGCTGATGACAGAAAGGCATACTGGGACCTTTCAAAGTGTGAATTGGGTGGAGAAACAGCTCCCATTAGAAATTCAGCTGGAGTACGCCAGTTCTGCAGGTTGTGAGAGACACAAGAAGGTAAGATGTAGTCAGGCAGTGGGAGTGTGACTTGATACTAATATTCGGATTAAATAGAGAAAATATAGTCACATTACCCCGTTCTTATATCAGATCATTACCTCATCTCACTTACAATGTGTCTTAGTCTTAATATATTCACTCGTTGTGTGTTGTGCTCGATGGAGTTTGGAGCTCGTGTGGCCAAACTCAGGAACTACAATTTCCCAGAATCAGTATTCTGTTTTTAAGCATTTTATTATGAGGTACCAATTAGGGATTAAATCAAACTTTCCTTATGGATACATATATGAAACACTTGCATACACATATATAAATTACTCACACAAACATGTGTACTGTGGAATCCTCAAACAAATACATATGAAATGCTTGCACACACCAATGTGAAACGCAGACCGACACCAAGATTACACCCATGCACACATACAAATTAGACACGTGTGTATACACTTATAAAACACTGACACAAACGCCATATGTGCATATACACTTATAAAACACTCACACAAACTCCACATGTGCATATGGACTAATAAAACACTTACAAAAACTCCATAGGTGCATATACACTTATAAAACACTCACACAAACTCCATACGTGCATATACACTTATAAAACACTCACACAAACTCCATATGTGCATATAGACTTATAAAACACTCACACAAACTCCATACGTGCATATACACTTATAAAACACTCACGCATACATATACTCTACGTACACACATACTAATGCAAAGAAGACAGACTCTAAAGTCTGTGTATATGTGCAAATAATTTCATACATTGATGTGCTAGAAATTCTCACAGCAAATGGAAGTGTAAAAAGAAGTCTACTGGGTTTGCAATGGCAGATCGATTTAACTGCATCTACCCAGTTACCCCACG
The DNA here is from genome assembly GCF_023375685.1 of Ictalurus furcatus. NCBI lineage: Eukaryota > Metazoa > Chordata > Actinopteri > Siluriformes > Ictaluridae > Ictalurus > Ictalurus furcatus. The sequence goes on along the minus strand of NC_071264.1, from coordinate 1,356,348 downwards.
TATTCTGAATAAGATGAATATGAATCACTTTCCATTATGCAATAAATGCCATAGTGAAATTGGCACTTTCATGCATTGTTTTTGGCATTATCCAATCATTACAAAGTTCTGGGATGGCGTGGCATGGAAGATGGGTGAAATTCTTAATTTAACATTTAATAAGGACCCTGGGTTTTTCTTGTTTGGTCTTACTAAGTCTTAAAAATAATAATTCTTAAGAAATATTTAACTCTATTTTGGTTTTCTTCAAAGTAACATGTGACTGTCATTTGGTAAGGTCAGTACCACGTATCAAACCAAAATGTGATATACAACCCTAGCCGTGCTGATATACAGTCCTTTATCTAGATTTTATACACATTACAACATTATTCAGACTATAATACAGACAATGCACAACCGTACGGGTGTCAACTTTTAATTTAATCATTTAAACTGTTATTACTATAAATTAACTGATATTAGCAAAACATGTGCCATTAGTTGTAAAAGTAAAAGAGAGGTTGTGAAAGATGTCCACTGTCCTCTACTGAATCACACTGGTTCCATGCCTATACGCCCTTTAACGAAACATAAAAGCTATTACCAAAACACCACCCACGAATTACAGCAAAAACGAAGAAACCTTGCACTTTCCCCACGGTCCCTTACTTTCGGTTCCGCCTTCCCGGTGTAACTCACACTGCGATGGCTTTTGCGGACCAGTGCTCATTATATCTAGCGAAAATAATGGAAAGGAAGCTTGTGAAACATTATTAGCTTTGTCCTTTTAGTGGTAATAGTGTGTAGAATTTTTGGGCAAGTCGTTTCGGAGTTATTGCCATTAATCGCTGAATATGTGACAAATATCGAAAACAGTCGGTCGGTACACGTGTAATGACAGTTGTACATGGTTTACTTACCATCTGCCTGCTAAAGTCATATTTTTGAGCACATTTGAGTTATAGGATGTTTACGGAGAACCAAAAACACTGGAATATGAACACAGAGGATCTGTCTGGTCACCTAAGTGAATTTATATCCTGCAAAAAATATTAGCGATATCAGGTAAGAAAACATTTTCCCTGTTCTTTTCTGTAACAATCTTAACCTAACGTTATGTTTTGTGTTCATGTCCTTCATTTCTCTTTTAATTTTAGACAAATAAATATGTTCATAGTGGATTAAATAGGCGGGGAAACAAATATTTGGCGTTGTGTTGATAAAGTTAATTGAAATTCAGATAGTTTGTTTACACAGAAGACTGGCGTGGTTTGCGCACAACCTAACTTCATAGGGCACGAGATAGTCCACGTTCATTGGTTCTTACCATCTTGTCAGGCCAATGGGAAAGGTAGAGGGGCGGGATGTAAAGCTGACCCCCTACCTGTCCCTCTCTGTCTAATAATTCAGGAGAAATCTGTCAAATAACAGTGTTTCTTTGCAGAACCTTTAATGAACATTTCTTTAAATGTATTGTTTGTGCACCTTATTTGAATTAGGATATTTACTTTAATTTTCAGACATTGCTGTCAGACCGTTTTTTTTTAAAAAAACATTATATTGATGAATGTTAGGTATCATTAAATGATCACATTTAACCATTTTAAAATTTAGTAAAATGTGCCATGTTTCACAGGTTAGTGGGGTCATATGAAATTGACCCCAGTTTGACCAGGAATACCTTCACTTGTACATAAAGGACACCATTTCTCTGTTGTGAGCATGCCATCAAAAAGATGGCACCCTCACTGTATAGACCACATGTAGTGCTTTGCAGCTCTACCAGATATGTATAATTATATCTCCAGTTAATGTTTTTAAAGAGCCAATGTATTGTGCCGTATTTCACCGGTTACTGCAGTCACCGAAATTGACCTTAAGTTGACCAGGATGTTCACGTCTGTGAAATAAATAAATATATATATATATATATATATATATATATATATATATATATATATATATACACACACACACACGTATATATACACACACACACACACACACACACATATATATATATATATACACACGTGTGTGTGTGTGTGTATATATATATATATATATATATATATATATATATATATATATATATATATATATATAGACACAATTAACGAACTGGTTTAGTCAAAAGGTTGAAAAGATGGACAAGAGGAGGGCTATTAAATAACTACGCGCTAAACTGAGCCAGTGACTGTTTACATGGACAGCAGTAATCTGATTATTGACCTTATTCTGAGTAAGACAGTATTGTTATTAAGGTGTTTACGTGAGTCGCGTTTAGAATACTCCTTTTATGTTCCCGTGTTACATGTTATAGAACATAGAGTGATTAACAGCATACGTCATTACATCACCACGCCACGCCGTCCGACGTCCCTCCAGAATTTCACGTATCGACGTACAGTTTTTCTTCGTTATGGTACCGTATACAGTTTTGGGTGTATTTATTTTTAATTTTTACGAACGCTTCAAGTGCACTTAATTATTTGTCATGCCGTACGTGCAAATAGACGGCTGCTTGAACCCGTGGGCTGCGTCCCAAACCGTGTACTTACCGTCTATATATTAGCCAAGATGTATGTATTTTACCTACTATATAGTAGGTAAGTACATGGTTTCGAATGTAGCCATGCTCTCTTGTTTGCCGTAAAACGGTTGAGCACTGCCGTGTTCTAAGCAGAGCCATTGTTGGTTTTTATATGGTAATTGAGCCATCAGTATGCTACCACAGGATTGGCTGCCAATTCAGCTGCTCTAATGATATATACCTGTCCACAGAAGGCAGAATTACACCTCTGACAGTGCTACGCTGAGGACTTCATTCCTTTTGCTTTTTTTGGATTTTTAAGATCTCACTTTCTACAGTCCAAATGGCTTCTGATGCGTAAGTACAATTTGCGCTCTGTTGACCTTGAAACTAAAATATGTGGGGGACTGAAGAGCCCTCTTTTGGCATTTCTTTGTTTGAGAAAAGTCACATTCTGAAAGAGAAGTGCAGGAAATTTATAAAAGAAGAATACAATATGTCTGTTGTAGGGCTGCACAATTAATTGAATATCGATCGCGATTAAGATTTTGATTGCCCACGATTAAATGAACATGATCGACTGCGATATTGTCGTTTAAAGTTCGTCCTCCGTTCATAGAAAACTCCACTACAGATCAAATCAAGCGCTTCCTAAACTTACGGCCAGTCACCATAGAGCGGCGCAGGGATGACGTCCTTTTGTAGTGCCAAAATACGGAAACAGTGTTAGCATTTTACCGCTCGATCTGCCAGTTTCTGAACTTTCACCTGCTCATGTAGACACAGCAGCGTCGGGCGGAGTAAATTAATAATAATGCTAATGCTACAAGGTGGGTTTAATTCAAACTTCTTTATGATTGGTGAGGAATTATTTAATAATCAAGATCAGCAACTGTTCAGAAAGATACGCTGCTGCTCTCCTTCACGCTCTTCACTAACTCAAATACATAGCGTAGTCACGTCATTTAAACTTAAGGTTGCCAGATATCATCAGAAAAGTCAACTCCAGTTTCCATGTTTTGATTTAATCCCCCGAAATACAATATTATCAGCAGACATGGCAACACTGTACTGGGGAACCGATATAAAAGGAGCAACTGATAAACAAACAAACAGAAAACTAATAAAATGTAAAGACAGAAAATGTGCTTAGTTATAAATAAATAATTTAATATAAAAAATGGATATTATAATAACGTCATAAAATATAAATAAAATGATAAATGAAATAATGTTTAATTACTATGGGTTGCATTTAATATCAATTTGACATTAAGCTTAGTTCACGATTTCCTTAGAAAGCTATTAGCCTTTTTCCTAATATGGATCATGTTTGTGTTAGTCTATATTTAATTAGGCTATTGTTTAATTTATTTAAAAATAAATATTTTATGCCTGTTTATTTATCAGTTAAACAACAGTATTTCTCATTGCTGTTATTTTAATTCAATTAACAGTGACCATGAGTAGAGAGCTTACATTTAACTGTTTATGACAGACCTCCTGATTAAAGTTTAAATAAAAAAAGATTGGTATTTGGATCGTATCGTTCATTTGGTTGATTTCATTTTTATTTTTATTCATCCTATATTTTGGGTACTATTTTATTTATATTTTACCTCTACGAGATGATGCACTTTGAGGATCAGTCTAATTTGATGTAAAGATTTGTACATTAGCAGGCATGTAGCACAACATGGAGGTGAAAGCAGTGGTCTGTTTATTTAAATGTGAACGTGCAATAAAAATATATTGTCCCTAAAATCAATGAATAATCGAGATCCCAATATTGATCAAAATAATTGGGATTATCATTTTGGCCATAATCGTGCAGCCCTAGTCTGTTGTATAACCAGCATCAGCAGCTTCCTGCATTTCTCCTTCAGAATGTGACTTTTCTTAATGTTTTAGTTTTCATTTAAAGCTTCTTGTTATTACACATAACCATTTCCAAACTCTAACTGATCTCTCTCTGTCTGTGTTTCTTTCTCAACCTGCAACAGGAACTTCCTGCTGTGCCATGTCTGCCTGAAGGCCAGGTCCAGTCTGCCTGGACATCTGAGGAAGAAGTGCATGCAGCACAGTACTGAGGAAGAGATTGAGGTCGCTGTGGACAAGGACAAGAAGGATGTCAATGAGTTCCTGCGAAAGGGCAGGTTCTGGAAGTACTCTGAGATTGTCTCTATCTCCCAATCCCTGTAGCAGGTATGTCTCTCAAACTAACGCTTCATTAACGTTTGCCTTCGTCACCCCCGTTATACCAGCGAAAAACATAGTTAATGTTGTACATGAGCTGTGTTTGGATGTACAGTCTCTGAGTTTGTCTGGCTATAACAGTCTAGTCTAAACAGTAGATGTTTTATTTTTCACACCTGTCCACCCTGTTTGGGATCCTGTTGGACATAATGAAGGACATTCACTGTGACTTACTGCTGTTATATTTCACGTTCTAATTCTCCTACAGTTCAATCCTTTCTTCTTGGGGCCGTTTACATGACGATGGCTTTTTGGGGCCTGAAAAACTGTTTGCCGTTATAGTCTCCGTGTGAACGTACACAAACGAGAATCTGTGAAAACGATGATGTCATGCGTGTGAGTACTTCAGAACTACAGTGGTGGACTACAGGACTGTGTTTGTGCTTCTCCAGCAAAGTGTAGATTTACTGCAACACTACTACGACCAGCAGATTTGTTACATACCACACATTATTAACCCACATCTACGCCAACGAAGAGTCTTCAAAATCTTATATTTATCTTCGTAATTGTCTGTTTTGGAGCATCCTTTTATTGCTAATAAAATATAGAAAGCAGACTGACTGCCAGTGTCTCACTATTTGATTTGTATTGGCTGATTTTGTTCCATTTTGGTACAATGATGGTCAATTATTATTACTTAAAGATGCACTATTTAGATTTTTTTTCAGTGTTGAAAAATGAACAAGCTTTGTTAACAGAATTCTGACATTGAGCACAAGAAAAGCTAAAACTTTTCTTGTATATGTTTATAGGGCGGTCTTGTCCGGATCGATATGGCGGATAGATGCTTATATGAACAGGCGCGTAGTGTTTCTTTACAAAGTGTCGCCAACTACTGGCCTGGCATGCATAATACAGCGTTTTTGGTCGTTTTCACGGATCTGTGTGAACGGGGAATGTTTTGACAACGTTGTCGTGTAAGCATACCCTTTGTGTGAGAGAGGAGACAAACTCTTTAGCATTTTATTGCAAACACTCTCACTTTCTACCCTGTACTTCACACCCCACCCCTTCAGGTGTGAATGGGGCTGGCTGGGAGTTGAACAAGACATTCAACATAAAATGAAATGAGCCTGGAAAAAAAATAGAAAAACATAGTTAATGTGATCAGGATGATTAAAGAGCTGTAGAAGAGAGGGAATGTGGTCATGGACTTGCCCAGTCAGCTAGAAGATGTGGGTGCAGAGGATCCTGCACAGTCCCCAAGCCAGCCGGTGGCCACAGAACCCAAGCAGTCTCCCCAGCACACGTGGTAGAGCCCATATTCAATTCTCATCAATCGAATTTGAACGCAGTGAATGGAGTGTAACACTTCATTTCATGCTTTTCAGCAGGAAGAGGATGCGGGCAGAGACTCACGTGCGGGTTCTGATGGAGAAAATGGGCTTAAAGCAAAAGCATTCCCTCTGCCGTCCTCTGCTGAGTGACTTCATCTGTCACCTGGAGACCAACTTGTACAAAGAAAGTTTCAGACAGAAGGTAATCTCTACGAAACACACTGTAATCCCAATTATTGCACCAAGCTTTTGATTTTAACCCGTGCTTCAATATAACAGGTGGAACATGTGGCAAGGTTTTTGCACTTCATGGATCCCACTGCTCCCTCTCTGGAGTTTGTGCGTCAGTGTGAGCGAATACAAGAGTACGTCAGAAAGCTGACAGTAATCAAGGTCAGCAGGAACACTGTGCGGAACTACTTAAACAGCATCAAAAGGTCAGTGGTGGTTCACATTCTGCACAATATCACAAAAAGCATCCTCGTGTTTCAGAGTCACGGGTCATACTTGGAAAGTGGCTCAAATTCATACATAGGCATATTTAACCCTCCCCAAAGGTTCCTGAAGTATCACGCGGAGAACACAGACCTCTCTTTTCGGGATAAAGATCTCTATGATGACAGTGTGGCTTGCATCCACTTCCTGAGATATCTGCAGTCATCCCACACAAAGAAAGTCAGCACGGATATCACTAGCAATAGGTTGGAATTTGCATTTTAATATGCATGTAATAATAATGTAACAATAAGGTTGTCATTGATGACTGTTATTTACAAACCTGATCTTTAGTTCACATAGGTTCTTTGTGATCATAGACGTGGCTAAGAACGACTTCCTGGGGGTCATCGGGAAGCTGATCGGCCCCGACCGTATTTCGGCCGAGTTCCTGACCAAACACGAACAAGTTATGGTGCTCTATTACCTGGAGGCCATCCTGATCCTAAAACAACTGCAACGGCCTGCGGTGGTGAGGAACATGACTGTACAATCGTTTCCAAAGTGCTCAGATTGCTGAAACACACATGACGTATTCACTGATAAACTAACGGGTTTTGGTCACTCTTTGTCATAGGTGTCCGAATGGGTGTGTCGGACACAGCGCGAGGACGGGTACGTCACGGTGATGGTAAAAGACAACGTCGCTGTGATGCATGTGACTGTGGTCATTCTTACACTGGAGGAGGAAATGGTATGCTAGTGAGGAATAAGAAGGGATTAAAACAACAAACTGAAAGTGTCATGATTATAGATAACAGAGACCAATTTTTTTGGTCTTTTTTCCCTTTTAACAGTGGTTCGACACGTATTACACAGAGGTGCGTCCGGTGATGCTGGGCAGGCAGAAGGGCTGGGGAGAGAGACTATGAGGAGAGATTTTTCATCTCCTCCGCTGGAAAACCCGTCTACTTGCCCTCCTCTGATCTTCTACGCCTCCATCGACTGTGAGTGCCCTATATTGACGTTTTGTGATTGTGTTTTCAGTATTGGTGAATATAAACATACTAATTGTGTACGTCATCCTGTGTGGCTGCAGGTACAACCTTCCCACGGTCACCAGTATGATGGCCATGTGTGCGCTGGAGCAGAGCAACATGGTTACGGATTACCTTAAACACTGGGCAGTGGCCTCTGAGAAACACAGCAGGATGAAGGAATGCTGTAATACACTGGCGGCTGTCAAGCTGCTGGAGGAGTTGTCCAACAAAAGACAGTATGTTGTCTCCCAAATTGAGATAACGATGAGCTTTGTCCTATATGATGATCGTATGCTCGTGCTTTTGTGTTTACTTCAGCTGTGTTCCTTTTTCTTCACAGAACTAGAACTAGTAAAAGTGGCATTGGCACGAAGATGGACAAGCAGTCTGCTTATGACCTCTTGTTGCAGACGCACCCAGTGACCCTGCACGGGGCGCCGCCTAGCAGGGCCCAGCGGGTATCACTGACAGGAACCTGCGAGAGGTACTGTTATGAACGGTGGTGTGGGGAACAGCTGGAGCTCCGCAAGCAGCATGTTATTTGTGAGTACAAAAAAAGATTACTTCCTAAAAGAAACTGCTGTAGACCATCATTTGGACATGGTGGCTAACGGTCTGGTTTTTTTTTTTTTACTTTTTTTTACAAAACATTTTGGTCGACGCCAGCCCTCAGTAGCCAGGATTGTATCTTGGATCAAAAAGCAGGGCTGGAGGAAGAACAGACCAGATGCTTCGAGAGTATTAGCAAGCTGGATGCCTCCTGAAGGCGTGGACACCTCTCTGGACAGCCCTGTGATCCGGAAGATGGTCCGGAGACAGAACTGGAAGGGGCTGCTGGTGATGGAGATTGAAGGCAAGGGAAGACGTGTCGTCACCACCAGGCCCTTTGTGAATGGAGAGGTGGTCTGTGATTACCACGGTCAGCTGGTCAGCAGGCAGGTGGGGTTGAGGATACATGCCTCCATGTCGGAGGGAGAGAGTAGATACATGTTCTTCTACACTGACAGCCACGGACATGCATGCATCGATGCACACGAACGGTGCGAGTGTCACCCGGACCAGGTGATGTTTGGCAGGCTCATTAGACATGCTGCTAAAAAGAGAAATCTGCATCCTAGACTTTTTGTTGCTGAAGGGAAGGACGTCATAATTAAATATTCAATATTAAATATTAAATATACTGAAAGCAACCCCAAACACTAAATAAATAATTTTTATCTGCAATTATTTTCTTGGATTGACTAATTATATATACTAATTATAAATAAATAGCTACATTTTCTGATATATATATATTAGTGTGTGTATGTATATAAAATGTGCCTTAGCTATCTGTTGAGTGCTAGCGAATTCAGATAGCTCAATAACAATTGAAATTTGCATTGTTCAGTAATATGAGTATGGTGGCTTAATAGATTAGTGCAGTGGTTTTCAAAGTGGGGGCCGCCAGGGGGCGCCTGGGGGGCCTCATCAATTTGGTGTGAAAAATAAATACATGATTTTCTCTTTCTCACTCTGACACACACTCACACACAATCAATTCCTAATGTAATGTAAAGATGTAAGATGTAATTATTAATTTAAAAAAAAGGGATATATTCAGAAGTCTGTATTTTTAATGTGTTTTAAAGACATCTTGCAAAAGGGGGGCCTCGGTCAAATGTTAATGCCATTTGGGGGGCCTTGCCCTGGAAAAGTTTGGGAACCCCTGGATTAGTGCCACTCTCAAACACTGGTAGCGTGGGGCGAGGGATGCCGTACGCTGCTGCCATTAAAAGTTCTGTTTTGGGTTGAGGCAAGTAACCAGCTTGGGGAATAGGTGGTAGTGGATAGGGGTGAAGACAGCCGGTTGTGTTAGAAGACGCTATCACCCTCTGATGAGTTGCTGGAAAGGACTGAGTCTGACTGATAGGTTGAGCTACCTGCCCTGGTAACAAGGTATTCACATTTGAGATTGATGTAATGGTTGTAACAGGAGGTACAGTTTGTGACATCTGTGTGTGGTGTCTCAAATTGGGTTGTTGCTGGTTGCATGGAGTTAAATTGAGGTAGTGTCCTTGAGACTGAGCCAGCCTACTGTGGGACAGGTGCGATGTTCTCCACAGAATATGCGACTTGAGACATCCCTTGGATTTGAGTGACTGCACACAGGGACAATGACGCTGTGGGAACTGGTACTAGTGTAGGTATAGTAGCTTGTAACGCCAACTGAGAGGTTTGATTGTTGACTGAACTGTGCGTCTCTTAATGTGCTCTGTGCTTCTGGAGCAGTCTGTATGGCTAGCATTATTGAGGATGACGGGCAGGGTAACTGTTGAGATATAGGGAAGTGGGCTGAGCTGGCATGGAGAGACTGCGATGGTGGCCGAGTTGTGTCTGGTGATGCTTGAGTCACTGGAGTAGTCACATTTGTATCGTTGCTAAGCAGCGAACTGACCAGTTTGGCCAGTTTAAGACCAGATTCTGCTCTTTTCAGCTTGTGCTGTCTGTATAACTGGTTAGATAAGGCCTTCTTTGCCATGAGAGCTTCTTCCTAAGCAGTTGGAGCCTCTTTAGCTTGAGTTTGTAGTCTCTGATATTCTATTTCTGCCAGCATGTCCTCCTCCATTTGTTGGAGGAGGTCGTTGAACTGCCACGATTTTATTTTCTCCAGTATGGCTGCCTGTCCACTTGTGAATACAGATGCACCATGAACACAAGAGATAATGGAAGGATGAGTGGATTTAGAATGAGAGCTGGCTTCACTATGGCGCGTTTTCCTCGACTGACTCTTGTGCTGGCTGTGACAGCGGGAAGAAGCAACTGGAGGAAGGTCCACAACAGGTAGGTAGCCAACCTCAAAGTCACCCAGGTGGGAAGGCAATTTGTTCTGTCTTCTGGGCCGATCCATGGTCTCTGATGCATCGCTAGCTGCGTGTTCATATTGTTAACTGTTGCTGTATCCAGCTCGAAGGACCATTCAACGTGGGATGTGCACCTTCCCACATTTGCATGAGTTAACTGATTTCAAAGCGGACAAATATGAACAGTGATTCCGGTTAAAGAAGCAGGCACTGGAGGAAGTTTATCTTCTTTGAACCTCTATTTATTTTCACTTTGCAGACAGTCAGTGACATCCATTAACAATATTTCTCCATGAACATCTATTCAGTAGTGCTCACACAGATGCACAGTTGCATATAATTGTGGAATGTTATGGGACGTGGTGTAGTTTGCATAAATGCACCACATATAAAACAATCTCTGGAGAGCGCAGGTAAAGCTGTTACTCATATCACTCTGTCAGCAGCAACGGTCATATCAGACCCTCGGAAATATTAGATATTACGTACATTTAAAGGATTCAAACTACTGAGTTAGTCAAATCTATAACTCTCATATTCCGGAGGCGGCGCGAAGAGATGACGTCATCTGTAAGAGGCGATTCGAACGTGGTGGCATTAGTTTAAAGCTCACTGCGCATGCGCGTCCTTCTCTACACTGCTCTGTGCGCGCGCGTGCGTGTGCGAATGGGTCGAGGTGGAAGATAAAGAACCAAAACACACACTCTGACTCTTTAAATCAGGTTCCGGTAAAACCCAGATCACTTCACGGACCCTTTAAACATCCTGAAATCACCAGACCGGAAGCGAGGGACTCTGTGGAAACCGGTAGGTAAGTAAATAAAATAATAACAATAATAATCCAGATCAACTCACCTGTGCTGGTTTATTTAGCTCATAGCTGATAGCGCTTAGTGATAACACGTGGTTTATAAATCTATATAAATGATGTATCATGTTCTAACCTTTAGTTTGGGTTAGTGAAGAGTAATCAAAGTGTGAATGTTGATGGAATTGAATATAGCCACAAGACAGGAACACAATTACACCGTAAGACACAACCACCAGAACAAAAGAAAAAGAAAACAAGAAACAATAACCAAGTCCATAAGGAGGAAAAAGCAAGCGACGAAAAACAAACATGTATACAACATATTTGTATGTTCCGTCTTTCTACTTTGTTTTCTGAGACATTTAAAACTCTGAAACAGTTTCAGCACCTCACAGAGAAAACTATGAAAGCAGGACTGACAATTTTTCCATTTACAAGTATGAATATGATATTTACCCAACAACATTTAAGTCACCTTTAAAGGAAAGAAAATATCTTGTAAAACAATAAGGGGAGTTGTCTGCGTTTTAATACACAACCAGCTATGTAAATCAAACCAGAATTTAGAAGTAACCTCACAGTAAAAGATTTGCTGATCAAGTGTTTCACGAAAAGAAGGGGAAAAAAACTACAAGGATCCACCTCAAAATTAAATTGGTTTTGTATAAATCCACTAACAGGGTAAATCCTAAACATGAATTTGTAATAGGTCTCCTTAACCCTTGGAGCAACTGGGTATTTAAAATAAAAGGTAAATGCTTTATCCCTTACTGGAGTTCCAACATCTACCAGAAAGTAACACTGGTAGTCACCAGTGATACCATGCTTACATTGTTTGTAGAAAAGTTTATTATTATGCTAAATGTCAAAAAGATCAACATTACATGTTTTTAAAGAAGGAAGAGAAACTACAGGCCTGGATAAACGATCACATAAACTGCTTTGTATTATTCTTAACAGTCCAGTGAGCACAGAATTACATATCTTATCATAGCCCTTTGTTGGAATTTAACTCCATGATTATTAGTGAAATATTTATTAGACAAGAAATACCCATTAGCCTCTAACAAATCATGAATAAAAAATAATACCTTTGCCATACCAATCGCTTTTAAACAGAGATTTCTATTAATCACTACCGCCCTGTTGTTCCAAAGAGTGGCGTTATGAGCGGAAAACTATGGATAAATATCGTTTTCCAAAGTAACATTACTTATTTATGAAAATTTTACACCTCCAGAGGAATCTGAATCGCATCTTAACACCAAATCAAGACCGCTGTTATTTTTGAAAATATGAGTTGGAATATGATTCCATACTGAATTTGTCTTTTATTAAATATTCTCTAAGTGATTTTATTCTGAATGAACCAGGAAGAGATTCAAAATCAATGGCTTTCAAGCCTCCACGTTCTTACTCTTTAACTATATGGAATTTATGTAAATAGTGCGTTTAATTTTTCCATATAAATTTAAATAAAATTTAATTCAGAGTTAATTACTTTTGGGGACATATACTGTACAAAGCTTGAGATAAATATACAAGCTTGGATATTCCCTCAGTTTTAGTCAAGAGGATTCTGGAGCTTCCTTCTCCACACGGGCTTCGACGCGCTGATACTCTGCGTAACATCACTAAAGGTGAGTTCATCTGAAACGTCCCACCTGAGCTGCTTGGTTAACAGGTTAGTGATGGTTCTGGAGTCATGAATCTGTGTTTTTCTTCCAGTGTCCTGATTCTTTACACCTCTTATAATGAATGAGTCCAGACACCGCTCTTCAGGAAAATCTCCACAGACTCCTGCTGCTACTGGCTCAAAGGTAAAGTTTACTCATGTGTCTGATTTCTCTTTTCATTTTTAAACTCTGAGAACTTATGGTTGTGCCCAAAAGTTTGCACACCCCTTGCAGAATCTGCTAAATCTTAATACTTTTATCAAAATAAGACGGATCATAAAAATCCCATGTTTTTTTTTATTTAGTTCTGTCCTGAATAAGCTGTTTCACATAACAGATGTTTACATATCGTCCACAAGACAAAATAATAGGTGAATTTATTTTAAAAAATTACCCCTTTCAAAAGTTTACATATCCTTACCTGGATGATCCATGAATAACCCAAAAATATTACTGAACTGGATGCCATTGCTCATGAGGTATGGGCTAAAATTCCTCAGGAACACTGCCAGAAGCTCTGCTGCAAAAAGGAGCTCTACTAAGTACTAAAGATGCTTGCCATTAAGGGGCTGAATAATTTTGAATCTGGAGAAGTCATTATAAGTTGCGTTTTCAGTTGAATTTGGGGAAACCACTTGAAGCATTCATTGTGTTGAACTATTTCAATTGCTTTTATTTGATTTGTTCATTGCAGCTGAAAGTCTGTAAATTCTGACAATAAACCTGATTTGCAATTGGGTTGAAAAAATTTTATTGCTCATGTTCAAAACTAATGTTTATAGTTGCATAGCAATTCACAAAAATATACATTAGCGTTCTAAAGTTTTCCATCAGTGTTATTTCAGATACATCTATATAACGAGTGTAATACGATTCTAGTGTTATAGAATTTAGGTTTCTGAATAATAATCCACGACAGTGTGGGGTGATCTGCTCAACACAGTGAGAACGTTGTCATAAGTTTGTAGTCTGTTCTTTGAAAGCTCCAGAGCCAGAGTGCTGTAAACTTTCTGCCCCTTTTTTTGGTAAAATCCACATTTTCAGGTCTTTTCTCATCATGATGAGCCAGAAAAGAGTGCTAATTGCTGGGTGCCATTTATTTTAGTCCATTTTACTTTCACAGACAAAAACAAAAGAATATGTGAGCAAGCAGAATAAAAAAAACAATTCTCTGTCTACCCAACACCAGCCCGACCAACACACACACACACACACACACACACACACACACACACCCACAGCCATAACCCCCACCCAAACTACAATATCATGATCATTATACATCATTAAACAGTTCCTCCAAGTAATACAAATTAATGCAAAGGCAAGCAAACACTGCAATATTCGGAGGAGCGTGCAATTTTTTTAAATTACAGCAGATTTTCTGCAGTCAAAGCCGTCTACGATTCATGTGCGTCGAACATGACTACAGCTAAAAGGTCTCATTTACCAACAAACATCCCTGCGAAATAACTCTTTCATAAATTATCCAGTTATCTACAAAAGAAGCAGAAAAAAATGAAGGTTGCATTGCAAATTTTGAAAAAAGTTTTAGCATTTTTGGCTGCAACAGTTACAAGAAACTCCCTGAAATCTTGTACAGACTGATTTGTCACGCAAGCCTAGTGACTGTATACAAGATTAGCGACCACCATACAAGTCCCCAGGGGTGCGGCGTTACTGGAATTTTAAGAAGCATACATGTGGCATGAGCTATAACTTCACACCCGAATGATAGTTAGATTATTTTTTTAAGAGAGAATGTGTGTTGATTACAATAATGCTGTAATCCATTGTATTTGGAAACACTGAAAGTTCCATGTAGATTTTCCATAGTCTAAACACATTTAGTGCTTCAGCTTGAAAAAACATTGACGCCCAGAGCAAGGGCATCTTTGTATGGCTAGTCTCTGAATTTTATAAACATAGAAAGATCTACATGAACTCTTTCTGTGTGATCAATGATAAGAAATGATTTCTAAGTTCAACTGCCATGTTCATATTTGCTCATGAAAATGATCAGTCGCAGTGGTTTTGGCTGCAGTCAATGGAATTACATTACAAATCTAAAATTGCAAAGCTGTTACAGCTATTAAAGGTGGGTGATTGGGTGGTCGAGCTGTATTACCGTACTGTAGGAGATGTTTCCAACAACAATTCCATAAACACATGGGGACAAAATCTAATTGATCACTTGTGTGTGTATATATACATATGCACAGTGAAATTCTTTTCTTCGCATACCCCAGCATGTCAGGAAGCTGAGGTCAGAGTGCAGGGTCAGCCATGATACAGTGCCCCCAGAGAAGAAAGGGTTAAGGGCCTTACTCAGGAGCCCAACAGTAGCAGCTTGGCAGTGCTGGGGCTTGAACCCCCGACCTTCCAATCAGTAACCCAGAGTCTTAACTGCCAAGCCACCACTATCCACAAATCTAAAATTATTTAAGCATCTTGGATAATTTTGTATTTTCCAGATGTACCACTGCTCAGACTGTGGGAAGAGTTTTACTAAAAGTCATCATCTCAAAGATCACGAGCGGATCCACACAGGAGAGAAGCCGTATCGCTGCTCACAGTGTGGGAAGAGTTTTACCCAACTTTGTACTCTCCAACGACACCAACGTATCCATACGGGAGAAAAGCCGTATCAGTGTGGACAGTGTGGGAAGAGTTTTACTCATCAGAGTCCTTTCCAACAACACGAACGTATCCACACAGGGGAGAAGCCGTATCACTGTGGACAGTGCGGGAAGAGTTTTACTTGTCGGAGTAATCTCCGACAACACCAGCGTATCCACACAGGAGAGAAGCCGTATCACTGTGGACAGTGTGGGAAGAGTTTTACTCGTCAGCGTATTCTCCAACAGCATGAGCGCATTCATACAGGAGAGAAGCCATATTACTGTGGACAGTGTGGGAAAAGTTTTACCCAGCTGTGTACTCTCCAACAACACACACGCATCCACACAGGAGAGAAGCCGTATCACTGCTCGCAGTGTGAGAAGAGTTTTACTTGCCAGAGTAATCTCCAAAAGCATAAGCGCATTCACACAGGGGAGAAGCTCACAGTCTAGGAAACGTTTTCGTGACTGGAGAACCCTCCACAGCCACCAGCAGAGTCCTACAAGACAGAAACAGTGCCTCTGCAGACAATGTGGACGGAGCTATGCTCACTCAAGTTCATTACGGACACACGAGTGCACTAACATAAAGCCATCCAATCTTGACATGTGAATTTGTCAAATTAAAATACATGTTTTATTTTTCTTTATTAAAGGGTGGTAAAGAGACATTCAGGCATAAAACTATAAAATTATATTACTTATGGACTCTAGTATTCTGTTGCATGGGACTTTATTGCTTACTCTCTGGGTTTTAGCAGAATTCATGATTTTATTTAGTTTTCCGTTTTTTCCCCAAATGCTACAATAGCAAGCATGCAATCCATATATTTAACCGGTGGGAATGCCCACTTTAATCGACCAATCCAGACCTCTGAGTGCGACACATGACTCTGACATCTCCCTCTCACATAAGACTTTTCATTTTAAATGATTTGTAAATGTGAGCTAGAATTTGCTTTATAAAATGTTGCGTTGTGCATAATAGTTACAGTTTTCAAAAAAGACAACTTGGAGTGTCAGAAATTTATACCACATCATCTCAGGCTTTATAATTTAAATATTTATTGCAACAATCTGTGAAATATGAGCATATACAAAAATCTAGTTAATTGTACCTATATGAAAAGTACTTTAGTCCCTGTCTTCACCGACTTCATTTTCAGATCATAAGGATTTTGTTTTAAATAGTGTAGTTTTAGATGAAATACAATAGGACAATTTTTTTGCCAAATGAATATTTAATAAGGGCAAATCAACATTTGAAGGAGTAAACTTCTCAGCTTTCCCATGTCCATCTGATAATATTATACTCTTTACTGAGTATAATGGGCATTAGATATTATTTCTCACATTTTGATCAAATTAATGTATGCAACAGGGTTGACATCATGATAACAGGACTGACTAGAGTAACAGGGTTGAGAGGACAATGTTTTTGTGTTGTTGTGGTATTAAAGAATGATTTTGTATTTTTGAAGTATTACTGTTGTATCGTTAAAGTATTAGATTTGAGTTAATGTTGTTTTCATTATGCATGCTGTATAATGTAAAGTAGACATTCACACATACAGGTGCATCTCAAAAAATTACAATATTGTGGAAAAGTAAATTTTTTTCCCCCCATAATTTAATTTAAAAAGTGGAACTTTCATATATTATAGATTCATTACACATAAAATGAAATATTTCAAGCCTTTTTTGTTTTAATCTTGATGATTACGGCTTACAGCTCACAGAAATAAAAAATCCAGTATCTCATAATATTAGAATAAAGAATTTATAATAACAGTTATGTCAACAGTTATAAATTCTCAAGGTAGATCTGAGCATACTGGAACAGATACACTTATGTATAATCCCCCTGGAACTTTAAAAAAAAAAATAAACATTTTTAGACCAAACAAAAAAATCTGAAACCCACCCAAATGACTTTCAACAACAACAACTCTACATTAGAGAAATATGTGTGTGTGTGTGTGTGTGTGTGTGTGTATGAGAGAGAGAGAGATGGACAAAATCTGAAGACCATGTATCATCTGCACCACCAAAAAAAAGAATATCCATCCCCAACCACAGTTCGATTTTTATAGCAGATAATTACAGATTCAAAATCATTTCTTCAAGCAATGCCATCCCTAAAAAATTATCATCCATGACTTTGATTCTTTGCAAATTGCTAGATCTGGAGGCCCAAAATTTTAATATTTACTTCTGCTGGGTACCTGGACACTGGAATCCCAGGAAATCAAGATGCTGACATTGCTGCAAAAGAAGCATTATCAGCGGATTTCTAAAAGTGTCCAATACCTCCCATTGACCTAAAACCCATAATAAACTCCTATATTAACAACAAATTGCAAACTGAGTGGGACCAGTGCACCATGAACAAAATCCATGAAATCAGCCCTATTGTTGGCACAAGAAATGTTTCTCTGTTTTTTAGGAAACATAAATTTTAAAAACCTTATATAGAGTTCCTTAGACATTTCTCGCCATGAAAATAGCCATAGAAGCTGGCATGGCATTAAAAAACAAACTAACTAACTTTTATTGGCATGTGATACTGAATGAACAATGCCCATGCATATCAACAGAGCATTGTGAATTTGGAGACATCTTGACCAATAATTTTCCATCTTTTTTGAGAATCCAGTGGAAGTCTCTGAATACGTTTTGAGTCTATACTTCTGGACAAGCTTGTCTGTGACTGTTTTTGCTATCAGGTGTCTTTTTCTTTCTGTTGTGGCACTTTTGTACTTGTCATGCAGATCCTTGACAAAAGCAAATGGAAATTCATGCATTTTCTCACTGATGAATGGTTTGGGAAGTTTCGCAGTAGGTGTTTGACCTCTGAGCTAGGGGACAAACTTTTTTAATAGCTGTTATCTTTTTTTGTAGTTTTCTTTCCAGATTCCATAGTGCATCATTTGTATGCTTTTTGGACTTTTTCGCCCTGCTTCACGGTGCCTAAAATTTAAACCAAAAGTATCAAATTACTGACAATGTTTAGATCTGTCCATAAAATAAATCTATTTCAGGCTTTTATCTACTGTTTTATACTCCTTGTGTACTCTATCACTCCAATTATTGGTAGAATACTTATTTTACACAAATAAAGCAGTGTCGATTGTGTCAAATGCACTGTAAACTGATAAAGCGCAATGTAATTCCCAAAACCTAACATCGAGGAACCTGTTTGTTGTGGATCTGGCTCTGGGGTCTCTGGTGGTGTTGTCAGACAGTTCAGTGCAACTGATGCTGCCTTTTTCATAGCCCTGCACTTTGTCTGTGCTATTCTCCAGTTCTATCTCTTTGACCTCTGCTCTCCCTCACTGACCATATTTATAGTTTTTATCTTCCCAAGCTCCCTGTCTCTCTTCCATTTCTTCCTTTCTGTCTCCAGATACTTTGCCCTTCTCTGGGGATCCGCGTCTTGATCAGCCCGATATCGCCTTTGCTTCTCTGCTGCACTTAATGGCATTCTACTTTTCTATAACATGTAAATTTGTAAAAAAAAAAAAAAAAAACAAAACATGCATAATTAGTTTAACAATTATTTCTAGCTAATAATCACAAAATACTCCATACTCAACAAGTAACAGTATTGACCCCTTCATGGGGTTGAATAATTTGCTCAGTGGGGGATGCTCAGTTTGCCTTCAACCCAGATACTTTGTGTATAACCCTTGGGGAGAGGTTAGGCTAACAGTTACACCAGGCCATGGCTCATCAAACAACTTCTTTGTCCTCACTTGAGGAACTGGAATCTGTTTCATCCTGCTGCAGTTGTTCTGAAATCCAATCTGGCTTAGGGGCCAACCTTGTATGGCCAATCTCTTCTGGGCTCAAATACCTCTAGGTACACCTGTTCTCCAGGAGCCACTGGAACATCTGTCTCCTCTCTCAGTCTCCTGCACTGTTCCTGTGAATAGATAGCTTCATACATAGCAGTTAATTATCGCATATATGCTCTTAGTTTCCTCTGCAGTTACTCCAGCAGTGGTCCTTCATAAGGACCTCTCAGATATGACACAGACATGGGTCGACCTGTAAGCATTTCATGCGGTGTTAGATGCATATTTCTGCGATAGCTTGTTAGTGCAAGAGGTAAAGTGTAGATACCCAATTGAGTTTAGTGTCAGCACAAATTTTGTTAAGCTTAGCCTTAAAGGTACTACTTACCTTTTCCACCATTCCCTGGGACTGAGGGTGATAAACACATCTCTACTTTATTCACAGTTACTGTAACACTGTTACAGCTCTGACAATGCTGAGCCGTTGTCAGAGCTAATCTGAGATGGTATGCCATATCTAGGAACTACCTCTCTGGTCAAAAGTTTTATTACTCTTCCTGTAGCTTGGTCTGCTGATGGTGTTGCCTCTCCCCATTTTCTGAACCCATCTATCACCATGTCTGTGTAGTCTATCACCAAGTGCTTGAACGGCCCTTCTGGTATTGGTATGTGCCTTATTGGTGCTGATGTTCCCTGTCTGACATTATTTTGAGCACAAAACTCACATTCAGTTTAAAAAAAAAAAAAAAAAATCCACCATTACTTGTAAGTACAGAGATCAGTACCCTTGCTGTTTTATCTTTCCCATAATTTCCTCCTCGAGCACTGGTAAAACCATGCGCATCTGAAATCTGTACAGTGAGAAGTGCAGTAGGTACAATCATCATGGCAGAAATCAGTTCAACTATTCGTTCAGTATGTTAAAGTGGCATTCAATTACTTTGTCTAAAACCTCTTAACCAGTTTGCACTCTGTAGTGATAACTTTTAATTCAGCCAATTGGGCAGAGCAGGGGTGCTCATAATGTGTGTGAAATTTTAGACACAAAATCTTTCAGATGGAAAGTCTGAAAAGTTCAAATGTAGGCTTGAGGAAATATGAATTTCGGCTAGGCAATCGTGAGTGTTCTCAGTGACTGACTCAACAGAATTTACTAGGCAATACAACACTGCAGTTGGTGTGTTAGGTACACTAATAGGTTTAATAGTTACATTTTGAGTGGCACAAAGAATAACTTCATATCCTGGTCTTTGTTGAGCTGTCATGTGTTGTATGTGGATATAATACAAAATGGTTGTGACCTGATGTGATGAGTGTAAGATCAATGTGTGAGAGAGCAATTTACCCAGTAGTCTGCACTAAGAGAGCAGACCTTTTGCCACCAAATCCAATGTTTTCGATAAATAAACTAAAGACATGTAAGCGCCACCATACTCCTGAGCCGGGACCCCTGCAGCGTCTACCCCTCCCTCAGTCTCATATAAGAGAAAGTCTTTGTTGTAGTTTGCCAGCCATAATACAGGTGCAGTGCATAAGTCCATTCAATCTCAGGCTTTTTGTTATAACACCCAGCTCTCAGGATTTTGTCATGAACAGAACAATCAGTGATCCACTGACGGCAATAGTTGATAACGTCCAGGAAGCTTAAAATTTGTTGTGTGGTATGGGGCAGAGGATGTCCCCAATCATGTCCTGTCTGCCTTGGGAGCGTGAGAATTCGAGGGAGTCTCTGACCACAGAGGAGAAGACCGCAGGGTAGTCCACAGCCCCTGAGGGAGACGCACCCAGGTGTATTATTGATTTTGGAATGTTAAGGCGAGTAATGGCCTTGTGCTCTTACATGCAGGCTCACTGGAAAATAGGGCTGAACACAGGTCAACAACAGAAAAAATAATAATAATCATGTGGAATAGAAGAGGTTACAGTAACACTACAGTACACTAATGGAGTTACTGGGTTCATTGATTTGACTAATTTTGTGTAAAATGTCATCCACTTCCTCCAGCCTTAGACACTGGTTACTGGGTGTGTTATTATAGCAGAATTGTTGTCAGTCACACCCTGCTGTAATAATGCTAGAATAACTGGGTGTGTCCCTTCCTCCTTTTCTGAGGACAGAGGGTATTGTTTACAAATCACAGGATGACTATGTTTCACTTTAGCTTGATAACTGTGTACATGTTACCTGTCTTGCTTCGACCTTATGTAGCCCATAATGTGCCAGGTATGTTAGTGAGTTCAGGATGAGGGATGCCACCATCACTGTCCGATTTGGAAACTGGGAACACACAACTGCAAAGCCCATCATTAAATGTGAGTGACATGTTCAATTTGTGCATCAGCTCAAGGCTTAGTAAATTAAAAGGTGAATAATTATCAGGTGCTTTACTGTACAGTACAATACTGTTCAGTTTTGAACAGATTAAGAGTTCTGATGTTTACAGAGCATGCAAATTGCTTGATATAAACAAATCACCACTTAAAATTATTTAAGTAATCTCAGAGAGGCTATCCGGGTTAAGTAAAGGTTAAATAAATAAATAAATAAATAAATAAAATAGCTCTTTCCACAGGTGATCGTAATTCCCTGTGTTTCTTGCAATACCCTACTTAATCTTTCATCTATTCACTTTTTTTTTTTAAATCTTAGTGTAATGTACTTCTCTATTCAAAGGAATAACACCTCTCATAAAGGAGTCTTCTACTCTCATGTTTAGTTAATCTATCATGAGATCTCAACTCAAAGTTTAGATCTCAAAGAGTTCCAGCCTGTTGTCTGCAAAAATACAACCCCAAGCGGCAAAAATAATTATTCTCACTTCCTGAATTGCTTTTCTTAATATCCTTCTGGTGAATGGGGGGAAAAAATCCTTTACTCTAAGACTATTTGTGATGTAATAAGTTAACATAACATCTATGCTAACGAGTGATAATCCCAATACTACAGAACTAAAAAAAAAAAAAAAAAAAGAGTATATGAGGTTTAGATATGTATTTACATTTCCCTAGTCTCTTTTATCCTGCTCATTTTTATGCAAAACAATCTATTGAATTGATGTTTTTTACTGTGTACAATAATAGTGTTTATTTTAAAAGGGTAGTACCTTAAATTTGCATGCACGCTTTTTTCCCTTATTAACTTATAATGTGTTACTCTGCACCACACTCAAAATATTACTCAGACCCTTCAAATATATGACACATTTAAATTTTGTTCACTTTCTTTAAATATATCTAATATATCTAGGAGTAATAAGTATATATATTTAACTAGTCTAACATAAAATTTTATCATCTGAGTGTTATTTCAATTTAACACAAATCAGTTTCCTTTGCTGAGTGCCATTTGTGAAAAGCATAAAAAAAATTCACTTTATAAATATATCCACTTCATTTAAACTGCATCAGATCACATTAAGTTGGCGTTGGGTTTTACTCATGCCAGGAACTCTATTTCCCATAGTGCACTGTGGCCTACAAACATGGCTGCAGCTGAACCAGATTTCTGATTAACAGATTTCTGACCTGGAGCACAAGAAAAGCTAAAAGATGGGGTTGAAAACAGAAAAATCAATCTCCACAATTAAAAAACATTATGCACATTTCATGTACATTAAATGATATTAAATTAGGGATGACTCATCATGTATTAACCAAGAAAAATAAGCCAAATCTGTGCTTGGCAAGCGTGAGTTTTCACAATTCCTAATGACAGTGAAATTTTTTCCAAGTCTGTCGAGTTTCTAAGTAACTGGAGGATCTTTTCCTCCTTAATAAATCACCATACCTCCAGTTTCCTTTCTGGATCACATCGACAACAACCAGAAGAACAACCAAACAATTCTACAAAACCAATATCTTGGAACATTTCTTGTTCTAGTATTACTCACAGAAAGAAAAAAAAAACAACACTTTCCCAACTTCCCATGAATGCTTTTCACTTTTATCTCAGACGCATTCAATCCTTAATCCCCCGTCCTCTCTCCCTCTCTCTCTCTCTCTCTCTCTCAAGTTTCACACAGACCCAGGAGCACAGAAAAACACCTGTAAAACATAGAAGTTTTCTTACACTATATGTGCAATCAATATTTAGAAGCATAATCTAGAACCATAGAACACTGTAATAGTAATAATTCTAAATGTTGGTTATACATATTAATTGTACTTTAACATATCCAAATGTTAGTTACACATATTTAGTTACACACTGATTGATTACACTTTATATTATTATTATTATTGTTATTATTATTATTATTATCATCATCATCCTTTCTTGTGTATATTGAAGCACTTTGAAATTGTGTGTGTGAGAGAGAGAGAGAGAGACGTGGCTTTCTACCAATAAGCGCTTCAGCCTGATCACGTGACCGTGGTTCCCGCCACTACGTCCGGTTTCCGGGCCCGGTCTACTTCCTTTCCGCCTGCACGCGCTCTGTGGTGAACACGTTACCCCACTGCTCTCCGTGAAGTGAGTGTTCAGATAAAGTTGTATTTTGTTTGAAAATATGAAATAAAGTCAGTTTGTTTGTTTTGTGTGTGTGTGTGTAGAATTACTCTGTGAGACTGTGAAGTCGAGCTGAATTTACACAAAAAAAACGGCAGTTATATTTTTCGCGTTAGCTGTAAGCTTCAGGCTAGCTCCTGCTGCTGTGTTGTAGATCAGTACAGGGTTTATGTAAAAAAATTTTTTTTAAAAAACCGGCTAATGTTTGCGGAATATATATGTGTGTGTGTGTATGTATATATATATATATCTATATCTCTATATATATATATATATATATATATATCTCTATGGACCTTTACAACAAAATTAATCCCTAAAATTGAATTACATTTCGAGTAAGAAGGTTTCAGAAGTTGTTTTTTTTTTTAACTTTCAGAAGCATTAATTAAAAAACAAAAACTTCTGAAACCCTCTTACTCGAAATGTTATTCAATTTTAGGGATTAATTTTGTTGTAAAGATCTATATATATACACATACACACTTAATGCTCAGATGTTAGTCTTCAAATCTAAAACACAGCTGTGTGTATATATATATATATATATATATATATATATATAAATAAAACACATAAAATAATAATCAAGCATACACACTTGCATACAAAGATAAGTTATGGTCCTACAGTTTTATCTTCCAGCTTGTCTCGTCATAGATTACGTTTACACAGACAGCAGTAATCTAATCATTGACCTTATTCTGAATAAGACAATATTCTGATTAAGGTGTGTACGTGTCTGCAATTTCCTTCAATAATCCACATGTTTTCATTCGATTTGTGTTTACTTCGAGTATGACTTTAGTCGGATTAAGGTCATCAATAATCACTGTTTACATGCTAGTTTCGTCTTAATCGGGTTAACAGCGGATTATTGTTGTCCATGTAAACGTATGGAGTGTAGACAGATCCTGGGTGTGTGAGAGGAGCTATATAAATTAAACATTTGTTTAAATTAGTATTTTATTTCTTAATTAAGAATGGAAACACGTACGTTGGAGCCAGAATGTAGAAGAAGAGACATGCAGTGTATACATGGTTTGCATGAATGTGCTGTGATTTATGACCGGCTGTATGTCTTGGATTAAAAGATCTTTGCGTGTCTTATTTTATTAAATGAAGGATGCGTTACGTAGCTGCTTACCTGCTGTCTGCCCTCGGGGGCAAAGAGAACCCTACTGGCAGCGACATCAAGAAGATCCTGGAGAGCGTCGGCATCGAGGCTGACGAGACCCGCATGCAGAAGGTGAGCTGAGGGGAGAATAAAAATGACCCTTCTGGGTCTTTAAAAGTGATTCTGTTGCTGGAGATTCCTATCGTATTACACTTAAACTTATACCACAGTGTGGCTCTCGGGTTCTTGAATCTGGTCAGAAGGTGTGTGTTATTTCTGTATAATGGCACGACTCATACAGTAGGTTTATATCAATGTGCTCGTTTGAATACGTTATCGTTTCTATAGTAACAGCTGATCACAGGATCTGTGCGGCAGACATGCTGCATAAATGGATTTAAAAAGGGAATATATTGAACATTTACGGAAGGCGTGTCCAGTGTCTGCGCCTTCTCTCTCGTTCCGGTTCCTTAAAACATCAGAGATGCATTCACGAGCCAGAGCCCAAATGTGTCCTTTTGTGCTTCGTGTTGTCATAAAAATAAAATTTTTAACCCTATTTTCACAGGTCGTGTCAGAACTCAGTGGCAAATCAGTCGAGGATGTGATTGCTCAAGGTGAGTCTCTGTCCAAATGCTTTAAGCTGCCATCAATAAATGTCTTTTACATAAAGGGATGTTTGCTAAGGGCCCTCTATTATTTCTTTTGTCCCTACGAGGGAGCAGCGACTTAACGTCGGGAAACCCCGAACACGTTTAAATCGCATCCTTGCGTTAATGCACTGTGGTTTTTTAATCTGCGTTCTCATTTTCTCTGTCAGGTTACAGTAAACTGGCCAGCGTGCCAGCTGGTGGCGCGGTTGCGGTGGCGGCGTCCGGTGCTCCCGCTGCTGGAGGAGCCGCAGCTCCTGCAGGTTAGTGGCTCTCCTGCACACCTGACGTTTTATACACTGCGTTGTCAAGACAAAATCTTGCAGCAGAGCTGGGGTGTCTGAGTGTTCAGTAGCTCAGTGTTCTCCTACTGTACTTTTTCAGCTGCAGCTGAGGAGAAGAAGGAGGAGAAGAAAGAGGAGTCCGAAGAATCTGACGACGACATGGGATTCGGACTTTTTGACTAAATTACCGTGTAATTCGGGACCAAAATAAAAAGTGTTTGTTTAAAAAAATTTTTTTTTTTAAGAATCTGTCATTTGTCATAAAATTTGGTATGAGTGAAATGTAGAGGACAAGTAATAACCTTGAGTTATTTGTTAATTTTACATTTATTCACTTATATGACTTGGGTTTTATTACCTGACGATATAATGAGTGGAACATCTTGGACTATGTAAAGCCAAATTAAGTTAAATACAGGTCAGCAAAGTATGAAAGTTTTATTAGGTATTTTAAAATGGGAATATTGTTCATTGATCTGGTTTAAAGAAGATTTTTCCATGCTGTCGATACACAAAAGTAGGAAATCTATCTTAAATAGTGTGACAAATTTGCACCAAACAAATGAAATAAATTTTATGTTAGTTCTGGGAATCGGGGTGGGTCTTTATCAAGTTCCTTTACACCAGGGGTGTCAGACGTACGGCCCGCTAGGGGGTTCAATCTAAGTTAAATCTAAATTATCCGCTAGGGGCGCACTGTTTTAGTCAGAGTAGAAGACGCGGCACATCTCTGGGACTCAGGCCGAACAGCAGATGGCAGCAATGCGCCTTCTGCTGTTTTCTACTCGTCCCCACACCCTCATTAGCCAAAATGTCTTTGTCAAAAAGGAGAAAAGTGGATACAGAGTGTAGAGTTTTCAAAAAAAAAAAAATGGACCACTTCCTATTTATTCACAGAGATGAATGGGTAATAGTTTAAAAATGTGCAGTTTAATGTTAGCCAACAGCTTCACTACAAAAGAGTTTGGTTTGGTGGAATCCTATTGTTCATGTAATGCCATAAATTTTAAAGTGCAGTACTATATTTGTCAGTTCCAAATACCTGTGAAGTTTTTTGCATTTGTACAAACACTGTGACCAGTTGTAATGCACACATGTAAATGATAATCAGAAGCAAATTGCATGTTTGTCTTAAGAAATCTGAGGTTCATGATATGTTTTGATGATATTTCATTAAATATGAAGATTTTCCTAATGTACTTGTACTTGTTTGCATGAAAACAAAGGGAAAACATGGACTTATTGTTATTTATAGGTAATTATGCTGTGATTTTACTGGCCCGGCCCACTTGACATCTAATTAGGCTATGTGGTCCCTGAACTAAAATGAGTTTGACACCCCTGCTTTACACAATGGAAAATCAATTCAATTGATTGAAGTTCAGTTCTACTTTCTTGTCCACAGTAGTGGACTTTATTGTCTGCTTCTGAGGAACATTTAAAGTAGGAACCTGTTCATAGTTGCTAGTAGAATGAGGCATTAGTATGTATAGCGTTTTTAACAGTGGACATTGTTCTGTGTGACACTGGACGCAGAAGCTATAAATCATTATTCTTCTCCAGCTGTGTATTATAAAGCCAGATGGTCCTAAGTGTACGGAAGCTTTTGCTCAAGTCTTTTTGGGTAACAACTTAGCACAGCCTAATATAGCATTCTGATGATGTATTCTTAAAGCGTAATGAAACACTAAACTACATTTTCAGAGATTTTAACAGAGGTGTTCGTATCTCACATCATGAAAGACAATCTTAGCATACGTTACTTTTTTAATTGTAGGAGAAAACTCATTAATTTTGAGCATTTTTCCCACTATTTTCGTCTTCCTGGTTTAAAATCTTGGTCACAGGAAGTGACTTGGCAATGTACTATAGTACTTCGATGAATTGGCATGACTCATAATTATTCATGAGCCTGCGTGTTCTTATCCTATGAGAAGATGCTGTCGCTTAATTATTCATAACAGCACGTGATGCTTTCGTAGAATCTTTTTCGTTAGTAGCTGAGAGGGGCATTCAAATGGGTCGCAGGTGTTTGTTTCAATGGTGTAAGAGTTCGAGTGTGTTTTCTCGTGAGAGCTATGAGAATTGGAGAAAGGTGGACTTCAGACTTGCTCATCAAAGCAGTTTGCTTTTACACAATGATGCGGTACTCAGTCCCGAGGACTTTTCTATCCCTTCAAATGAGGTGTGTGTCTAATTTTAACTGACAGTTTTACTTGCCTTTTGAGCTAATTAAACCGCCACGCCCACTCCCCCTCTATTCTTCGCACAGCCAACCACGCTAATTTAATCTGCATTTTTCAAAAACACTGAGAGGTAGACTTGAGCTGAAAGAGGGAGGTTTCATGACCCTTTAAACAATTATTTACAGCAGTGTTACAAACTGATACCGTTTTATTTATACAATACCACTAGATGGCAGATCAAACTATTTCTTTTTCAGCCTGCATACACAAGATCCCATCTGAGACCAGCAACAACATAGTATAAAGACACTCAAGAAGACATTCCTCACACCATTACACCACCACCATCAGCCGGAACTGTCGATCCACCACAAGCTGGGTTGTGCTCCCTTGTTGGACTGGGAGAAGCAACGCTTACTGGAATAATAACAAATCACTTTAATGGTTAATAGAACACTAGAGATTGGCACCCTGTCCTGGGTGTACCCTGCCTTGTGCCCGATGCTCCCCGGGGATAGGCTCCAGGTTCCCCATGACCCTGAAAAGGGTAAGCGGTATAGACGATGGATGTATGGATGGAGAACACTAGAGATGATTTATATCTGTTTCTACAAACAGCCACAGATGAATGTGGAATGCATTGTGGAACAAGTGTGAACACAATATATGGACGTTTTATTTATACAATATATGGACGTTTACACAATATATGTACGTTTTATTTATCTGTATAGAAAATCTGTTTTTTGTTTTTCTTTACTCTTCCAAATCAGAGTAGAGCTGAAAAGTGGAAGTGAATCTGCATTTCTGATCAGAACATGCGCTTGCACAGCTGAGAGGATTGTTTTGGGTTTTTTTTTTTTAGATGTTGCTCCCAAAATAGAGGTGGTTTTATGATTTCATAAAGTGCAGGTGTGTTTAAAACAAAAAAAAAAAAAAAAAAAAACGGTACAGTGAACAAGGGTGAAAACCTAATTTAACTGAATCATTCTGAGAGTCAGTATATAATGTCAAACTGAATTGATTTGGATTAAGTCCATTTCGCTGTAGCTATCAGAAAACGTGGTCGAAGCGTGATATTCACGGTGTGAGATAAAGGTTTTAGACATTTTTAAGCAGACTTGTTTTTTAAACTGGCTCCTTTCCTAACACGATGTTTTCAGGCAGACCCCAAGGTAGTACTGGAAAGTAAATACAAATATTCCCATGATGTTTTACTAAAATAAAATGTAGGATTTCTTAAAGTTGAAGCGTCAAGATATGTTATATGTTTCTTGGTCGTTTGCCAGAATTCAACCACAGTGACATCTGACAGGTTTACTTCCTCCTTCCTCTGCTCCGTGTTCACTATCACAGACAGCCATTTGGGCTTTCATTTTTTACTTTAATGGTTGAAGGGTTTTATTTTCTGTGTGTCTAATCTCCAGGACACTCATGCTCAGCTTTACTCTCAGTGGTTTTGTATGAAAATGCCAATCAATCATTTCCACAGCAATCAGCTTCCCTGTAACAACAACTACACAGGCCCTCTCTACATAAGACATTTAAAAAAAAAACAAAAAAAAAACATAAATACCCAAGGATGGTCAGGAGTATATTTGGTCTCAAGGCCAAATCATATGACTCAATATAAGTTTCAAGATGTGTCAATAATCTGCTGACTATTTGGAATGACTATGTTGATGGTCAAAGAGAGAAATTATACTGGCAGAGTTCTGAGAAGAAGTTATAGCCATGTCCTTAATTCAGTCTAAGCAGGATTTCAGGATGCCATGCCCAGTTAAAAAAAAAAACAAAAAACAACAACAATTTGAATACTTAATATCCACTTGTCTGTTTAAAATAAATAAATAAATAAATAAACCTTGTTCGTGTACATGTGTACTCATAATTGAAGATTAGTTTTATTCCACCGCTAGTATCTCAGTCTAATCTCATCTTGAGTCTTGGGGAATTTACCGCATTACAGTTTCCTCATTCTTCTGTTCATGAGATGTGTAACATTACCTTGCGAGGACACAAGCGCAGGCAGAGCAACAGCAGGGAGACGCAGAATTCACCGGCGTGAGAAGTCTGTGACGACTGACACTGTCCAGTTAACGTAGCGTAAACAATCCAAAAGGGGTAATCCAGAGAATTGTGGTCAGGTACAAGAAAAGAATCCGTGAACCAGGGAAATCCGATACGTAAACAAAAGGCTTGGTAGAACGACAGCGTTGAAGACACTGAGCGTTTACTTCGCGCCGAGCTGTTGTTAACGAGGTCTTATATAACCTTGGGCGAAGCACAGGTGTTCGCAATCAGTACTCCGGCGAACTTGAGCGCAGGCGCGGCTGGGAAATGTAGTTCTCGTCGGCGCTGCAGCCGCGAGTTCGCTGTGGCGTAACAGAGCCCCCCCAAAGGGCTCACTCCGGGAGCCGAACTCCTCCGAGGTCTTCCTCTCCTCCGGAGTCCCGGTCGCTCTGTGTGAGCAGCATGAAAGTCCTCGTGCAAGTGTGCGTCCAGAATGTCCCGGGATGGGATCCAGCACTGCTCCTCTGGGCCGTAACCCTCCCAGTCTACCAGATACTCGAGTCCTCCTCTCCTATGTCTGGAGTCCAAGATCTCGCGGACGCGGTAGGCTGGGCGGCCCTCAATCTCTAGTGGTTCCGGTGGAGAGTCCTCCGGAACCGCTGTGGCCAAGGGACCCGGTGTCACCGGCTTGAGGAGAGAGACATGGAACGATGGGGCGATGCGGCTGTGCTTGGGTAGGTCCAGGCGGTACATGACCTCGTTAATCTGCTTCAGGATCCGGAAGGCGCCGATATACTTGGGTCTCAGTTTCCTACTCAGGAGTGGCGACTTCAGGTCTCTCGTGGAAAGCCACACCCTGTCCCCGGGTTGATAGTTGGGGTGACTCCTGCGGCGCCTGTCCGCCTTTTGTTTGGCGATGCGGGAGGCCTGCACCAACTGTTGATGGGCGCGTTCCCAGACCTGTTCACTCTGGTGGAACCACTCATCTACTGCTGGTGAATTAGTAGGGGAGGCGTTCCAGGGACACAAAGGCGGCTGATAACCTAAGACACACTGGAAAGGGGTGAGCTGGGTGGCGGAGTGTCGTAGGGAGTTTTGTGCATATTCGGCCCACGGGAGGAAGTGACTCCAGTTCTCCGGTTTGGTGGCGCAAAATGTTCGGAGGAATCGTATGACTTCTTGATTCACCCGTTCTGACTGTCCGTTAGCCTGGGGGTGATAACTGGACGTAAGGTTAACGATGACTCCCATCTTCTCCAAAAAACTGGCCCGCACTCGAGACGTGAATTGCGGCCCCCTGTTGCTCACGATCTCCTCTGGAATGCCGAAGTATTGGAAAACATGTTGGAACAGTAATTCGGCTGTGGCAAAGGCCGATGGAAGCGCCAGCAGTGGAATCAGGCGTAGCGATTTGGAAAACCGATCCACGACCACCAGTATCACCGTGTTACCTCAAGACTCCGGCAGATCTGTGATGAAGTCCAGAGCCAGATGCAACCATAGGCGTACGGGTATGGGACATATACCAACTTCCCGGCTAGTAGGGCACGCGGCACCTTCGACTGAGCACAGGTGGAACATGAGGACACGACGCACTGCACCTCCCTGGACATGTGGGGCCACCAATATTTCTCGGCCAGCATTTGGTAAGTGCGACGAGCTCCTGGATGCCCCGTCGCGAGTGTGGGTCCAGGTGACAAGTTCCAAACAGTAGCGCGTGGGCACGAATTGTCTCCCGGGAGGACAGGCTGTTGGAACTAGTGATCTGGGGAAGCGAGCTAAGGCTTGATCTAGAACCCACTCTATGCTGCCAACAATACTGGAGGGGGGCACGATATACTCATCGTGGTTTGCTCGACGTTCAGGAGAGTGTATTCGGGACAGAGCATCGGCCTTCGAGTTCTTTGTTCCCGGCCTGTATGACAGAGTGAACTGGAACCGGGAAAAGAACAGAAACCAGCGTGCTTGGTGGGGCGTGAGCCGCTTGGCGGTTCTCAAGTATTCTAAATTTTAATGGTCAGTGTAAATCATGAACGGATGGTCGGCCCCCTCCAACCAGTGTCTCCACTCCTCTAGGGCCAACTTGACGGCCAGGAGTTCACGGTTCCCCACATCATAATTTCGTTCAGCGGGCGACAGTTTTTGTGAGAAGAAGGTCACGGGGTGCAACTTGGGTCTGTCCCCGAACCGCTGGGACAGTATGGCCCCCATTCCCGTCTCAGACGCGTCAACCTCCACGACGAACGGTCGTGAGGGATCCGGATGTCGGAGGATGGGGGCCATAGTGAATGCCCGCTTAAGCTTATCCAGAGACCCCCGGGTGTCGGGGTCCCAACGGAGTCGCCGAGGCTTACCCCACAGGAGGGACGTCAGGGGTTGTGCTATTTTACTGAACTCCTGGATGAATCGCTGATAAAAGTTCGCACAGCCAAGGAAACATTGCAATTCCTTGATGGTTCGGGGAGTGGGCCACTCCACCACCGCCTGAACCTTGCGTTTGTCCATGGCGACCCCTTCCGGACTAATGACATACCCCAAGAAAGAGATGGTGCGCTGGTGGAACTCGCACTTCTCTGCCTTCACGTATAGCTGATACTGCAGCAGGTGGTGCAACACCTGACGGACATGCCTGGTATGTTCTTCATAGGATGTCGAATACACTAGGATGTCATCGATGTAGGCCACGATGCACCGCCCCAGCATGTCCCTCAGGATGTCATTGATCAGTTTCTGGAAAAATGAGGGAGCGTTAGCGAGCCCATACGGCATGACCAGGTACTCGTAGTGCCCTGAGGTGGTGATAAAGGCCGTCTTCTACTTGTCTCCCTCCCTGATGTGGATCAGGTTGTAAGCACTGCGTAAGTCTAATTTCATGAAAAAGGTCGTGGACCTTAGCTGTTCCAGGGCTGCGGGTACTAGAGGCAGGGGATAACGGTACTTCACTGTCACCTGGTTGAGACCCCGATAATCGATGCATGGTCGAAGGCCCCCTCCCTTCTTTTCTACAAAAAAAGAACCCAGTGGACGCGGGAGATGTAGACGGCCAAATATACCCCTGTTGGAGAGCCTCCTGAATGT
This sequence comes from Ictalurus furcatus, assembly GCF_023375685.1. Lineage (NCBI taxonomy): Eukaryota > Metazoa > Chordata > Actinopteri > Siluriformes > Ictaluridae > Ictalurus > Ictalurus furcatus. The sequence continues at coordinate 1,323,239 of NC_071264.1, read as the reverse complement.
ATTCCTCCATGGCCCGATGTTCAGCTTGGGAGAGTGGGTACATTCGGCCCCGCGGTGGGCTAGCTCTGGGTAAGGAGGTCTATGGCACAGTCGGAGGGCCTGTGTGGTGGTAAGCCGCTCGCCCTTTCCTTGCTAAATACCTCACTGAGGTCACGATATTCTGGCGGGGGACGGTGACAGGGACAGGAGACAGGGGACTCTCCACCATCATGGTGGCCACGGGAACCATAGGGCCAGTGAAGGAGTGTCATAGACAGTATGGGGACCACTTGGTAACCTGCTTGTCCGCCCATGATAACTGAGGGTTGTAGCGTTCGAGCTAGGGCAGGCTGAGAATGATGGGGTGCCTGGTGGAAAAGTGACGTACAGGACGAGGGTCTCGTGGTGAAGGGCACTAATTTGTAGGCTGATCGGAGCTGTGCAGTGTGATATGAACCGCCCCCTATTGGGGACCCGTCGATCGATTGAACCTCCCGACGTTGGAGTAGGGGCCGTATAGGGAGGCCGAGAGTCTGCGCCGTTCTCTCATCTACGAAATTCTCGGCCACTCCGGAGTCGATGAGCGCTGCAAGGACAACAGACTAACCTGAATATCTGATCACCACAGGCAAGACAAAGACATGAGAGTTAAAAAACTGGATTGGACTCACCCAGGAATGATGAGGTTGGCTGGCTGTGCTCCCCTCAGTTGACCGTGGCCTCCTATGTGGACACTGGCGAACGGCGTGGGTGATCTTGCCGCAGTAGAAGCACCACGACTCTCTACGTCATCTCTCTCTCTCCTCCTCCCAGATTCGGGTGCGGCCGAGCTGCATGGGTTCCTCTGGCAGAGCTGGCTCGGGTGGAAGGGTGCTCCACCGTGCGGGGCGGTTCGTACGGCGTAGACAATCCAACCGTACTGCCAGGTTGATGAGGTCATTGAGGGTCAGCTGTTCACCCCGGCACGCCAGCTCCCGAACCAGCTCGGGGTTGAGGCCCCTGACGGAACGCGGTTTTCAACACCGGCTCATTCCATCCGCTTCTTGCAGCGATGGTGCAGAACTCCAATGCATAGTCTACCATGTCACATGAGCCCTGCGTGATCGCCAGGAGTTCCCGGCCGGTCTCCCAGCCATCAGGGGAATGGTCAAAGGCGCGTTGGAATCGGGAGAAGAGGTCCGATAATGATGGTCTTTTCCCACCTCCTCGCTCCCACTCTGCCGTAGCCCATTCCAGGGCGCTTCCGATGAGTAGCTCTGCAGTATGTAGCCCTTGCATTGCCGTGGCTCACCAGTGTAGCGCTCCGGTGTGGGTAATGGCGGACAGTGTACCACCGGCGCGGCTGGGACCGGCACCACTGGCACTGGTGGGACATATGCATGAGAAAACGCTGGAGGAGGGACATTAGCAGCGGGGGGGGACGCAGTTTGACCCCCGGAAGCGCTTAGGCGCTCCAATCTCTGGGTCAAGTATACTATCTGAGCCTGCTGCGCATTTATCGCTCGGTTTTGCTCGTAATAGGCGCTTTGCCAGTCCGGGGTACCCGCTGCCTCCATAGTAGGCGAAGTAATCTGTAACGTTACCTTGCGAGGAGACAAGCGCGAGCAGAGCAGCAGCAGGGAGACGCGGAATTCACCGGCGTGAGAAGTCTGTGACGACTGACACTGTCCAGTTAACGTAGCGTAAACAATCCAAAAGGGCTAATCCAGAGAATTGTGGTCAGGTACAAGAAAAGAATCCGTGAACCAGGGAAATCCGATACGTAAACAAAAGGCTTGGTAGAACGACAGCGTTGAAGACACTGAGCGTTTACTTCGCGCCGAGCTGTTGTTAACGAGGTCTTATATAACCTTGGGCAAAGCACAGGTGTTGGCAATCAGTACTCCGGTGAACTCGAGTGCAGGCGCGGCTGGGAAGTGTAGTTCTCGTCGGCGCTGCAGCCACGAGTTCGCCGTGGCATAACAAGATGAAAGTGTGTGTTAGATGACGAGGTTTATGGTCATATACTGCCATCAAAATCTCTTTCATTTTAACATTCATAATGATAAAAAAATTAATAATGCAAGACTGAAGAGGTGCCATGTTAGCTCATGGCTCAGATATGTTCTAGTAACAGGATCTTATGGGGTTTTTTTCAGCTTGGACACTTGGGTTTGTAAATATCATTAAGCCCTGAAATATCATTTCCTGAGTGATATTTGCTGGCTTAATTAGACAATGGCATAAATGTGTGTTTTGGCTCAGTTTCCAATAACCTGGTTTTGAGGGGATCTCCTGTGCACAGCCCTTTTCAAGTCATTCTGCAGACTTTCGATAGAATAGCGTTTCCTTCGTTGACTCGGATTTGTGATCATCTTCCGCTGTATAACAGAGGCCTGCATTTGGAGCGATCCATGAATCTATCTTGACTAGAGTCCCATTCCAAGCTGAAGAGAAGCAGTCACATAGCATGACGCTGCCACCACTTTGCTTCACCATGAGTATGGATTTCTTTAAATGATAAGCTTTTAGATCCTTTTTTTTTTTTTAGAATTATGGCCAAAAAGTTCTACCGGTTCTTTGCCATATATTCCTTTACCTTCTTTAATGTTGTCGTAGGTCTCTTGACAGCCTCCCTGATACGTTTTCTTCTTGTCCTTTCTTCTATTTTGAGGGGACGTCCTGGTCTTGGTAGTGTCAGTGCAGTGCCCCATTTTCTCCACTTGATGATGGCCTTCACGGTGTTCCATGATACAGCTAATGAAATTCTTTTATACCCCATTCTTTCTACAAGATCCCGTATATGCTTTAATAAAAATTTTAAAAAAGCTCTTTTTGAGGACTATGACTTCAGCAAACACATGAAACCCAGAAGATTTTTATGTTTTTATTTGACAGGGGTATGATAATTACTTTTGAAAATGAAGTTTGAACATGATTGGTTCATTTTGAGGACAGTCACATGCCCCATTATAAAACCATTCACTACACCTTAAAAAGGTGTATTCTTTTTCTTTTCTTTTTTTTTTCTTTTTTTTTTTACAGCCACTATAAAGTCACAAAGATAACACCTTTCCCCGCTGTACAAGTTCTGTTTTTTAAAAAGTAGCGTTATTCCTCAAATTTCACATGCAAGAACAAAGAAAAGCCTTACAGAAATAATCTCTAGACATGTTAAAGGCATGTCAAAACATCTTTTAATCGCTTACGCAAATGTGTGTTAATAAAAGCCTGTGTGCAAATGTGTTTTGTGAAAGGCTACTGCGATGACCTTCGGGTGAGTCACTGTGACGGTGGGAAGAGAAAGGGGCAAAAGAGTTTAGGCAGCACTCAACATCACAATAATATGAAGAACAACAATTTCAGTGTATGCAGGAAATTTCCAAAGAAATCACATGCTTTATGTAACCGAGAATACACACATACACATTACGTCTGCTCAGTTCTCCTGCCTGTTCTCACTTTTCAGCTGTATTTCCCCTCAAAATGTCCACAACACACTCATGCACTCTTCTGAACAGCATGACTTGCGCACAGTCTGAGTCACACTGAACAACATTACGCAACAGTGGATAAGTCCTCTTCTAGTCAAAGCTGGAATTCCTTCTGTTTCTTCACATCCACAATTCCTTCCTTAATTACACTCCACTGTTGGAGCCAACGTACATGGATGTAGACACATACTTCTATTGCACACATTGTGGTTTATGACCATGAAATTCTGAACGTAGAACCCATTCAGCGTGTAATTCTGAGCGATCATGTGTGGAGCTCAAGCATGACACGCAGTGACACTAAGTGCTCGGATATATCTGCAGCAGCTGCTCGACACGGACACAACGTGCTTCATATGGGCTTTACCGCCATTAAAAGTAACACAAACACACACCTTGGGCAAATTCACCTTGTACGTATATCAGAATTTAGCTGTGTGCCAGTAAAGGCTATACATCACGCTATATTCCTTTCTTTTAGAGGAGGCTAGAAGAATAGCTCATTCTTGTGACAGAACACTGTGTGAGTGTACCTGTGTGAGATGACAGTTCCATAATCCTGTTCTTAGAGTTTGCAATTGATGCTCATGTAGTAGTCGTAAAAAATGGTATTATGCTTATAATTACAAACCATGCTCAGAATAAATTGAATAAAATATTCAATTTAAAATGCATACATGCCTACAGTATCAGGACATCATGCCACATGCATAAATACATGATATGACTGTGAGTTGGCCCGATGTGTCATTATGGCACAAGGATACACATCATAACCAGTTATTAGATCCAGACCTCTTATTAATCCTAAGGTATTATAGGAAGGACTGCTGTCATCCAGTCTAGACAGTCTAGTGAGACAAAACCCGAACCCTAGTATTTATTTATTTATTTATTTATTTATTCATTTTAAATTTCTAAAACCCACATTCTGTCACATAAGGAATAACATTTTACTGCGTTATGGTACGACACTACAGTTGATTAGGGTATTTCTTGTTTTTAAGCAATAGATATCACAATCTTTGGCAGTATTAAAAATGTATTTCACTGTAAAGATACTCTCAAGAGAAAGACTTTTACAGAAATGTTTATAGTTACATAATTTCCTTACAATGCAATTAATCCATAAGCCAGGCTTTGTAGTGATGTGTGTGTGTTTTTGTTTTTTTTTTGTTTTTGTTTTTTTTTTGGGGGGGGGGGGGGGGGGGTCAAGAGCTGCCGCTTTTATAAAATGGTGACACAAAGCAATATGCTAATATCCAGTGTTCACAAAGATAATACAGCGGACAAAAGCAATGTTGTTGTTTTTTTTTTTTTATCTGATAATCATTTATTTTTATTGCCATCACTATTGTTTAAAAGAAGACTTTTTAGAGATGCACTGAGGTGACTAAATTGTCATTTCTACTTGTATTGCCTTACATAAATTATTTTTTTAGTACCATAACAGTGTTTCAAATGAACCATGAAAGCGATCAGTGCATATAAACATTTGATGTATTTTTGCACAGTCACTCTGGGTTTATTACTCACTCCCAGATGATCCAAACAGCTGTAAAGGATCGTGTAACTATGGTTGCACTAGTCACTTTTTTTTTTTTTTTTTTTTGCTCAATAATCTACTGATCATCACATTATTAACATTATGTAATGTGTTTTTTTTTTTATCGTTGTTTGTATGTTACAGTATACTTTATTCCTATTTCTAGAGTAAATTGTGAATGTTTTGCTTGGTTTGTTTAGTTGGGTGTCAGTTCTTGGAACCTGGGATTGTATTCCAAAGAAGACTGTAAATGCTGACATTTTGAAGCGTCCACAATAGCAATGTCATCATTCCAAAAGCACAATTTGTTCTTTCATCTTACTGAACATTTACACTAAGATGAGTTGAAATGTTTCAGTGCGTAGTGCATTCTCTCTCTCTGTCTGTCTCTCTGTGTGTGTGTGTGTGTGTGTGTGTGTGTGTGTGTGTGTGTATATGTATTGACAGCAACATGAGGTGAGACATAATTTCCACCAGGACTGCCAGGCCACCATCAACCTGGAACTGTACACCTCCTACATATACCTGTCCATGACTCGAGTCTCAGAGGCAGACCTTCTTATAAGAAAACAGACCTGAGAGTACAAATTTAAAAATGTGGATATAGACTTTTGATCTCTTGGATCTATTAAATGGTTGACGATTAGGCCTATTTGTTTGTTGTTTTGTTTACAACAATGATTTTGGCCTTTAATGTCTGAATTAAATGTTGTAACGTGTTTTGTTCCACTCTTTAACTTTATGGCAAAAACAAATCCAACTTTTCTGCTATTTTAAAAAATGTCAAAATAACAATTTCCAACTGCTCCAGCTAACCGTCTTGCTAGTTTACACCGCCTGGCGCTAATAAACAAACCCACTGGATAGAAACAAGACTCCTCCCTGCGTCGTTTGCGTCATGCATATGTGCACTCTGTACTCGCATCTGATTGGCTTGTAGAAAGAAAGCACCTCCTGCGTCATGAATATGCATGAGCATCGCTAACAAAATCCGCTGCGTAACGGCTCAAAGTCAAATCGACTATCATTCACGGACAGAGAGAAGGTTCTCCGCTTCAACAGTGCTTGAACGGCAACCTTAGCTTCTGTCTTTCATCGCAATCACTTCTTTTAATTCTGATCAGTTTCAGCGCGGAGAAATTACTTAATCGTTAAAGTATTTAGCTTACATCGCTGAACAAAGCCATAAACCTTCCGCTTGAAGCCGTCCAGCATAGCTAAACTACAAAGCTAAACCGACGAAGGTAAGTGTGTTTTTTTTTCCACCCTTTGTTGTCTTTTCTATTATTGTTGTTGACAAAATACTTATTAGACATATAACAAGAATTGACAATACTACGCCACGCGAAAAAATTTGTCCACGCGTATTCCGGGAAATCCTCCTTCCTGCGCAAGGATTGGCGGTTTGCATAAAGGCGGTTTTGTGATTGGGTGCCGAGCGGGGGCGGGCTACAACACGCCAATCGTAGCGCAGAAACGAGAATAGAATCAGCCAGTCCTTGCGCAGAGGGTGGAGTTTATCAGAATACGGTTAGGGTAATAATAAAAAAAAAACGACTGTTTGTGTACGTGCTTGTGAGTTAGGCCGCTAAGAACAGTAATTACGTAACTTAAAAAAAAAAAAAAAAAAAAAGAAAATCCATGTTTTTGACGCGTGAGTGAAAGTGTGATGGTTCTAACACGGAGATACGAAACTGAACTGTAGTTTTAGGCAGATTTGTAGTGTTAAATAACGTTATGGGGCTGTAGCAAAGGCCGCATTGCGGGTGTGTGGGCGCGCGCTAACGGTGGCTTAACAATAAGGTTGTTTGTTTGTTTGTTTGTTTGTTTGTTTGTTTGTAGGGACACGGTGTTGAACTAAATTCTACACTGCTTCTAACTCTTTCTTTCTTTTTTAATCACTCGTACAGCTTGAGAACACGGAACCGAGTTATAGAGTCTGTGTTTTAATAATGCATTAAATTAACACCAAACATCTATTATTGTGTGTGTGTGTGTGTGTGTGTGTGGATCTGTTAATAAACCACTGGAGTTCTGCCATGATCCCAGCTTTCATGGTCCTGTGACAGTCAAGCGTATGAAAAACACTTTGCAGGTTGTCTGACCAGAGAAACCTAAACTACAGCGTAGCAGAAAGTGATATCTGAGGAACCCAGGAGGCTGTGTTGGCCTCATGATTGCTTCCTGATAAGAGCGGCAGAAAAGCTGTGTCGCCCTGTAGAGCCGTAAAACAAGCTCGTGAGACTCTTGTTAATTGTTTTCCAGGCATAGCGTCAGGTGTGAGTCCTAAATAAGAAACGGAGTCCACTCTGAATATCAGTGTGTTATAATCAGTACATCATCTTTAACAGGACAATATTTCTGTTGATAATATTGTGTCGATGCAGCGGTGCTTTAGTCTGTCCCGCTTACGCACCTCCTCATTTGTACACTCTGAGTCAACCGCAAAGGCTCTGAAGCTTCAATGTTAAATCAGATTTTTTTCCCCCTCCTGTTAAACGCCATTGTAATTGTGTTGCTCTGTGACATCAACACAATCCTATTTAATGACTTCAGGAAGGACTTGTCTTTTAAGCACAAAAACAAACCCATCGTTTTATCTTCTCGTTAAAAAGCGTCATTTGCAGAGCTGGTGGTTGTTTTTTGTTTTGTTTTTTCTTCTTCTTTGGAAATCAGCAGACCTGTGTCTAGCCATCATGCTACGTAACGTGAGCAGTAATGACTGGGTCACGCTACCTGTTTTTAATGGCTTTGAAAACTGCTATCAGAGCATGACTTTGCATGTAATGTCGCATCTCAGAGTACAGAATGAGTGTTTACAGGAAGGAACCAAACGTTCCTAACAAGATTGTGTTAAGTGCCTAGAACAGAATATGTAACGATGATTATTTTGAAGCCTCCACAATATCAAATCGTTATTCCAGAAGCACGGTTTATTTGTTAGTCTGACTGAACGTTTACACCAAGATGAGATGAAATGTTTCACAGTGTAGTGTGTTCTCTTGTGTAATCGATCTCGTGTATGCGCAGCAACATGAGCTCTCAGGTGAGACAGAATTTCCACCAGGACTGCGAGGCTGCCATCAACCGGCAAATCAACCTGGAGTTGTACGCCTCCTACGTCTACCTGTCCATGGTAAGTCTCTGAGTCATATTGTAAAGGGAGATAATGAAACACTAAAGTAAAGGTAAATCATTGTGTGAAACATATTTAATGTTTAACATCACATGGACTGGGGGGGTGAGTCGGACAGTAAATGTTTACCCCCTTCTTTAGACGGTTTAGATAACTAAAGAGAGTGTTTATTACCCAACCCATGGAGTGATCTATGATGGGAAGGAGCACTGAGTTCAGTGTGTAAATGAGCTTTGACTCCAAAGATTCTGTCCTGTCCCCATTTTAATCTCCTAACATTTTTTTTAAATCTAACCCCCCCCCCCAGTCATACTACTTTGACAGAGACGACCAGGCTCTGCACAACTTTGCCAAGTTTTTCCGCAAGCAGTCACATGAGGAGCGCGAGCATGCAGAGAAACTGATGAAAGTCCAGAACCAGAGGGGAGGAAGAATCTTCCTACAGGACATCAAGGTACATTGTATATGTGAATAATAATAATAAAAAAATTAAAAAGGAAGATGGATTTGTGGAAACTAAAAATGAACGTGTAAACAAGGTAACTTGTTTGTTTTTGTGATGGTTTTTTTATTTATTGTAAAAGGTTATGTTGAAGGTCAATTTGATCATACATCATATAACAGTGCAGAAGCAGGTCTATTACAGTGAGGGATCTGTTGGGGAGTGGCGTGAAGTGCAGATACTGACTGTTTGTCTTGGGTGGAGTTCTTATCATTCAGAGTCAGCAAAGCTCCAAGCTGTTTAAAACAGCCAGCAGGGTGAAGGAAGATAACATGATTTAAAAACAAAAGGGTTGAGGGGGGATAAAAACCTTATGTACATTTTTGCGTTTCTGCGTGACAGAAACCAGAGCGTGACGAGTGGGGCAGTGGTATGGAGGCTCTGGAGTGTGCACTACAGCTGGAGAAGAATGTTAACCAGTCCCTGTTGGACCTGCACAAGGTGGCCACCGATCACAACGACCCCCATGTAAGTGCGCGCGTACACACACTTCTTCAGGCAAATCATTCCAACTGTAACATTTTTTTCTCTCAAATTTGCTGCCGTCCTCGTGAGTGAACTGTCTTAAAATATAAAACTCTGCCTTTGCATTAAAGTCTTTGCTAATCAAGAAACAGTAAAGACTGAAAACGCGTATTGACTTTAAATGTGGCTTGACTGAATGTGACTCCCAGCATCGTTTCAAAATATTAGCACGCGAAATCTTAGATGTTTCCAATATCAAGAGTTTCTTTTGAGACTGCATTTAATAAATCAAGCAACTGCACATGTGGTCATGACCCCTAGCTTGGGGAAACCCTTGCACTAAAGATAGATGGATATGCTGTTGTGTTAAACACTAGTTGAACCCTCTAAACAAAGTATGAGGTCCGTTTTTAAAATGATGAACTGAATTATGAAATGAGGAAATCAAGTCTGCTGGGTTTTTGCCATGCTTGCCAACTTCCTTTACAAAGCATTACCATGCTGACATCTCTACCGTGTTGGATTTGTTTCACGTTCTTACCTGCTCTGAACAAAGGGCAAAAAGCCACCATTCAAAAGTTTCTGGAACTTTGGACATCCTACTAGTCACGTGACTTATCTCGAACAGTGAGTCATGGTTAAGCATGCACTTTCTCTCCCTTGTACATTTAATCTTCTCGTGTCTTTTCAGATGTGTGACTTCATTGAGGCACACTACCTGGACGAACAGGTGAAGTCCATTAAGGAGCTTTCTGACTGGGTCACTAACCTGCGCCGTATGGGAGCGCCTCAGAACGGCATGGCTGAATATCTGTTTGATAAACACACACTGGGCAGTGAGAGCAGCTAAATCCCTTCCAAGCCACCTTCAATTAGATACTGTCCTGCCAAAATTATTACTTTTTTCTCCCCCCCTGCCAGATGGTGGTCCAATTAGTGCTCAGTTTTCAGCTTCTTCCTGCTTCAACATGCATCCTGTTTGCTCCTTAGTGTCACTTATCTGTGTGATGTATTGCTGAAGGTGTAATTCCAATCAAATAAAAAAACTGCTGGATCCTGTCCATGTTGTGCTTTTTATTTATTTATTTATTTATTTATTTATTTTTTAAAGTCTTCATGTTTTGCTTGATGCATGCTGAGGCACTTAAAATATAAGGTTTTACTACACATATATCACAAGGGTTTGGTGAAGGATGCAGTAGTGTGACGTATGATCAAGAATACAATTTTTTTTTTTTTTTTTTTTTTTTTTTTTTTTAGTAAAACTTGATAGATCTCTCTCAAATTGTCTTCTCTGCTTATAACAGAAGGAAAATTTATTCCCTTAAGACCCTTTTTGCAGTGTTGGACAAGGACAAAGTGGTATTTGCTGATATTTAGGATTTGTGCTGCCTTTCTTTATATAGTGTAGATAATGGAGTTGGTGTTCGTGTCAGCATAGCTCACTTAAGTATGTGAGAACAGATTTTTAACTAAGTAGATTTTCTGCAAAGCAATTATTTAAAGAGTCATTTTCTTTTATTAAGTGAATAATTCCTACAATTGCAGTAGTTTTACTCAAGTCAGTGTGTTTTGTACTCCACTGCTTCTGCCATGTTGATTGGACTCCAGAAGAGATGAGCACAGTGAGTGCACCAGCTTTTACGCTCAGGAACTTGTGTTGTCTTGTGATTTTTGGTATTTAATCCAGTGCATGACTTGTGACCTTGAATTCAGCGTTACTCCTTTTGAAAGGTTTGCTTTGGTATATTTCTGTGAATGTGTTACATATTTGGAGGGATCACTTGGAGTGTCTGGTGTGGTTATTAGAAACTGTTGATTTTGTGGTTTGTAGGGGAGTTGGAGAAGTAAGTTGACTTTTTTGTTCCTTTTCTGTTGGTGTAGGAGAAGTTGTGAACATTAGGAAATAGAGGATTGTTTTGTTTTGTCTTGGTCTGGGTTATCCCCAAAGATTTTCCATGGTCACTGTGTCTTTTATTTTTTCATTTATTGTAAATACCATATATCATTTGTCCATAAAATTGCCTTTAGTGGTTTTTATACACATTCACAAGAAATACGTAGTTATATCATACAGTTTCAGTCAAACTGTCAAAGTAGTGTGTGTGTGTGTGTGTGTGTGTGTGTGCTGATTTATGGCCCCTGTCCTTCCCTGGCCGACATTCCTGCAGGTAAGCTAATTTATGACCAAGGGTGGGGGTAACCCTATTGAGTGCATCAGGGGGTCAATCTGGCTCCTGTGTGTCTGTGGTGGTGAGGGGTGTGTGGGGGGGGAATAGTCCCCCTCCCAACAAAGGTGTTTATGTTAATGAGTCTGGTTTTTTGGGGGGTGAAATACGTCTGAAAAGCATACCAATGGTTAATATTGGGCATGTGTTTGATTATTTCGTTTGTGTAAACACATTGTTAGAAAAGCATGATGTTTGAATGTGTACATATGAGTAGAATATTTGTTTGTGAAATAAATGACATGTTGATTACAATGTTGATTACATTTTTAGGGGGCATGGTTTTGCTTTTGAGTAAAAAGTTTAGGAGGTAAAGCGTTTTTTAAAAAAAGAATCTGTTTAAAGAATCGCACGTATTACATAACTTCTAAACATAAACCTTTAGGGGATAAAAAAAAGATTAAGAGTTGTTTAAAAAGAAATCCGTATTACTTGTCTTCCAAAAAAAAAACACCCACATAAAACCTGTAGGATGTAAAAATGGTTAAAAGAGCTGTTTAAAAAGAATAGCACGTCTTACATGACTTCTAAACAAAGATCCTTATGAGGAAAAATGTTAGTGTTGGCTAAAAAAATCGCCGTATTGTTTAAGCTAAGAAGTTTTTCCCTAGATGTCCTCCCTTCGCTGGGTTAAAGCGTTTAATGACGTTAAACCGAATCACATCTCTCTCTCTTTCTCTAAACCCCGCCCATACATACGTGTTTCAGACTCTCTCTCTCTCTCTCTCTCAACCACGCCCATATAAGTGTTTCATCGGTAGACAGCGCTTTCTGCCAAAGTGTCAATCGAAGTATTGTGCTAATTTATGATCTTTGTGTTTTTCTTGAAGGAGAGTTGTAGGTTGTCTAATTTATGGCCCTTTGTGTTTTTCCTGACCAAGAGTTTTATGACCAAGGGTGTGGTGTAATTCTATCAGCTTGTTAATGATAATGAGTTAGTGTCTGGGGGTATTAATGGCTTTTAAATATCGTCTTAAGACATTACGGTTAAATCACAGAAGATAGTCTGTAACTAACTGATATAATGGCTACTCCGAGAACTCCTAATATCTCTAGAAGACTGTCCTGCATCACACCTATAAGAGACTCTGATGAAAAGCGTGAGGAGTTAACTTTTGCTCCAAGAAAAAAAGAACAATGTGTTAGTTTGTTAAAAATTCTTTGTGGGGATGACATTGTAAAGGAGCTGCTGTTTAACCCTGGACAGGGCGTTACCAACTCCCGAGAACCTCTCTCAAGACCGCCCTCATGCTGCGATGATTAAAATGGGGTGGCATGTGTTACAGTGAACATGTATTACAAAGATGCCTCAAGATTCTGCATATGCCTGCTACAGCACCAACCCAGAAACAGCGCCGGCTCTGCCTGACGACAACGCAGCAACCCTAGAATCCCCGCCGCAAACATATGACAACAGCTGGCTAGATAATTTCTGCAAGGAATTAGGATATCACAACCTAAGTTTCCTCACAACTCCGTACGGAATCAGTGGCTTTTTAACTGGTGCCTCTGCCTACACCAGTATTGATGACACAGATGACTGTATTCGCTCTGACGCATTCAAAATTATAAAAGCGACAGTCGTGGTCCTTCTGGAACATCTAATCAACAAAAAACTGAAAGAACTCTGGGGTGCGAAGTGGATCATCAGAGTCAGTTTAGACTCTTGTGTCTGTTCAAACCTGACGCGTATTTCTTTGACAAATACTTTGAGGAACTATCACGTGATCTAGTCAAAACCGGACTTAAACATTTCATCGCTCAAGCTTTGAGTCGGTTTGGTTTGAGGGTTAACCCCCAGAGAATTCAAGGATCGGTGGATGCCGTTCTGCACGAGCTGCGGGACGAAGTATACATCGTGCAAAGGCTTAACGAGGTCACAGAGAAACTTGTGGATGTCAGCAGCGAGCAGATCGTCTATGACATGGACAGCTGGAAGGGGGTCACACCGACCGTTTGAGATGGGAAATACTTGTAGCAGTACAGGATTAGCAAAGAGTCTGCTTAAATGCCCTATTAGATGCGAGATGTCCAGTCTATTGTACAAATGCCTTATGGACTGTGCTGTAAAGGGATGCGATGTTGACCCGAGACATCTAACAAATCTCGTGAATCAGATGTGTCTTGTGCAAGGTATGGTGTGCGATTGGACTGCTTTGTTACATATGTGTATTAATGCATGTGATCCGATTTGGGCTTCTATCACAAAAATACTAGATCTTGTGACTGAATGTGGCAGACGTGTTAGAATTGTAGACATTTTATGTATGTGTACATATGTGCATGATTTGTGTGTAATCCTTCTGTCGAGAAATGAGCAGACTGTTGTCTGTGAAATAATCGACACATTTATCGCATATATGGTTGAGAAAAACACTGTGATGTGTATAAAATTTCTACACTCCTTCGATGATGATGTATGATAACATCGGTGTTCTTTTACTGAAATAAATACCATGACATTTAAGACCATCTGAGTTATTCTGTTGTGGATGCTAAAGTGTTGATATGTCAGAAGAAATGAAAAAAGTGGATTACACACCTTCAAATGCGGGGTCTTTTGGTGGTAAAAAAAATGTTTAAAAGACGGCGTTTTAAAAGAAACAGGGGTTCGTTTAACAGATAAACAAGTTTCGGATTGGCTCGCCGGCAAGGATGCTTACACGTTACACAGAACTGCTCCGTTAAAATACAAAAGAAATCGTGTTTTTGTTTATGGTATTGATATGCAGGTTCAAGCCGATCTTGTCTATATGTCTGCATACGCCAAGGAAAATGACAACGTTCATTTTCTGTTGACGTGCATAGACATGTTTAGTAAATATGCGTGGACTCGGGTTTTAAAAAATAAATCCGGCATCGAGGTGTCTAAAGCTTTCCAATCTATACTGGATGAGGACAGGGTGCCCCGTAAACTACAGACATATAATGGGAAAGAATTTTTCAATAAACATTTTCAAAGCATCACAAAAAAGTACAACATACAACATTTTGTAACAGCCACCGATTTAAAAGCATGCATCGTCAAATGTTTTAATACAAGCCTAAAAGGGCGGATGTGGAGATATTTAACTGCTACAAACTCCAAACGCTATATCGATATTCTACAAGACATCACGGGTGGATACAATGCCAGCTATCACAGGAGCATTAAGATGAGACCTATTGATGTGAACAAAGAAAATGAATCTGCGGTGTATAAAAACCTATATGGTCCTAAAGATAGCCCCGCCGTAATCCCTAAATTTAAATATAAAGTTGACGACATTGTTAGAATTTCTAAAGTAAGAGGTCCGTTCACAAAAGGTTATAAAGAAAACTATACGCACAAGTTTTTCACCATAACAGAATGCATATCACGCGAACGTACCGTCTATAGATTGTGTGATTATGACGGCGATGTAATCGATGGTGTTCTTTATGAAGAGGAATTACAAAAAATATTTGTGAACAAAAACAAAACATTTAAAGTGGAAAAAATTTAGACAAGAAGAAACAAGGCCGAAAAACAATGGTTTTGGTTAGATGGCTCGGATGGCCCTCAAAATTCGCATCATGGATTGACCAGAAAGAATTGGTCATGTACACACCCCATGAAACAAACAAAACCTCGTAGATAACACACATTCATGTAAAAGTCCAACCATGACTGAGGGTGGATTTTATGTAACGCTTCCCTGTAATGCCTCAACGACTGTTTATCCGGAAAATCGTATCTCGTGTCATACAACTCAATTATCGAAAACTATCAATCTAAAAGGAGAATGGCAAGTTGGGTTAATCGAATTTGAATATCCACTGTCGTGGTACACATTTAATGAGGAAGATGCTACGTTCATTTTCAACTATAGTGAAACAACGAAGACAGAGATTCGGGTCACCTAATATAATATTGAAGGCAGTATATCAAACGCATCTTACAGGTTAAAGACTGGATATTATGACGACATCGTTTTTTTGATCAGGGAGATCAACACGTCCCTGACACAACGTACAAGTCTTGGCTATGATCATGTTAAAAATAAGGTGTTTCTGAAAGGCCCTCCGAAGACATCGCTGACATTTTATGGAAAGCTGGCCAATATTTTAGTATTAAAACCGGGGGTTGCTATTGAAACTACGGACCATACTCTTGAAAGGTCTGGTATGACTTATGCGCCTTTTCAGGCTGACATTAATGTGGGGTTTTACAGTATGTATATTTATACCGATATCATAGAATACCAGACCGTGGGTGATTTCTACATACCACTGCTAAGATGTGTACATATAGAGGGAGAGAACCACAAGAATGTTAGTGTTAGATACGACACCCCACACCACGTATCGGTTAATAAATCATCCGTCAGTGAGATAACCATACAAGTGAAAGACGATCAAAATTGAGACGTGCGCTTCAGTTACGGGAAGGTGTGTGCCAAGCTGCATTTTAGGCCTGTGAAACAATTTGTTTAAAAAAAATAATAATGTCATATTTCAACAATCACCACACAGAGCCTCTGCGTTATGTTGCGTATTACCAGAATCAAGTGGCGAACGGGCTCCCCGGCTATGCAGGTGGCGGGGTTATGTATGGAGCCGGGTTAGGGGGTATATTTAAAGGTCTCTTTAGAATGGCGATTCCGTTGCTAAAATATGGTTTTAGCATAGCCAAGCCGCATCTTAAATCAGCTGCAAAAAACATACTAAGCGATGTTGTTAGCAATACATTATCGCATACGCTTAATAATAACAACAATAATAACACTCAAGATGGATCCGGACTAATGGTGATGGCTCGCAGGAGAGCATCTAGACCGCCAGGGGTTCGGAGGAGTGGCCAAACGATAAAGAAAAGAAAACATAACACCAAGAAATCGTCAGTTGTAAAACGCAAGCACAAGAAGACACCAACCAGCCGTACAGCAAAAAGACCAAAGACCTGCGTTAAAACAATATTTTCGACCATGTCTTTACTACACAATATGTCAGAAGAATGCTTAAAAACCGAACTGGACCTATTCACAGTACCATTGACATGAATTGTTATTGAAAAAAATACATATATAGAAGTACCCCCGTTGTCAGCAATATCAGAAACATCGCCTCTGGAGTTTTTTTTATAGCGGGGACTGGAGAGGATTATGTGGACCTAAACAACACCCTTGTTTTTTTACGTCTTAAAATCACTAATGCAGA
This sequence comes from Ictalurus furcatus, assembly GCF_023375685.1. Classification (NCBI taxonomy): domain Eukaryota; kingdom Metazoa; phylum Chordata; class Actinopteri; order Siluriformes; family Ictaluridae; genus Ictalurus; species Ictalurus furcatus. The sequence continues at coordinate 1,306,732 of NC_071264.1, read as the reverse complement.
CAGTACAGACATAGCAGATGGAGCCGCCGTGGGGCTTATTAACTATGCCAGGTCTACAATATTTTCACAAGTGGACGTGTCACTTGGAGACCGTCTCATATCACAAAGTTCCAACACATATCCTTATCGATGCATAATAGAGTGTCTAACCAATTATGGTAAAGACGGTCTTGAAACACTAATCTCAGCGGGGCTCTTTTACAAAGACACTGCCGGTCACATGGACGTAACGGACCCTGCTGGTGGTAATAGAGGATTGACCAAACGAGCTGCATTTACCAACGCCAGCAATGTTGTTGAACTACTGGCCCCCACTCACAGTGATATTTTCTTTCAAGAAAAACTAATGCTTAACGGTGTGGACATTAAAATTCACATGACGTGAGCAAAAGATGAATTCTGTTTGATGCGGCGCGACGCTGTAGTCTATAAACTAAACATCGTGTCAGCGTCACTGTTTCTGAAAAAAGTGTCGGTATCACCAGATGTGAGATTGGGACATGCACAAGCATTGCTCTCAACGCCAGCCAAATACCCCATGGACAGAGTATGTGTGAAAAACTTGTTCTTAGGAACACTACCAAAATCTGTGGCTCTGGCTATGGTTGATAATGACGCATTTACAGGCTCGTATAATAAAAATCTGTTCGCATTTAAAAACTGTGACCTAGAATTTTTGGCTGTTTATCTGAACGGCCAGCAGCACCCCACTAGACCTCTGCAGCCTGACTATGGAAGTGGATCTGCAGTGTGTGAATTTTACCAGTTAACACTGGCTTCTGGAAAGCATCTTAAAAATCAACCTCTAGCTATTGATAGGGAGGATTTTCTGCACGGTTATACCCTTTATGCGTTTAATCTCACGCCAGACGAAGACTGCAGTCAACACGTATCGCTTATCAAGTCTGGAAATATTAGACTAGAAGCACGCTTTAGACAGCCTCTACCCCGAATGATCAACTTAATTGTTTATGCCATATTTGACAGCATCATCGAAGTGTCAAATCGCAGCCAAATGACACCATCCAGTTTACGACTATAATGGATAAGATCTTGTGTAACACCCATTTTCTCGGCATACTCCCGTGTGACCACCTACCAAAAGCTCCCTTAAGAAAATTACCGTCAGTGGTGATAATCAACTTCAGGACTCCCGGGTGAACACTGGGTAGCCATCTACATAAACGAGGTTGGCGTGACAATCATTTTCCGCAGAATATCAAAAACTTTCTAAACCGCAATTCTAGAGTGACTCAGCATTCAGCAGTACAATTCCAAGATTTTACAGCAGAGACCTGCGGGCAGCATTGTGTGTTTTTTCTCTATCACATGGTAAAGGGGTATGATTATGACCATGTGTTGAAGACGTATACCGGCGATTTTATTAAAAATGACAAGATGGTGTCAGCATTTATGGAAAAAACTAAAACTAAAAAAACGTCATTGTAATGAAAATGTTTAAAAATCTATTCATTGTGTTCAGACAGGTGAAATGTTTATGTCCGATACTAGATTTTTTCAATAAAAACAAAAAACAGAGATTTCTTCTTCTTTTGACTCTTTATTATTATTATTATTATTATTATTATTATTATTATACATACACCGCATCCAGCAATACAGATAATAACAAGATCGTAAACAATAGAAAACTCGTGGATTAAAAACTTAGCCATTGACTCGCGTCAAGAGTGGGTGATTTGAATACAGGGCCATCTGAATAATTTGATTGTGCTAATGGCCTGCACGGCAGTATTTTCTGTTTTTTACACTTCTTAGATAAGTTGATTATAGGCGAAGTCGATTTGGTTTTGAAGAGTTAATTGCATGTCTGACAAGTCTGCGGGCATCAGAAATCTTTTGCGGAGCTGTGATGCCTTTAACTAAATCGAGCATGTGTGAACCAGGAATTGTTCTACCGTTAAACACAGACTCCCCCGAATCGTCCCAAGATGTGACATCTTTCATTTTAGACATTTTATCTAAAATGTAGCGAGCATTTTTTACACTCCTCTGCGGAACATTCTTCAAAATATCTGCCACTACATTATCTAAATCGTTCTGGGGGTTTACGTCGGGCAGCGCAGACGGCTTTTCTTTTTCATGGCGCTCAGTCTGCATGGGTGTTAATGTTAATGTACTGTTTTCACGGTCCCCTTGTCTAGCGATGGAAGCAATCAGGCTGGAGATGAAAGGAATAGCCATGCTTAAGAGCGGTAGAAGAAAGCCCCCTTGCTGGTTTATTACACGTCTCTTTCTTTTAACTCAAACTGTCTTATCCACTACAAATTTGATTACGCTTTTCCTTTTTCTCAGTTTCTGGTATTGTTGTGATGTGAGCGGTATATTACCATAGAGAACATTTAGGGCTACTTCACACAATGTCGCAATGAGTTCGTCTGTGGCAGTTTGTAAAATAATCACTCTTTGTTTGGGTGTTGCTTTTAATAATATTTTTAAAGGCGGCAGGTTTCTACAAAGTCTGGCAGACATTTCGCTATCTTCTTTTCTGGAGATATACCACAGGATGTGGTGCAAGTAAATCTGTTCTGAGCCAATAGTGTTCGGGTGTTTTTGTTTTATAATCAATCAGCAGATACCTGAAAGGTTTGCTGGTTGCGTCTTGATAACATTCCATAAAAAAGTTTGTGTTGTCGGGATACATTTGTCTTCCTAGAACACTGACTTGATTAGCATCTCGGGGGTTTTTCAACATCAGATAATTTGTGTTTAAGCTGATGGTCCTACTGGCTTTCCCTTGGCACAATAAATTCTGCACAATTTAAATAGCACTAAGATTCCTATGATGTACATACTGGGTGAACACTTTTTCCACCTCGTTGCTCCCACTGGCCTCTTTCATCAGATCATCAAGGATCAACAAATTAGTTGTGTTGGCCGGTCTTACGCCATGGTGAACTCGCGGCTGCAGTTCTCAGTGTGTAGTGCCACCTGTGGACAGGGCGGATGAGGACTACACCTCCCAGCCATGCCCACGCTCGAGTTCGCCGGAGTTCTGATTACGAACACCTGCACTACATCAAAGGTTATAAAAGGGCTTCGTTGACGTCAGCTTCTTGCGAAGTAAACGCTCAGCAGCCTCATCTCTGTTCATGCACCAAGCCTTAATTTCGTATCCGTTTACCTGGTTTCCATATTCGCTTGTCATTTGATTACGCTTCTGCCTATGCCCCGTATAACTCGATTGCCTGATTATTCTGACCTTGATTTCGTTCTGTGGTCCGTCTGTCATCTGCCCCACATTCTCCAGTTTGCCAGTCCGCGTTTGTCTCCGCCAAGGAATCGTAATAGCCGGAAACAGAGCATAATAATTCAGAGTCTGGTAATCCTTCAACAAATTTTATTTTGTACATTTTCAACAATTCATCATACAACGGTTGCCAACAATCATAAATATACACAATATTTTAAATTTTTTTAGAAATCAACTGTACAGCATTTTGCAACATGAAAACGGGTGTTGTAATCTGAAATCAAAACCATCTGTGTCTCGCACACCCCTATGTCCAAAAAGACTGTCAGAAGCCATATGGGAGTGTTGTAAAATCAGGGAGCAGCACGCGTTTGTTGTACAACACCTTAAACTTTTTAACGACTGACCTATTGTGTAGTGTGAAATGTTTTTTATTACGTACAGTGGTGTCTGTGTGTGCTAGTATATGATGACTATTATCCACCACCATGACGTAGTGGTCAACAAGTCCAATCAGTGTGTCTAATCTAATGGCTTTTGAATTTACAACGTTGAGTGTGATACCTTTGGCTTTCATGCAAACCTTACCCTTTGCAGTGCGATAACCGTATGTTTTTGGCCCACCTGAAGAAAATTCGATAATGTGATCACCTTCTCCAACCTCATCAGTTAAATTACCGAGATAGGGTCACAACAGAGGTTCCCAGTCACCCTCTCTAGAGGTAAAGATCACACTGTCTGTGTCACTGTACAATAACCTGTCACCCAATTTGTCCATCAGCTCATACAGCTCTAGACATGCATGAGCTGTTGTAAAAGCCCCAAGAAAGATGTTGATGTCGTGAGTCTGACCCCCTTTCCCATCTGCATAACACCACTGAATTAGCGCTACGCTGTCTGACATGAAGGAAAAGTGTTTAAGTCGTAACCGTCGCCAAATATGTATTGTGTAAACTGTTCCGGGTCCGAAATTAGTTCTGTACACGGCAAGTTTTCACGACCCCAAAGTGAGTTCAACAGAAGTTTGTTAATAGAACGCCGTGCTGAGTTGTGACTTATCTTTATCAACGTCCATCTTAACCCCCTCTTTCTCAAAGTAATCTGAGATGTAGGATTCCTTGTCTGTGTCTGTCAGAACGTGTGCGAGGAACCCGCTGGCCTCTTGTTTGTATTGTAAAAATGTTTTAACATAGCCACAAAACAAAGTTTCTGACCGTTGTGGAAAATGCCACACCTCGTCCAATTTCGTTACAACATAACCCTTTTCCACACCTTTCAACAGCTCAATTCTGACCCAACAACCTGAAATAGCTCTTTTCTCATCAGTATGACCACACGGGTCTGTCTGATTCTACTGTTTGGCACATGTATGACAGAATGGAAACATAAGCTTGCCACCAGTCCTATAGGGAAGGACGGGGTGAAGCATTTTTCGTGGTGGCAGTACTGTTGCCTTGACAAACCCATAATAATTTTCAAAAGGTTCAAAATCCTTGAAAATTATTTGTGGATGTCCTATGGGGTAACATTTTTTGGCCTGGCAAAAGGGGTACAAACTTGTAAAGTCGATATATCGTATTTTTTCACTATTGTCGGCTTTGTGATACAATTTGTACGCATTTGTACGACCACCAAATAGTGCGTTGCGTGGTTTCAATCTTTCAGGATGTGTGTAAGTGGACATAAATGCCATTACAGCAACACCGGTCTGTTTAGCATTATTCCAATCACACTCCCACATCACCTCAACATCGAGACCATACGCTTTTTCCAATATTTCGATTTTGTCATCAAATTGTCTTCTGAGCAAACCATAGGGCACTTTTGATAACGGATGTAAATGGTTTGGGTTATAACGACATTCATGTCCGTGAAACATGCATCCGTTGAATTCAAAAGCGTATTTGACACCATCCTTTTCATAATAACCATCGAGATGGTATTTTCCAATCACCATCTCACCGTGGTTTAATGCGTGCTGAATGTTTATGCCGCGTGGTGTTTTGACATATTCAAGCCATTCAATGGAAATGGTTGAGTATGTCTTGTTCTGATTTGTGTATGCGTTGTTATAGGTCAAAGCTAGGGTGTCTTTTGGTAGGTAGTGGGTTTTATACACGGCCATGCAGCACGTGGCTAAAGTGGTGTATCTGAATGGGTCGAGTTTGGTACACTGTATGAATTCTTGACGGTACTTCATGCATGCCTCACGGAGCAAAACGACATCATTCTTGCCATACATGGTGAGCTCTTTTCTAAAATCAAACACCTTACCCGATACCGTAACATACCACTCATCAAACAGAGCCCTCTCTTTATCAGACATTGTCTCATAACCGTAGAAATGCTTGTCCGGGTATGGTCCTACGTAGTCTTCGTTTTCTATTCTACTGAACAGGTGTGAAAAATGACCTTTCTCAGCACAGGTTAGATTTAACGCAGCGGATGTCATGGACAGACGCATAGGGATGAATGAGTAGCTATCGGTGAAACATTGCTTGAATGTCTTGTCATACATTAAAATGATCCGACAGCCTTGCATAGTAATTTGGAGTGTTAGCCCTGCTTTTGCAAAATATTCCAAAAGTATAAAGTTGTCAAACCCAGAAGCATTGTGTGCAACCCATGTGAAATTCTGATAATGAGGTTGTCTAAACTTTTTAACAAGTCGATCTATACAGTCTGTACCAGCGGCTGTGAACTCTTCCCCTTAAACGTAATTGAGCATACGAAATTTGCAACATGTTCACCGTCTGTGTGTTGTGTCTCAAAATCATAATAAATGTATTTGTCGCTAGGTGGTTCCATTTTTATTGGTTGTATAAAACATTGGTGTACGCCGTCATTAACCAATTCAGCATTACAATGGATCGTTCTGCAGGGCACGCGTGCTGTTTTGGAGTGGATCCATTGACGTGATATCGCCTATTACATTCTGACAGTATTTAGTGACATCACACTGAGCATACTGTTGTCCTATTTGCATTTGTTTATGCGCATTATAACAATAGGCTGATCTGCAGTACTGCAAACAATTGTGACATTGCCTCGTTTTGACAACGTATTTATGACAATCAGGCGCATTACAAACATCGCAAACGTATTTACACCTATGGTCTCTATGTCTAGTAAAAACATGGTGACAGTAGTCGCACACGTATGGTGTACCAATGAATGCTTTTATTCTTAATCAAGAAATAATGCTCATTGTGTAGATACAAGAACACAGTCTTATTATGAGGCTCGTCATTGGTCGTAAAGTGTTCCAACAGACCAGAGCATGTTCTGTGGAACACAACTATTTTAATGTGTAACAATCGTTCAAACCATGTGATGTCATTAAACCCTATCTTTTGCTGTACCGAATACCCAGCATTTTTCTGTAGAGACTCGGCAATCGGCTCTAGATCAGTAAACGATGTTTGTGGATGTAGAAAATGGGCCAGACAGATCGCAAAACACAGATTGTTAGATATGTTGTTGACGCAAAACAGATTCATTCTGTTTCTGTCAATTACTTCGTTATGAGCTAAATCACGTATCTTTCGATAAGCACCACCATGTTTTCCATGAGCTATAGACACATTCAGATCCAGACAGTCATCAGCATTGCTCTGCATAATGTTCTCAACCTGATTTGCGAATATGTACAAATCGTAATCGTTATCAGGTGACAAGACAGCGTTAACATCAGAGGGTAGACTAGGGCCTCTCAAGGTAATGTTGATTAAATCCCCATCACCGGTCAATAATCTGGAAAACGACACTATTTCAGACATGATATCATGCAGAAATATAGTGTACGCAGTCAGGTCTGGAGCGGTTATCACACTCATATTAATACTACGCCGTATCTCCAAACCATTCAATCTGAGTCTCGGTACCACCGTATAACCACCAACATCCCCGCCCTCTCTTACAACAGACTCAATAGCGGATTCAGATAACCCAAAATTTGGCTTCGAAGGATTAAACGATCGATACGATTGTCTGTCTGAACCCACCCCACCTGCTGTGAATTTCAATTCAATTCAATTCAATTTTATTTGTATAGCGCTTTTTACAATAGACATTGTCTCAAAGCAGCTTTACAGAAATATCAACATGGTATACAGATATTAAAGGTGTGAATTTATCCCAACTGAGCAAGCCACTGAGTGGCGACGGTGACAAGGAAAAACTCCCTAAGATGTTTTAAGAGGAAGAAACCTTGAGAGGAACCCGACTCAGAAGGGAACCCATCCTCATCTGGGTAACAACAGAAAATGTGAAAAAGTTCATTATGGATTTATATGAAGTCTGTATGGCCTTAGGAGCAGGCGTAGTCCCAGCAGTCTGGAATTAGAGAAGATTTGAGCTCCATCCAGAGGCAGAAAGGATCTGGATCTCTAGTATCTCCATAAATTCGTGTGGGGCTCGGCGAAAGGAGAGAGGGAGAAAAAAGATTATTATGACTGCGAAGTAGTAGAACAGAATCTAGTCAGGGTAGGCTTGAGTAAACAAATACGTTTTAAGCCTAGACTTAAACACTGAGAGTGTGTCTGAGTCCCGAACACTAATAGGAAGACTGTTCCATAACTGTGGGGCTCTATAAGCGAAAGCTCTCCCCCCTGCTGTAGCCTTCACTATTCGAGGTACCGTCAAATAGCCTGCATCTTTTGATCTAAGTAGGCGTGGCAGATCATATAAAACCAAAAGGTCGCTTAGATATTGTGGCGCAAGACCGTTTAGTGCTTTATAGGTTAATAAACGTATTTTATAGTTAATGCGAGATTTTACTGGGAGCCAATGCAGTATTGATAATATCGGTGTGATATGGTCATATCTTCTAGTTCTAGTTAGGACTCTAGCAGCTGCATTCTGGACTAACTGGAGCTTATTTATATTCCTACTGGAACATCCAGACAGTAAGGCATTACAGTAATCTAATCTAGAGGTGACGAATGCATGAACTAGTATTTCTGCATCATGTAGTGACAATATGTTTCTTATTTTAGAAATATTTCTGAGATGAAAGAAAGCTATCCTAATAATATTATCTACATGAGCATCAAATGATAGGCTGGAGTCAATAATCACTCCAAGGTCTTTAACTGCTGTACATGATGAAACAGAAAGACCATCCAGAGTAACCATGTGATCAGAAAGATTACTTCTAGCTACACGTGGGCCTAATAAAAGTATTTCTGTTTTATCAGAATTAAGTAGAAGGAAATTAGTTAACATCCAATGTCTAATGTCCTTTACACAATCCTCAACTTTACTAAGCTTCTGTCTGTCCTCTGGCTTCGCTGAAACATACAACTGTGTATCATCAGCATAACAGTGGAAGCTAATTCCATGTTTACGAATAATTTGACCTAGGGGTAGCATATATAAAGTAAAGAGCAGTGGGCCTAAAACAGAACCCTGTGGAACTCCAAAAGTAACTTCAGTACGCATGGAGAAATCACCATTTACATCTACGAACTGATAACGATCGGTCAGATAAGACCTGAGCCAGGAGAGGACTGTTCCCTTAATACCAACAACATTTTCTAATCTATCAAGGAGAATAGTGTGATCTATAGTATCAAAAGCTGCACTAAGGTCGAGTAACACAAGCAGCGAGACACAACCCTGATTGTAGGTCAGTAGAAGGTCATTTACTACTTTAACTAACGCTGTCTCTGTGCTATGATGAGGTCTAAATCCTGACTGATACATTTCATGAATGTTATTCCTATCTAAGTCCGAGCATAACTGCTTTGCTACAACGTTTTCTAAAATCGTAGAGATGAAGGGGAGATTTGATATTGGTCTATAGCTGGACAATTGAGATGGGTCAAGATCAGGTTTTTTAATCAAGGGTTTAATAACTGCTAATTTAAGTGATTTAGGTACATAGCCAGTGCTTAGGGAAGAACTGATTATATTTAAAAGTGGTTCAATTACTCCTGGACAAATCTGTTTAAACAAACATGTAGGTACGGGATCTAGTATGCAAGTTGATGAATTGGCTGAAGAGATTAATGAAGCTAGTTCGGTCTCTCTAAGCGGAGCAAAACATTCTAAACATTGATCTGATATTGCTACATTGTCATGTAATGGGTTTGTTACAGTACTGTCCGGTTTTAATTTAATGGCCTGTATTTCACGTCTAATATTTTCAACCTTATCAATGAAAAATTTCATGAAATCTTCACTGCTGTGTAATGATTGAGTGTTTCTCTCTGTAGTGGTTTTATTCCTAGTTAATTTTGCTACTGTGTTGAAAAGGAATCTAGAATTGTTTTTGTTGTCTCCTATTAAGGTGGAGAAATAGATTTTTCTAGCATCGCCAAGAGATTTCCTATATTTCAGTAGGCTCTCCTTCCATGCTGTTTGAAATATCACCAGTTTGGTTTGACGCCATTTACGTTCTAATTGTCGAGTTGTCTGTTTTAAGGTTCGCGTTTGATCGTTATACCAGGGTGCTAATTTTTTTTCTCTAATTATTTTCCTTTTGAGTGGAGCCACTTTATCTAGCGTGTAGCGGAGTGTTGACTCCAAGCTTTCAGTCGCCTGATCGAGTTCATGGGATCTGACGATGATCCAAATCTAATTGATGTTTCTGCAAGGTTATTTATGAAGCTCGGTGCAGTAGCTGATGTGTAGGTACGTTTTATGCAGTAGCGAGGCGAGGTGGAAATATTATGATCAATACGTATTATGAACGAGATAAGATAATGGTCTGAGACAACTTCAGACTGCGGAAAAATTATAATATTTTCTATACTTAGTCCGTATGTTAGTATGAGGTCAAGAGTGTGACCACCATTATGAGTAGGCCCGATTACGTTCTGATTAATCCCTACTGCATCTAAGATGGACACAACCGCTAATCTTAGAGGGTCTTCCAGGTTATCAAAATGAATATTAAAGTCTCCGACGATTAATGCTTTATCTACAGACACAACCAGGTTTGAGACAAAGTCTGCAAATTCACTAAGAAATTCAGTATATGGCCCTGGGGGTCTGTAAATAATAATTAGAGGAATTGACTTATTTTTTGAGGCTACATAACTTATACTGGTATAAAGAATTTCAAAAGAATTAAATTTATGCTTAGGTTTTTGTGTGATGACTAGATTTTTACTATGGATGAGACCAACACCTCCTCCTCTACCAGTTGAACGAGGCTGATGTACATAACTGTATCCAGGAGGACTGGCTTCATTTAATGCTATGTACTCGTTTGGTTTAATCCAAGTTTCTGTTAAACACATTAAATTACATTCCTGATCAGTAATCATGTCGTTAACAATAAGAGCCTTAGACGCAAGAGATCTAATGTTTAATAGTCCTAGCCTCAGATCAAAAGTGCTGGCTGTGCATTCAATATGATTTAATTTTATGTTAATTAGGTTACGAAGATAGACTTTCCGAGATTTTCTATATATTTGTATAGCTCGGGGAACAGACACAGTCTCTATAGTATGTATTACCGGTGCCAGATTTTTAATTGAACATTGATAATACTGAATGTTGTTATTATTGGAAGATGTACTTACGGTAGGCAGTCACTTGGAGTGTAGCGCCTTGGAGATGTTGTCTGACAGCAGTTCCGCTCCAAGGCTGCTGGGGTGCAGGCCATCAGGACGAAACAACCTAGGATGCTCCCAGAACAGATTCCAGTTATTGACAAACACCAGATTCTGCTCATTACACCAAGAGACTAACCAATCATTTAATGCTAGAAGTCTACTGAACTTTCCTGCTCCACGTCTGTATGTGGGAAGAGGTCCAGAGACGATGATCTTCGCGGTGGGTGATCTGCCTCGTACCGTCTCGATCAGGCTGGAGAGGTCCCTCTTCAGAACCGCCGTCTGCCGCAGCCTGGTGTCGTTCGTCCCCGCGTGCAGCACAACCGCTCCAATGCACTCGTCCTTCTTCAGGATCCCGGATACCTGCGCAGCGACATCAAGGACACAAGCACCAGAAATACAGTGTGTGTGCACTTTACCTTTAGATGAAGTGACACGGATGTTCCGCACAATGGAGTCCCCGACGATCACAGCGTTGGGTCTGGTCTGACGGAGAGGGGCGAAGCGGTTCCTGGTTGGAATCTCGAACACCGGAGGTGGAGAGGGTCCAGCCCGCACCTTCCGCCGCTGGTTCACCGAAGGCCCGAGGTGTGTTGGCGCCGGCGTGATGGAGACCACGGCTGGGAAAGTCCTAGATGCACGGTCCCTGCACAGAGAAACACACGGCGTAGAGGGGCTGGGAGTGGAAATACCACGCTGTGTGCTTACCTTGGATATGTGGGCAGAGGCACAAGATGTTTCCAGCGCAGTTTGTCGCTCTAGCAGCTGGGCCTGCTTGTCGAGTAGGCCGCGGATCTGCTTCTCCACATCCTCCAGTTCCAGCCGCACCATGTGAAGCTCGAGCGAGTCCTCATCTGCACTCAAAACCGGAGAGACAGCGGACATATTTGTTTTTTAAACAGAACAGCGGTAAATGAGAAATGTGAAACGTAAACAAGGCTAGCGGTAGGCGATGCTAGCGGGCTACGGGCTACAAGCTAGTCGCAAGCTAGTCGCGGATGTTTGTAAAAAAAACAGATCAAATTTAGCGACAGCGCAACGTTACGATTGTTTTATCTAAAATAGTGTCAGTTATATTTGTATAACATAAGGTAAATAATTTTAAAGTATAGAGATTAGAAGAAATTAATGTAATAGTGTTAGCTCGAAGGGTGCTGCTTCCTCAGTGACACTTCAGGTTGCCAGATACTCTCACAACTCTCCCCTACAGGTGTGAAATTTGAATTTGAATTGTGGTCTAAGGACGAATTAGGCATTGATTCTGTTTGAACCTCAGTCATCGATCTAACAGTGTTTAATAATTCCACCAAGGTATCAGTGGTAGACTCAGATCTATTCACATCCTCCATTGTCCGAATTAAACACTGTAATGCCTCTGTGTTACCGTGCTGTTCAAAGGAACACAAACCGTCGTCGTCATATTTTCTAAATTTAATTACTACTCCCTGATTACAGAGTGTTTCACCACAATGCTTTGACATTTTTACAGATTTTTAAATCGAAACAAAACTAGTATATAAAAAAAAATCACACCCAGTAAAACAGATACGAACCAGCAAATAAACACATGCATACACACAGATGTATAAAAAACCTATTGTACAACTCACCCGAGTTTCTTGTTTTTAACTAATTGCACAAGCTGCTTTAACAACTCCGTTGTCAAATATTGGTCATGGCCAATGCGGCAAATGTCCCCAGCAAGGAGACTCTGGGTAGCGAAAATGTGTTTATGCGTGATGGTGTGCCACAGATTGATTATAAAAATGTTGTTTCTTCTCAATGTTGTCCAGACGTTCTGCGACGGCAGCAAAACTCTTTTCAACCCCCGCGATACAGGCCTCGATGGCCTTGAACCCGGTTCATATCAGTTCAAACAAGTCTCTGTTGTTGTCTATAATAACCAGTGTCTCGCTACGATAAGCTTCTTGATTTGAAGGTAGAGCCTCAGAATCGACCTCTCCCGCAGTCAGACAATCGCTGGCACGCGTTTCTCCAGGAGCCGGGGAAAATGCACAAGCATCCCATGATTCTAACAACTCGTGATCCCAGCTCAAACCAGAGTCTATATCGCGCGGTTCAGTGACAGCCCGTTCATTCACAACTGACTCTGGAAAAAAAAGTCAACATGACTTAGGAAATCAGTACGAATTAGGATGATGAAATACTCTTTTTTTAAAAAAAATACATGCTACATACTGTCCATCGATCCTGGGGGAGATCGTGATCGATTGCGCTAAGGAGTTGTAGATGTCACTGCCTATGCTATGGACCTGAGCGACTGTTTTACGCTTGGCCTTTCCAGATTTTGTTGGCATATGACGTTCAGTAGAAGCCGCAACACTATTTTTGAACTCTGGAGCGGCGATCTTGTTTACAAGATTTGACGAACACAAAAACATAAGAAAACAGCATAAACCACATTTAAACATAACCGCCAAATATTCAATTATTACATCGCTTACCCAACACAGGGTTATCCAATCTGACTTGCAGAGCCGTACCTCTGTGTTCGATCCTTTGTGTAAAATAAAAAGTATAATCATTCTACACATACACAACACATCATACATAGGAACGAATACTTATAAATAATAACAAATGTACGTACCGCTTGCCTTGTTCAGAAACTTGATTTTGTCTAGGATGTCCGGAATAGACACAATGTCAGCATCACCTGTAGCGTTAGATACCTGTTTATCCATTACAGTAAATCCCATTAATTCGTAAATAATTTGTAATAAATAAACATTCTTAATAATGTGTAATAATAATAATAATAATAATAATAATAATAATAATAAAACACTTACTCTTACGATAGACAGCCATCTCCTCTTTGAAGTATTCCACAAAATAAATATAAAACTTGAGGTGAGCTAAAATGAGAAGCCGCCGGTTCATCTAAAATTACACAGCACTCTGTTACACAGCCGATACTTAGAGACTTCTGCGTAACTGACTCCACTTTTAAACATAGAGCCTACCTATTGTAGGGTGTATCGTAAAGCCATTAACACCCCCCCAGACACGAACTCCTTATCATAAACAAGTTGATAGGATTACACCACGACCCCCCTGGTCATAAAACTCTTGGTCAGGAAAAACACAAAGGGCCATAAATTAGACAACCTACAACCGTTGTTCAAGAAAAACATAAAGATCATAAATTAGCACAATACTTCAATTGACATTTTGGCAGAAAGCGCTGTCTACCAATGAAACACGTGTATGGGCGTGGTTTAGAGAGAGAGAGAGAGAGAGGTGTGTCTGAAACACGTATGTATGGGCGGGGTTTAGAGAGAGCGAGAGAGAGAGAGAGAGAGAGAGAGAGGAGTCTGAAAAATGTATGTATGGGTGGGGTTTAGAGAGAGAGAGAGAGAGAGAGAGAGAGGTGTCTGAAACATGTATGTATGGGCGGGGTTTAGAGAGAGAGAGAGAGAGAGGTGTGTCTGAAACATGTATGTATGGGCGGGGTTTAGAGAGAGAGAGAGAGAGAGAGGTGTGTCTGAAACACGTATGTATGGGCGGGGTTTAGAGAGAGAGAGATGTGATTCGGTTTAACGTCATTAAACGCTTTAACCCAGCGAATGGAAGACATCTCGGGAAAAACTTCTCCTAGTTTAAACAATACAGCGATTCTTTTAGCCAACACTTTAACATTTTTCCTCATAAGGATCTTTGTTTAGAAGTCATGTAATACGTGCTATTCTTTTTAAACAGTTCTTTTAACCATTTTTACATCCTAAAGGTTTTATGTGGGTTTTTTTTTTTGGAAGACAAGTAATACGGATTTCTTTTTAAACAACTCTTTTAATCATTTTTTACCTCCTAAAGGTTTATGTTTAGAAGTTATGTAATATGTGCGATTCTTTAAACAGATTCTTATTTTTAAAAACGCTTTACCTCCTAAACTTTTTATTCAAAAGCAAAACTGGGCCCCCTAAAAATGTAATCATTTGTTTTCATTTATTTCACAAACAAATATTCTACTCATATGTACACATTCAAACATCATGCTTTTCTAACAATGTGTTTACACAAATGAAATAATCCCACACAGTAACACAAACACATGCCCAATATTAACCATTGGTACGCTTTTCAGACGTATTTCACCCCCCAAAAAAACAGACTCATTAACAAACACCTTTGTTGGGAGGGGGACTATTTCCCCCACACACCCCTCTCCACCAAAGCCCCAGACACAAAGGAGCCAGATTGACCCCCTGATACACTCGATAGGGTTACCCCCACCCTTGGTCATAAACTAGCTTACATGCAGAAACGTCGGCCAGGGAAGGACAGGGGCCATAAATCAGCACACACTACTTTGATTGACAGTTTGACAGAAAGTGTATGATATAACTACTTACGTATATACACATCATTCTCTACAACCCACTACACTGTACTAGCTGGCAGATCTTAGTACTGGAGAAATATTTTCATGTCTCAGTATTCTCGCAGCATTCTTAAAGAGCATTCAGCTGTCTGACCACCTTTTTGGGACATCCATTAAAAAGCCATTTACAGAGCATTTGACAGCTAAATGCATGAATTGGGTTTTCTCTAGGTCATGTGCAGATATAAAAACATAGCAAAATCTAGAGCTTTTAAGGTGGTGGAAGGCTAAATAGGAATAAAAGTGGTACCAGGAATGATCTTTAAGGGACCCTACATGTTGGGAGAGATTTTGATCCAATTTAAATTAATTGTTTTACAATTTTTGCCTTCCTTCTAGATACAACCTGGATCAAATGAAGATTGGTCCAGACAGTCCTACCTAATTATACAGTTTTGCTGGAAGCATTTACTGGTTGTACTGTCAATGGCAGTGGAAAAAAAGCATAAATGTTGCCAAATGGACTGGCCAAATGTCACAATACGGTCAACATTGTCATGTATTCCTATCATCACGGGGAAAGAACTAAATGCATGTGCACAGCAAGAGACATAAAACTAAAACACAACACTGAGGGATCTGTACCTTTGTTCGAAAGGGCACTATGGCAAGCACAAGACCTAGACTCCTGAGAATCTGAAAATTATAAGCAAGCCCAGATCTCCTCCTTGCTTTAATTAATTAACCGAGGCACAGCCATGGTAACATGCTCATCTAACCATGTCATGCTAACTCACTGGCTTACCTTAACAATGCAAAACTCTTTCACGGTTCTTCCACCTGCACTATCCCGAGAGAAAATGTATGTCTAAAACATTTATATATAAGTGCAAAGAGTCGGGGAAGCACATCAGCGATGCAATCATGGCCAAGCTTCTGTCTTCCTGGCAGTTTGAAATGTGCTCTGTACACTCTGCAGGTAATGCTAACCATAATGCTACTGATTCAGGTAATACAGCCCTTGACCTCTCTCAGGTGAATGTTATACTTCAAACAGATGTGAAGGACCCTTCAGTGTTTAGAGGGGAAGGTTCCGAGAAGTGTGACATTAAATAGTGGATTGAGACTATGGAGCTGTAATCTGAAAAGAGGAATTTCAAATGCACAGACCCTGCAGAGGAAATTCTGAGCAGGCTTTGGGGTAGGGCTAAAGATGAGCACCATTGGACACCATTTGCCAGCCAACTTTGATATATGGCATTTTAAAACATTTCAGTGAGCTTCCCACTGAATGATTTCTATAAAAACACTTTGCCAAAGCGTGATGAGTGCCCTCTAGACTACTGGGTTAGACTCAACAAAGCTACAGATTTAGCTAATGAGTGCCTTCAGCAGAGGCAGGGTATATGGGCATATGAATGACGTTAGTAGGGAGGTTGTTATGATGTTTATTTGCAATTGCCCTAATTCCAACCTTGCTTTTGTTTTTAAAAGCAAATTCATTGAGCAGCAGACTGTGAAAAAAGGTGCAGAGATTAGTGCCAAATAGTGCCAGATTCTGCTGTCCGGACCGAGGTTGGAAGTTCATTCTACCACTGAGGGACAGTTAGTATGAAGGTTCTGGAAAGGGACCTTGAAGGATCTGCCTGAGAGATAGGATTCCACTCAGCGCAGAGCCGTTCCAGTTATGCCTAGGCTGGAGAGAGTTCACAGGAGGATCTGATGATTCACAGTGTTGAAAGCAGCAGAGAGATGATCTTGAGGTTGCTCTTGCTAGTCGTAAAGATTCAATGACGGAAAGCAGAGCAGTCTCTGTGGAGTGATTGCTCTTGAAGCCAGATTGTTAGGGTCCAGGAGGTTGTTCTGTGTGAGAAAAATGGAGAGTTGATTAAAAACAGCTCTTTCAAGGATTTTGGAAAGAAAAGGGAGGGAAACAGGTCTGTAGTTGTCAAGTGCAGCGGGGTTAAGTGACGGTTTTTTAAGCAGTGGGGTAACCCGGGCTTGCTTAAATGAGTTGAAGAGAAATGTGAGGGGGAAAGACAGTGAAGATTGCGATGAAAGGAGATAGAAGATGGAGACAGTGAGGGGGGTGAGGGGAGAGAAATAGAAAACTGGATGAAATGGTTAGAGGTATGGAGAGGAGTAATGAGAAGATTTTTTGTGATGCAGTTACGTGTGAGGATGAGGTCGAGCTGTTTGCCGGCTTTGTGAGGTGCTGGTGTGGCGAACTGCGTGAGGTGGAATGTTTGGAGGAGTGCAAGAAAATAAGCTGCATGCGGCTTGTCTAGGTGAATGCTGAAGTCACAGAGGACCACGAGAGGAGTTCCGTCAACCGGGATGGTTGACAGTAGCATGTCAAACTCATCGTTGAACTTCCCCAGTTGACCTGGCGGATGATAAACAACAAGAAAGTGCATTTTGGCAGGGTCAATAACTGTAACAGCATGACATTCAAAGGAAGTGTAGGAGCAAGGTGGAGAAACACACGTAAATTTCCATGTTTTGAGGAGAAACAAACCTGTACCACTCCCTCGCCTGCTGGGACGTGAGGTATGGGAGAAGTTGAAGTTGGAGGCTAGGGCAGCCGGTCTGGCAGTGTTATCAGTATGGATCCAGGTCTCAGTCAGAGCCAGCACACTGAGGTTACAGTGGGTTGCAAAGGCAGGAATAAAATCTGCCTTGTTGATGGCAGATTGGAAGTTCCAAAGTCCAGTTGAGAACGAGAAGGAATCTGCAGAGGCCACGTGCAGAGAGCTTAGGTTGTCGAAGTTGCGTACTTTTCTGGGAGTGTGCCATGGTCTGCACCTGGGGTAAATAACAGGGATAAACTGATGACACATGTTAGTGTGTAAAAAGGTAAACAGTGATGGGAAGAAAGGGAGAAAAGTATACTTAGCAGCGTGAGTGTTGTCTTGTCGGTGTACTTGCTCGGTGGACTCACGCAGGTAGACTCGCAGGTCTCGCAGCTCGTTTCAACAAGGAAGCGCAGTTACAGTTTCTATCTGACAATCAGTGCTAAAACCAGTAACAACTAAAAACTGATCGTTTGATCACCGGCGAGCCAGACGGCGAATAGTTGGCTTGGTGAACCCCTGGATGTTATCGCGAAGTGCCTTGTGGTGACGCTTAGCACCTCCTTTGCTGAGTCCCTTGCCGCCCTGTCTTTTTTTTTTTTTTTAATATGCTTTATTGGAAAAGAACATTTCGCACATTTACATAATTATCAACAAATACAGTACAAATTCATACACTCATTAGTTTATGAAAAGTAAAATAATAGAGTCTCATACACTTTGGTCTTTTCTAGAAATTTGCTAGATTTTTTTCCTTTTCAGTTCTGTTATTGTTACTTTTACTTTTACTTTTAAAAACCACATCACTTGATAAAAATTGTTGGTCAATAGTCATTCTACATTGTGTTTTCCATAGTTTTGATTTAATCAATAACACGATGTACCATAAAAAGTCATGCTTGCTTTTAAACACTTTTTCTTTAAAAATACCATAGAAAACCGAAACCATGTTAATTTCCATTAATAAACCTATCGTCTTCATTTTTTCCTCACACCTCTTTTGAGCAGTAGCAGTCTAGAAGAAAATGGTCAATTGTTTCTTCATGTGTGCATCCTGGCATAGGGCATACAGTTTCAGTCTCCATACAGTCTCCATTTGACTATGACTTACAGGGAGTCTTCTAACAGCTACTCGCCAAGATGTGTCCCTAATATTTTCAGATATTATTTTACTTTGTAAGTTTTTTCCAAACATTTTGCAATTTGATTTTTTTCCATCAAGTTCCATAATTCTAGCAGTCCATATATTTTATCAATGATTGGCAGGTAAATATTTTATATTAGAGTCAATAACCAAATCAATATTTAAAGTTTTTAATTTATTAATAAGCTGTGCATACATTAATTTGTAATATGGCACCTGAGCCCTAGAGCGACCTTTTTATGTTTCCAATTAGTAATATTTCCGATCCATCTATCCATTGTCTATTCCACTTGTGATAATCTTGCATGCTGATATTTTGGTTGTAATATACAAGTCGATAACACCCAATCCTCCTAAAACCCTACTTTTATGTAAGAGTTCACGTTTTGTAACTTCTCGCGTTGTATTCCATATAAAATTACAACATAATTAAATTTTTTAACCCACTTGTCCGTTGGTCGAAAAATACATAAGATATATTTTAGATAAAATAAAGGATTTCATAATATTTATCCTTGCTTCATAGCTCAAATTATGCAATTTCCATTGATCTATTTCCTCTTTGATTGTTTCTTCTTTTTTGGTCCAATTATGATTGACACATCCTTCAAAATTTATGTAGATTCCTAAAACTTTTAAGTGTTGGGTTTCACGAAAATCAACCAATTTTTTTTTTTTTTTTTCGGGTTTTCCAATCCAAACGCACTCTGTTCCCTTTCAAAGGGAACTCCACGTTAGTTAGCTGAACGCTGTGGGAAGCGCACGTGACTGGTATCTGAAGCTTGTGTAACCTCATGCCTATTTATAGGCCTGCCGTGATCAGGTGATGTGGCAATTAAATGCGTTGCGTGATACATAAACAACACCTGTGAACCACGCCGTCAGCCTTATTATCTTCAGCGAGACTGCATGTCGGTCATTTGTGTAACAATTGCAAAAGGACTCTTCATTTCCTCTCTATCTTTTCCAAAAAAAAGAAAAATCTGTTTACTTTTCTGTCACTTTGAAAAAAGAAAAGGGAGAAAAGTATGAGTGAGAGAATTCAGGAAGTGTGTTATGCCTTGCTCCTGTTTCTTTACGGGGAGGACTGCACACTTTCTTTGTGAAGTGTTTAGGGGTAGAGCACACCAGGGCAGCCCTCGAGAGGTCTGACTGTGCGTATTGTGAACGCCTTACAATTAGGCAGCCCTGATTGCTACTCGCTCTCTTCTCGGAAGCCGAAGTGAGTTGGGTTTCAGAGCCTTGCGGCTCTGGGCCGGCTGCTGCCGAGGCAGCTAGCCGTCTCAGGTTCAGGGGATCTCGTATGGATCTGGAAGAGGAGCCGGAGACGAGCGCTGCTACATCTCTTGCTCTGTCTTCCAGGTCTGGCTCTCCACTGGATTTTGGAGCTTGTATCGTGACTCCTCCTTCCGCTAAAAAAAACAAAAAAACAACAACAACAAAAACCGACCCCCCCCCCCCCCCCACAGACACACACAAATAAAAAAAAATAAATAATTCATCTCTGACTCCAAGGAGCCAGAAGGATGTGCTAAAAACTGAGAACAGCATATAAAAAGCTGCTTGAAGTGATTACTAAGGCTGGATGAGCTTTTTTCTCCCCAGTGAAATTAAATCCCTCACACTGCAGAAACTCCCCTTTCTTCCAGAAGTGCATGACAATATATCAAGCTTCTGGGGGAAAACCATGCATAAGCTGTATTTATAACCCTGCAATGTTGGATTATTTGGCCATCGTGGGGAATGAACGGCATGTCTATTTAGCTATGCTGAACACACATCTACCTCTTTCTATTGATGGCAGGTAATTTAGGGGGGCCGGCTTTGCCATCCAAGCTATGTAAGGCCATTGTGGCATTGGTGGGCAAGACCTATCCAGTAGTGGGTCTTGCTTGTGGGTCACTGCAGACAATGGCAGTGTTGCAAGCCTAACAAGCAGACTGCTGAGTGAGTTCGACATACACCGTCATTCAGCCAGTTCCTTTCCTGTTGTGTCGAGTTCACAGCGCTAGTATGAGGGAGGTACAGAAGGTGAGTACAGAAGCCTGCCTCCCCCCGCAGACAGCCAGGGGAACCGGGCAGCCCGAGTCGTGGCCTGCTACTAGGCCTGATCTAAGAATGGTCAAAAAAGCCAAACAAACAAAGGGGGAACGGTCCTGAGGGGCCATGGAGAGACGTATCAGGGGACAGAAGGTTGTTAAGGCAGTTAGCCCCCAGTACTACTGTCCCTGTAGCCAAGGCTGTCCCAAGATTACTTGAAAATTTGATGCTTTCCCTCCAATAGAATGTGGAAAAGTTAACGTCACTAAAAGACCATCTGGCGGCATGGAAAATACTGCCAAATGTGTCTCCATGGGTTCTGTCTACCATAGAAAAGGGTTACTGCATCCAGTTCAGAACTCGACCCCCCCCGGTTCAGAGGTGTGCTCACCACTGTAGTTATTTCCTGGTCCGCAAGAAAGAGAGGCGTATGCGGGCAATTTTAGATCTGCGTCATCTGAACTGTACTCCTTGGACATACAGGTTCAAGATGCTGACGCCCAAATGTTCACATTAAGATTGTAGCAACAGGTTCTTCCCTTTGGGCTAACTTTATCCCCTTGCACCTTCACAAGTGCATGGATGTCATTCTGGCTCCATTGTGACTCCAGGGCATCCGTGTACTACACTACATGGATGACTGGTTAATTCTAGCATGATCCAGGGAACTGGCAGTTCAACATCGAGATGTTGTTCTCGCCCACATGAAGAGCTTGGGGCTCAGGTTGAACCTCAGAAAAGTATGCTTTCTCCAGTGCAGTGGACAACTTTTCTAGGGGTTATAAGAATTCTATTACGATGAGGGTGTTTCTATCCCCAACATGTGTATGGTCAGTCCTATCAACATTGAGCAAGATAAAGCTGGATCTTGGCATCCCCTCCAGTCTTTAAGAAAGACTGTTGGGCCCTATGGCAGCAACAGCCAACAGCATACCTTTGGGCCTATTGCACAGGGACTGTTTCAGTGGTGGCTGAAAAGTTGGGGATTTCGTCCGAGGACGAAACCCCTGAGAGTAATCAGTGTCATGCGACGATGCCTATGTGCTCTGAGAATTTGAAAGTGTCCCTAGTTTCTAGCCTTGGGTCACACTCTATGTGTGTCTCCTTATCACAAGACAGTAATGACAGACACCTCCCTCACGGTCTCTGGAGCGGCCCTCATCTGGAGTGGCATATAAAATCTACATTCATAATAGTAAGATGCCTCCAGTTATTGATATCTTGCATATCTCCCTTTTTATACAATAAAGACAAACCATCATAAAATGTGTCATACATGTACTCTTTTAGTACACCTTCATTAAACACCTGTGTTAATAGATTAGATCTAGAGAGCATGCATGATAAAATTCAGACGGAAAGTCATCTTTCCCTGGCGATTTTTTTTTTTTTGATTTAGTTGTTTAATGGCAGATATCACTTCACTTTCTTGAATTTTGTTACCTACTTTAGTAGGGATCGTGTCTATATCATTCATAACTTAAGAACGTTCTCAAGAGACCATCATCAATTTCTATTGGTTTATATATATTTTGACAAAGGTTGCGAACAGTTTTCCTTTTTTCTTCAAGTTTTTGGATTATAACCCCATCTTCTTCTCTTATTGCCTTGATGAGAATGCTTTCTTTCCTTTTATTATATAAATTAATTACTTTAGTCTGATTTAAAGACTCTTACATATTACTACCAGCTTGAACCTGTATATTTAATACAAATGTTATTATATGATTGTACCTCTTTTTTTTACATTACCTAAAACATTCTCTTAATTCTCGTCTCTTGGGCTTTTGAGCTTTAATTTTATAAATTGCATCATTATCGTACTGTATTTTTTTTTCTTTATTAAAAAGACAACTTTTATATTTAAAACATTTCTTAACTTGACTTTATAAAACTTAACCATAACTGACAATGACTATTAGTAAATATTTCCAGTTTTAATTCTATTTATTTATTTATTTTATTTCTGATACCACTGTAGAACGTTTCAAGGTCTGTGTGTTTAGTTTGCAATAATTCACTCTCTCTTCACCTTTAAAACTAACCCCACAAATAACAGTTAGGTGATCAGAATCAACTAATAATTTTGTTGTTATTATTTACATAAACTCTGTCTATTCTGGTTTTACAGATAGAATCTCATCTTGTAAAATCCTTTCTTTTTGGGAATAAATTCATAAATTGATGTTCATTCATCATGGATTTTAGGAAAATACTCTCCCTCCTAATTTTACATGGTTTAGTTGCTATTCTATCATGCTCTTCTGTTACATAGCAGAATTTTCCTAACCATTTCTTGTGCTGTATAGACATTTATTATACTAATCTTTCTGTCACTATAATAAATGTCTGCAAAGGCCAATCTTCCTGGGATTACTTCACGAATTTTAATTAATTTAAATTTATTATCAAAAAATAAAATCGCTATTCCATCGGATTTACTTTCTCCGACTGAGAACACAGATGGACCTTTAGACCATATTATATATATATATTGTAGGGAGTTAGCTCGGGGGAAGGGCAGAGCACAGACCCACAAGAGACAGATTGCAGTCACAATGGGTGGTTTTATTTATCTTAGTGTGAGCTGTCCGTCGTGAGGGGGCGGGGGTGTGTGAGTGCGTGGGGGTATCGTGGGGGTGTGGCTGTTGTGTGACCTTCTCGGGGGCGTGTCGGGGTTCCTGAGACGAGGGTGTGGGTCTCCCGTGCCGTCATCCACCGGTGCGTGCGTTCTCACCAGCCGGTGGTCTCGTCCGCGCTCGCACCTTCGGAGAGAGAAGGGGAGAGAGAGAGAGAGAGAGAGAGAGAGAGAGATTAGCGGTCGGAGTGAGTCAATCTTGCCGTCGTGCTCAATGTTAGCGCGCCTGTATGCCGCTGAAGAGCTCGCATGGAGTCTGTCTCTTCGCCGTCGTTTCCTTCTCTCCCCGAACGGCCGGAAGCGCGTCCTTTTATCCTCCTCCTTCGTCGCCTGAGTGGTGGAATCTTCCTGACAAATTCCCCAATCGCCGGCCGGTGTAGCGTCAACTGTCCCGCCCCACCGTGATGGTCCTTCCGGCTGATGGCGTGTTTGGCCCGAGGCTGTCCGCTTCGTGCCGGTGCGGCAGTTGGGGAAGGAGCGACTTTCTTCTCCTGCGTGCCGGCTGTCGGTCCGTTGCGACAGTACCCCCCCCTCAGCTCCGAGCCTACTGCCGCTCGGTGGTGGGCCCAGAGTGCGTCTCGTCGAGAGAGCCCATCTGCGTTGCCATGCTGGGCCCCCGCCCGGTGCTTAACCTGGAACGAGAAATCTTGCAAGGCAAGAAACCAGCGTGTTACCCGGGCGTTTGTGTCCTTGGCTTTGGCCATCCACTGCAGGGGGGCGTGGTCAGTTACGAGGACGAAGTGCCGGCCAGCCAGGTAGTACCGCAGCTCCTCGATGGCCCACTTTATCGCCAGGGCCTCTCGCTCGACGGCTGCGTATTTCTTCTCTGCGGGGGATAACTTCCGGCTGATGTAGAGGACTGGATGTTCTTCCCCGTCGAAGATTTGCGAGAGGACGGCGCCAAGCCCGGTCTCGGACGCATCAGTGTGCACGGTGAATGGGAGGTCGAAGTCCGGATTACGCAGTACCGGCGCGCTGGTGAGGGCCCCTTTCAGGGCCTGGAAGGCCCTCTCTGCGTCGGCTGACCACCTGACCCGGTCTGGCTGGCCCTTCTTGGTGAGATCTGAGAGGGAGGAAGCTACAGCAGAGAAGTTAGGCACAAACCTCCGGTAGTACCCCGCCAACCCCAAGAAGGCCCGTACCTGTTTCTTTGAAGTGGGACGAGGGTAGTCCTTTACGGCCTCGATTTTCTTCGCCTGTGGTTTCAGCATTCCCCGGCCGATGCAGTACCCCAGGTACTGGGCCTCAGTCAGCCCTAGGTGGCACTTCTTGGGGTTGGCCGTCAGGCCGGCCTCCCGGAGCGCCTTCAGGACCTCCCTAAGATGGAACAGGTGGTCGGCCCATGTGGAGGAGTGGATGACTACGTCGTCCAGGTAGGCAGCGGCAAACGTGCGGTGGGGCCGCAGGAGGATGTCCATCAACCGCTGGAACGTGGCGGGTGCCCCGTGTAGCCCAAAGGGGAGAACCCGGTACTGCCAGTGGCCGGTGGCCGTGCTGAAGGCCGTCTTGGGTCTGGCCTCTGGCGCCAGCGCAACTTGCCAGTAGCCCTTGGTCAGGTCCAAGGTGGAAATGAACCGGGCCCTCCCCAGCCTTTCGACGAGGTCGTCCACTCTGGGGAGGGGGTAGCTGTCGAACTCGGACACCTGGTTCAGTCTCCGGAAGTCGTTGCACAGCCGCATGCTCCCGTCCGGCTTTGGCACGACGACGATGGGGCTGGACCAGGGGCTGCTGGACTCCTCTATGACGTGGTCCCGTAGCATCCAGCTGATTTCCTCCTCAATGGCTTTGCGTCGGGCCTCTGGGACACGGTAGGGCCGTTGTCTCACCACTACGCCGGGGGGAGTTTTGATCTCGTGCTGGACCAGCTTCGTCATCCCCGGGGAGGCCGAGAACACATCTGAGAACTGGTCGATCAGCTCAGTGAGCTCCTGTCTCTGGGTGGGGGTGAGGTCCTCCCTAACCCGACCAAGGTACGCTTGCCGTGATCCGAGTCCCGGGTTGCGTATGCCGATCCTACTGGGGCCGGTTCTATCCACTTCTTCAGGAGGTTCACGTGGTAGAGCTTCTCCTCTGCACGCTTACCGGGCTGTTGCAGGCGGTAGTTGACCGGGCCCCGGCGCTCGAGGACTGTATAGGGGCCTTGCCACCGGGCCAGGAACTTACAGGCGCTGCTGGGCAGTAACAGGAGGACCCGGTCCCCCGGCTGGAATTCTCGGGGCTGTGCTGGGCGGTTGTACACTTTTCTTTGCTCCTCCTGCGCAGCGTGCATGTGCTCCCGGACTATGGGAGCTACCCGGTCGATCCTCGCTTGCATCTCCTGCACGTATTCGACGACCGAGCGGAAGGGGGACGATTGCTCCTCCCAAGCTTCGCGTGCCACGTCCAACAGTCCCCGCGGGCGCCGGCCGAACAGGAGCTCAAAGGTGGTGAAGCCCGTGGACGCCTGGGGGCACTCTCGGATGGCGAAAAGCACGTAGGGGAGGAGGAGGTCCCAGTTCCTCCCCTCCTCGTCCACCACCCGGCGCAGCATCTGTTTGAGAGTCTGGCTAAACCGTTCGACTAGCCCGTCGGTTTGGGGGTGGTAGACTGACGTCTTGAGGTGCTTCACCTGCAACAATCGACACAAGTCGGCCATTAATTTAGATACAAAAGGCGTACCTTGGTCGGTCAACACGTCCTTTGGAATCCCCACCCGATTGAACAGGAGTACCAGCTCCCTGGCGATGTTCTGGGAGGTGGCCTTGCGCAGTGGCACCGCCTCGGGGTACCGAGTGGCATAGTCCACAATGACCAGGATGTACTCATGGCCCCGGGCAGATTTGGGTAGGGGGCCCACGAGGTCCATGCCCACACGCTCGAAGGGGACGCTGATGATGGGTAGAGGGATAAGGGGAGCCGGGGGGGGCGGCCGTGGGGCCGTGTGCTGGCACTGCGGGCATTGCTGGCAGAAGGCCCGGACATCCGCGTCCATCCCGGGCCACACAAAGCGATCCCTCAGCTTCTCCAGGGTGTTTCGTGGCCCCAGGTGGCCGCCGAGTGGATGTGTATGGGCCAGATGCATGACGGTGGGTGTCCTGGGTTTGGGGACCACCAGTAGGTCCACCTGCTCCCCGTGGCGGCAGGTCCGTTGGTAGAGGAGCCCATTCCGGACGAGGAAGTACGAAGCGGGGAGTCTCAGGTCGGGGCTTTGGTTGACCCCCTCTATCAGTCGCACCTGGGCCCAGCAGTGCTTCAGACGGTCGTCCTCCTTCTGCTCCCGTCCGAACTTACCCTCCCGGTTCACCTGGGAAAAGACAGACCACAGAGGATTAGTGGGTTGGGGGGTCTTACCTTCCGTGGAGGTCTCTCCGCCGTCCTGGGCCAGGTAGGCCTGCCGGGCCCGGCTCCTCTTCGTGCGTTGCCGCGGCCTCTGGGGCTCGGCTGTCGGTCCCATCGGGAATCCTGGCCAGTCCCGTCCAAGGAGCAGGGGCACCGGGAGCTCGGGGATCAGGCCCACCTGGAGGGGCCAGACCCCGGCTTCGCCCTGGATCTGGACCTCGGCTGCGGGAACTTCCCGGGTGTCCCCATGGACGCAGGTTACGGTGAGAACCCCCCCCGGGCGACGCCCCTTGGGTAGAATGGAGGGCCGGGCGAGGGTCACCGTGCTCCCGGTGTCCAGCAGGGCGGTTACCGGGTTCCCCTCGACCCACACCGTCAGGGAGGGGGCCTCCGGCGGCTGTTGTAGATGGAGGGCGCAGCCCGCTAACCGTGGCTTCGAAGGCGGCCGGGCAGGTTCCCTCTCCGGCTCCGTAGGCATGGGCTCGTCCAGGGGGGTTCCACCAACGGGCGACCTCTGGCGAGTCCTCCAGGTGCGGGGGCGGGACGTTACGGGCGGTCGGCCCGGGGGCCCGGGGCCCCAAGGGGCCGGTCGCGGGGCTGCTGCTCATCTCGGCTGAGCTCCAGGGTGGCCATGGTTCGCTCCAGGGCTGTTAGGAGCTCCTGGGGCGTAGTTGGTGCGTGCGCCCCCACGGCCTGACGTTCTGTCCGGGGTAATGCCCTCAGAAAACTGTCGACAGCCACTTTTTCCGCCACCTCCGCGGCGGTATGCTGATCCGGCCGGAGCCACCTTTTGGTTATCCGGATGAGGGTGTTTAGCTGGCCGCGTGGTCGGGCCCCCGGTCGATAAGCCCAGCGATGGAACTCTGTCGCCGCCTGGTAGGGGGTTCGCCCACACCATGCCAGGACTCCCTCCTTCATTGCCGTGTAGTCGGCAGCTTCCTCTGGCTCAAGGGCATAGTAGGCCGTCCGTGCCTCTCCCGTGAGCAGTGGGCCGAGGGCGCGAGGCCAGTCGTCACGATCCCATCCCTCCCGGCGGGCAATACCCTCGAAGGCCTCGAAGTACGCCTCAAGATCTTCTTCGGGGCCTAGGGGGGGCAGCAGGCGGCGGATCTCACGGGCCGGGTCGGGGAGGGGCACGGAGGCTGCGGGGGTCTCAGTCCTCAGGCCAATCAGCGCCTGGGTTGCGACCTGAAGGCTCTCGGCGAGCTGTTGCGTCACGGCTTGCTGCTGGATGCTGGTCTCCACTGCAGTGTGGGATCCATGGGTTGCTTTTCCCCTTTTTTTTTTTTTTTTTTTTTTTTTTTTTTTTTTTCTCTCTCTCAGGGTTTTTTTTTTCTTCTTTTTTTTTTTTTTTTTTTTTTTTTTTTTTTTGTGCTTATTTGTAGGCGAGTCTGTACTCTAGTGCCAGCATCCTCCACCAGTGTAGGGAGTTAGCTCGGGGGAAGGGCAGAGCACAGACCCACAAGAGACAGATTGCAGTCACAATGGGTGGTTTTATTTATCTTAGTGTGAGCTGTCCGTCGTGAGGGGGCTGGGGTGTGTGAGTGCGTGGGGGTGTCGTGGGGGTGTGGCTGTCGTGTGACCTTCTCGGGGGCGTGTCGGGGTTCCTGAGACGAGGGTGTGGGTCTCCCGTGCCGTCATCCACCGGTGCGTGCGTTCTCACCAGCCGGCGGTCTCATCCGCGCTCGCACCTTCGGAGAGAGAAGGGGAGAGAGAGAGAGAGAGAGAGAGAGAGAGAGAGATTAGCGGTCGGAGTGAGTCAATCTTGCCGTCGTGTTCAATGTTAGCGCGCCTGTATGCCGCTGAAGAGCTCGCATGGAGTCTGTCTCTTCGCCGTCGTTTCCTTTTCTCCCCGAACGGCCGGAAGCGCGTCCTTTTATCCTCCTCCTTCGTCGCCTGAGTGGTGGAATCTTCCCGACGAATTCCCCAATCGCCGGCCGGTGTAGCGTCAACGGTCCCGCCCCACCGTGACGGTCCTTCTGGCTGATGGCGTGTTTGGCCCGAGGCTGTCCGCTTCGTGCCGGTGCGGCAGTTGGGGAAGGAGCGACTTTCTTCTCCTGCGTGCCGGCTGTCGGTCCGTCGCGACAATATATATATATATATATATATATATATATATATATATATATTGTGTTATCGACATCCTTACACAAATGAAGTCTAGTTTCTTGAATACATCTGGGATACATGCCTCTCAATATTTTTGAAAGATGCAGCTTAACTGGGTGTGGATGGCTGCATGAAGAAGGGAGGGGGAGGGGGCGTGGCAGGGAAAGGCAGGAGAGGAAGAGGGGGCGAGCCTTCAGAACACTCACAATAAAGATGATAGTGATAAAAAGTTTGCAAAAGTCTCTTCCCTTCAACATGGACTCTCGTTATATAGTTTTGCACGCGATGGCCTGTGGAGCTTTAAGCGGTTTAATGAGCTCGAAATGGAAGTAAAACTGTTGGTTAAAAATTAGATGCATACCTCATTTGAAGGGATAGAAAAGTCCTCAGGACTGAGTCCCGCATCACTGTGTAAAAGCAAACTGCTTTCTTGAGCAAGTCTGAAGTCCACCTTTCTCCAATTCTCATAGCTCTCCCGATAAAACACACTCAAACTCTTACACCACTGAAACAAACACCTGCGACCCATTTGAACGTTTCTCTCATCTACTATAGCTTTAGGAAATTAATAATCATTTCCTCATGAATAATGAATAATTAAGAGACAGCATCTTCTCGTAGTATAAGAACACACAGACTCATGAATAATTAAGAGACAGTATTTTCTCATAGGATAAGAACACACAGGCTCATGAATAATCACAGGCACGCCACGAGATGGCGTGCCTGTACTAGGAAGACGAAAATAGCGGTAAAAAACCACTCAAAATAAACCAGTTTTCTCCAACAATTAAAATGAACAGATGCTAAGATTGTCTTTTATGATGTGTGATAAGAACAACTCTGTTAAATCTCAGAAAATGTAGTTTAATCATTCATGACGTTTTAAATCCTGTTTAATCGGAGAAGTAGGCCTAATTTCTGTCAGTTCCCAAAAGAGGGTTTCAATAAGGTTAAAAGTGTCTCTCGACTTTTTCTTTTCTTTTAAGTCCTCCCTGATTTTCCGTTCTTGCTTGAGTAAAAGTGTTCATCTTCTCATGCGCTGCAAGGGAGTCCCCGCTGAATGTATCTCCTGAAGCTCCTTCAGAGCCAGTATCTTCGTTAGTCGTCTCCGTGTCGCTGTCTGTGGAGCTGCTCTCCTCGTCACTAGAATTATCCACTTTTTCCCCTTCGTCTTGTTCCGGGTGTAATGTAAACTCCGTATTCGCGGTGCTCTCCTCATCAACGCTCGTAACAATTTCTTCACTTTGGATATTTTTCTGTGTTTCTGCTTCCTGCTCAGTGATGTCAATTTCTTGATTCGGTAGATCCAAAGGATTCTCGCGAATACTGGACTTAAACCGATTAGCGTAGGAGTTTGGGTGAAAAGAAATTATCTCCCGAGGCTCCACATAAAGTGCACAAGGCGACGTTTGTACATTCCTTTGATGTCCCAAATGATTTATGTCCCAATTGGCCACATTGCCAGCATTTAGTAAGGTCACAATTTTTTGTATGGTGATCTTCAGACTGGCAAATAAAACATCTAGCGACTTGTCCTCGATAAATAATCTGCCCATTATACGGGCCTAGAGAGATGCTATTTGGAATGTTAACATATTGGCCATTTACATTTTTTCATAATTTCACTTGATACTGACGGACTCCGTACCAAAGACCAAACTGATCTACTGGTTTTTCGACGGGTTTTAAAATGTCACAGTAACGTTTAATATAAGTCCAAATGACCAGATGAAGCCATGCTGGGTTTTATTATGATTTTCTTTAAAGATGCCATAAAAAATTTTGTGCATATTTATTTCTATATTAAGACCAATGTTTTTTAATTTATCCCATGTTTCATTAGAGCGATAAC
Organism: Ictalurus furcatus; assembly: GCF_023375685.1. Taxonomy (NCBI): domain Eukaryota; kingdom Metazoa; phylum Chordata; class Actinopteri; order Siluriformes; family Ictaluridae; genus Ictalurus; species Ictalurus furcatus. Next base: position 1,275,931 of record NC_071264.1, on the reverse strand, counting down.
ACTCTAAAGGAAATGTTCGAGTGTTTCCTCTTCATCACAGTTAGACATCGGGCATTTACTGGTTTTTACGAAACAACTCCATTTAACTACCGCTCTTACTGGGAGCCTTCTTACAGCGACTAACCAAGTTGTATCCCTCAGATAGGATTTTATTCTGTAAATTTGAGACATTCTTTGTTTTGGTCTTTCTCCAAACTTCCAAAAGCCACAGGGTTACTATAAACTCGATCAACAATTGAAAGATATATTTTTTTCCTTGAGTCTTCCACCCAATCGATGTTTAGATCGGAAAACATTAGCTTATAATACGGTATACCTTTTCTCTAAGGTCCTTTTTTGGATTTCCAGTTGGAGATGTTCCCTATCCATTCTGTTTGCCTGGCAATACCACCCGCGATGATTTTGCACACAGCTATTTTAGTTTTTAGGGATATATTGACAGCCCCAAGGCCTCCCAGTTCCCTTCTCTTAAAAAGGAGCTTGCGTTCTGTAACCTCACGAGTCGTATCCCATATGAAATTATAGCATATTTTATGAAGTCTTTTACCCATACATCTGTCGGGGGTAAGATACATGATAAAAACAGTATTTTCGATAATATAAAAGTTTTTATGATATTTATTCTAGTTTTATAACTTAGATTGCATGATTTCCATTTATCAATTTCATCCTGTATTATTTCTTCTTTTTTTGACCAGTTATGGTAGACACAACCTTTATTATCTCTCTCTCTCTCTGTATATGTGTTTTTTTTTTTCATTTCCAATCCAAACACATTCTGTTTTAGCTTTGTTTAGGGAGGCTCCAGAGACTTGCTCGTACTTGTTAAAATATTAAAAAATAATAATAAGTTCTTCTCTAGATTTCACAAATAAAGTTATGTCATCGGCATAAACAGAGATCACGACTCTGTTCTTTCCTATTTGAAGGCCCTTAAGTCTAGGATCATCCTGGATTTTTTTTTATAAGTGGGTTTATAGATAAAATATATAGGGCCGCACTCAAAGGGCACCCTTGCGTTACACCCCGCATAACTTCAAATGGTTCAGTCAAAGAACCGTTAACATTTACTTCAACTGTCGACTTAATATAAATGTTCATGAAATTTTCAGGGAATTGATACAGTTTTAAAATCTCCCACAAATAGTCTCTTGAAATATAGTCAAAGTCTTTTTTTTGGTCCAAAGCAACAATGTAAAAACTATCAACATTTTTAAAATCAAAAATTAGTTCTCTTAAGGTGTTCAAGTTGTCCCACATAAATCTTCGTTTTATTGCACGTTTATTGTTTAGCTATTATTACGTCCAAATAGTCACTCATCCTGTTCATAATGATCTTTGCAAAAATCTTATAATTGACATTCATTAGGGTGAGATGTCTCCAGTTGTTGATATCACATATATATGTGTGTGTGTGTGTGTGTGTGTGTGTGTGTGTCTGTATGAGAGAGAGAAATATAGAAGTAAGTTTCTACTAAAACCGTCCTCTAACTCGTTTTAAAAATATTTAATACTGTGCATATATATATATATATATATATATATATATACATATATATAAATATATATATATGTGTGTGTGTGTGTGTGTGTGTGTTACAAAAAATACAAATAGATTGTGTCTTTTTATGTATACAGATATGCGTTCTTATCTACCACTTATGCTACTTGTGTACAGCGTTTGTTGCCTTATGCTTGACAAAACAAAAAGGCTTTTGTCTTTTTTAACACACACACACACACACATACACACTGTTACGACACGGCGAAATCGGCGCGGCAGCTCACAAAGTGTAGTGCCGCCCAGGGACGTGGCAGAGGAGGACACTTCCCAGTCATACCCGCGCTCGAGTTCACCGGAGTTCTGATTACGAACACCTGTACACACCTAAGGTTATATAAGGGCCTCCCTAGCATGAGCCGCTTGCGAAGTAACCACTCAGCAGCCTCGTCTCTGTTTGATTACCAAGCCGGTTTCATTATAAGTGTTTTCCCTGGTGCTCAATTTCACGCTCGTCCCTCACTACGCTTTTGCCTACGTCCCTGATATACAGCTTACCTGCTCAGTCCCGAGTCGATTCTCGTCCTGTGTTCAGTCACACGCCATCTCTCCGCTCGCCCGCGCTTGTCTCCGTCAGCGCTTCGTAACAGATTACTTCGCCGTACTATGGAGGCAGTGGGCGCCTCGGATTGGGAACGTCTTGTCCTGGAACAAAATCGCGCGCTAGCGGTGTACCGGGATGAGATATCCGCGTTGCGTGCCAAAGTCTCGCGACTGAGCATTTCCGCATCCACCAACGCCACGCCCCTGGCCCTCGCATCACCACCGCCGACTGCCCCAGCGCATGTTCAGCCAACACCAGCTGTTCACACTCCTGTCCTGGCTGTTCATGCTCCTGCGCCGCCGGCGCACAACCCGCCTCTGCCCACACCAGAGAGATACGCTGGGGAGCCGGAGCGATGCAAGGGCTTCATGTTACAATGTGCGCTGTTCTTCGAGAGTCACCCAGAGATGCCTGAGGTCCGTAAGTTGAGCCATTTTATGGAATTACTCTCCGGAACAGCCTTGGCGTGGGCCATGGCTGAGTGGGAGCGAGGAGGGGGTGTCAGATCCTCGTTAGATGACTTCCTTGCCCGGTTCCAGCGCGCCTTTGATCATTCTCCTGATGGCTGGGAGACTGGTGATGAGCTCATGCAACTCAAACAGGGCTCTCGTACTGCAAGAGAGTATGCGCTAGAGTTTCGCACTATTGCTGCCCGAAGTGGCTGGAACGAACCAACCCTTAAGACCGCGTTCCGCCGTGGCCTCGATTTGGAGTTACTGCATGAGTTGGCCTGTCGGGGTGAACAGCTAACTTTTGATGACCTCGTGGATCTGACCATAAGGCTGGACCGTCTGCGCCGTACCAACCGTTCCATATCACACGGTTTACTGCCAGCTGAGCTGGGCGCAGCAAGCGAACCCATGCAGCTCGGAAGGGTATGGTCCCACGAGGAGGAGAGGGAGAGAAGACGCAATGAGTTCCGGTGCTTCTACTGCGGTGAGGACACCCACGCCGTCCGCCAATGCCCGCACAGGAGGCGCCGAGGGAACGGGGGGCGCACTGACAACCCACCTTGTCATGCCCAGGTGAGTCCTAACCAGTCTTGTAGGTGTCACGTATTTTCTGTACCTGTCGTGATAGAACATTCAGCCCGTTCTTTTGTTCTTTCAGCACTCATCGACTCCGGAGCGGCGGAGAACTTCATAGATGAGAAGACGGCGTAGGAGCTCGGCCTTCCCATACGTCCCCTCCTCCGTCCTCGTGAGCTCCAATCCATTGATGGGTCGCCTATAGGGGGAGGCGTAATATCTCACAGCACACACCCTGTCTGCCTTCAAGTTAGCGCCCTTCACCACAAACTCTGGTCCTTTACCTCACGGTCTCCACCAGACACCCCGTTATACTCAGACTCCCCTGGCTGGAACTGCACAACCCCCAAATCTCCTGGACTGACAAGCAACTCACCCAATGGTCCCCGTATTGCTTGCAGAATTGTTTGAGGGGCCCCACGGTCCCTTTGGCCACCACGACTGTGGAGAGTCCCCTGTCGCCTGCCTCAGTTAAAATTCCCCCCGAGTACCACGACCTCCTTGAGGTGTTCAGCAAGGAGAAGGCCAGTTGTCTCCCACCTCACAGGTCCTACGACTGTGCCATTGACCTCCTCCCCAGGGCCAGCCTACCTCGGGGCCGTGTTTACCCGCTCTCCCAAGCGGAGCAGCTGGCCATGGAGGAGTACATTCAGGAGGCTCTCCGGCAGGGGTACATCCGTCCGTCCACATCCCCTGCGTCTGCCGGGTTCTTCTTTGTGGAGAAGAAAGGAGGGGGCCTCTGACCATGCATTGATTATCGGGCCCTCAACCAAGTAAGTACCGATATCCGCTGCCTCTCGTCCCCTCAGCCTTGGAACAGTTACGGTCCACCACCCTCTTCACTAAGCTGGACCTCCGCAGCGGTTATAACTTAATTCGTATTAGGGAGGGGGACGAGTGGAAAACGGCCTTCAGCACCACGTCTGGACATTATGAGTACCTGGTCATGCCGTATGGGCTCGCTAACACCCCCTCCGTGTTCCAGAACTTGATCAACGACGCTCTGAGGGACATGCTAGGAAAGTATGTCATCGCCTACATTGACGACATCCTGATTTATTCGACCTCCCTGGAGGAACATGTCCAGCATGTCCGGCACGTACTGCAACACCTCCTGCAATACCAGCTGTACGTAAAGGCCGAGAAGTGCGAATTCCACCAGCACACAATCTCTTTCCTGGGGTATATCATTAGCCCAAGGGGAGTTGCCATGGACCAGCGTAAGATTCGGGCGGTCGTGGAGTGGCCCACTCCACGAACCATCAGGGAGTTGCAGCGTTTCCTTGGCTTTGCAAATTTTTACCGAAGATTCATTAGAGGCTTCAGTAAAGTAGCGCAACCACTGACGTCGCTCCTGAGAGGTAAGCCCAGGTGACTGCTGTGGACCCCAGCTGCCCAGGAGGCCCTGGAGAGACTTAAGCAGGCCTTCACCACAGCTCCCATTCTCAGACACCTGGATCCCTCCAGGCCGTTTGTCGTGGAGGTCGACGCGTCGGAGGTGGGAGTGGGAGCAATTCTATCGCAAAGGTTTGGCGAGAGTCCCAAGTTACACCCTGCAGCCTTTTTTTCCCGGAAGTTGTCACCAGCAGAGCGCAACTATGATGTGGGGAACCGTGAAATTCTAGCCATCAAGCTGGCCCTTGAAGAGTGGAGACACTGGTTGGAGGGGGCAGTACACCCATTTGTTATCTTCACGGACCATAAGAATTTGGAATATATACGAACCGCCAAACGGCTCACTCCTCGCCAAGCCCGCTGGTCCTTATTCTTCTCCAGGTTCCAGTTCATCCTGTCTTACCGACCTGGTTCAAAGGATAGAAAGGCCGACGCCCTGTCTCGCATTAATGCCCCAGAGCGGCCGACGGAGCAAGAGAGTTACATTGTGCCTCCCTCCTGCATAGTGGGCACCTTGGAGTGGCCCCTAGCACAGAACTTAGCCCGTATTCCCAGCGCAAGAATCCCAGCAGCCTGTCCTCCTGACAAGCAGTTCGTGCCCAAGCGGTACCGTCTTGAACTCATCACCTGGGCCCACACGACTTTGGCCACGGGCCACCCGGGGGCCCGCCGCACTTACCAACTGCTGGCTGAGAAGTACTGGTGGCCCAACATGCCCAGAGAGGTTCAGCGCATCGTATCCTCGTGTTCCTCTTGCGCTCAGTCCAAAGGCCCACGTGCGCTCCCGGCTGGGAAGTTGGTGCCCTTACCCATACCTGAACGTCCGTGGTCCCATCTGGCCCTCGATTTCATAACCGACCTACCAAAGTCGCAGGGGTACTGGGTACTCCGCGATACTGGTGGTCGTAGATCGGTTCTCGAAGTCCCTGCACTTAATTCCATTACCAGCCATCCCATCTGCCTTCACCACAGCGGAACTCCTGTTTCAACACGTCTTTCGCTACTTTGGCATCCCCGAGGAGATTGTGACTGATAGGGGGCCACAGTTCACATCGTGGGTTTGGGCCAGCTTTATGAGGAAGATGGGGGTCGCCATTAATCTCACGTCCAGTTACCACCCCCAGGCCAACGGACAGGCAGAACAGGCCAACCAGGAAGTCATACGGTTCCTTGGGACTTACTGCTCTGCCAACCCAGGGGACTGGAGTCAGTACCTTCCATGGGCGGAATACGCCCAGAACTCGCTACGGCATTCCGCCACCCAGCTCACCCCGTTCCAGTGTGTCTTGGGTTACCAACCGCCATTATTCCCCTGGAACGTGTCCCACACGGACTCGCCAGCAGTGGATGAGTGGTTCCGCCGAAGTGAACAGGTCTGGGAACGTGCCCATCAACAGCTGGTGCAGGCATCCCACATCGCTAAACGAAAGGCCGACCGGCACCGGAGGGCTCACCCTAATTATCGACCCGGGGACCGGGTGTGGCTCTCCACAAGAGATCTGAGACCCCTCATGGGCACAAAACTTCAACCGAAGTATATCGGGCCCTTCCGAATACTGAGGCAAATTAATGGTCACGTATCGTCTGGACCTTCCGAGACACAGTTGCATCGCCCCGTCTTTCCACGTCTCACTTCTCAAACCGGTGATCTCAGGCCCCTTGGCCACAGCGGTGCCGGAGGATTCCCCACCGGAACCGTTGGAGATAGAAGGCCGCCCAGCCTACCGCGTCCGCGACATTCTAGACTCCAGACGGAGGAGAGGGGGACTTCAGTATCTGGTAGACTGGGAAGGGTATGGACCAGAGGAACAGTGCTGGGTCCCAGCCTGAGACATTCTGGACGCAGGCCTGCGTAAGGACTTCCACGCGGCTCATCCAGACAAACCGGCCCCCCGGAGGGGGGGGAGGCCTCGGAGAACTTCGGCTCCCGGAGTGAGCCCTTTGGGGGGGGCTCTGTTACGACACGGCGAAATCGGCGCGGCAGCTCACAAAGTGTAGTGCCGCCCAGGGACGTGGCGGAGAAGGACTACACTTCCCAGTCATACCCGCGCTCGAGTTCGCCGGAGTTCTGATTACGAACACCTGTACACACCTAAGGTTATATAAGGGCCTCCCTAGCATGAGCCGCATGAGCCGTGTTATGCCAGCACTGATTGGCACAATGTTCCAAACACAAAAAAAGTCAATATATACACCACGCAAACTCCTGAAGTGCGTGACAATAAACACTGAGCTCTACTTATTCAACAGTAATTATACCTTCTCGTTTTATTAATAGTCTATTAATTATATTATATGAACAGGAGTTATATGGAGAGGAAATGCGTCTCACCCACAGTAGAGAATCTCACAGCGATGGGAGTTGTCTTGCCCCCATGCTCAAACACCTTGGCCTTGCAGTAGCACGTGATCTCATGAGTCACCTCAAAATAACCAAATGCACCTGCAGAGAGGGAAGAGGAGAGTATCAAACCATCACCATCGTTCATCAAGTTCCATGTTTCTCTGATCAGACACTGCTTACTGTAATCTCTCTTTTTAGTTCCACAAAGCAGGAAAATTGGATCCAATCCTTAAGCAAGTTCTTAAGGGCTTTAGTGTAGCCTTGAGGCTTTTCTTTCAGTACCTCAGTGTTTGTAAGCACAGACCTGCTCCTTTGGCATGCACCACCCTTTCGGGAATGCGCTCACGGTCGAAGTAGGTCATCTCGTCCGTGAACACGACATCCTGCACCAGCAGTGGCCCTCGGGGTCCAGCCGTCTGAACTTTCAGCTTAGTACCTATGGGGATCCCTGCTCCCGTGGTCAACACGTCGGCTCGTTGAGACAGGAACGGATTCAAAAGGTGAGGTGAGGACAAATGTAAGGGAACAAATACACTAGCATCTATGAGTGAGATTAAGTTTTTCAGCAAAGCTCAACTCAACCCACCATCGCTCAAGATACAAGGAAGACATGCATTGAGACTTTGTCAAGACCGAGTCACTGTCCGTCTTCAAATGAATGAAAAAAATAAAAAGCTTTGTACTAACTATTGTTTAGCAGGGTTTTTAACCATGATGTGGTTTTGATAGAGACGATAAAGCACTTGTCCATCTGCTAAATGCTGTAAGTATAAAAACGTGTCTGGAGGTTTGTTTACTTCAAGAATACAAGGAAAACATTCTTGTTTTGATTTTAATGAATAATTGTCATTTTCTGTGGATTCTAATTAACCAGACTTTGGTAACATTGTGGACTTTTGAGGGAACATACTCACACAAACATGCAATGGTGGTTCAACTGTTAACGGCTCTGGGTTACTGATCAGAAGGTCGGTGGTTCAAGCCCCAGCACCGCCAAGTATAGAAAATATCTATGAAGTGTAAACAATATGTGTAACTAACACTTGGATATGTTAATGAAGTGTATTCAATATGTATTACCAACATTTATAATTATTACTTGAGCATAATCGTATAATCAATATTGGTTAAAAAACATAATCTATATGTATAATCAAAGTTAGAAGCATAATCTAAATCTATAGAACAATGTTTGATCAAGTTATATTCTGAGTGGATTTGAGTTGAATGAACTCTGTGTTTTAGTGTACAATAATTGTTCTTCTGTATTAGCTGGCACCTTTCTGCGCAGCAATAAATTGGCAGTAGATATTCGCATGTGTAAGTAAATAGCCTTGAGGCCAGATGCCAATTAGGGAGTTAGGAGAGGGCCTCTGGAAAGGAGGTAGATATCAGCGGAGACAACCGATAGAGACAGACAGATGCTCATTGAGGCCTAAGAAGGGAGTCAGGGTCAGGACACACAAATCTGTGTGAAACCTTTGTTTGTAAAAAAGAAACCTTGTCCTCATGAAACATTTTCAAGAAAAACAACTAACTGTGCATGCTCCACAAATTTAAGATAACACAGACATGAATATTTAATTGTGGCAAAAAAGATTGGTCTGTTTTAATGAGGAAAGGCAAAACCCCACCTACAATGACTACGCTGTGGAGAAAGGTATATAAAATGCTGTGTGTGCTTGCATAATTCGGACTTTCTGCAGACTGTCACACTTTATTGATTTTCAATAAAGTTTATTTACTTTTTGACATCTACTAAACTCTCTGTCTCTGAAGTTTTTGACTTAGGCTAAAAAGGTTGAATTATTCACGACATAATTGGTGACCCCGACGTGATCTGTCTAGGAGCAAAGAGGGAGACTCTGCCGGCGAGGTTGACCCTAGAGAAGCAGTGCAAGCGTGGCCACTCATCATAAGGTAAGCAGTCTTCTGCATTTTTTTTTGGATAAATACTTGCGTGGTTTTCCTGCGGGTCAGCCTGAGACGGTGTTTTTTCCCTCACAAAAGCTCCTTCAAATTTTGAACTAAATTGAGAAAAGAGGGTTTTTTAGATCTCAAAAATTAAAACTGCATGCAGCGTATATGTGTACATTGTGGTGTTTTGTCTTGAGCAGTGTGTTTGCAAGCCTGCAGTGTCCAGGTGTAATAAGGAGTCAGTAAGGAGTCAGATTAAATACTGAGGAATGTGGATTTGACACTCAAGGTGTAACAGTGTTATACAGTGAACTTGCTGAACTACTGTACGGGCAGACGTGTCCTAGTCAGAGTGAAGCGGTTGACACTGTACACTGTGCCGAGAGTTTTTAAGAAGCGTTTAAGAGTTCTAGGTAGAACTATGTGTTTAAAAGTTCTAGGGAGAACTTAGTGTTAAAAGTTCTAGGGAGAACTTAGTGTTAAGACGTTCAAGAGAGTGAACGCATTGGGCCCAATAAACCCTAAGTGGGGTCATGCAAGAGGCGTGTTGAAGTGGGATAAAGGTGTAAGTCTTGTATGTCTATGTTTACATGTTCTGGGGTGTAAGTCTTGTATGTCTATATGTTATTTGTGGTGAATGTTGGTTATATTTGCTATATGCTGGTTATTCGTGCTGAATGCTGGTTGTTTCTGCTATATGCTTGTTATATCTGATGAATGCTGATTATAAGTACTGAATGCTGTTTTAATGTGCTGATGGATGTTTGAGAGTTTTATGTGTTGAATATTGGTTTATGTATTTTTTCTTTTTCCTTTTTCTTTTGTGGAGTCGACTCTTGTTTTATTTCAATTATTTTATTTTTTACATTATTATTTTGTTGAGTGATTGATCCTAGTTTGGAGGCTAAACGGTCGTTGTCTTCTTTTCTTGAGTGAGTTTCTGGCCGGCTGGTCACGTGGCTCTGATCCATCCACGGCTCTCTGTGGGCGCATTCTGTATCAATTGACACTGAACAGTGGTATTGTAAAACTCCACATTGATCCGAGCAGGAAAACGCTCGGAAACACACAGGAAAGTGTGTGTTCTTATCTACGCAGGTAGGCCTGCTTCTGTGTGAAAGAAAAAAAAAAAGAAAAAAGAAAGAAAGAAAAAAAAACACTGTGTGTGTGTGTGATCTTCAGATTGAGATGGGTAAAACAGAACTTTATGAGATATTTCTGCTTTTTCATTGAATGTTTGAATCTGGTACAGACTTTGGGGTGTTAGTCCGGTTGGGACTGTTTGTATTATAATAATCACTTTGGTATCAATAACTGCTGAGTGTTTTTAAAAATTGTGGAGCAGTCAAGAACATTGCAAATATTTTAGACATCTGCCAGATTGCCCGTTGTGTACATCACTTAGAACTTCTAGACCTGTAATATATAAAAATATTCCCAGATTGTGTGATCCAGAAAAGGAGACGGGGTACGCTACATGACGATTTACTGAAGGCGGAAAAGTTTCTCCAGTTATTTAGAATCTTGATAGTTGGACTTGGAAAATTATTCATTGTCATAAGGAATTGTGAAACTTATTTTTATTTTTAATTGTGGAGATGGATTTTTCTGTTTTCAATCCCATATTTAGTCTTTCGTGTGCTTGTTCATTTAAAATACTAAAAATAAATAAGTAACAATAATAATAGAAATTTGCATTTTGAAAACTGTTTTGAAAAGTGTGCATTTTCAGGCCCCAAAACGCCATTGTTGTGTAAACTGCCTCTAAGCCTTTGTTGAGAAAAGAATAAGTCAGACGCTCAGAATGTGGAGGAGAGAGTCCATTTGGACCTTTCATTTATATCCCATACATTAAGTGATAATAAAGGGTTTCTCTTTTTATGCCTTGTGAGCAGAGAGATAAAAAGGAATGTTTTTTTCTGTAGGCCTAAAAGGAGGTCTTAGCCCAGATTATAGAATACATGGCCAAGTTATGTTAGTGATGTGTCGTTTGTGAATGAGTTGGCTCTATGAGTTGTCTACCATTTTAGTTATTTTTGTGAATTAATACAAGACAGAATAATAGGATGATCTTTTAGCCACACTCCACGGACACACGCACTTCATGCACTAACTGAATGTTGTGTTGATATACATGTGTGTGTGACAAATCATGTGTGATAACATTATATTTTGTCATTCACAAATATATCCTTCTAGCTGCATTGTAGTTAGTTTGCTCTTTGAGCGGCCTTTGGTCTATGGATAGTTCTATGAGAGAGATAAAAGTAGTAGACGCAGAGTGTTTCTTTTTTTGTTTATATTACTCATTTCGTTCAGTGCTTTTATGTCTATAAATCTTGCAGAGATGTTTGGTATAATATTTGTAGTGTAAATTACACCGGATTTTAGTTACTATTGTTATACAACTTGAAGTTAGTAATTTTTCCGGGTTTAAAAGGTGGTATTCTACTGGAGAAAATCAAATTGAGAAACGTAATTTTAAAAATGATTGTCAATTTAAAAACTTGTGTTCATAATTATGGTAATTAAGTACATAACACTTAAATTCCTTTTAAATAATGTGAAAAAACTAGTTGGAACAACTTGATTTTTTGGAGTAATCAATTAAAAAACTTGTGTTTATTATACAAATTATTAATTAAGCTTTAATTGAAAATACATTTGATTGTAGAGGAAAAGGTAATTTCTCTAACTCGGTGTAGTTCGTTGGTTGAAATTAATTTAAAGTTGTCTTAACTCAAAATGATTGATGTTTTGCAAACTGTTGAGTTAATGTTTTGTTGAGCCTAAACATTTGTTTTTAGAGAGTACTGACAACCTTCACAGCCGTATTAGACCTGTAGTCCCGCAGTGTAGTGAGTGTGATTTGTTTGGAATGGTTTGAGTTTTGGATAGATCAAGCTAAATAAAATGCTCAATACACATGGGTTATTATGTTTGTTTTTATATTATTTAAGGTTTTATGCTAAACATAATCCAAAATTATGTACAATTAAAGATTAGTATAATTAGCCTAAACTGAACAATTTAAGGGATATATGTGCACACATACTAATCATGGGTCCAAATATTGCTAACTTTGGCTGAATTATAAAAGCCATTAGTCGTACTGAATGAAGACCCGTTTGGGAGCTTATTGCTGAGCTGAGTCAAATGAACTAACTCACTAAAAAGAGCTGGAATAACTATAACTAATTTGTGTATCTTTGATTCCTTTACGTGTACGTGTCTATAAATCTTTACGTACCCTGATGTTGCCATGCCAATTGGTCACTCACATCACGATCGCGATGAACTCAAAGCAGAAAATAAATAAGTAAATACATACATACATACATAATAATAGTAATAATGTAATTCCTGTTTTATTAAGTCAAACACAAGAATGCACAAGGATGAATAATTTGCTGTATATTTCTTTTTAAACATTGCCTATGTCCAGTGATGAATAATTAGTAAGATTTGATGGTAATATTAGTCTGCATTTATTTTCAGACTTTCTGTAACGTATTTTATGTCTATTACAGATGTGTTGAGTCCTTCACATTAGAATAAGATGGTGAATAGTTAATGTTGAATTCGGGTTTTGCATGGAGTACAAGTGTCTGGATCAGGCAGCGTTGCATAATGGTTTATTTTGCTGTTGAAGTGACATGTTGTGCTGATGTGGGTCTCACTGCAGTGACATGTTTGTTAGTTTAGTTCAATTACAGTCTCTTTGCAACAGTGTAGTTTGAGTGATTTGTTTCTTTTCTGAACCGTAGACTGGTGAATAGAATAAAAGTAGTGTGAATATACAAATATATATTATGTACGGTATGCTATGGATATGTAATACAATGTATACGAGTTGCAATATTTAAATAATACAGTGCAATGGTCACAAACATGAGGAATGGCGCGTATACTGTACAACCTCTGAAGCAATTGATAGTCTTTATACTGTAGCTGTGATTGTACTGTGAATTGGATGCAGGTTTCACAATTTAGAATTAATGTTGTATTTGACAGTGTTGAAAGAGTTGCTGTGAACTTATTAAGTTCACAGGCATTAAGATTAAAAATGTGCACTTGTCTAAATGTCCTACATAAACATATACAGTGGGGTCGAAAAGACTGACCATTTTTTTCTGAGGTCTTTTATTATTTAAAATTTGAAATCAACAGTAGGTCATGAAAATTCACAATGAGTCACAACAAGTGATTGGGATGAATAGGTGATACAGTATTATCCCAATAGCTCAGGTATTCCAGGTATGTCAAGTTTGTTATACTGTTAATTATTCTAGCATGTGGGGACTTGTTTAAGCGGAAGTCTGCAGAGGGACTGTAGTGGAATGGGCAATTAACATGGCACACCTGTTGCTTATTTTTGTTTTCTTATATGAACAATCTGTTTTCTCTATCAGGGATCTGTGCTGGTGTGTGTGTGTGTGTGTGTGTGTGTGTGTGTGTGTTAAATTGTGTCATTTAGAGGTGAAAAGACAGGACACAATCCCATGAGATCAGCGTGTTTATTAGGGCATATACAAAAATCATAGTCACGGATCAAAGTGTACCCAGTTAAAAAGATTAAACTATTGAACTGGAAAGAAGAACCCAAATTTCTATAAAACACTGGTTTAAACTCCTGGGAAACCGCTCTACCCTGGAAATAAGCTAAATTTAATCCGTAGCAATAAATAATTTCAGGACAAGTGATCATGATTCTTACAGAACATTGAGAAATAGTTTCTTTCTACACCTCTCTTTGGAGCAAATATTTATTCATCTAACTTGTTAGAAATCTTCATCCTTAATTCTCTCTATAGCAGGAAAAAAAAGTGTTATTTAGAGTGTGTAGTGTAATGATATAAAATATCCTATGACACTTTTTGTAATAAATTAATATCTGTAATAAAACATATGTAGGCCACACTAAGTAAAGAAAATTATTAGCATTTCATTTAAAATGTCATGGTGTCAAAACTTATAGCAGCGGTCATCAGTGCAGAATTTATTTCTGGTGTAAAACGGGCTAAATGTTTTAAAAGGTTATTAAAGTGGACAAGTTTAATTACTTTCCTCACCAAAGGTAATGGAATTACCTGGAATGGTAATGTTTATCTGTATAAACATACATCCCTCTCTCTATCTATCTATAAAGCTATTAAACAAACAAATAAATAAATAAATATACAGCCATTATTAACTCTTTCATCATCAATATTTAATCATTTTAATGTAGAATTAATTCCATTTGGGAAATTCACCATGGGAGGTGGTTTTTTTACAGTAAAATAAATGGTTCTTTATGCCGGACGTGTGCATTTCAGACATGCACAGGATTTAAAGCTGTTTTTAAAGCATTTCACAGAGACTGATCCTGAACTGCAGGTTTCTGTCAGGTTCACTCCACCCTGTATGTATCCGTGGTTACAGAATTAGAATTGGAACTATGGAATTATGAGCTGTTATTATTCTGAAATCCGGAATCGGGACATTCCGAGTTGAAAAACTGATCCACAATCCACAATCAGTTGAAAGCTGTACATTCAGTAGCTCTGACCTGCATAGAAACACTAGACAGAACATGAGTAAACAGGAAGAAGAGAAGGGAATGGAGAGGAAGGTGGACGCTAAGTCCTGCAACATCATCAATGAGCTGCGGTTAGAGAAGCAGCTCAGTGACTTAGTCATCATGGTGGATGGCGCCGAGTTCCACGCACACAAGATCATCCTGTGTGGCTGCAGCCCGTACTTCATGGCTCTCTTCACCAACGGCTGTTACCCTCCTGATAAGCTCGGGTACAGCATCCCTAATATTTCCGCAGAGATAATGGAGCTGATCGTGGAGTATGCGTATATAAGACGTGTTAACATCACGGAGAAAAACGTGTGTAAGCTGCTGATCGCTGCTGATTATCTGTTGGTGAGCAGCCTGGTGAACGAGTGCTGCACGTTCCTGAAGGCTCAGCTGTGTCCCGAGAACTGCGTTAACATCTGGCGTTTTGCTCTTTCCTACTTCTGCGAGAAGTTGAAGCAGCAGGCCTTCCGGTTTATCTTGCACAACTTTGAGGAGATGGTGCGTCTCTCTGAGGAGTTCCTGGATCTGACAGTCGAGCAGCTGAGCGAGATCATCGAGAAGGACGAACTGAACGTGAAACAGGAGAGCATGGTGTTCGAGGCCATCTTACAGTGGATCAAACGTGCGCCATGGAAACGGAAAGAGCACATAGGAGTGTTACTGCCCAAGGTGCGTCTGGGGCTACTGACGCACGATTACCTTGTGAACAACGTGAGCAACAACGTTTTAGTGATGGACGACATGACATGTAAGCCGATCGTCACCAGCGTTCTGATGGGCATCGATGACCTCAACCTGAGCCTTTCTCTCGGCTGTGATCTCATGAGACTCCGCCTGCCCAGCGCCATTCTGCTGGCTATCGGTGGCTGTTGCCAAAGGAATCAAACCATTGCCATAGAAGCATACGATACGCGAGCGGCATGCTGGGTCAATGTCACATGCAACGACGAGAGTCCACGAGTCTGTCACCGGACGGTGTATCTGAATGACTTTGTGTACCGCATCGAAGGATTCGACAGGGGGAATTATTTCAGCAGTGTGAGAAGGTTTGACCCCATCACCAGAACCTGGTCTCAGGTGAGCCCCATGCACTCTCGCCGGCGTTACGTGAGCGTGTGTGTGCTGGATGGTCATATCTATGCGATGGGAGGATTCAATGGCATCGAGCGGCTGAATACGGTTGAGCGATATGAACCTGAGAATGATCGGTAGTACATAATCGCGCCGATGCACGAACAAAGGAGCAACTCTAGCGCTACAGTACTGAACGGCAAAGTGTATGTATGCGGAGGGTTTGATGGGAGCGAGTGTTTGTTCACGGGGGAGTATTACAGTCCTCAGATGGGAGTGTGGACCCTCATCCCCCCCATGATGATCAGAAGGAGTGGACTGGGCGTGGTCACGTACAGAGGACAGGTTTACGCTGTTGGGGGATTTGATGGTAATAATCAGCTCAGCGATGTAGAGGTGTATAATCCCCAGACCAATGTGTGGAGAAAAGGTCCAGCCATGAACAACCAGCGCAGCAACTTCGGCATTGAGGTGCTGGATGATCTCCTCTTCATTGCTGGAGGAGATAATGGCACTACCATCATGGATGAAGTGGAGTGTTATGATGAGCAGACTTCTGAATGGCATGCAGTCGAAAACATGGGGATTTCCCGCACTGCTCTGAGCTGCTGTGTGCTGTCTGGTTTACCCAACATGGCCGAGTACGCTGCACCCCGAGACGATCCCTACAGAGTCCCTCAGAGCTCACGGAGCACCAGGGGCTACCTCACACCTCCTGCCAACATCTGAGACGTACAAATAAACCTCTACCTTCATCAGCATCCTTTTGTTCTGGAGAATCAAATGAAACATTCTGAAGCAGTCAAACTACTGAATTTGCCTTTTGTTTACTCTCTTATGCTGGAAGCCGTTGTACTGAAACTCGTAAAACCACAACGTCCCTCATGGAGATGTGCAATGGAACAGTTAACGTCCACCGTCCTGAGATCTCTCTCTCTCACACACACACACACACACACACACACACACACACACACCAAAGTCACTAATGTGATAAAATCACTGTAACGGATCATTTTTACAAGCAAAGATGAAGACAGGGGACGAAGATTATACATCATTTCTCTCTGTACATCACAGAAATAATTCATGTAGATCTAATTAATATGTTTATCAAACTCAAATATGACCTTGTTCTGAGTAGCCACCATTATTTCCGAGCCGAGCCAGAATGCCTTTAGATTGGAACGTCTTTAGATCCGAACGCCTTTAGAGCGGAATGCCGGAAAACTGGTTGTGTACTTTCAGAGCGCGAGTACAACGGAGTGCAGCATTAATACCAGCAGATCCACAGCGAGAGACTCTTGGATAATACTATAAACACACCAGGTTCAATTACACTACACTAAAACAAGAGAAAAAACATGGATTAGGAAAAAAGGACATAAAATACTGACAAAGAGTAAAGGAAAAGGAGAGAGAGAGAATATGTGTGTGAGAGAGAGAGGATGAGAGAGAGAATGATAGAGAGAGAATATGTGTGTGAGAGAGTATAAGAGAGAGAGAATGATAGAGAATGAGAAAGAGAGAGATATGAATGAGAATTAAATAGAAAGAATGAAAAGCAGAAATCAAGAGGGAAAAAAAGCAAAAAAAAGTGAAATACAAACACACTACATGAGGGACTGACAGAATAAATTCGAAACAAAAAAAGAAAGAAGAAAAGAAATGTAAAAAATAACGGAGAGAAAAAGACCAAAAAAAGAATAATAAAAATGATAAATATGAAAGAAAAAGAAAACGTGGTAGAGGAATAAAAACGGTAGGACACAAAGAGGAGGAGAAACTATGGAATAGAAGATGAAGTGAAACAGATAAAGAAAAAAATGAAAGAGTGGAAGGAGAAAAGAATGAGACAGGGGTGAAAGAAATGAAGAAAGAGAGATTAACGTGTCACCTTGAAGAAGTCAGTTTTGTTAGCGATGTGCTTTAACATCCCCTGTGTGAGCGGCGGCCTGATCACCACGGCAACACAACCCTGGCTCGGGCTCATCGGCTGGGTGGAGTCGGCCATGCCCACCCGTTCTGCTGTCACCATGGCGACGGACTGAGTCAGACCCACCAGGTCCATGAGGAGGGAGACGGCAACGGCGCGGATGCTGAAGTCCAGCTCAGAGAAACAGGCATTCATCAGAGACTCGAGCCACCGATGAGGCGGAGTCACACCGCCGCTGTCTGACATCATCACCATCACCACCACACACACTGATTAATAATCATATTATTAATATTAACTATTATTATTGTTGATGTTGATATTCATTCCTAAGTAATTATACACTGTAATTAATAATAATAAACAGCAAATAATAAATAAATCATTAATATTACATAAAAAAGTAAATCCAGAATAATTATCAGAAAACTTTCAAATAAGCAATAATATGCAAATCTGAGAGTATGTTCTGTTTAATATGCGCTGGTTAAATAAAATCATTTTGGTTTGTGACCTTTCTGCTCGTCTCTGGAGGGAGATTTGCGGTTTACCTCGGCAATGTACACAGGGAAACGAACACTCCAGGAAGAGCTGACACACAGCCGTGAACGCAGACACACTCCTTCTGATCAAATACACACAGCCTCTCTGTTAACCCCGCCTCCCCCTGGTTAGCCCCACCCCCCATGTGACCCAGGGTGATGTAGAGGTTCACCAGTCTGCACAGGAAGTGCTGGAAGTGCTCGAGGCAGTGCTGCATCACAGAAGCACCCAGAGAACCAGGCTGGAGTTTAGGATCGGATGGGAGAGGGGCGTGGTCATCAGACTCCGCCTCCTCGTACTGAACAAAATCAGTAAAGCTGCTCTCTAGAGAACGAACTGTGGAGGGACTTTCCCTGTCCTCAAACACGTCCTCGCTGACCGGGACATCCAGACATGATGGGGCTGACTGAGAGACTGAGAGTGAGAGAAAGGGAGAGAGAGAGAGAGACGGGGATTATCGATACCGATAATCGGTATCGGCCGATAAAGGCTATTTTTCATGCTATGGGTTATCGACCGATAGTTTAAAAACATCCGATGATCAGGGCCAATTATATCCTGTCAATCAAAAGAGGGCGAGAAAACACATGGATTTTGTGCTGTGTGTAAAGATTATGTATCTTTTGTGGAATGATAAAACTGCAGTTTGTAATCTCTGTAATCTCTGCACTGCTAAAATTTTACACCAGAAGTAAGTTTTACGATGCATTTTTACGATGGCGTGGGACTCAATCTCACTATCCAGTTGTTGGGGAAATATTTCAGAAAGCTGAGGCCCATATCTCTTGGCGAACTGCTGTGAGGGAAGACCAGGTTTCGGGAATGATTGTGTAACTCTCCTCTTGACCTGGCGGTAGGGTGTAAGGTGCTTTTGGGTAGGTCCGATGGTAATATCGCTTTCTCTCCAAGCTCTGTTTCTTCTTTTCCTCTCTCTTTCTCTGGTTTCTCGTTCCACGCCTCTTTATAAAATTAACTTTTAAAATTAACTTTCTAAAATTTTACATCGGAAGTAAGTTTTACGACACAGAAGTTGAGTCAAACGTCAAACATAAGTTATATGAAGTGTAACTATGTACAGATAAAGTTATTTAGTATTAATGTAATAAATCATGGTGTTTTTTGTTTTTATTTAAAAAAAAAGGGTGAGTGTTAGGTTTTACACACCAGTGAAATGTGTCAAGTCTGATACATAACGCTTAGTTTTCCAGATATACTATACTTCTATGGGATGAGTCGTATGGGATGAGTCGTATGGGATGAGTCGTATGGGATGAGTCGTATGGGATGAGGTATATAGGAGGAGGCGTATGGGAGGAGGCGTATGGGAGGAGTAATATGGGACAAAGCGTATGGGATGAGGTGTATGAATGAATGCTGAAGTTCATTCATCCAGTAAATGAAAGGTTTGCTTGCAAATGAACATGACGATAAACTGCTGTCCATCAGAAATTGTAGGAGGCAGGTATACATGTATATGGGCTTGGAGGGAAGGTAGGGTGAAGGAGTTACAAATAATAATAATTACAGTGTTACTGTACATGTAAACTTTAGAGCTTCAATTTTACCCACTGGCCCTTTAAATTATACTAATACTGTATAAAATTGGAAGAAATCATATACATGCTACAGGTATATACAGTATCTCACAAAAGTGAGTACACCCCTCACATTTTTGTAAATATTTGATTATATCTTTTCATGTGACAACACTGAAGAAATGACACTTTGCTACAATGTAAAGTATTGAGTGTACAGCTTGTGTAACAGTGTAAATTTGCTGTCCCCTAAAAATAACTCAACACACAGCCATTAATGTCTAAACCGCTGGCAACAAAAGTGAGTACACCCCTAAGTGAAAATGTCCAAATTGGGCCCAACTAGCCATTTTCCCTCCCCGATGTCATATGACTTGTTAGTGTTACAAGGTGCCTCATATCCATGGGGTGCATCTGCAGCAAATACACCACTCTGTAAAACAGAATAAAAGAAATTTGCATATAAAACACTTTTCTTTGATGGATAAAGAGCTGTGAAGTATAATGGAGGAGTTTTTAGTTCACCTCATGAGATCAGGATCCTCAGTAAGATCAGTCACAGAGTCCTGGTACTGGAGGTCCTGAAGTGATATAAACACTGTTATTAATAATCACTCAATAATCTGTGCCAGTATGGGGTTTTTAAAGCTTATTATTTGCATTGTTTGATAAGATGCTTTGAGAATTATTTCTCAGTTTTCAGCCAACATTTAAAGTTCCTGCGTGTGTTTAAAACCTCTTACCTTGCCATTTGTCTGCCCTGTTGTGCAAAGCCACTTCTCTAGAAGGATATTACAGATCTGGAGAAGGTCAACACCGTTAATGGATGCGATCTCTTTAGCCACTGTGTGAATGTCTGGTCAGGCAAACAAAAGTGGCACAGAAAACATGTGATGAGTAAATGCTGTTGTTAAAAACTGTTTAAAGCAGCCTTTTGTTATACACCCTAGGGCTAGGGGTCTAGCCCAAAATAGTGGATTTTACTGATACCAGTAACCAAGTCGGGCAGAAGTTTTGTAAAACTGATACTGAAATATTCCTGAACTCTATTACAAAAATAAACAAAGTACTGACTGTACCATGAAAATATACTGCACTTTTTAAAATGAAATAAATATAATAATATATTAACTATTAATAAATGTTAATTTAATGTACCACTCCAAATAAATAAAAATAGAGACGTCCAAAATGAATTAAAAAACACTGCAAATAACAAGAATGAGTTTTTATTTCTCCTCTAGAGGCCGCTCTCGTGCTGCATAATGACCCTTCTCAGTCGCTCCTGCAAGGGACGCAGTTGAGCTCTACCAAGAGCTGCATGGTTCTTAATGAAATAGGAAACTTTTTTTTTGGCTTGAGCAATTATTCGTTTCTTACATTACTTACGGAGGCTGCATTTGAACAAACAATAAGGAAATGTAAAGATTTAGTGCTCCGAGTTTGACAGCAAAATATTCACATCTTGATCTACACCATGAAAAAAAATTTCCGTACTTTCTCCAGACTTTCCAGAACCATGCCTCGCTTGCTGACATTTTTTTCTAGGCACATCATGATTCTAAATGACCAGCAGCATCAGCACATCAACCCTAACCTTTCGTGAGTCCACAGTGTTTCATGAGTATAACCATAAAAAAAAGAGGCTATTGTACATCTTAATAAATAATCAAGTTGCAATCAAAATGGTGCATGATTGCTTGAGTATTGGTGCTTAGGGTCTGCATGGTCAGATTTGCTCTCACCAGGGGAGATCTGTGCAGCAGGACTCTTCATGCACTCCATCACTGGGCTGTGCTCGAACAGAGCCACAATGAGATGGCCGGGCATTCCTGTGAGCTTCAGCAGCTCGGGGCAGTCCAGCTGAAAAGTCATGAACACGTTCTCCGTGGCTGACTGCTGATACTACAGCTTCGAGGTGAAGCCCCCTCCCCTCGTCCGTAACTCCTCCTACGCACACACACACGTGCACACACACACACACACACACACACACACACACACACACACATACACACACAGGAAACAAATCCATAAACAAGCGCATTCAATAGATCATAAAGTAAGTAGTGTCATTTATGCTGTATTAAATATATATACTGTATAGAAAATATAAAATGATACCTAATATTTTTGTAATATTTGTTAGTCGACAAAAGAGCCCCACTGTAAATGCAACAGGACTGCAAAAGAAAAAACAAAGCAGCGACAGGTTATATTAAAGCGCAGAATAAAACTAAGGCAAACCTGTATTCATGGAAATGACATGAATTTAAGGCTTAACAAAAATAAGTGGAAAAACAGTTTGGTCAACAGCGATGGGAAGGAAAGACATCATTGTAAAATTAGTTTATAAACAACAACTAACGATTCATCTATAAAAGAATTAAAATAAAAACTCATACATATATAGATTTATTTTATAAAGCATCTTTTGTCTCAAACCTGGTTGTGTCTGTAGATAAAGCATTAATCGTCGGAGACTTTAATATTCATTTTGATAACCTGGAAGACCCTCTAAGATTAGCGGTTGTGTCCATCTTAGATGCAGTAGGGAGTAGTGTGGTCACACTCTTGACCTCATACTAACATACGAAGTATAGAAAATATTATAATTTTTCCGCAGTCTGAAGTTGTCTCAGACCATTATCTTATCTCGTTCATAATACGTATTGATCATAATATTTCCACCTCGCCTCGCTACCGCATAAAACGTACCTACACATCAGCTACTGCACCGAGCTTCATAAATAACCTCGCAGAAACATCAGTTAGATTTGGATCACCGTCAGATCCCATAGAACTCGATCAGGCGACTGAAAGCTTGGAGTCAACACTCCGCTACACGCTAGATAGAGTGGCTCCACTCAAAAGGAAAATAATTAGAGAAAAAAAATTAGCACCCTGGTATAACGATCAAACGCGAACCTTAAAACAGACAACTCGACAATTAGAACGTAAATGGCGTCAAACCAAACTGGTGATATTTCAAACAGCATGGAAGGAGAGCCTACTGAAATATAGGAAATCTCTTGGCGATGCTAGAAAAATCTATTTCTCCACCTTAATAGGAGACAACAAAAACAATTCTAGATTCCTTTTCAACACAGTAGCAAAATTAACTAGGAATAAAACCACTACAGAGAGAAACACTCAATCATTACATAGCAGTGAAGATTTCATGAAATTTTTCATTGATGAGGTTGAAAATATTAGACGTGAAATACAGGCCATTAAATTAAAACCGGACAGTACTGTAACAAACCCATTACATGACAATGTAGCAATATCAGATCAATGTTTAGAATGTTTTGCTCCGCTTAGAGAGACCGAACTAGCTTCATTAATCTCTTCAGCCAATTCATCAACTTGCATACTAGATCCCGTACCTACATGTTTGTTTAAACAGATTTGTCCAGGAGTAATTGAACCACTTTTAAATATAATCAGTTCTTCCCTAAGCACTGGCTATGTACCTAAATCACTTAAATTAGCAGTTATTAAACCCTTGATTAAAAAACCTGATCTTGACCCGTCTCAATTGTCCAGCTATAGACCAATATCAAATCTCCCCTTCATCTCTACGATTTTAGAAAACGTTGTAGCAAAGCAGTTATGCTCGGACTTAGATAGGAATAACATTCATGAAATGTATCAGTCAGGATTTAGACCTCATCATAGCACAGAGACAGCGTTAGTTAAAGTAGTAAATGACCTTTTACTGACCTACGATCAGGGTTGTGTCTCGCTGCTTGTGTTACTTGACCTTTTGATACTATAGATCACACTATTCTCGTTGATAGATTAGAAAACGTTGTTGGTATTAAGGGAACAGTCCTCTCCTGGCTAAGGTCTTATCTGACCGATCGTTATCAGTTCGTAGATGTAAATGGTGATTTCTCCGTGCGTACTGAGGTTACTTTTGGAGTTCCCCAGGGTTCTGTTTTAGGCCCACTGCTCTTTACTTTATATATGCTACCCCTAGGTCAAATTATTCGTAAACATGGAATTAGCTTCCACTGTTATGCTGATGATGCACAGTTGTATGTTTCAGCGAAGCCAGAGGACAAACAGAAGCTTAGTAAAGTTGAGGATTGTGTAAAGGACATTAGACGATGGATGTTAACTAACTTCCTTCTACTTAATTCTGATAAAACAGAAATACTTTTATTAGGCCCACGCGTAGCTAGAAGTAATCTTTCTGATCACATGGTTACTCTGGATGGTCTTTCTGTTTCATCATGTACAGCAGTTAAAGACCTTGGAGTGATTATTGACTCCAGCCTATCATTTGATGCTCATGTAGATAATATTACTAGGATAGCTTTCTTTCATCTCAGAAATATTTCTAAAATAAGAAACATATTGTCACTACATGATGCGGAAATACTAGTTCATGCATTCGTCACCTCTAGATTAGATTACTGTAATGCCTTACTGTCTGGATGTTCCAGTAGGAATATAAATAAGCTCCAGTTAGTCCAGAATGCAGCTGCTAGAGTCCTAACTAGAACTAGAAGATATGACCATATCACACCGATATTATCAATACTGCATTGGCTCCCAGTAAAATCTCGCATGAACTATAAAATATTTTTATTAACCTATAAAGCACTAAACGGTCTCACGCCACAATATCTAAGCGACCTTTTGGTTTTATATGATCCACCACGCCTACTTAGATCAAAAGATGCAGGCTATTTGACGGTACCTTGAATAGTGAAGGCTACAGCAGGGGGAAGAGCTTTCTCTTATAGAGCCCCACAGTTATGGAACAGTCTTCCTATTAGTGTTCGGGACTCAGACACAGTCTTAGTGTTTAAGTCTAGGCTTAAAATGTATTTGTTTACTCAAGCCTACCCTGACTAGATTCTGTTCTACTACTTCGCAGTCATAATAATCTTTTTTCTCCCTCTCTCCTTTCGCCGAGCCCCACACGAATTTATGGAGATACTAGAGATCCAGATCCTTTCTGCCTCTGGATGGAGCTCAAATCTTCTCTAATTCCAGACTGCTGGGACTACGGCTGCTCCTAAGGCCATACAGACTTCATATAAATCCATAATCAACTTTTTCACACTAACTGTTGTTACCCAGATGAGGATGGGTTCCCTTCTGAGTCGGGTTCCTCTCAAGGTTTCTTCCTCTTAAAACATCTTAGGGAGTTTTTCCTTGCCACCGTCACCACTCAGTGGCTTGCTCAGTTGGGATAAATTCACACCTTTAATATCTGTATACCATGTTGATATTTCTGTAAAGCTGCTTTGAGACAATGTCTATTGTAAAAAGCGCTATACAAATAAAATTGAATCGAATTGAATTGAATCTTATTCCTATGGTAACAAATCTGCAGCATATCAGACTTCAGCAATTTGTGTACGAGGTCCAAGCTGAATTTAAAAAACATGGTTTTCACTGCACCTGTAAGCAAAGCAGCAGGGCAAATTTGTGTATTTATAATAAATAAATCTATTCAGGATAGTGCTTATTTGGTGTAATGAGCCTAAGATTTAAAATCATTAAAAGCATACTCCTAAAACTAATCAGAGCTCTGATCATAAGTGTTCAGTGGAAACGTCTTCACACTGAGAACGTTTCAGACCTCCTGATGGAAATAGAAAACGCCAGCTGATTAAACCTTTATTTTCTTTTTCTTCAGCTTGTTCTTGAACACATGATTCACTGTCAGGTTGTAAAGCTTATCCAGGTTAACCTGCATGAAAGGGTGGTGGGGGAAAAATAGGAACACACCTGAAGCATCATGAGAATATATATACACTGAGCTGACAATTTATTGGGTGGCACCTATACTCATTTATTATTTTATTACTTACACTACTATGAGTCATAGACTGCAGCACACATATTTCCGTATCAATGTCTGTGGGGTGTGATGTGGCACGATGTGTGTTTTATTTATTTATTTATTTTTAAAGACGTTCTAGACAAGGAGCTGGATTTTTACACCTATGAATAACGTCTGTGTTAGAGACACATTACATTACAGATCAAATCCCACTGAAATGCCATTTTTGTAAGCTGACACCGTCTCATTCCTATTATTCAGAACAGTAGTAAACAAGTCAAATTGATCTCAGGTTGTCGGAATAAACCAAGACGACATTTCGAACCATTAGCTATGTCTAGAGTGTAATTTACACATGCTGATTTTGTCCCCCTCTCTGATTATTGTGTTTCACCTTCATGAGTTTGGATATGAGCAGCAATGTGGGCAACGTCTCCTCGTTCAGCTCCTCGTTCAGCTCAGGAAAAACACACACAGTAGAGAAAAACTGTGAGCAAAAGGCACAAAACAAACAAACAAGGCACAATCACCATTTATTTCATACAGAAGTGGGTACAAAACAATTCTAATGTAAAAGTATATCGGCCGATACATCGATGCATCTCTACTTTTATATTATGATGTCTATATCAGAGTCATTTAAAAATCTGGGCATGACCAAATGTACCCAGAAGCCTATAATTCCACTATGAAACCTCAGAACTTAAAGAAGATTGGTAAGCACATGCAGCATATGATTCTTACAGAGTCTGCCAAGATTCACGGAGATTGGCCTATAGGTTACGCTAGAACAGTTGTAAAGGTTTTTACAAAACCATGCATCTCCATGGTAAATTAATATAATCAGCGATTAGACAAGGTTTAGAGAGGCCGATCGTAACAAAACTCAGTGGACTGGTTCGAATCTTGGCCCCAGAGGTGTGTGCTCAATTTGAACACAAACGGCCACTGGGAGGCACCATCATATTTTGTTTTGTGTGTGGATGTGGATCATGTGATGTTTCCCACAAACACAAATTCTTTATATCAAATTGTATTTATATCAAATCCTTATTTTGAACAACTGTGCCTCAAGAACCACTGCTGTCAATCAAATTGCTGTCAACTCATACATACAAACTTATGCACACATACATGAACTGGTGTGACTAACACAGACCAGATTTTGTGCAATTTGTAAAAATAAATAAAATTATATGAGCACAGTGACAGGGGCCCCTTCACAAAGTTTTGCATAAGGTCCCCAGACGTTTACGACACTCACTGGATTTAGTTAAGTAAAAAATATTACATATAGCCCCTTTAATAGTGAGTGTTAAGGCCATTGGGGAAAAAAGTTACAATAAAAATAAAGGTGGGCCCTGGTACAGATTTTTGTTATGGGCCCCCTCTCAAACAATCATTGATGGGGTATAGTTGTGGGTACTTCTGAATTTGTACCACTTTTCATCTGGTTAATGACAGCCTGGGTATATACACATTAATTTATAAATATCTATTGCATAAAAATGAAGCCATGTTTTTCATAATTGATGTACAGATGTATGGCAAATTAAAGGAAACCCCTTAAGAAAGGAGTTAGGGGTGAGGGCATTTTTCTGGCATGATTTGGGTCCACTTATCCCCTTAAAGGAAATCCTCACTGCAAATCAATATAAAGTGGTTTTGAGTGATCACCTTTTTTCCTATGATGAAGCATTTCTATCCTGTTACAAATGGACAATGCACCATCCATAGGGCACAAGGAGTTAATGAATGGTTAATGATGTGAAGGATATGTCATGGCCTAACCTGATCTATGTCGTTGGTGGTTATGTTGTGGTTATGTTGTTGTGATGTCTTCATCATTATCAAGACAGCAAATGATGATCTTTTGGAACAATAATGTACCATTCCAGCAGTACAATTCCAGAGACTTCTAGAATCAATGCCAAGGCACATTGAAGCTGTTCTGGGAACACATGGTGGCTTAACACTGTTTATTAAGACACGGTTAGTTTTCCCTTTAATTTCTCACCCATCTGTATAATGTCACTGTCAGATGGAAACCTTGTATCTCCAGATTTTGTCATTTTTCCTTGTTTAAATTCTTTATAAAACAATGCTATTGATCACCTTTTACATTTATCTGTGGGTTTCACAAATATTTCACAAATGAAAAGTATTAAAAAGTGTTTGTGACTAAATCTCAATCTCTATATCTAAAACCTTTGGCAAATCTCATAACTCCACCCCACCTACATCTTGAGTGATTGATGTGCCACACACAGCAGAGCTGAACGTAAACAGTGATCTTGAAGGTACATAAAGAACTGGTTGTTTTGAATAAATACAGCATTTTCTTTCATCAATAAACACCAAGTCTGTAAAGGCTTTTTATAATGTAACATTAATGCAATTTAAACTAACATTTTTTTAATGTAACACATCTCCACATTTGCTGGTCAACACTCTCTGAGCTTCGTTTTGGTAAAATGTTAATATTATAATGATGTGTTTGACCTTATATACAGCCACAATACCAACTGTAACGGTGTTCACTTCACAAAATACAGGTTTTATTTCCTGAAAAGTAACAGTTTGTCATATGAGGTTTCCACCTGAGAATGACAACATGTATAGTGTCTACTAATATTGGCACCCTTGGTAAATATAAGCAAAGAAGAAAACCTTTTGTTCAAAAAATTCACAAAATGGAGGGGCGCTGTCGAGCAGGAAATGGAGTAGGTCAGGTTTGTTTGAGCTCCCGTCAAACTTATGTGTTTTTTAAGTTAATAAGTGTTTTTTCATAGTTAAATACTAGCAAACCCTAACACGTTTTCTTAATTTGATGGTGCGTATATTTGCGTGAAGATGGTGGCAAACTTGCGGAAGTATAAATTAACAGATTAACCAAATCTAGGCCCAGTACCGCCACGGCTGCGAGTTCTGCTGCCTCTCCGGGCTCGGTGCCCCCGCCCCCGTCGAACAGTCAGGAGTTAGACGCTGAATCACTGAAGACGGATATCCTACTTTCACTTAGGGCTGACATTGCTGCGGTGATAAAAACTGAGCTGAAAAGTGCACTTGCTGAAGGTTTCGACTTTCTTAAGAGCGAGTTGCAAGCAGTGAAAGCGGAAAAACAGAACAATACGGCCGCAATTCACTCCAAAATCGACCAGATGAAAGCTGCAATTAAAGAGGTGAAAGGTGGGCTAACGACCTGGTCAGACGAAGTGGCAGTCTTACAAACTACGGTGAAGGACCTGGCAGTGGAGGTGAGTGGACTCAGAAACAAGTGTGAGGACATGGAGGGCAGACTGGGGAGATGTAATATCAGAATTCTGGGGGTGGCGGAAACAAATGGATCCAGCTCCACAACATCGGTCTCGGAGCTACTGAGAGAAATACTACAGCTGGATAGAGATGTGCTTGTGGACCGCTCTCATAGAAGCCTGGGTCCTGTGAGGAAGGATGGGAAACCACAAGCTATCATAGCCAAACTCCACTACTACCCGGACTGCGTTGAGTTACTGAGCCGGGCGCGCTCTCGAGCGTCGCTCCGGCGTAACGGTGAGACAATTGCTATCTTTCCGGATTATACCGCGAGTGTCGCTAAGGCCAGAGCGGCCTTCAGTGAGGTCAGGAAGTTGCTCCGTAACTGGCAGGGGGTTCGGTATGGCATCGTGTTTCCAGCCCGTCTCCGCATTACGTTCAACGGAGAGGAAAAGGAGTTCATAGATGTAAGCAAAGCGATGACCTATGTCAAGAAGAATATCATTACTACTGTAGAGGGCTGAGTGAGTAACGTTGCCCTGGCTAATTCATCGTCTCTGAACTCTGACTGGATGATAACTGTTTGATCACACTTCTACTGTAACAAGGAAGATGGTCAACTCCGTTGTCTTATTTACTGTTATATACACTATGATAGGGTGTATGCTTCTACACTGTGATAGGATGCACTTTTTCAATTTACTTTTCATACCAGGGGTTCGGTGGGAGCTTGAGCAGTAGGCTCTATAGAGTTCCTCCACACAATCACTGAATGTGCGGATTTGTTTTGGGTGGGTATGGTGAGCACCCTGTTCCTGTAGGTGCTGTGGGGGGTGGGGTTATGGGGGGGGGGGTTTGCCATACTTTGTCATTTATTGTGTTTAATTTGCCAGACATCTGTGTTGTGGCTCATCTGCTGTCATTCTAGGTTCCCTGCAGGGCTCAGATATCTACCCTTTTTTTTTTCCTTCTCTCATTATGACTGACTTCAGTATTCCCAGAGGATCGGATGGTAGTATGGTTAATTTCGTGAGCTGGAATGTTAAGGCACTTAATCATCCTTTGAAGCGGAAGAAGGTATTTACACATCTTAAACGGCTTAATATAAATATTGCATTTCTTCAGGAGACGCATCTATGGTCATCAGACCACGCTAGATTGGGAGGGGAGTGGTCAGGACAGATATTTCATTCAAATTTCCATTCGAAGGCTGGGGGGCAGCTATATTAATTGATAGAAATACACCATTTACAATGACAAGTGTGGAAGCTGACCCAGCTGGGCACTATGTTATTGTCGTTAGGCAAATTTATACTTTTCTGGTCATCTTGGCCAGTGTTTACACACCAAACTGGGATGATTCAATGTTCTTCACAAATTTTTTTTCACGCCTACCGAATAGGTCATTGCATTACCTTATCCTCGGCGGTGACATGAACTGTACACTTTCCCCCGTGTTGGATCGTAGCTCACCTAGATCCTCATCCCTGTCGGGGGCGGCACGTTCTATCCAGCTCTTCCTCGAGTCGTATGGAGTGGTGGACATATGGCATTTTCACAACCCTGCTTCCAGGAGTTACTCCTTTTTCTCCTCAGTTCATAATACATATTCCTGTATAGACTATTTCTTTTTGGACAAAAGAATGCTTCCCCTCATAGACAGATGTGATTATGGACCCATAGTTATTTCAGATCACTTCCCCTTGACTATGAGAATGCGCATCCCAGATACGCAATCCAATTACCGCCCTTGGAGACTCAATCCTCTGCTCCTGTCGGATGATGTTTTTACTAGTTTTATTGCATCTGAAATTTCGGTTTTTTTTTTTGGATATTAATCAAACACCTGGAATGTCCTCCTTGACGATTTGGGAGTCACTGAAGGCATATTTACGAGGTCAGGTCATCTCATACTGTGCTAATCAGAAGAGAGTGAACATGGCTCGACTTAAAGAACTGGTGGAAGAGATTCTCGAGCTGGATAGGGCACATAGCCAACTACCTTCTGCAGATTTTGGGAAGAGGCGTTTGTCATTGCAGACAGAGTTTGACCTTTTGTCAACGAAACAGGCTGAGTATCTTATCTCCAAATCACGATACGGGTTTTATGAGCATGGGGAGAAGGCTGGACGGATTCTTGCCCACCAAGTAAGACAGCGGACTGCTAATCTGACCATCTCTGAAATATATGATGAGCAGGGCTCAAAATGCACAGATAATCATAAAATTAACTCCAGTTTTCAAGCTTTTTATATGTCACTATACAGCTCCGGCCCATCTGTAGACCCTTCTGCATTGGAAGACTTTTTTAAGACCCTGCATGTTCCGTCCTTAGATCCAGGGGAAGCCGCAGGGTTAGAGGAGGACCTCTCGGTTGGGGAGATAGCATCAGCAATTGGGTCTATGCATGGCGGCAAGTCCCCAGGACTGGATGGTTATCCAAACGATTTCTATAAAAAGTTTTCAAGGCAACTCTCCCCTTTGTTATTGTCGGTTTTCAAGGAGTCGTTCTCCTTGAGAGCCCTGCCATCTACTATGCGTGAAGCAGTTATCTCCTTACTCCTTAAGAAAGACAAAAGCCCTCTTGAGTGCAGCTCTTACCGGGCAGTTTCTTTACTAAATAGTGATGTTAAAATCCTTGCTAAAACTCTGGCACGTCGCTTGGAGGGAGTTCTTCCATCCATTATATCACCAGACCAAACAGGTTTTATCAGGAATCGATACTCTTTTTTCAACATCAGATGCCTTTTCAATATCCTCTATAGCCCCTCCCCACCTGGCACCCCAGAAGTGGTGCTTTCACTTGACGCTGAAAAGGCATTTGACCGGGTGGAGTGGGGCTATCTTTTCAGCGTGATGGAGAGGTTTGGGTTTGGTCCCAGGTTCATATCATGGATCAAACTTCTATATACGTCTCTGAGGACTGCTGTTCGGACTAATAATAATTTGTCCACCTACTTCGAGCTCCAGCAGGGTACAAGACAGGGATGTCCTCTATCACCACTGCTATTTGCCATTGCAATGGAGACACTTGCTGTAGCGCTAATACAGAATGCTGACATTAGGGGGATCCGGCATGCGGGGATAGAGCATAAAGTTTCTTTGTACCCGGACAACATGCTATTGTTCATTTCACAGCCCCTTGAGAGTCTCCCTGAACTAATGACCCTACTCAAGGTTTTTGGTAGAATATTGGGCTATAAGGTCAATATTCAAAAAAGTGAACTGATGCCTGTTGGGGAGGGGGCACTCCAGGTACCCCTAGACTCATTCCCTTTCAAAATTAGTCTAAAGAAATTCAAGTATCTCGGGGTGTGGGTTACACATAGTTATAAAGACCTATACCTTGCTAATTATCATCCCCTGTTAACTAATCTGAAGCAAGATATTGAGCGGTGGGATCCCCTGCCTCTCTCCCTGGGGGGCAGAATCAATACTATAAAGATGAATGTGCTGCCTAAATTTTTTATATGTTTTTCAGTGTGTCCCAGTGTTTCTTACAAAATCCTTCTTGTCAAAACTGAACAAATCAGGTATCAGCCTTTATCTGGAACAAAAAGCCACCACGGATCAAAAGGCATATATTGCAGAGACCTCGAGCGAAGGGAGGGATGGCAGTCCCAAACTTCTTGTACTACTACTGGGCAGCTAATATAAGATCATTGTTGTACTGGATGGGGGAGAGTGTGGCAGCCCCTGTATGGACACTTATGGAGGGGACGTCTATCGCGTCCACCTCCCCGGCGGCCCTACTGTGTGCTAAATTATCATTCGCACAACCTCTGTCTAGTTTTACCTCTAATCCAGTTGTTGTACACTCAATCAAAATTTGGAATCAGTTTAGAAGATCTTTCTCTCTTGGGGACTTGTCACTCATGGGGCCAATTGCAAATAATCATCTGTTTCTCCCATCTTTGTTGGATAAGACTTTCGTTACTTGGTCTAGAAAGGAAGCTGTCTTACTGTCTGATCTCTATTTTGAGGGTGTTTTTGTCTCATTCGAGCAGCTCATGCAGAAATATGACATTCCCAGATTGCATTTTTATAAATATTTGCAGCTTAGAAGTTTTGTGGCCTTAAATTTGGACACCTTCCCGTTGTGCCCTTCCAATTCACTATTAGATGCAATTTTTAACTGTAAACTGGCCAGGAAGCAGACAATAAGGGTTATCTATGACCTACTCAGCATGCATGACTTGTCGTCCCTAGAACTAGAATAAATTTGAGGCGGACTTAGGCAAATCAATTTCTGATGCTGATTGGTGCAAGGTAATCCAGGGGATTTTCTCCTCCTCCATATGTCTCAGACATGCGGTTGTCCAATTTAAAATTGTTCAC
The DNA here is from genome assembly GCF_023375685.1 of Ictalurus furcatus. NCBI lineage: Eukaryota > Metazoa > Chordata > Actinopteri > Siluriformes > Ictaluridae > Ictalurus > Ictalurus furcatus. Next base: position 1,243,089 of record NC_071264.1, on the reverse strand, counting down.
CGTCTGCATTGGTCCAAAGCTAGACTCTCGAAGATTAATTCTGACATAGATCCCACATGCGATCGATGCAGACAGGCCCCAGCCACTCTGTTGCATATGTTCTGGGCATGTCCAAAGCTGTACATATTCTGGCAATCTATATTTGAGACCTTTACTAAGATATTGGGAAGAGTAGTACAGCCATCCCCTCTTATTGTGATGTTTGGGGTGACCCTGGAGAATACTCCTTTTAGATTGTGCGAGACCAACATAGATAGATAGATAGACACTTTATTGATCCCCAAGGGAAAATTCAAGGTTCCAGTAGCTCAAGACATCACACACAATAATAGAGGAAATAGAGGTAGGGGTTGTACATGTGGGCTAATATACTCCATAAACAGTGTAAACAGTGTAAACAGTAAAACAGTCACACAGTGAGCCAGTACACAACATTGTTGTAAGAGGTCATGGAAGTGTATGAGAATGTATGAAAAGGTGAAGAGGCAGCTAGACTATGCAGAGAAGTCTATCTCACCTCTTCCTTTAAGTGAAGCATTGAAGAGTTGTATAGCCCTAGGGACAAAAGACTTCCTCAGCCTGTCAGTTGTGCATGGCAGTGAGCGTAGCCTCCAACTGATCAAGCTCTTTCGCTTTATGATAGTGTTATGGAGTGGATGACAGTCATTGTCCAAGATATTAATCAATTTGCTCAGGGTCCTTTCGTCTGACACTGAAGTGATACACTCCAGTTCCGCTCCCACAACAGAGCCAGCTTTCCTTACCAGCCTGTCCAGTCGTCCAGCATCCTTCTTCTTAATACTTCCTCCCCAGCATACCACAGCATAGAAGAGGACGCTGGCAACAACAGACTGGTAGAACATCCAGAGGAGCTTGCTGCAGACATTGAAGGACCACAGCCTCCTCAGGAAGTACAACCTGCTATGCCCTTTCTTGTAGAGTGCTTCAGTATTGATTGGCCAGTCCAGTTTATTTTCCAAATGTATTCCCAGATACTTGTAAGTGTTTACCACCTCCACCTTTACCCCCTCAATGGTGACTGGCAGCAGAGCAGGCTTAGGCTTCCGGAAATCTACCACCATCTCCTTGGTCTTAGCAGTGTTGAGTTGTAGGTGGTTGAGTTTGCACCATTGTACAAAATCCTCCACCAGGCTCCTGTACTCCTCCTCCTGCCCATCCCTGATGTGCCCCATAATTGCGGTATCGTCCGAAAACTTCTGCATGTGGCATGACTCTGTGTTCTAGCAAAAGTCAGACGTGTACAGGGTGAACAGGACTGGAGAGAGCACTGTTCCCTGTGGACCTCCAGTGCTACTGATCACAGTATCAAAGAGGCAGTTCTTCAGTCTGAAGAACTGTGGCCGCTCTGTCAGATAGTCTGCAATCCAGGATACTAGGTGAGCATCCACACCCATCTGCAGGAGCTTGTCACCCAGTCTGAGGGGTTGAATGGTATTAAAAGCACTGGAGAAATCAAACATGATGATTCTCACAGCACTTTTCCCCTTGTCCAGGTAAGCATGCATCCTGTGCAGGAGATATGTGATGGCATCGTCCACGCCCACTCTCTCCTAGTATGCAAACTGTAGCGGGTCTAGTGCAAGACGTACCTGGGGTCTAAGTATCCCCAAAACCAGCCGCTCCATGGTCTTCATCACATGTGATGTTAGAGCGACTGGCCTGTAATCATTGAGCTCACTTGGATGTGACTTCTTGGGGACAGGGATAAGACATGATGTCTTCTACAATGTTGGAACTCTTCCAAGACGGAGACTCAGGTTAAAGATGTGCTTCAGTGGCTCCCCCAGTTCAGAAGCACAGACCCTGAGCAGCCTTGGACACAGTCTGTCAAGCCCGGCTGCCTTCCTGGGGCAGAGTTTCCTCAGCTGTCCTTTAACTTGATCTGCCGTGATTATATGGGGAAGAGGAGAGGGACAGGGAAGACGGGAGGGGATCGGTGCGCCTGCGGGAGGTGTCTGGTGTCTGAAGACTGGTGACTAGTGACCAACGTCGGTGGAGTCACATTGTTCATTGTCACCTTGTGGGGGAAGAATACATCAGCCTTTGATGGTGGGGGGGGAGTACGTGGTGCACCGAAAGTGAGGGGGGAGGTATGAGTTGAACAGGCAAGCAAGCATGAGCAGTGTCTGAATCAGCAGAGGGTAGTGGACAGTCCACTGCCATTGGAGCTGAAACAGGACAGTTGAACCTATTGTAGAAGTGGTTCAACTGTTTCGCTCTATCCAGGTCTCCCTCCACAGAGCTACCACTCTTCCTCAGTCCAGTGATGGTCTTCATTCCATCCCAGACCTCCTTCACATTGTTCTCCTGCAACTTCTGTTCCACCTTCTTTCTGTATTCCTCCTTAGCCTCTCTCAGCCTGGCTTTGAGTTCCCCCTGTACGCGCATGATGTCCTTCTGCACTCTGGTGGGGATAAAAATGGCATGAAATAAACACGAGGGAGACCAAGTATGATTAACATGTAAGTTTATTGAGGTTCACAAAATAAGTATGAACAGCATGTAATTTTATTGAAAATTCACAGGACTGGTGGGGGTATAATCCTGAGGGAAACGGTAGGGAGAAAACGGGTGATAAAAGGGGGGTTCTGGGAACGTGGGATAGCCGACCGAGGTGTAATGAGGAGACAACTCGGGACTGGCAGGTGAGAAGAGGGAAGAATGGTCAGAGCCCAGATCAGAGAAGGTGACATCATCCTTAGACTGAAAGCTGGAAGGAGGGTCAGGCAGAGGGTCTGTTTGTGTAGAGGTGTCAATACACTCATTCGCGGGGTGGATTCTGTATCTGGGGGGGGGGGGATCCTGCATTTCCATTTCCAGAGGGGGTGCTGCGAAGAACGTCAAGTAGCACCATGATGTCAGCAGTGAGATGCGCGAGCTGATAGTGAGTGTTCAGATCCAAATCCAGCCCCTCCAGTAAAGAAGAGAAGGAAAAATGACGACGGGCACCTAGACACACATAGGACAGAAACTATCCGAAAAATCCGTCAGGAATGGTGGTCCCCATTTCTGGCCAGTATGGTGGACTATGTGTTGAAAAGATGTGATGTGTGCATCAAGAACAATGTGCGAAAAAACTTTACTGCCCCTTTAGGACATATTACCCCGCCGACGGGACCTTTCCGGCATATAATGATGGATTATGTAGACATGGGAGCAGACAACTGGAAAGAAGGGAAGCACTACATTCTAGTACTAGTAGGCCGCTTCAGCAGGTGGGTGGAGGCAACTGCGACTTCCAAGGAGGACACGATGTCCGTGGCTAAATTTTTATGTCGTGAGGTCATTCCCCGGTTCGGTATTCCAGATTTTCTGAGTTCAGACAACGGCACCCACTTTGTGAATAACGTCATCGACAATGTTGCATCTGCCTTGGGGGTAGATCATAAGCTAGGTTGTGTATATCATCCTCAATCCCAGGGCATGGTGGAACGTGTGAACGGTACCCTACTAAGTAAACTGTCAAAAATATGCGAGAGCTCTCGCCTATGCTGGGTCCAAGCCTTACCACTGGCATTGATGAAGATGCGTTCACAGACCAATCGTATGACGCAGTTGACTCCTCATGAAATGCTTACTGGGCGCCCAATGCCCATGGCGTTCACCCAAGGTCCATACACAGGGCCGTCTTGGCGAAATGCCAAGAGGACGAAATGCAGGATTATGTGAGAACCCTCACCTAAATCCATAGAAATTTGTATTCACAGGTTCGTGAGGCAGTCCATGGAGAGAACGAGGTAAGGGAGGACGTGCGTCTAGTGGCACCCGGGGTCCAGGTATACATTCATATCTTCAAGAGGAAGAGCCCCCTCACGGGACGTCGGGAAGGACCCTTCACCGTGGTCGCTGCAACCCCCATGGCTGTGAAAGTTGAGGGGAGGAATTACTGGTATCACTTGAACCACTGCAGCCGTGCCGAACCAGGTAAGGGACCGCTACTGCAAGACACTACTGACGAACAACCGTTGACCTCAGGCCTAGTCAGTACAAGGCAGCCGACTGAGGCAGTGGGGTTCACCGATAGTGACAGTGATTCGGATGTATCCCTGAACCCTGCTTACGGCACTCGAGCCCAGACTAAGCGGCGGGCTGTGGAAAAACTAGATAAACTGTCTCAGTCTGATGCCAGTAGCCCAACCGGCCCTCTGCTTCTCTCCACTCCTTACTATGATATGGACCTTGTTCTCTCGCCCCGAGTAGAAGTGACGGGTGTCATAGCTACCAGCCCGCAGGAATTTGTAACCCCATCAGAGGAGGATTTACTGTCTACACTTGCCACACTCTGTCAGGACCTTGACGACCCCGCTTTGCCTCTGAGCCTAATTGACTTGGATACGCTGCAGTCCCTTGAAGCACAGTTGAGCTTACCTGGGCTTACTCCTGAGCTTCAGTCTCCGCATGAATCCTTGCACACTCCCCTACCACCGGTTCCGGAGGGAACCAGTGGCACAGGCTCCGCAGAATAGTAGCGCATATGGGGGTAGGGTGATTTTTGCAGCAGGGCTAATAGCATTCTTTTTCTTTTTCTACAACCCGATGTTCAGAAGGACTATTCATACCTTCAATAATGCCCTGGATTCCTATAACACGCTTCGCCCACGATTGGTTGCTACTTCCCGTACAGCCCCCTAACCCCGTATTAGGCATGTTTGGTCCTGGACTGCCCCTGGCTTAAATGTGGGTTCACGTAGCTTGATGTGTGCGTTAGCTCCCCTTAGACTCGCCCATGAAGAGTCCCTGATTGGCAGAAGTCCCCATTTGGCCTCATTCACTTTCTCCCAAGCTTGATCAGCGGAGATTCGCATGGGACATCTTAGAATTACTGGTGTGGCACGGATGAGTAGGTGCTCCTTTGAGCTGCCCACTATTGGCCCGCTGTGGCTACCGTTCCTTTGCTCGGCTACGGCGTGTTCTTACCATGATAGTACAGGTTCACCTTTCGCATCCCGGGCTCTCCACCCCCTCCTCATTTCCCCGATGTCAACTCCTATCGCACATAATTTAATGAAATTACAATGCTATTCAATCTCCACCGATAACACCTGGCTTGCGGAGGAGCAGAGTAACATGTATCTGGCATGGATGTTCCATACTACTCGATCTGTTACGGATCGCTCGTGTCTCGTATGTCATGATCATAGCCCCACCCCCCATTTTACGCTGCCTATGGGGAACCTCACGGAATGCCTCACCACCCCTATTCTGTTGATTTTTTGTGTCCTACTGTGTGCCTTCTTGGGGCCCTTTCTGTTGACTTTGGCCCATCGTGGATGTACAATGCAAGCTCCTCATGCCTGTTTCACCCTGTTTCCACTCAAGTGTCGACTTTTGTCCTCGTTCAACCGTCTCTGCCCTTGTTCTTTCCTCTGCCATTTGCCTTTCCATTTGCCTCTGCTCCTCTGTTGGCGTGTATCCTGTGGGGAACGTGTCTGCCCGATGTAATGTCTCCCTGTTCGCTAATGATTTGCAAATTGAGACCCTCTCTGTCTGTGATTCATCCCCATGCACCCCCAGTGTGACAATTCCCCTACCTGATCTTAGTGCTGGTACTGTTCCCCTTGCGGATGTTTTCTGGTTTTGTGGGGGCCAACGTGTACGCCAGACTTTGCCTGCAGAATGGCAGGGGTGCTGCGCCCCGGTTAGGTTGGACGGTAAGACCCGTGTTTTGCTGGTGGCTGACCAACCGTCATCCAGCTGGTCCTGTTCACGCCACGACGTGGCCCTGTGGACTCAGTATGTCCGTGACGCTGGTGCAGCGAGCTATTCTGACTGGGCCGCTGATGAGACCATCCATCTTGACTTTGGGGGCACCCCCGTTGGCGTTCCCGCTCGCTACAGAGCCATGGAGGCCGTTGGCAGCGGTGTGGCGTCTATTCTGCTCCTGGCCGTGCAGATCAACCGCAACGTGGCTTGGATTAATTCCATGTGGTACAATGAGCAACGCTTCATTAACTACTTGGTGAGTGCTTCCGGACTGGTCCGTGGTCAGCTCCATGCCACCTCACTTATGGCTGCTCAGAACCGTTTTGTCCTGGACCAGATGCGTGCCCCTGAGGAGGGTGTCTGTGCAATGATTGGTCCCGAGTGCTATGATGCGATCCCTTTGCACACTGGTGCCGAGGGAGCTCTCTCCAAGGTCCTGGGTCAACTACAGGCCCTCCAAGTGGAGCAAGCGGCTAACTCCGGCTTTGGGTCTAGCCTCCGCCTCCCGCCGTGGCTCTCCTGGTTTCTTTCTGGAGATTGGACTGCTGCCCTGACCCGCTTGGGAGTGTCCCTGCTCGCCCTCCTTCTCCTTTTGGGTCTGGTGGCCTGCTGTGTGATCCCCTGCGCACGACGGATGGTGATGTCCTCCACCTCCTCTTCTGGCCAGTACATTGTTAAGGGTGAGGCGTTACTGCCTCAACGGGGGGTGGTGATCGAGACCATGCGACGGGAGACAATGAGCAGCGACAGCAGCGACACCAGCGAGACCGGGGGGGTCTACGAGGACATGAGACGGGACATGAGCCAGGACTGATGAGTACAGCGCAAGGGAGCGCAAGGACCCATTTGTACAAGGTAGTGGCCAACTGGGCCTATCCAAGAAAAACGGGACCTATTGGTGTTTTGTATGTGTTCACCTGTGTTGCAGATCTACTGAACCCTGAGGGATAAGAAGATGATGTGATGATCCATACCCTGGGTGTAAGTGCTAGCCTAACCTCTCCCCAAAGGTTGGTTCTCTACAGTACGTACAGTGCTTGAGCCGAAGACAACCAGCATACAGAGAGATACTGCCAATAGAGATTCGCAGGGTGGATTCTGTATCTGAGAGGGGGGGGGGACCCCGCATTTCCATTTCCAGAGGGGGTGCTGCGAAGAACGTCAAGTAGCACCATGATGTCAGCAGTGAGATGCGCGAGCTGATAGTTAGTGTTCAGATCCAAATCCAGCCCCTCCAGTAAAGAAGAGAAGGAAAAATGACGACGGGCACCTAGACACACAGAAGCAGTATTAGGCGGATATTGACGAATTGGATTCACACTTTAAGATCTTTAAGAGTAACACACTATGGTTTATTAGTCACAGAGAAATATAAGAGCTGAGGAGTGCAGGCCGAGAAACACACACACTCTCGTACAGTCAAGGGCAGGCGTGCAGACATAACACACACACACACACACACACACACACACACACACACACACACACACACAGAGGCCTGTGCCGCCAGAAGGAAAGCAGAACATTATAACTTTATAAGAATAATAAAAGGATATATAAGAACATTAATAAAAGAAATAAAATAAATGAACACTATAACTTTATAATAATAATAAAAGGAGTATTAAGATATTATAAGGATAATATAATGATATTATGAAGTATGGAGTACAGTAAAACACTTGCAAGCAGTATAACCTAATAATATGCAAATAAATTATAAACCAGAAATACAGAAAAATGTGAAAGAAACTTACTCATAATATACTTGGAAGTGGGGAAGAGTCTTGTCTCACGGGAAAAAGTCACGAGTAATACAGAAGAAGGCCTTAATTTTTAAGAGAAAACCAAGAGGGGCCATTTATAAGGATAGTTGAGTCACGTTGCCCCCGCGAGATAACTGTGAGACCAAGGTCTCTCCGAAATGTTGTGTCTCGTACCTCTTTCAAACCTAATGGTGGTTGGAAAAGGCTCTTTCCAAAACATACTGGTAATTTTGATAAGCCCTTTCTAAAACAGAATGGTATTTTTGATAAGCTCTTTCTAAAAAATAATGGTATTCTTTGTGTAGAACACTGTATAAATGAAGGAGCCTCAGCTCCAGGTGTTAGATCACTTCTGAGAATTCACATCGGTGTGCATCTTGCATGGTGGAACGGAAGCAATAAATCTGGAACCTTGCTTCTTCTCACTCACGGCTGGTGTCTTATTTTTCTATCTCCAACTGGGTTTGCAGATGTGAGTATTTGCTTCTATGTTGAATTTTTAAGTGTCTTCAGGTAATAGGCTAAATTTGAGACAGCACTCTCCTGGCCAGGAGATTAATATTGTTTAGATGGAAGGATCCTGCTCCACCAGTGTATGGTCATTGGGTCAGGGAAGTCATGTCTCATCTTAAGTTGGAAAAGATTAGGTACACTGTCAGGGGGGGCGACTGGGAAATTTTACAGAATCTGGCAACCTTTTCTGTTATTTGTCAGAGACGTGGATGCTGACAGTATTGTTATGTGATCATTGTCTATAATTTTGTTTCTTTTGCTCTCTCCTATGGTGGTCTGGCTTTATAATATGTATGTTCTGTGTCTGGCACGGGGGAGGGGGGGCAGGGGCTGGGGGGGTGTTGTTCTGTCTGTTTGGTTGGTGTTGTATGTTTAATTTGAAAATTGTTAATAAAGAAACCTTGATCAAAAAATTCACAAAAATACTCTGCTCTCATGGATAAACAATTGCAAACACAGGTTTATAAAAATATTTGTTAAATAGGTGTACAACAATTATTGGCACCCCTATGAATCCATGAGAAGTATATTACCCTTGATATTTTACTTTTTTGTACACTTGGGTAACTAGGAACAGGACATTATTCAACCATGACTTCCTGTTTCACAGGGATAGGTAACGCATAAGCCAAATTCTCTTAGTCATTCATAACAATAGCTGAGGCCAAGATATATTCAGTGGTGCTTGAAGGTTTATGAACCCTTCAGAATTTTCTATATATCTGAATAAAGATGATCCAAAACATAATCAGATTTTCACACAAGTCCAAAAAGTAGACCAAGACATCCCAATTAAACAAATGAGACAAAACTATAATAATATTGGAGGAAATTCAAGACCATCATTACCCTCCCCAGGAGATATCAACCAAAGATCACTCCAAGACAAGTAATAGTCTGTAAGGTCATAAAGGAGCCAGGGAAACATCTAAGCAACTAGATCTCTCTAGTCGTGAATGTAAAGGTTCTGTTTAGTTTGACCTATGGAGGGCGCTCCACAGTCAGACATACAACACTACATCAGTCTGCAATAGCAGAGTTCAGAGTGATACCAGCTGCTTGTTGAAACAGGAAGTGGTGGGTGACAAAGACGGCATAAGTGACATTAACACGATATACAGTGTGTCTCAAGACTTACCTAGGGTTGCTACTAGGGCTGCACAATTAATCGAATATCGATTGTGATTACGATTTTGAGTGCCCACGATTAAATGAACATAATCGACTGCGATATTGATGTTTAAAGTTCCCCCACCACTCATAGACAACTCCGCTGTTTTCTCCACTCAAATCAAACGCTTCCTACACTTACAGCCAATCACATAGGGCGGCGCAGGGCTGACGTCATTTTGTAGTGCCAAAACCTGGAAATGGATTTAGCATTTTAGCGCTCAAACTGCCAGTTTCTCTGCGAGCTCCAACGCTTGCGCGAGGGGAAATCATGACACTAGCATGATGCTAAATGGCACAACAGAGGTTGTCGGGGACATTAAACCTCATCTCATTGAACAGGAAAAACTTTGCAGATAAACTCGGGGCACTACAGTGCGACCATTTCATTCGCATTTGCGACTGAAGTACTTTGTGCGACTGTGACTAAATATTTATTCGCACTGGTGCGAGTGACCTGTTCAGAGTTGTATAATACAATCGGAATAAAAACTACCGGAAGAAATGCATCTACACCGTGCAACAGTTACTATCATACTGCTTTTCATCTCCTCAGTCAACCGAACAACGGAGGAAATACTGCAGAAGAGCCATTATGATGACGAGTAACACTGTACATCATCTGCTTCTCTCAATTTCCCGATCTCACAACCGCCATCTTTTATTGATCCTGCACTATGTTTCTAAATTCTGTCATAATTGACAAGCTCAAGTTTTCTCAGGCCTACTTGTGTGTTATATTGTGGCACATTAATGCTGCCATCTCTGTTCAAAAAAATAAAAATAAATAAATAAATAAAATTCAACTGTGGTCCTAAATTTTTGTAATCTCCTAAAAGAAATTGTCTTGCATCTCTCCTCCTGTAAACACTGTTATTGCCTTTTCTGCATATGCCTGAATTGTTTTCATTTGGTTGCATATTGTTATAGTTGATTCATATTTTCATTTGGTTGATGGCATTTTTACTTATCCTATATTTTGGGTACAATTTTATTTATATTTTGCTTCTATGAGATGATGCACTTTGAGGATCAGTCTAATTTGATATAAAGATTTGTACATTAGCAGGAATGTAGCACAACATGGAGGTGAAAGCAGCGGGCTGTTCATTTAAATGTGAAAGTACAATAAAAATATATTGCCCCTAAAATCAATGAATAATCATGATAAATAAATCGAGATCTCAATATTGATCAAAATAATCGGAATTATCATTTTGGCCATAATCGTGCAGCCCTAGTTGCTACTATCATGCAAACCACTGAAGTGAATAGCATGGAGGTGGTATTTGAAGTTGACGCAGGCTGTGGAGTGACGATCATCAGTAAAGATCAACATTCAAAGATTTCACCTGAAGCTGAAAACATATACAGGTGAGAAAATGGAGGTTCTTGGAATGGCTACCATGGCAGTGCAGACCCAGAATATAGAAAGGAGACTAATGATTAATGATTGTTAATGATTGTTGTGGAGGGCACAGGGCTTAGTTTGTTGGGAAGAAGTTGGTTACGGAAATTGTTTATTGCCTCAGTTGGTACATACAGTAGCAAATGTACCAGGACATAAGTTGGCTAAAATATTGGAGAGACACTCCGAGGTGTTCAAAGAAGTGTTGGGTCCACTGCTAGAGAGAGAACTCCAGAGACTGGTGGAAGACAAGATCATTGAACCACTACATTTTGCAGAGTGGGCAGCTCCCATTGTTCCAGTCAGAAAACTGATGGTTCTATCCCAATTTGTGGGGATTAAGAATTCACAGTAAATCCAGCTCTAGTGTGGAGCAGTATCCAATTCCCAAAGTAGAAGATTTATTTGCTCAGTTGGCAGGAGGAAAAATTTTCCAAACTGGACATGAGCCATGTGCATCAGCAGATAATGCTGGACAAAAATTGCAAGAAGTACGTTACAATTAACATGTACAAGGGATTATGTACTTACAACAGACCACCATTTGGAGTTGCTTCAAATCCAGCAATCTTCCAGCACACAATAGAAGGGATTCTGCAAGACATCACACACACATCACAGTTTATCTGGATGACATTTTAGTCTCAGGGGCTAATGAACATCTGCAGAACATGGATGAGGTACTGAGTAGAATAGAAAAGAGTGGACTGAGACAAAAAAAGGAGCAAGTGCAAGTTCATAGGAGAAGTAGAGGTATTTTTAGGTCACAAAATTAATGCCACAGGATTGCAGCCGAAAGACGGTCCTATATTATGTTTGTTTGAGACAGCTGGCATTGTAGCCATGAAACCAGCTAACGTTATGCTCCATGTAATGTTAGCGATAGCCAGTTATTTGTTAACGACACTAACGCATTGCAATGTTATAAACTACCTCCTAATGGGCCACCATGCATCGCCATTCAGCCAGTGTCCTATCAGCTAAATAAATAAATAAATCTTAAAAATAAATCTTTAAAAAAAATAAATCTTTTTGGCCTGCCACCATATCAGTGAATTTAAACTAATGCTTGCATTCAGAGTATAAGGGGTGTGTGTGTGCACGTTTAGGAGTGCACCTTAGCACTTGTTATTAGTCATTGTCAGACAGTGTTTGATAACTAAAATATCCACCCCCCTCTCTCTCTGCCAGCATCAGCCAGAGTAGGATGTCCTCCACTAGTTTTTAATTTTTTACATTTTTTTTTTTTTTAAATTCTCCCCCCCCCCCTTTTTAAAAAAAAAAAAAAAAAAAAAACACTGTGGTATCGAGAATCACATACTTACATACTTTTGGTGGTATTGGAACTGTTACGGCCCAGTCTAGGTTAGGCCGCACAGAGTAACCAGCTCGGGATTCAATTGGATTGACCTTTAAATAAGGGAAGCCTGGAACCACAACACAAACCAGGTTGTTCAAAAAGGGTGTGGTATATTGTAACAGACAATTATATACATATAACTTATATACATACATGAATTCTATTATTAGGTAGCTAGCTTACCTAAAAGGAAAAGAAAGAAAATACAAGGATACTTCCTTATTAACCGAAGCAAAAAAAAAAAAAAAAAAAGGCAGCCACACAACTACTGCCAGTGAACCAAGTGAACATATATACAATAGTGAAGAGAATGCACAATAACACATACAGGGACAACCAAACTCAAAGTCCAAAAACCAGGCAAAAGTCAAACACCAGAACAGCCGTTAGAAAATTAAGCGCAAGCAAGCGCAAGCACCTCCAACATCCCACACCACTCTCACTCCTCTTCCTCTTTAAATATGGCCGCCAATCAGTGAGGTCATCCTGGGAGGCGGGAGCAAGGCAGGCTAGGGCAGGCTGGAAAGTCTGGGAGGGAGTTCGGACCTGCACACAAAATATGTCACAGCACACAAAAACTTCCCATCCCAAGATAGCGGGTTGTAACAGTACCGACTACTAGATTTTTGGTATCGTGACATCCCTAATATGTAAGGAAGTAGGATGAACTCTGCATACAGGGAGGCTTTGTGTTATGGTGGAGTCATGTAATGGTGGAGTCGTGTAGTGATTTCGCCTCTGCGGCGTGCGGCTCTTCTAAGAAAGCTGCACCAAACCCATCCGGGAATTACCAGGATGAAAGGCCTGGTGCGTAGCTACATGTGGTTGCCACACTTGGATTCAGAGGTCTAAGCATTGGTCAAATCGTTTGCAGTCTGTCAGGAAAACAGAAATGCTCTGGCAAATGCGCCACTGCATCTGTGGGAGTTGCCAGAGCAACTGTGGACAAGGATTCACATTGATTACGGTGGACCGTGGATGGGTAGAATGTTCTTGATCGTGGTAGATGCATTCTCAAAATGGATAGAGGCTTATCTGTTAAACAAGTCTACATCCACAGTTACCATTCAGTGCTTAAGACAAACCTTTAGCCAACATAGGATACCAGAAGTAGTGGTGTCAGACAATAGCAGTTTTTTGTTTTGTTTTTTTACCAGTGCTGAATTCCAAGAGTTTATGGAAAGAAACAGCATCGAACACAAGCACAGCACCCTACCATGCATCTTCCAGTGGTCTAGCTAAAAGGGCCATTCAAACATTCAAAACCCTGATGAAAAAGAGTGCTGGAGACTCCATTGAAAAAGCTAGCCAGAGTGCTGTTCAGTTACCGAATGACTCCACAGTCAACCACTGGCAAATCAGCCGCTAAACTGCCGTGTGGAAGGAAACTGGTCTACACAGGGTCTCATTCATTATGATTTGAAATGTCAAGTGCATAACAAGCAATTGAGACAAAAATGGTACCATGACCAACGTGCAAAGGAAAGATATCTTGTTGTGGGTGACCCAGTGTATACTAGGAACTACAGCTCTGGACCTACTCGGATTCCAGGAACAGTTCATAAAAAGACTGCTCCTTATGGTGCACAGTAGCATTGGGAAGTGGGCAAATAATGCACTGACATATTAACCAGGTGAGAGACAGGCACAATGCAACATCCATAGCACCAGCACCATAGTTGTTAGACACTTCATTGCCAGATGTTGACATTCCAGTGCCATCTACAAAAGACTCAGGTTCCTCATTTTTTGAGGAAAGTCACATAAACAAAAACTGGGAGGTACTTCTGAAGTGGCTGTGTCAGAAACTTTCCTTGGGATGGAAAAATCTGAGTTGAGAAGGTGGGGTATGCAATAAGACAATGAGTCGTTCTACCAAAGCATGGTTAAAGAAGACTAAAGATTGGTTTGGAATGGCCGAAACTGATGTCCAAGCCCATGTGCAGGACTAATCAACAGTTACTGGAAATGTTTAGTTGCAGTTATTGCTGTACAAGGGGGTCAGACCAGATACTGAAAGCAAAGGTTCACATATTTTTGCCACTCACAGATATGTAATATTGATCATTTCCTGCAATAAATAAATGACCAAGTATAATATTTGTCACATTTGTTTAAATGGGTTCTCTTTGTGTAGTTTTAGGACTTGTCTGAAAATCTTGTGTATATTTATGCAGAAATATAGAAAACTTTAAATGGTTCACAAACTTTCAAGCACCACTGTAGCTGTGAAGTACAGCAAAAGGTTGTTGAGCTTCACAAAATCGGAAGTGTCTATAAGAAAATAGCACAAGCATCAAAAAGGCTTATTTTCACCATCAGGGCAATAATTAAAAAGTTACAGTCAACTGGAAATGTTATGAATCAACCTGGAAGAGGACGTGTATCGATACCATCTCAACACACTGAAGTGGACAGTTCGAGTGGCCAAAAAATCTCCAGGGATCACAGCTGGCGAATTGCAGAAGTTAGTTGTGTCTCGGGGTCAGAAAGTCCCCAAAACTACAATCCGAAGTCACCTACATCACAAGTTATTTGAAAGGGTTTCAAGAAAAAAAAAAGCTTCTACTCTCATCCAAAAACCAACTCGAGCGTCTTCAGTTTGCCAGACACTACTGGACCTTCAAATGGGATCGGGTTCTATGGTCAGATGAAACCAAAATAGAGCTTTTTGGTAATAAACACCAGAGGTGGTTTTGGCACACACAGAGAGGTAGCCATATGGAAAAGTACCTCATGTACACAGTTAACTATGGCGGTGGCTCTTTAATGTTTTGGGACTATCAAACATCAACAGATATTAAATAAAAACATGACTGCCTCTGTCAGAAAGCTTAAAACGTGCCATGGTTGGATCTTCCAGCAGGACAATGATCTAAAACATACAGCAAAATCAACACACAAATGGTTTACTGACCACAAAATCACCATGTGTTCTTGCCACGACCATCCCATGTGTTGACTCTTTCAGGTCATTTGACACTAATGAGTAGTATTAAAAATATTAACAACATGGATATCTGAGTCTGATAATAAAATTAACTTCTACTTACAGTCAAATTTTATCGTGTTTAGGATATTTAACACCCTTCCGTCCAAAAGAAACCAAAAGGGGGTACAAACTTTTACACTCAATTGTATTTTGGATGAAATTGCGCTTTATAGAACAACTGAACGGCAACGTTTACATAGAGGTTTTAGTGAAATGTTTAACAATAGCAACTTGACTTGAAATGGGTGATGTTTCATTGGCGTGGCCTATGCCCAAATCCTGCAGGACTGCGTATCTAGGTACACTACACACGGTATGAACGAATGGCATCTCTACCGCACCTAGTGCACTATAGATATATATGTAACCCCTTCCTGGCCTTGGAAGTGTAATATTAGATAAGGTTACTACTTTAAAAGGTTTTAATTAACAGGATCCTGAGTACTTAGCAGTTGATGGTGAATTGGCTAACCTCTATTTACCAGTAGACGAGGTTATCACAGGCA
The DNA here is from genome assembly GCF_023375685.1 of Ictalurus furcatus. Taxonomy (NCBI): domain Eukaryota; kingdom Metazoa; phylum Chordata; class Actinopteri; order Siluriformes; family Ictaluridae; genus Ictalurus; species Ictalurus furcatus. The sequence continues at coordinate 1,227,650 of NC_071264.1, read as the reverse complement.
TAAATGTATAGAAATTATTTATTCAAGAAAATAACAGCGCGGTGCCTCCACTGAAGAATTACCTCACTCACACACTATGAGCTATATGGGTATTCCCCAGAAACAAATATAAAAAAAAGTATGTCAAATATATTCAAACCTTATTAAATGAAAAAGTTCAAAGCAGCCAAGTAATATGTATAACTAAAATAAATTTATTTTCCTATACTTTAACTAAAAAAAAACCCCTCAAACTGTATGAATGTATAGACAAATTTAGACAAGTGAACTCAAATACTCATTTCTTCCTCACAAAATAACATACCAGAGATAACCAATGCCTCAGATGGTTTCAGCTTAACAAACATTAAACACCACTAACAATATAGTTTGGATTTAACAACTTAAACCTTTTTTTTTTTTTTAATGTTCAAAACTTTACCAAGCACTTGGGTTTTCTGTTGGGGCCCGTTGGTTGGTGAACATACAAATAAACTCCTTGGTTCCTTTAATGAACTGCTACTAAAAACTCTCCATTACTCAGGCCTCTCGAAGAGAAGAATTAGCTGACTTGTAAACAATGAGCTGGGTGAATGAATCCGCTGCAAGCGAGGTTCCAGCAGGTAAAAGTCGATTCAGCGATGCAGGTTCGGTGGTAGATTCCCTTCTTACACAAGCGTAGTTACTGTGCTACTTAGCACAGTTCTCCACAGTCCTTGTCCCTTCAATTCCACGGTGAAAACTGCGGCTGGCGGTTACAGCTGTCCGTCTCTCACGACGACATTAGCTTAAACGTCCACGGGCTACAGTTTATACTTAGCCCTTTTCAAGCTAGTGCAAAGCAACAAACGCAAATAACCTAGCTGCACTTCACTTAAACCTACAGTTTACAAAGTTACCAAACTGCTAGTTGCACATGACTCTTAGCTGAACAAAATGATATTTGTGCCACTACTGTAACAATACTTTAATCTACAAACATCGTCACCTCGGCGTCAAAACTCAATTTTCTTTTCCCGCTCTGCTCCCGCGTGTCATTCCCAAGTCCTTTTCACCTCTCCTCCCTTTTCTCCACTCCCCAACAAAGGTGATCTCTGATTGGCTACGAGTGTAATTAAACAGGGAACGTATTGGCTAAGACTACTCCACTGAAAACAAATTACAACTCACCCTAAAACAAAGGATTATGTGAAATGTAGTTTTCCATTGAATTTACCCAAATATATAGCAAGCACGCCATTTATTCAGCTGCATTTTTGGCAGGTACCTACATTCTCCCCCCACCAAAATCCAGCTTGCCCCCATGCTGGCTACACTAATTAGGACTAGTTAACTAATTACTATGTACCATAAATGGGCCTTCACAATGTGATAACAGGTATTATAATAGGAGAAAGTAGTGATCTCTTAGTCACACATGACTTGCATTGAGCAAAAGAGTTACACCACCATGCATGATTGTAGTGTTCAAGAAAGTGCATTATGCATGAGTGAAGTGCATGAACAGTATTATGCTTTACCCCTACAGGCTCTGCACTAGGCTCACCTAGCCTTGAATACGTCAAATGTTCTGCAGGTTTTCTTGGTTTGTCTGATTTCCTTATTTCTGATTCAGGATTCTCTGCATCTGATATGTCTGTAGTGCAAGCAGTCTCAACAGAACATTCCTTTTCTACCTCCCTACTCTCACCTATCACAACAGGTACATCTTCAGAAGGTGGTAAGCTCACTACAACTTCTGGCATGTCTATAGCTGAATAAGGAGTGTTGGACTCTGTAAGCCTTACATCATCTCTTGGCTTAACACAGATTTCCTCTGACTTGTCGGTTATCAGGTCTTCAAGGTAATGGCCATACTCTGACTCGGAGTCTGAAGAGTACTGCTCTCCCAAGGGCAAATCAACCGGGGAATCATTTTTTTCAACATTGGAAGTCTGCTTCCTCTCCTTCGCTGTTCTGTACCTGAGAGCTCTTGGAGAGGGAGTAGGTTTGAGGTCAACCTCAGGGCTTAATCTAACTTCTTGTCCTAAAGGCAAAAGATGATTGCGGTGCATGACTTTGATGGGTCCTGCACCACTTACAGGTGTAAGACGATAGACGGGAAGATCAGACATTTGACTCTCAACCACGTAAGGGGTTGCACTCCAGCGATCTGCAAGCTTTTGTTTTCCTTTCAGGCCAAGGTTTCGAATAAGGACTCTATCTCCAGGATTCAAGCAATGATAACGCACTTTCTGATCATGTCTGTCTTTGTTACCTTGGTTCAACTTGGCAGAAGCAGCCTGGGCAAACTGATAAGCTGCTTGTAGTTCTTTTTTTCATGTTAGACATATATTTCATGTATGAAGTTGCCGAAGTTCCATCAGCTGACACACCAAAACAAACATCCACGGGAAGTCGGGCTTCTCTACCAAACATTAAAAGGTAGGGTAAAACCCGGTGGCTTCATTGGGTGTACAATTGTATGCATGCACAAGATGAGCAATGTGCTGACTCCATCTGAACTTTTGACTAGGCTTAAGAGTTCCTAACATGTTCAAAAGAGTTCTATTGAACCTTTCAGGTTGAGTTTCACCTTGTGGATGGTATGGTGATGTTTTTGATTTCCTCACACCCAACATGGTCAACATCTCTTTCACAACTGACTCTCAAAATCTGTGCCCTGGTCAGAATGGATGCGATTGGGAAGGCCGTAGTGAATATAGTACTTCTCCCACAATGTTTTGGCAACTGTTATGGCTCGTTGATGTCTGGTTAGGAAAGCTTGGGCATAACGTATAAAATGGTCAGTTATTACCAACACATTACACACATTACGGGAATCCGGTTAGATGGTAAGGAAGTCTATGCACACAAGATCCATGGGCCCCGAGCTTGTAATATGTGACAGAAACATTGCTTTCTGTGGCAGGGTTTTCTGCTTTATGCAGCGTTCACATGTCTTGCAATATGCCTCCATGTCTAACTTCATGCGGGGCCAGAAAAATCTGTCAGAGACGAGGGCATATGTCTTGTCAAAGCCTAGATGTCCATTATTATCATGCAATGACTTCAGAATGATGCTATGAAACTGTTTGGGGAGCCCAAGCTCTCGCCATGATCGCTGGTCCGACTGTTTGACTGTTCGGTAAAGTAGACCTTGTTCAATGGACAGTTTCCCCCACTCTCGTTTCAGAAGTGTAACATCTGGGTGACTTTTCAGCATTTGACTTGCTGGGGTGTTTTGACTGACAGCTAGCCATGCCTCTCCGATACAGGGGTCACTTTTCTGAGCAGTTTGAAGCTCGGCTGAACGAAAACTGGGCATATGATCAGTGATTACTGTAGCAGCTTGAGAGAATGCTTTGGGAACTGCTGAAACAGATGCTCCCACATGTTTAATGATACATGACAAGGCGAGTCCACTTCATGTGTGCCATGAAGCATTCTGACAGAGAGCTCGTACTCCTGTAACTGGAATCTCCTGCCAATCATCATCAGGTGTCATGTGGGCGGCAAGACAATGAGTCTGCGTCAACATTCTGCGGACCTGGTCTATACTTCAGACTAAAGTTGTAGGTGGACAGGGCCTATAGCCAGCGTCAGTACGTCAGTGGATTGTTGTCAGTTCCGACTTGTACAGTAGCCCCATTAAGGTAGTAGTGAAGTTTGTCCACAATTGCCCATTTAAGAGCTAAAAACTCCAGTTTGTGCGCTGGATAGTTTTTCTCAGATGGCGAGAGACTTCTGCTGATGAATGCAACTGGGCATAAACCTTCATCATGTTGTTGGTATAAGACACCACCTAGCCCTTCCAGGCTAGCATCCAAATGCAATACATATGGCTTCTGGGGATCAGCAAACATTAACCCAGGTGCTTTAGTGAGCCGGGTCTTGAGTTCTTGGAAGGCATTTTCACATTCCTCAGTCCACTGAGAGCCAAAGGGTTCCGAAGGCTTGAAGTAAGTCTTGTCAAATAGTTTGGCATTTGTACTCACTCTTGAGAGAGAGCGAGGAGGATAGCCTTGGAGAAGTCCATTGAGTGGGCAGCAGAGCTTGGAGAAGTCCTTCACGAAACGGCGATAGTAGCCACAAAATCCAAGAAAGGATCTGAGTTCAATCATAGTCTGGGGTCTCGGCCAAGAGATGACAGCCTCCATCTTGGACGGGTCAGTTGCTATACCATCCTGTGACACCACATGTCCAACATAGTTGACAGAAGCCCGTCCAAACTGGCACTTGTCGAGTGATACTTTCAGACCTTCTTCTTTGAGCCAGTCAAGCACTTTGAGCAGCCGCTCCTCGTGTTCTTCGAGTGTGTGTCCAAACACAATAATGTCATCCAGATACACTAGCACCTCCAGAAAGTACATGTCACCAACTGTGCACTCCATGACTCTTTGAAAAGTAGCTGGTGCTCCTGAAATCCCTTGGGGCATGCATTCAAATTGGTAGAAGCCTAATGGACAAATAAAAGCAGTCTTCTCCTTGTCAGCCTCACTCATGGGTATTTCATAGTACCCGCTCCGCAGGTCGAGGACACTGAACCATTTACACCCAGACAAACAATGGAGAGCATCTTTGACCCTTGGGATGGTGTACTGATCTGGTACTGTTCGGAGGTTAAGAGTTCTGTAGTCCACGCACATTCTTACTTTGCCGGACTTCTTGCATACGATTACAATGGACGATGCATAGGGACTACGCGACTCAGAGATAATGCCCTTGACCTGTAGTTCCTGTAGGTGTTGGCGCAAATCCTCGAAATCAGCAGGTGGTAAGTGCCGTGATCTCTCTCGAAATGGTCTTGCATCCTTCAGTCTGACCTCATGACTGGTGTTTTTGGAACAACCTACATCCCATTCGTGACAAGAAAATACCTCTCTCCGTTTCATCATTTGCTCACAGAGACGCCGTCTTACTTCTTCTGGCATAGGAGAGGCTCCAAAGTCAAAGGATGCTGGATCCAGTTCACTTGAGACTTCCTCAGCACACTGACCAGTAGGTAGAGGAAATGGGGTAACTGGGAAAATGTGGGCTAGTGGGGTTCCCCGTTTCACAGAGATTTCCTTGGTTGAGAGGTTCTTGACCGTCACAGTAATGCGCTTACTGGAAACCACTGTTGCAGGATGAACCTCAGGCCTCACCCACAACTCAGGTGAAAAGGTGTCTGTAGGCTGATCTACCAATGCTAGTTGGTCTAAGAAATCGCCAGGAAATTTGGGGATGCCAGTGACTTTAAACACCTGTCCTGGTCAAAATGATTGCCTTCCTCTGGGTAAACCATACAGTCCCATGCTTATTCACATCTTCTGGAGTGTCAGACTGAGTGAATGTCCCATAAGCTTCTCTGAGGGCGGGATGTATTGTCAGAGTACTCATGAACTGTTCTCCTGCTTGCTCCTTACAGTACTGAAACATATTTTTCACCAACTTGGTGTTCGTCCCCACCAGTATGGCGACATCTTTATCTTTCTCATGGTCAGGGCATAATAAAGCCAAAGTGTCAATTGTCTGTGCTATTCCAATGACAGCAGATGAGAACTCAAGTTTTATGGACAGGTAACCATCGTATGGGTACTGCTCAGTGCTTAAACCCCATACATCCAGTTCATTGAATGGATGGATAGTTATGTGTTTGAGGTAGGTGTCATAGAAGCTGCGGTACAAAATAGCTACCATTGAGCCACAGTCAAGGATAGCTTTTGCATAGATGCCTTCTATCTGGACAGGTGCGATGGAGCAGGGTCCAACTAATCCCTCAGGGAATAGTTTTGTGCCTGCCATCACAGGAGGTGACTTTTGGGTGGAACGTGTTTCAAATGAAGCCACGCACTGTTACTTCACATGGCTCCTTGAAAGTTTTCCCTGGTGCCGGTTTACTTTGATCAGTTTCTGATGAACTTTTCTTAGATCCTCAGGCTCTTTACACTCTCTTCTTGTATGTCCATCCTGCCGACAATTGTAGCAGAAAACACCTAGCTGTAGTGGTCTGAATGGTTACACATTAGATGATGCATCACACGCAGAAGTGTCAGGTGTTCGCTGTGTGAGTGTGGTCTTTGCTGTTAGTTTTTCAGGTTTCGGGGTAACTGGAGTGACGCTCAGCAGTTTGGCCACTTGAGAAGACAATGCCTTCACTTCATTTCTTAGGCTGCTAAGCTCAGACGAAACTGAAGATGGTGGTACCGTAATGGGGGCAGCAGTAACAGTTGTTTTCACTCCCCCCTTGTGCTAATCCAATTTTCTTCCTCTCACACTTCTCGCATCAACTGGGAGAAGGTAGGCGGGTTTTCCAGAGTGTGATTCATCCTTATACGGAGTGCAACTATGTCATGAGTAAGTGCACCTTTGACTAGCCATTCCATCCGAACTCAGTTCATGTCTGCAGCTTTAACTCCTCCTTTAAGAAGGGCACGATGGAGAAATTTGTCAAGGCAATACAGGAAATCAGACAGTTTTTCGCCTTCATTCTGAAATGTGGGTTTGAACTTAACCTTGTCATCTCCATTCTCTGTAGTACCATATGCTGTGTCAAGAGCAGATAAGTGATCAGCAGCTGTGGCAGTGGGAGTGCTAATTTTCAAGAAGCGAACAATGTCAGCAGCTGGTCCTTTTAAACTCTTCACTATACGCTGTGTTACAGCCCAGTCTAGGTTGGGCCGCACAGAGTAACCAGCTCGGGATTCATTTGGATCGATCTTTAAATAAGGAAAGCCAGGAATAACAACGCAAACAAGGTTGTGTGAAAAAGGTTGTGGTATATTGTAACAGAAAAAATATACATATAATTGTACAAATTAACCAAACCAGGCATATCTTCAGGGTGGGCCAAGGCCAAAATAATAAACAAAAGAATTCTATTGTTTAGGTAGCTAGCTTACCTAAAAAGAAAAGAAAGAAAAATACAAGGATTCTTCCCTAACTACCTAAGCAAAGAAACGGAGACAAAAGGAACCTCTCCCAAAATAAATGGTAGCCACACCCCTACTGCTGGTGAACCAAGTGAACATATATATACAAAAGTGAAGAGAATACACAAACAGATTTAGGGATAACCAAACTCAAAGTCAAAAACCAGGCAAAAGTCAAATACCAAAACAGCAGTCAATAAATAGCATACCACCAAACACAATCTCTAAACACAATCTCCAAACGCATGAAACCACCTCCAACATCCCACATATTCTCACTACGTCTTCCTCTATAAATATGGCCACCAATCTGTTAGGTCACCCTGGGAGGCGGGAGCAAGGCAGGCTAGGGCAGGCTGGAAAGTCTGTGAGGGAGTTAGGACCTGCACACAAAATATGTCACAGCACACAAAAACTTCCTGTCCCAAGATAGCGGGTTGTAAGAGCTGTCTCTTAGCAGCATCAGTACATTGCCACTAACTCATCATTTGTGTTGCCTGCTCCATCCAGGCTTCATATTCTTCCTAACCTCGAGGTACAGGTTTCACTCCTGAGAATAGTCTAAGTTTTCTGTAGCTAGGTCCATCAGTAGACACTTGGTTGCACTTGTCCACTAATTTGCCAATAGCGGTAACTAAATCCAAATTTACATCTGTTTTGGGAGCTCAACTTTCTGCTACAGCAGCCTGAAAATCCTCCATAGACTTGCCTTCCTTTTCAAGTAGTTACATCAGCTTGGTGTGGAAAGAATCCTCCTCGGGAGCAACATTCAAGGTATCAAGGCATTCCACAAGGTGCACAGCCCATGGTCCAACCTCATCTTCAATGCCTATTTCTGGAAGAATAGATCCAGGGGATAAGTCAAGGCTAGTCTCAACTAAGATGCACAACTGAGTGCCAGTAGTCTCTCTACGTCGATCACCTATCTTGGTATGGCCAAAGGGTTACAGTTTATACTTAGCCCTTTTCAAGCTAGTGCAAAACAACAAACGCAGATAACCTAGCTGCACTTCACTTAAACCTACGGTTCACAAAGTTACCAAACTGCTAGTTGCACACGACTCTTAGCTGAACAAAATGATATTTGTACCACTACTGTAACAGTACTTTAGTCTACAAACATCGTCACCTCGGCGTTAAAACTCCATTTTCTTGCTCCCACATGTCATTCCCTCCAAGTCCTCTTCACCTCTCCTCCCTTTTCTCCACTCCCCAACAAAGGTGATCTCTGATTGGCTACGAGTGTAATTAAACAGGAAATGTATTGGCTTAGACTACTCCACTGAAAACAAATTACAACTCACCCTAAAACAAAGGATTATGTGAAATGTAGTTTTCCATTGAATTCACCCAATATGTAGTAAGCACGCCATTTATTCAGCTGCATTTTGGGGAGGTAGCTACATATATTCCATACAAGGTGATTTGGGATGGAGCCAGTGCACAGAAACCATTTCCTGCATGAGGTGCAGGTGGAGCTGGAGCTGTGTGACTCATTTGTGCACCTGTGACTACATAACTACCTCAACTCTCCACACAGAGAACTGTTCAAGAGAAAAAACACTCCTAAATAACAAATCACTGAGCCAGCGAGACATCAACCCTTTAACTAGACGTTCACCCCAATTCCACACAAATACCGTTGAACTATTTAGGGCTGAGATACAGTTCAAAAAGCACTGAAAATAAAGTCACTTGGTAAACAGTTGCTCTCTGCGTCACCCAGACAGCGAGGCGGATAAACTAGAACAGTGGTTTTCAAAGTGGGGGCCACCAGGTGGCGCCGGGGGGCCTCAACAGTTTGGTGTGAAAAATAAATAAATGTATGTTTTCTCTTTCTCACTCTCAGACAACCACACACACACACACACACACACACACACACACACAATCAATTCCTAATGTAATGTAATGTAAAGATGTAAGATGTAATTATTCATAAAAAACAGGGATATATTCATAAGTCTGTATTTTTAATGTGTTTTAAAGACATCTTGCAAAAGGGGGGCCTCGGTCAAATGTTAATGCCATTTGGGGGGGCCTTGCCCTGGAATAGTTTGGGAACCCCTGAACTAGGAGTTCCCGAGAAGCGTCAGATTTACTAAACTAACTAGTTCACAGTTTATCTGGCACTAAATAAACTCCCACTGAGTTAACTCAAGTTAGTACTTTATACTAAATCAGCCTCAGAGCTAACAAGCTAGCAGGTTAGCGAATAAATAACGCCAAACGTGTTCACCTACCCACCTACAGTTGGGTGTGAAGTCTACAGGTTGCTCAGTGCTGCATTTTCTCTCCACTTCTGTAGTTCTCCGTCATTAAATGCGGTTCAGAGATGGCTTCCATTACACAAATCACCAGCCCTAAGTGAGTAAACCGCTCACCAAATACAACCTGGTACCTTTAACAGACTGACCCGGATAGCCATGCCCACGGATGCCAGGTAGGATAATATGATTGGCTCGAATGTGCCTGGTGGGTGGAGCTACGAGAGAGCACCTTTCCAATTAATAATAACAAGCTGGAACTTTTAGGCCACAACAGATGGCTCCCTGTTGGACAGAGTGCTCTATATAGAGTTTAAAGAATCATTTTATAATAAATAAATAATGTACAATGTAAATAGTTTATAATAAATTAATAAATAATATAGAATAAATAAATGATGTACAATAACCTGGTTGCATAAGTGTGCACACCCCTAAACACATAAATTTTAATCACTGCATTTAATCTTTTTGGATAAGAGTAAATCAGTTTAGCACATCTTGACTTAGCAATATTTTGCCATTTTTCCATTATGGCTAAAAAGTTCAATTTTTATCTTATCAGGTATCATAACACATTATTCCACGTGGTTTTGGGAGATTGGATATATTTTTATGTACTTTTTGGTTATAAAAGCCTTCCGTCTTGTCACCCTACCCCAAAGCCCAGAGATATGAAGAATTTGGGAGATTGTTGTCACATGTAGGGAGAAACCAGTACAATTCACTGTGTACAGATTAAGTAAAAATGACCACTTAAAGGAAAGTAACATTATAATTTATTTCATGCCATACCAGCATAACACAAAAATGATGATGATGACAATAATAATAATAATAATAATAATAATAATAATAATCCATTATATCCCTTCACTTTACATCTCTCCACTTACTGTATTTTAAGACTTTCCCTTGGTACCTGATCCATGCTGTCTAGAATTATTGAGCTATGTTTAGGAATTTGGGACTGCTTGAAAATTATAAGATTATAAACATCTGTACATGATTTGAACTAACTTTATGCTTCTTTTGTTACAGCAGTACATCTTATATGAATAAGATTATTATACATGTACATAATATACATTATATACATGAAAGTGATATTATTTGTCATGACAAATTTACACCTATCAGCCATAACATTAAAACCACTGACAGGTGACATGAATGACATTGATTATCTCATTACAACAGCACCTGTCAAGGGGTGGGATACACAGTATTAGGCAGCAAGTGAACAGTCAGATCTTGAACTTGATGTATTGAAAGCAGGATAAATGGTTAAGGATCTGAGTGATTCTGACAAGGTCCAAATTGTGATGGCTAGACGACTGGGTCAGAGCTTCTCCAAAACAGCAGGTCTTGTGGGGTGTTCCCGGTATGCAGTGGTTAGTATCTACCAAAAGAGTTCAAGGTGTTGACTTGAGCTCCAAATTCCCCAGATCTCAATCCGATCGAGCATCTGTGGGATGTCAGATACCTGGAGGCCCTACCTCACAACTTACAGGACTTAAAGGATCTGCTCCTAACATCTTGGTGCCAGATACCACAGCACACCTTCAGAGGTCTTGTGGAGTCCATGCCTCAACAAGTCAGAGCTGTTTTGGCAGCAAAAGGGGGACCTACACAATATTATGCAGGTGGTTTTAATGTTGAGGCTGATCAGTGTATATCACTTTTCCTCTCTCAGCTTGTACTGTATTTTAAAACTATCTTTTAACACTTTCCCAATGTACTTGAACCATGCTATCTACAATGATCAAACCATATTTGGGAATTTTGGACAGCTTGAAAATGATTTAATTATAAACATCTGTATATGATTTTAGCTAACTTTACAGAAGTAGATCTTATACATATATGCATGATACATATGTGGTATATATTTGTCATGACACATACATACAAATTGTCATGACCTCATGAAAAAAATAGTCAAAGCGTATGTCATTTTTCCTAGATTAAGATTTTTGAGGTCAACTTCCTGCTTGCTTTTGACTACACTCACATAACATGGCTTCAATTCCTGTTGAAAATATCATAATTATGAGGTGAATGCACATGAAAGTATAACTAGAACTCATATTTTTCTGTGAGCCCTGACTTTATGAACTAAGAGTATGTTAAAAAAAAAAGTCATGGCAGCCCCCATAATGAATGTGCCACCGACAGCAGACAGTAAGATTTAAGGGGTAATTTTGCTTGTTAACTAAGAACTACAGCTCGATATTTTCCTTCAGTAAGTAAAAAATAAACTTCTTGTTGATGAACTTGCAAAACAAATAAATAAATAAAAGAAAATGTCTCATGCTGTCAATTTTGTCCTACCAAACCCAGTTGAACACACACCACATCATAATGACCATCTCCGATATTGTATGCACAAACTTCCGAGCAGGACTTGAAGGCAGCAATAAATGATGTCACATGATTTAAGTCATGTTATTTCTATCTAGCAGTTCTACTTCAAAGGCTTCATGGACTTGTTGGTCAACCCACTTGCATTAAAGGGATCATAATTTTACTATTAACAAATTGTTGTTTTTTCATTCACCTATCAAGGCCTTGGAATGATATGAATTTGACAGTTCTGTGAGTGTAGGATTTTGAGCAAAAGAGTATTTTAGAAGTAGAAAGCAGATACAATATTTCAACTTTATTCATTCATTCATTTACCTTCAGTTACCAAAATCTTGATAGTCGAGTTTCCTCAAGACCGTGGATGTGGGAATGAGGAGACCCGCTTCATTCTTCAGAGCTCTACATGGCCAAAGGTTATCTTGGGCCTCAATAAATGAGCTGAACAGTTTGTGCCTAGGCAGGATATCATGATCGCTAGATCCAGAACTGCGTGAAACCAGACACCGTGGCAACTTGGAATGGACTCTTTGATCATTTAAATTAAAAAAATATATGGTCCACACAAGAAAGATTTTTCCTTTGGAAAAATGTTAGTTTGTTTATCTCAAGTTTGGATTTGTTGAAGTAGATCTAAATGCCTGCTTTATAATAAACATAATTCCTTTCCTATGTAGAGTTTATATTCATAAATGAAAGTTGGCGAATTGTAAACCTATTATTTTGGTATTCATACAAGAGATAAAACATTCATTGGTTACAATTTCATCTTCTCTTAACAAAAAAGCACTCCGAACATGTACAATTTGCATGGCCTACAAACTTTTTACTGTAATTAATGTGTACTTTTCTTTTCATTTTGGTAATTCCCCCTTTCTTTATCATTCATTTATTTAAGTTACTGTCTAGTTCTACTTGTTACGCCATGGCCAGCAGATGGCACAGTGGCTTGGCTCCGGACGAGTCATGTGACTGTTTTGGTTCGCTCGCTTCCTGCTTGAGCATTTAGTTTAAGTGTCTTTAAATTGACCCAGGTGTCCATGTTTTGGTTGTGATTATGTTTACCGTTTAAATCCCTCTGTTACGGAGCACTTCGCTCAGTATTATCGTTTGTATAGTTGATGTCGTTTGTTTCCATGCCTTGATTCATGATCTCGGTTTATGCCACGATTCATGCCACGATTCCAGTTTCTCGTTTTCCGGTGAAGACCGCGTTTTCTTTGGTTTAAAGTTACGTGTCTAATAAAGACTTTGATCTGCACCTGCATCCAGTCCCGATCCGTTACACTACTTCTGTTTTGAGCTATGGTGCTGCTTGTGTTTTCTTTAACTATTACTTATATTGCTGTTATTCTTAATACTTATTGTTATGGTCTATTTTGGTTGTACCATACTGTAAACTGAATGTTCCAATAAAGCTAAATAAAAATATTTAAAAAAAAAAAAAAAAAAAAAAAAAAAAAGACCTTACTCAAGCACATGAATAAACAAGTAACTTCCGCATAATAAACCAGGGGAAAAAATAAAACGTTCAAATTAAACCTGACAATTGACCCATTTTCTAATTTCTTATTTTTCACTTGAGTGTGAGATTGAAAGAATGAAAAACATTTGGAAAACTTTGATTTGTAAATGAATAATGACATAAGCCATTTTTTTCATTTTGTGATATTTGGTTCTTAATTGAATATGAAAAGAAGGAATGGTATACAGATTATAAATCCCTACTTCATCCCAGAAGTGATGCACATGGAGACTAGTGAACTGTCACAGGAGTCTGACGGACAGGATGGAGGGACTACAGATGAGGTGAGTGAAAACAGTGTTAATGGTATTAGCAGTGAAAGACCTGAATGTAGTATTACTGTAAACGCCAGTGTAAATGATGGTACTGCTGAAAGTGTGAATGTTAGTGATGAGAGTGAGAAACAGGATAATGTTGTGGCTTTGGCTACTGATGTGGTTCAGGCTGGTGAGTAAGAGGAGGGCCTGGTAGGTGAGCTGAATGATCTGTCTCAATGGACAACATCCTATTTTGCGATAAAGATTGGATACAGTTTTGAAAGGGACCCAATCAAGCAACCAGCCCATTCAAAGCTTGCTTACACTAGTTATATTGGTACTATTTGAGGGCAGCTTTTGCTTATTGCCATACCACTCTGACAATGCCTGATCTTGTCTGATCTCTGACACAAAGGTGAGTTGGGCCTGGTTAGTACTTGGATGGGAGACTGCATGGGAATAACAGGTGCTGTAAGATTTTGAATAAGGCTTTCCTTTGCTTTAGTGTTTTAACCATCTGGGGTCTTCAAACGCGGCCGCACGTTCTGCTGGATTTTTTCCTCATGACGGCGGAAATAACTTTGGCACCGAAATTCTCAATCCTGTGATCAGCAATCAGCCAGTCCTGCTTAAATTAAAATGAAGTGCCTTGTACCTAGCATGGTCCAGGGATGGTTCACCCAAATATAAAAATTGTCAACTACATACAAAATTTATACCTGCTTCAGTGATTTTGTCTATGCAAGTCATAGTCATTGTCTATGTAAGTCATTCCTCTGCAGTCTGTGGACAGTCTACACTGTCGAACTCTGAAGCCATGGAGAGGAGGCTGTGCGCCCAGATCTGGTCATGCTGGCGAGAGGTCCAGAGAAGATGCAGGGAGGCTGACACAGGAAGCAATGGGGAGATTGATGTAGAGACTTTCTTAGGTATGGCTAAAACTATACTGTTGATTAAAATGTACTGCAATAACATCACTGTTGTCATTTCAAAAGTTCACAAATATGTGGTGGCTTCCTGCTAGCCGTGCTAGCCTCGCTGGTTGGTAACTGTAATGTGATAGGAGAGATCTACCTATTGGTTGGGATTTGGCAAATGACCATATTGGAATAAAAAAAAATCAAGAAAGAAGCAAATAAACAAAGAAACAAGTAACATTTTTTTCATTAGTCAGGTTTCAACTTTGAGACCACGCTTTGAGACCATGTGAGTGGTGACTAAATTCTCAGCCATTATGAACAATTCATTTCATTTGTTCCTGTGGCTATTAGATTATTAATTATGGAGTCTGTTTAGCTATCCAGCCCTCACCTTATATACAGAAATCACAGCATGCTACCTTTGGTAGAAACCCAACAATGAAGCGTGTTGTTGATAGCATCATGTACAGAGTGGCCTTGGCCTTGTCCTTTTGTTTTTTCTCTGACTAATGTCCTATTTACCCAGTCACTGACTTCTGATTGACAGCTCCCTGTGCAGAAGTACTGTTTTGTGTTGTTCTCTTTTTTTTTTCTTTTCTTTTTTTTTTTTTTAAATAATAGATTTAATGATGTTCCATTTGGGAACTTTGGGATAGTTTTTATAATGAAACCCTGAATTTTCTTTCCTTTTGATGGGAAGTAGCACCTCAGGATACCTATGCAATTGGAGTTTTAGTGCACAGTGTCTGGTTACACTGGCTACAGAATTAGAATTATTTACTGCTGTGTAAATGTCCACAGGCATACCGGAGGAGTTCCATATTAGCCTAACACATTCTCAGTTTGAGCAGCTGCCTGCGAAGTATTTTTAGCACTATACTGGAGTTACAGTATAGATACTGTATAATCAGGATGGAAAGGTGTATATGACAGATCTACAGCTTTTTAAAATATAATATGTCTCATCTATGTTCTACAGATAAGTTCAGGGCGACTGGGTAAGCAGTGCATAGAGACCTTGCTTAGGCTGTGTCCTTCTGTCCAGCTTTACTGGAGGACCATGAAGCAGGCATTTATCTCCTGTGATAAGGAATGCACAGGAAAGATTTCTCTTCAGGATTTCAGAAAAGTAGTTAATACTGCCCTACCTTTAACTCATAGAGTCCTTATTATCATCCAACATTACCCTGTACAGTATATGATACTGTATATTATGTAATATAAGTGATAGTGCTTTTTTTTCTTACAAAGTGCCTTGCTCTTTGTAATGCCACCATGGAAATGGTAGCAAATGCATTTTATTATATTTTTTTTATTTTGAAGGCATGAGCAAAAGACTGGCTAGTACATTAGAAATGCAAAGAGAAGTGATGTATGGATATTTGAGTAGCTTATAATACAACATGCATTTATCTTACCTTAATCCTTCTTAATAAACTGCACTACTTTACATGTTTGTCATCTCAACAGGTTTTGAGGCAGTACAACGTCAATCTCTCAGAGGAATACATCTTTCATCTTACATCTTTCTTTGATAAGAACATCTCAGGATGTATTTCATACAATGAGTTTCTGAGCATTTTACAAAAATAAATGCAGAGCCATCTTGTATTGTATTGTAATAGTACAACATAGTGTGCAGGGGTGGACAAATCAATAGACAAGAACATGTTTTTATTGTTTTATTTGTAGTTGTGAACAATAGGCTCAGTAGGCTAACAGTCACTGTATTTTTTTCTTCTCTAGTGTAACAACCAGAGAAAGAAAGAAAAAAAAAACCCTGCTTCCTATTGGCTTTTACAAAACAAGCATTTACTTTTTTACTGTAGTATGTGTAACTTGTTCTGATCCCACCGCCTGCTGCACTACTCACAGCCGGTTTTACTATTCATATTATTTGACATGTGACCTTTTGACACATAATCTTTTCAGAATCAGGAACAAACAGGCATATGGAAACACTGACGAATCCAAGAGAAAATAAAGTGCAGCGCACAGTGATCATGTAACTCCAAGCACAGCACACAGTCACCTTAATACTATTGTGGCATCGATGAGCAAGAGGCTTGATCAGGAAGCATTGTTAAAACAATGCACTGGCTTATAGAACAAATGCAGGCTTGGTAATTACAAATCCCATTACACGTCGTAAAATTGCTAGACATAACAAAAACTAGATAAAGTTCCAGTATAAAACATATATAATAAACAAACAGCACAGTACTATGTTAACAAGTAAGACTTAATGTAACAGAGCGACATTAACATTAAACTGCTAACATTAGAGATGCCCCAGAGAATGCACATTAAGACTTGCTAATGGCAGTGAGGTTACAATATCTTATATGTACAATACAATATATACAATATCTCTTATGTGTGATAATATCAGCTGTGCTACCTCAGACATTTCTTTAGAAAAGGATAATGACTGTTGCAAAGATATATGCTACACAGGAGTATACTTTATATACGTGTTTGTGTCTGTATTAAAGCACATAACTAGGTAATTAGTAAGTCAGCATGTGCTATTGCATTATTTTAGCCTAGTCAGTAATGGGAAATGAACACATGTTACTGGGCAAGCATATTGAAGCTTTCACTTAGCCAGTAGGCTATATAATTTGTCCACACTTGGTGTGTTCTATTAGTTTATTTATTTATTTATTATTAATACAAAACAATTACTGTGCAGTTATCCTATTACTCTTCCTCATTTAAAACTTTTGGTCTAAACATCTATACATTTCTGTTATTTCCCACTTGTGAATTTCATAATTTCTGAAGCTCAGGTAACTTTCAGGGTTGTTTAGGTGGCATTACTGTTCATTTAATAAAATATAACAAAACAGTCTGTGTTAGTAGTGCTTGTAGTTACAGTGAACCCTGTCTGAGGTACAGCTTGGCTCAGGCTGAATGAGGAATTATACAGGCCGGGTCACAGAGTTCAGTAGTGATTATTCTATAAAACAGGTGAAAGTAATAATGGACTCTTATCATTTACACTAGTAAGTATGTAAGGATCACATACCAACATGTAGCAATACCACATACCAATAACATAAAGAAGAAGAAAGAAGCAAACTTACTTAGATGATTTAATAGTACATTGGTTCAAAGTCAACAGTCATGCTGAGCCTCTGTTGCATAAGTGTTATTGTAGATAATGTGAATAGCAATGAACTTCCTCCTCATTCAAAGCTACATGCTGAGAAAAAAATGAATGAGAAACATGCTCACCTCAAATTATGAGTGGAATATTTTTTTTGCTGGTTGTGGATTTTGGGGAATTTATTATTTTGGAGTGTACAGTTCTCTATTGGAACGGGCTCACCACCTAACTAAAAACACCAGTAAAATTTGTGGTGCTTCATCGGGAGCACTGATAGCAGCTATGATAGCATGTCAAATGTCACCAGGTAAGTGATAACATCAAAAAAATAAAAATAAATAAATAATAATAAAAAATTTGTAAAAAAAATTATATATATATATATATATATATATATATATATATATATATATATATATATATATATATATAGATAGATAGATAGATAGATAGATAGATAGATAGATAGATATAGTGGCATGCAAAAGTTTGGGCACCCCTGGTCAAAATTTCTGTAACTGTGAATAGCTAAGCAAGTAAAAAATGTTTTTAAAAAAAATCAGATTTCCAAACAGCATAAAGTTAAAACAACACATTTCTTTAATATTTTAAACAAGATTTATTTTTTATTTCCTAATTTTACCATTTCAAAATAACAAATAAAAGAAAAGGACCCGAAACAAAAGTTTGGGTCTACTAAGAGTCTACTAAGTCAGTACTTAGTAACACCCCCTTTGGCAAGTATCACAGCTTGTAAATGCTTTTTGTAGCCAGCTAAGAGTCTTTTGATTCTTGTTTGGGGGATATTAATCCATTCTGCCTTGCAAAATGCTTCTAGTTCTGTGAGATTCTTGGGCTGTCTTGCATGCACTGCTCTTTTGGGTTCTATCCACAGATAGATGATCTTCAGTGGCATTGACATGTTGCTCTATTTTCACTTTGTTTAATGGTTTCCTACCCATAATGCTGTTAGACTACCTGCTGATACTGGTGCAAGTAGAAATTAGCTCTTGATTTATCTCTACTGAAAGAGAGCAATGCAGCAGTGCTTTAGTCCTTTCGAATTTCCAGCTGTCTCACCTTGTCATCTTTGCACGTTGCTCAAACATCAGGTTCCAATAAAACCACCATCAGCACCATCATGCTTATTATCTCATAGATGGCTAACTAGCTGTGTAGAGTCTCTGCTGTAACTCATGTTTGAGATCGTTGAGATAATTTTCAAGGTAATATGGTTGCAAATGTATTTGCTGCCACTTGAAACTAAAAATTGCTAAATTCTCTGTTCATAAAATACATATCTTGCATAGATCTACATTACAGGATGTGACACTATACAGAAAGTCCCAAAAGTCTCCATACATAAACACTTTTTTAGCAAAATGTCTTCCAAAATTTTTCATACTTCGCTTAGGCTATATTATATATATTTTTTCAGATAGCCTTTAAGAAGGACATATTAAAATCATTTCCATGGCTGGATCAGGAAGCTGTAGCAAGGTTGCGATGGACTTTAACAGGAAACATGGTGAGCACATCACACACACCACACTGTCGCCAAACTTATTAACAAATTCAAAAAGACTGGAATTGTTTCAGACCAACCGAGAGGTGGATGTCCACGAACATTCACTGATGAAGGCACAACCGACGTGTTGCTGGTGTACATCGTCCCCCCCATATGTACGGAGACTTTTGGGATACACTGTAGGAGTAGAACAGTGCAAAGATGTTTTTCTTAATGCAGCTATGAAAAACGTCTGGGTTACATATGGAACCCTGTTCCCTGAGAAGGGAACGAGACGTTGCATTTAGCATAACACTATGGGAGCGCCTTTGCGCGCGACCGGCATCTGAAGCTTGTGTAAAATCATGCCTATTTATAGGCCCGCCATGATCAGGTGACATGGCAATTAAGCGTGTTGCATGATAGCCTTCGAGGAGGTGACCCCCCTAGTGGAATGAGCCCTTATGCCCAGAGGCGTAGCGAGACCGCATGCCTCATAAGTGATAGAGATTGCTTCCACTATCCAATTAGAGATGCGCTGCTTTGACCTCTACTGTCGCCACCAAAGCAGACCAGCAGCTGCTCCAACTTATACCACTGGCCGGAGCGGTGGACGTAAGTACAGAGAGCCCTTACTGGACACAGCAGGTGCATTTTCTCGTGTTCTGGTGTGAGGAACAGAGGAGGGCAGAAAGCCTGCAACACCACAGGCTGGGCAGCAGACATAGGAGCCTGGGGTGGAATGAATATCCAGGCTGTAATAACGAATGACTGTGTGTGGCGTAGACCACCCTGCAGCCGCACACACATCCTGCAAGGATACCCCTTTGGACAAAGCCTTCGAGGAGGCGACCGCCCTAGTGGAATGAGCTCTTATGCCCAGAGGCGTGGCGAGACCGTGTGTCGTAAGCCCTAGAGATTGCTTCCACTATCCAAGTAGAGATGCGCTGCTTTGACACAGCATCACTTTTCCTGTCGCTGCCAAAGCAGACCAGTAGCTGCTCTGACTTACGCCACTGGCCGGAGAGGTGGACGTAAGTACAGAGAGCCCTTACTGGACACAGTAGGTGCATCCTTTCTTGTTCCGGTGTGAGGAACAGAGGAGGGCAGAAAGTCTGCAACACCACAGGGTGGGCAGCCGATGTAGGCGCTTTAGGAATATAATCCGGCCTAGGATACAGGAAGGCCTTGGCTAATCCAGGGGTAAAGTCAAGGCAGGAAGGTGCAACAGAGAGAGCTTGTAGATCTCCTACTTGCTTGGGAGACGTCAAGGCCAGCAGAAGAGCTACCTTTAGAGTCAGAAGCTTCTCAGAGGCTGAGTCTAAGGGCTCAAATGGGGCACCTGACAGACCTTCCAAAACCACAGAAAGGTCCCAGGAAGGTATGCATGACCTGCAGATGGGCCTCAGCCACCTGACACCATGCAGAAACCTCGAAGTTAGAGGATGTCGCCCCACAGAGGCTCCATCAACAGGGGCGTGGCTGGCCGAATTGGCGGCCATGTATGCCCCGATTGTAGAAGGAGCCCACCCTGCTGAGAAATATCCTTGTAAGAACTCCAGGACTGTAGCTATTGTGCAGTTCACTGGGTCTAGCTGACATTCCTCGCACAACAAGACAAAAAGCCACCACTTGAGCGTATACAATTTCCTCATGGATGGTGCTCTATGGTTCAACATGGTCTCTACAACCTCAGTTCTGATTCCAGAATCTATGAGCTGGTGCCCCTCAGGGGCATGACCCACAGTTTCCATAGTTCTGGCCGAGGGTGATAAATCAGCCCTCTGGCTTGAGACAGTAGATCCACTTTAAGGGCTCAAATGGGGCACCTGACTAACCTTCCAGGACTACAGAAAGGTCCCAGGAAAGTATGCGTGACCTGCAGATGGGCCTCAGCCACCTGACACCATGCATAAACCTCGAGGTTAGAGGATGTTGCCCCACAGAGGCTCCATCAACATGGGTGTTGTTGGCCAAAATGGTGGCCATGTAAACCCTGATTGCAGAAGGAGCGGACCCCACTGAGAAACGTCCTTGTAAGAACTCCAGGACTGTAGCTGTTGCACAGTTCACTGGGTCTACATTGGATCCCTGCGGGTGGGAATCTCCCAAGGAGTGCCATCTAGCAGGGATATTATCTCTGAGAACCATATTTGAGCTGGCCAATAAGGTGCGAACTACAGCGGGCAGTGAGTTGTCTCCTCAGAGGCGAACACATGCAGTCCCGCTTGGCCAAACCTCCGCCATATGGACTCCACCACTTTTGGATGGAGCCACCAATTCCTGGGCCTCAGCCCCTGCCTCAACAGGATGTCTGTCCCCACATTCCATTTGCCCAGAAAGTACATTGCAGTCACTGCCAAAACTTTCCCTCTGACCAGAGAAGAATTAGTTGAGCCTGCCTGAACATAATCCTCCCTGGTGGTCAATATATGAGACCACTCCTATGTTGTCTGTAAACATATGGTGACCTCTAAATTGACATTGGCTGCTGCTGCCATAAGCTCCAATAGTCTCCCATAGAGACTGGAGGGGATGCAAAGATCCAGCTTTATCTTGCTCAAGGTTGATAGGATTGACCCTACACATGTTGGGGATAGAAACACCCTCATCGTAGTAGAATGCTTATAACCCCTAGAAAAGTTGTCCACTGCACTGAAGAAAGCATATTTTTCTGAGGTTCAACTGAGCCCCAAGCTCTTCATGTGAGCGAGAACAACATCTCGATGTTGAACCACCAGTTCCCTGGATCATGCTAGAATTAACCAGTCATCCAGGTAGTTTAGTACACGGATACTCTAGAGTCACAATGGAGCCAGAATGGCATCCATGCAGTTTGTGAAGGTGCGAGGGGATAAAGCTAGCCCAAAGGGAAGAACCTGATCTTGGCTGTGGAAATATGCACCTTTTAGATCTATCATCACAGACCAGTCCTCAAACTGAATCTGTGGAATGATAAGTTTGGGCGTCAGCATCTTGAACCTGTATGTCCAAAGAGTACAGTTGAGATGACGCAGATCTATAATTGGCCGCATACTTCTCAATTTTTTGTGGACCAGGAAATAACAGCTGTAAAAACCTCCCTCCCTCAAGGAACGGGGTACATGTTCTATGGCCCCTTTGTCCAAGAGGGATCTTACTTCCTGCGCTAACATCGGGCTCTGGTCTGTGCTGACAACTGTCGTGAGCACACCTCTGAACTGGGGGGTCGAGCTCTAAACTGGACCCGGTAACCCTTCTCTATGGTAGACAGAACCCATGGAGACACATTTGGCAGTTTCCACGCTGCAAGATGGTCTTTTAGTGATGTTAACTATTCCACATTCTATTGGAGGGAAAGCATCAGATTTTCATTGCCTTGTGACAGCTCGCTGACCAGAGAACACTGAAAATTTGGGACAGCCTTGGCTAGCTGTGGCCCTACAGTGGCACTGGGGGCTAACTGCCCTAACAACCTCATGTCCCCTGACATGTCCCTCCATGACCCCTCAGGACCGCATTTCTTTGTATGCTTGGCCTTTATGACCATTCTCAGATCAGGCCTAGTAGCAGGCCGCTACTGTGGCTGCCCGGTTCCCCTGGCTGTCTGTGGGGGTTGGCTGGCTGCCATACTCGCTTTCTGTGTCTCCCTCGCACTAGCGCTGGCCCGGGCTCCAATCATGGATGCCTGGGTGAACTCGACACAACAGGGAAGGAACTGGCTGAATGCCTCCATATGTCGAGCTCACTCAGCAGGTCTGCTTGGTAGGCCTGCAAGACTGTCATTGTCTGCAGTGACCCACAAGCAAGACTACTACTGCATAGGCCTTGCCCACCAATGCCACGGTGGCCTTACACGGTGGCTTGGATGGCAAAGCCGGCCCCCCTAAATTACCTGCCATCGATGGCGTGAGGTAGCTTGCAAGCACCTCCTCCACCTTCAGCATAGCTAAATAGCCATGCCGTTCATTCCCCACAACGGCTGAATAATCCAACATTATAACATAGTGTTATGCTAAACGCAATGTGGAGTTCCCTTTGAAAGAGAACTCAAAAGCTTCGCAATTTAGCATTGTCTATGCCTTTAGATGAGACTGACCAAATATGATGACGATCTGATGAAATCTCTAGGAGGAGTTCGTTAGAGTATGGGCCCTGGAAATGGCAAAAAACTGAGCAAAAAAGGAAAATCAAAATGGCTGACGTCCTGTTGAGTTTAGGAAAGGATATGTAGGTGAAACATCTCTGCAAGGTGCACATCTCTGAAATTTTGTAGGTGGTGCTATCAAGCCATTTTGCCACAGTCAATTCTAGAACCCCATCAGATGTAAATTTTCACCGATTTTAATGTGTCTGCAAAGTTTTGTGAGTTTTCGGGTATGTTTAGGCAATCTAAAATGCAATTCGTTATGGAAAATAATAATAATAATAATAATAAACGGAGCACATCCAATACGGCTTTGCACCAGCGGTGCTCAAGGACAGAAAAATGTTGTGAGTGCAGTAGGCTAGTCAAGATGTTAGAAATTATATTCAAATACACATTATCCAGGTTCTTGACATAGTGGACATAGCTTCAAAACATGAAACTGTAAAATCATTTAATAACTTTTTTTATTTACACCTTCACAACCAAATTACAGATATTACAATAGACATTTACTACTCTACAATTTTCTTTCAGTCTAAAGGTCTTTTTTGTGTAACACCCTCAATTTAATTTAAATAAAATCTAAAACTTCCCACCAGAGATTACTAGTGCTACAGTGCCTATAAAAAGTGTACACACCCCTGCTTATCTCTGTAAAAAATTAAATTATGATAAATTACGTCAGATCTTTTTCCACCTTTAATGTGATATATTAACCAAGTGAAAAACAAACAGAAATGGGGAGAAAGAAGAAAAAACCCTTCCAATAACATGGTTAAACAAGTGTTTAACTAATTTACTAATTAACTAATACTTTGTTGAAGCATGTTTTGCTTGTAATAAAGCACTCAGTCTTTTTGGGTAAGGGTCTGCTAACTTCTCCAGGTCTAAACAAAGTGTGAGGAGATCTCCTGTGCACAGCCCTCTTCAAGTCATTTCACAGGGATTTGATAGGGTTTAGATCTGGGCTCGGACTGGACTACTCCAAAATGTTGCTCTTCTTCATTTGAAGCCATTCCTTTGTTGACTTGGATTTGTGCTTTGGGTCATTATCGTGCTGGAAGGTGAACTTTTTTATCTACATCTTCAGCTGTCTGTCACGATTCCCCCTTTTAAGCAGCGTGCTCTAAGCGCGAATGCGCGAGCACCTGCTTTTCCGTTGTTGACCGTAATGACATCTGGACACGTGTGTTTTGTTTATGTTTCTGTCATGTCTCCTCCCTGTTCTGTCATTGGCTGGGATTTCACGTGGGTCTGTATTGCTCTCAGCTGCTAGCAGTTTAGACGCTGATTATGTCCGCATATATACCGCGCACCTCCCAGCACACGGCGTGGAAGATTAATACTTTAGAGTTAGTTTAGTTCGTAGCGTATTCATAGTCACGGAACCCCGTTTCCGGTCTTTGGCACAGAAAAGGGAGACCCTCATGCCAAATATAGTCTACGCAGGGGGTTTGGAGGGAAAGGAGGGAAAAGAGGAAGAGGGAAAGGGAGGGGGGAAAGATTAGTATAAGAAAGTATAAAGCATTAGTATACTTTAGTATAAGAAAGGTTCTGAAAGGGTATTTTCAGGTGATGGGATTGCTTTTGTTAAATAAGAGTAATCTGGGTTTTTTTTTCTTTCGTGGAAAAGGCTTTGTTTCATTTCCTGCAGATTTTCATAGGTATTGAAATGTTCGAAGTTATTGGTTAGTTAGCGGTTACCAAGGCTTGTAGTTATATGGCATGGTATGGAGGGGGTACTTTTGTTTGTTTGGTTTTTTTCACCCCCCTTTTGGGGAACTGTACAGACATTAGCACACAAGGACTATGGACATATATATGAGGAAGCACAATGTCATATAGAAATGTGAAGGTGAAATTGTGAATGGGTTTTGTAATAAAAAAAAAAAATTAAAAAAAAAATCAGTGTCACGGTCTAGAGTTAGAGTTAGAGTGCGCTGGATTATCCGCTTCCAGTCCCTCGTCATAGTTCGTTTCTTGTTTTGTTTATCGACCTAGATTCCTGCCTTGCCCCGTGTATGCCTGTTTGCCAATCGCCTGACCTCTTGCATGTTTGTGGATTACATTTTGGATCACGTTTTGGATTTGTCTGCCTGTCTCTCTTTCTAATAAACAACTGTTCATCCTGCACTTGCATCCGTCCTATCTCTGCACCGTCGCGATACGTGACACTGTCTAACAGACACCTACAGGTTTTGGGCAAGAACAGATTGGTTTTTGGAGCTATACATGATTCCCTCTATCGTAACTCTTTTAAAAAATGTTTACTTCCATTTAGCCACCCTACCCCATAGCCTAGACATGTGAAGAACATGTGAGATTGTTGTCCTTTGCAGGGAGTTACCAGGACTTGCCAGAAATTCCTGCAGCTCCTGTAATGTTGCCACAGATCTCTTTCTAGCCTCCTTGATAAGGATTCTTCTTGTCCTTTTGTCAATTTTTGAGGGACATCCTGTTGTTGGTAATGTCACTGTGATGCTCCATTTTCTCCATTTGTTGTTGATGGCCTTCGCAGGGTTCCATATTACATCTAATGTTTTGAAAATTATTTACCCTAAACTGTCTCTATATTTGTTTTCACTTGAATTTTGTTGGTTGCTATATAGCATTTAAGGTGGAAAAATATTGAACATGATTTATGTTGATTTCATTTTTAATACCTCAATAACCTTTAATTTTAATAATGGTGCATACACTTTTTATAGCCACTCTATCCTCCTTGTTACTTATTAGAAATAGTAAGAGATTAAATATTAATATACCTGTAATCACTATAGACAGTCATTAAAAAATGAGCAGGAACCTAATGAAAATCACTTCAGCATAAAGACTTCACGATTACACTTATTTCCTGCTCTAATCTCCTTCTTTCTCCTTGTGAAAAGCTACTCCATTTGGATGCTTTCTCCATTCCACTGTGATGTTCTCTGTCATCCCATGATCCTTCAGTTTTTGCCTGATCTGAAGAACTGAATAAGACTTTTAGTAATAAATGATTCAGGATAGAGACACTAATCCATGTGAAACTTTTTGTCTGGTGGCAGTAATTAAGAGAGGAATGGACAATATAAGTGGGGTTTGTGGAGGATAAGACCTACCTGCTCTAAGATGGCTGCCTGTGATATCAGATTATTAACATCTATTAACATTATTAAGAGCCTGTTAACATCCTGATTGGAATGGATCTTCAGTCTGATGATTTGTTTTTTTTTATTATTTCTGCATGTAGAAATGCAAAACATACAAACACAGTCAGGAACACACAAGTAAAATTGTTTTTATTTTACTAATATTTTAAAAGGCATTATTTTTTTTTCTAATTTTAAAACTGAATACTTGACTCACCTGAGTAACAGAAGAAAAGCATTACATCTGAGCACTGTGCATCAGTGGACTGACTGTTATTTAAATAACCACAATTTTCATTCCCCAGGGCATTATCAGGTTTTCCTGACATCCAACTGCTGGTAGAGAGGTTGGTTTTATCTACCCACTTCCAGGCGTCTGTGAACAGGCCAGTCCAAGTATTTCCAGGGACCAGTCCCTGTATAGCTAGGTGTTCTGTTGTGTTTCTCACTGGTCAGGTCTGTATAATGCTGTCTACAATAACTCTGAGCTTCAAGAAAGGTGATTGTACTAGAGATATAAATGTAACTCCCAGTGCCAGTTTGTCTGTCTGTGAAAATTAAGAAAAAAAACAAACATATTTAACACGAAGGTTAATTATAAGTTAAATGTGTCTCCTGGTAGAGAAAGGTAGATATTGCCAAGGCTAAGAACATAAGTACACCATATACAACATCAAAACCACCATGTGAAACAAATGTTGTTCCTCACCATCAAAGCAGAGAAGGGGAAACGTCTGTGTACATGGGGTGTCAAACCAAGCCAACGAAGATGTTACAACACACTCTTCATGCCCGTCCCTGTTGTTAGGCTCTCCTGGATTCCATTTTGTCATACTTCCTAATGGCTCATTTCCATAGGACTAGCGCCAGCTGTTGACGTCATTGTACAGTCCAATCCAAGTGCTGGAACTGAACTGTTGCATTTGTGCTTCTTTCTGAAGATGTTCCATGTCGTCATTGCTTTTAATGATCGCCAGGTCAGTGTATGTAGCCCGACAGTAAGCCTGAGCATCACTCCATGTTTTCCCCTGATTTATCAGATAGTACTTATGAGAGACAGAGAGGACGATGGGGATGACTCCTGTGGAAGAAAGTTTTATTGGATTTATCCAGTGTTAGGACTGTGACATAAATTTACATTTTCCCCATGATCTTTTTAGCATACAGTATATTTATATTTGGGTGCAAAACATTTGGCTGATTTATTTTAAAAGCTATTATTTTGGTTGAGATGAAAGCTTTGCACTGAGCATTATAAATGAAATTATTTTTTTAAACACCCACTTTAATTACTATTTTAACCATATTAATTATTAGAAGATTTCAAAAATCAAGCCTGCAGCCATGTAGTTTCTATAAACAAATCTTGGGCTGTATTCAGATTTGACGTATTGAGGACATAACACTGAAATTGAACACCTCAGCATGCAGACCTCAAATTTAACTGGTGTTTTTGTAACTGCGGACCCTGTTACAGTCCGGCCCTGGATTTTTTGGATAAATAAATATTATTGTTGATCAGCCATTTAATATGATTGTTTTCTATACATATGTCTCACATGTACAGTATATATCCTAATGAAATGACTTACAATAAAAAAGTCAAATTTCCATGCAAAATGTAAGTTAGAATAGAGCACAGTCACAAAGAGAAGAAGAGTCTAAACTAGTTTCCTCCAATTCCCCCAAAACAAGGTAATTATTCTGTATTTTCTGTAGGCATTTTGAAATTGATAAATTAAAAATAAACATTCCTCTTTCATTCAAATATATCATGTGTTCTGTGCTATACCTAATTTAGCAGACCTCACTATGTATTACTTCTACTCAGAAAACAATGAAATTGTCTTTACTTAAAGTAATTAATTTTTTTTAAATACTTAAAATGACTTAAAGTCCTCATGTTACTGGAAATCTAAGTACAGTTTCAAATCACACACATTAACTGCACATTTTGAAACAAACTTAAGTATGTTTAATATATTTTATTGGCCAAAGAAAGTTAATATCATATGGTACACACATGACAATATCCTAGGTCTTGTGCCAGAATCCGAAAACTGTGACCTCAAGATATATGATGGTGTCACGTCAGGAATTTGAGGTGAATGCAATTGCAGAAGTGAAACGTTTAATAAAGTAACAAACAAATCACAACACAAGACTTACACGGGTCAAAGACGAGCATAACGTGACACATGGGGACAGAACTAACAACACAAGACAACCCGTGTAGAGCAGAATCTGACTGTATATACACATCAGTGCTAATGAGCTAAAGGTGAAACAGGTGAATTGAGACATGTGACATGGTGCAGTGGCTAATGGGAAACGTAGTTTCTAGTCCTTCTCCAATATCACATGACAGATAGGTACTGACTTGTTTTGGGCTAGGTTAAATTCAAGTGAAACATTGCCATTATTGACAATATCAGTATTATGAATAATATCTCATTATTTATATATGCCACAGCAATGTCTTTTGTGAATTCAGCATTTTCATAATTGTTATTACTGGTCATAGTATTTATTACTGGTTTAGGAATTTTAACATTTTCGATGTTCATGAATTTTATTTTGAATCTCTTTCTTACAGACCTGATTTCATGTCCACGGATTATTTAGTGCCCACTCACGTAATGTGTAATCGTAGAGCATTGTTGATGATCTTTATTCATGTTATGAGCCATTGTTCTGTGATTGCTTGACAATGTTTGATTTCACTCTGGATTTGCCCTTGGTTCTTGTTTATTGGATGTTCTGTGTGACCCGTGAATGGTTTTGGCTTTTGACGCTAGATTTTGAACTGTTGTGTTTGTTAATAAATCTTCTGAGTGTAGATCCTCACACATCTTCCAGTCTTGTACATTACAGTTTGTAGTAATGATTTTGTCTTTACCATTTATAAGTGTCATTGTTACTGCAATGACATTTTAATCATAATTATTACTTTTACGTAAGTTTTGTGCTTGATTAACTGTAAAAGCACAGTGTAAAATCTAGGTGCTGGATCGAGTATTATTTTCTGTGCTTCTGAATAATTAGTGTTGAAATCATATTAAATTAAACCAAATTTGCAGTAATTAATGTGACATTTAGAACTAGGATTATACTGTACATGCACCAATCAACTGGCAAAATACCAAGCTCCTGTTAGTTTTTATTCAAATGTTTATCACCTTCTCCATTATATCACTGTATAATGTTGTCTTTTACACCGGAATAACGCTTTGGTCAGATGCAAAGGTGGGAAGGATAAATCTGGAGGATCTTCACAGTAAATGAATTTTACTTGCAGAAGTTCTTCAGATTGAGAATACGGCTGTTTTGGCTAGTCATGCAACTTCTCCCTTCCTGTCTAACTAAATGTGAGAAAGCCTACCCAATATACAACAAGTTTTTAGGTAATTTATGCAATAATATGTACAGAGAGTCTTAGCACATTGTATGATAAAAAGGAATTTACATGAAAACGTGTACCACTTGTCTATCTCCTTACACACATTGTACCCACTTATCTTATAGCATGACATATAAGGTCAGAACACCCTCAGAATACACTCACAAATCATAAGACTCATCATAAACAGAATAAAACAGATTTTAAGCATAAGAGAAAGTAAAGGAAAATCAAATAATTCCACAACACTGTAAATATTCTTCAGCCTGCATTTTAAATGGGTTTAAGGGGGACCGTTTGTGTTTAAAAGACCACCGCTTGTGGTCTACATGCTATTGAAAACCCCATCTCAGATTACTCCTGAGAGTTGTGAACTACATGCAGAGGATTTCAGCAATGTGAACTACAGCTCATCTGTACATCACAAATGTTTTTAACAAAGCACAGTAAATTACTTTTTCCTCATTTGGAAAAATTACTATCAGGTTCAAATCTATCTGGATTGGTTTCCATAGTGAAGAAGCTGCACACTAGCTGAAGATCACTACGTGCAATCCCCAGAGAAAGAGAACACTACCAGCCCAAACACCACTTTATATTCCAGTGTTCATTGTGCAGGAGTATGATTATGGGGCTGTTTTAATGGTTTAATCCTCTATGTTTCATGAAGGGAAATGGTAATGGTATAGAATACAACATTAGAGAACTGACGACCAAAGAAACACCAGTTTGAAGAAATCACTTCCGTGTTTCAGCATGACGATTCATCCATACACAAACAGAGATCCATAAAGAATTCAGTCATTGAGTTTGGGGTAAAAAAAACTTGTTTGGCCTACACAGAGCCCTGGCCTCAGGCTTCGTCAAAATCTTTGGAACAAATTGGAATGTGAGCCAGATCCGATCACTCAGTAACAGCAGCTTACTGCACATTCTTGGGCTTTTTAAATGTGCCATGGTGTATGAGTACCATCCTGCACATTCTGTCAAAACTGAATAATATAAAGTTAAACAGTGCTAAGTGTGTTGAAAGGTTGTTCAGTGTGAGCATATAGTAAATAGGAATCCTGGACTACGCACAAAACTGTCTTTAAAATTTGGATTCTATTGTTACATGTTTTTAATGATCTGGCACAATAATGCTAGATTTTCAACACGTCTTTAAAATACTATAGAGAAAATTAAATAATAATAAAAAAAAATCTCTGGGGAAATGTCCTATGTGGGAAAGACATTATTGAACTATTTATTCTAGTTTAAACAATAGCCTATGGAAATTTAAATAGAAATCAGGGTTGGCCACTCAGAACAAAAACTCAAATATAAAATGGGTATATAAGTATATAAATGATTATTTAAATAAAGATGAAACACGATTACCGAGAACTCAAAACCAAACCTCTCCCATTCAACCATAACGCGAAAGGGAAGAGGAGGAGCCAAAATAGGAAATTACACAAACCAATGACATCATGACAAATAAAAGGGAAAGCACTCACACAAATAGACAGTTAATATCAGGTATATATCCTTTTTGTGTAATTCTACGCATTAAATTTATGGAATGTTTTCCATACCCTTTACGCCAGGTCCTGATTCATTAGTTAAAACTTCTCACATTTATTTTGGTAACAAGAGAGGTCACACACACACACTCATATTTTGCACATCACATGTTCTGATTCAGTGCCGAGGCTGACTAACAGTTAACTGTTAGAACTGCCTCAAAATTGACAATATTCCTATCTAATCCACTCAGATAAATGAACTTATACTACTTTAACTCTACTAATGCAAAGGCAACAGACCTGTAGGGTGCCTTAAGAGGGCATTTGTCTCAGCTTTACTTCAGTGACAGAAAAAGCAGTCGATCACTGAAATGCAAATAAGTGTCAACTCCTTCCTTGGAAGAACATGCTAGCCCAATGAGCCGTACGCTGATGCGTTTTGTTTAAATGCTTTGCATGGATGCTTCACTGAAGTGCACCATATCTCACTGAAAATATGTCACAATGTACAGTGTGCATGTACGAAAATAACCACAAGATAAACTTTGTATTTAAAGAGATATTACTCTGATATTTTAGATTTTGCTGCATTAAATGTAATGATTTGATCAGGGGGTGTTAAATACTGACTATTTATTTAGCTGTAATTATTTGACAGGCCAATAAAATATCTTAATAATTTTATAGATATTTTTGTAAATATATATATATATATATATATATATATATATATATATATATATATATATATATATATATATATATTTATATGTTATTTTGTTAATAGAAAAAAGATTAGTATTTAATTAATTATTATTTATTAATCATAATTAGGAAATTATTCTTAATAAGGTAACATCTTATATTTCATAATCACCATTTTGTTTTAAAGTTTTTTTTATTTTTGTATTATTTTTTTAAAGCTCTTATGTATGTCTTGTGCTCCATATTATAGTGTACAGTGGTACATGTTAGATGATAATTACAGTTCCCTCTGAAAGTTTTGGAACAGAAGGGCTAATTCTATTGTTTTTGCTGCACATTGAAGACATTTGGGTTTGAGATAAAAAGATCAATACAAGACAACAGATCATCATTTGAGCTTTAATTTCCTTGGATCAGCTTTTGATCCTTTTGGTAGCAGACCACCCAATTTTTAGGTGAGCAAAAGTATAGGAACAGATCAGTCTTGCAGTAAATTAAAGTAAATAACACTTAATATTCAGTTGCATTTCCTTTACTCGCAGTAACGTCATTAATCCTGTGACTCACTGACACCAAACTGCTGGTTTCTTCTTCTGTGAAGCTTCTTTCAGTAGTTGTTTGTTTCAGGGGGTTTCTCCCTTCAGTCTCCTCTTCAGGAGGTGAAATGTTGATCAGTTGGGTTAAGGTCTGGTGAGTGATTGTCCAGTCTAAAACCTTCCACTTTTCCTCCTGATGAAGTCCTGTGTTGAGGTTGAAGTGTGTTTTGGATTGTTGTCTTGCTGCATGATGATGTTCTTCCTGATTCATTTGGATGCATTTCTCTGTAAATTGGCAACAAAATGCTGACAAAATGTAAAATTTTTATAGAATTGAATACATCCTGGACATCAGTAGTTCATTGGCATAAGCCATTTCCTCCACCTTTTTCTGACACACCTCATGTGTGTGAAAATTTCCACCTCATAATTCCATTACTGTTTGGTCAGTGGGCTAAATACATTTGTAGAAGATACTCATTACCTCCTGGCATTTCTTTTGATAGGTTGCTTAGCCATAGGTATAGCATTTTAAAAGTGTGAGCTATATCTAGGTTAAGCATATCTTGAAGTAGGTTTAATTGAGTGACTTCTGTCCTTGTTTTTTTTATTATTATTTTTTTTTATTTGATTTGATTTGTTATTTCATTAAAAAAAAATTAGAACTCTTTTGATATATGCCCAAGTTTG
Source organism: Ictalurus furcatus (assembly GCF_023375685.1). Taxonomy (NCBI): domain Eukaryota; kingdom Metazoa; phylum Chordata; class Actinopteri; order Siluriformes; family Ictaluridae; genus Ictalurus; species Ictalurus furcatus. The sequence goes on along the minus strand of NC_071264.1, from coordinate 1,194,727 downwards.
TTTTTTTTAATGGTAAATGCGTAGGCTAATGTTGATGGCAGTGCTCCCCAATACTCCCACATACAATGTGTTCTGGGATTCTGAAATAATTAATCATATGACTGAAGACGAGTTTGGCTGTTTGAAAGGCAGCTGTTTGTCCCTTTCTGTCCCATTTGTTGCAAGCAATGTCTCAGATTTTTTTTAATTTCTAACATATATTCAAGCATAAATAAATTTAGAACCCCTGCATAAAATAATAAAGATCCAGTAAAAAAATGTCCCATATGGAGAAAAAAACAACAACAAAAAATTGACAGCACTGGAGAGTGACATGAAGAAAAGAGGAAAACAATCTTTCCAATCCCAAAACACCAGTTTCTGTCACATGGGTAAGGAAGACAACTGTTTTGCATGTGACTTTTCTTAAAAGGCAGATAAACTTGTGAGAGATTGTCAGAGAGAAGAGGTTCAGAGAATAAACTGACATGCTTCATCATCTCATTCACATTACAAGTGAGTTTCAACAATGGAAACTTGTTGTTTTAGCTTTTTCCTATTATTTAGTCCATTGTTAATTTTTTATCACTGTCATTTATCTTTAAACTCATTTAAACCATATTTGCTAATAAAGATAATTATTTGGTTTGAAGGAAAAAATGTTTTAAACTAGTTAAGTATTTTGTATTTACACAGTATATACAGTAGTAATAAATACTCTATGTTCTGTGGAAACTGTATTTTCTCTGTTTTAATTGACTTGTTTGCAGAATAATGTGGTAGTGAATGCTGAGTTTCCTTTGTAAAATGATCTTATATAGTGTATATAGTATATGCATTTACACATCTTACTTCTATTGGAATCTCACTATTTGAAGTAGTGAGATTTCTCATTTTCTCATAAAATTTATTACCTTTCAGATTTTGAATTCAACAGTAACCTCGGTGATGAAGACATGTTTGTTTCTACTCTTGTTTTACACAGGTAAGAGGAAATGCGTGTGTTTGTGTGTGTGAGAGAGAGAGAGCATTAGGGGTTAGAAGTTAGTGTGAAAGAGAAAGAGAGAGCGAGAGAGAGAGAGAGAATGTGCAGGATGGTACTCATACACCATGGCACATTTAAAAAGCCCAAGAATGTGCAGTAAGCTGCTGTTACTGAGTGATCGGATCTGGCTCACATTCCAATTTGTTCCAAAGATTTTGACAAAGCCTGAGGTCAGGACTCTGTGTAGGCCAAACAAGTTATTTTACACCAAACTCAATGACTGATTTCTTTATGGATCTGTTTGTGTACAGATGAATCATCATGCTGAAACAGGGAAGTGATTTCTTCAAATTGGTGTTTCTGTGGTCGTCAGTTCTGGATTGGGTTCCATAGTGAAGAAGCTGCACATAGTGATCTTCAGCTTGTGTGCAGCTTCTTCACTATGGAACCCAATCCAGATAGTTTTTAACTTGATAGTAATTTTTCCAAATGAGGAAAAAGTAATTTACTGTGCTTTGTTAAAAACATTTGTGATGTACAAATGAGCTGTAGTTCACATTGCTGAAATCCTCTGCATGTAGTTCACAACTCTCAGGAGAAATCTGAGATGGGCTTTTCAATAGCATGTAGACCAAAAGCCTTTTAAACACAAGCGGTACCCCTTACACCCATTTAAAATCAGGGTTAGAAAACACAGGCTGAAGAATATTTACAGTATTGTGTAATTATTTGATTGTTCTTTACTTTTTCTTATGCTTCAAATCTGTTTTATTCTGTTTATGATGAGTTATGATTTGTGAGTGTATTCTGAGGGTGTTCTGACTTTATATGTCATGCTATAAGATAAGTGGATACAATGTATGTAAGGAGATAGACAAGTGGTGTTACAAAACAGGACTCAGGACAGGACAGGAAGTAAGCATAGGAGTGACATCTTTATTTAGACTTAGGCAGAGGACATGAAACTGAAACACTTAACCCAGGCATGAAACATTCCTCTAATTATGGCAGGAAACACTCCTAACTATGGCATGAACACATCATTTAACTAGAACAAGAACTTCAACTTAGGTATGACTACTCTAACAAAAGACAAACACTCTTAACTGTGACATGGTGTGAACACTCCTAACTAAGACATGGAAAAAAACTCAACTAGGCATAGCATAAACACTCTTAACTATGGCATGGCAAACTAAGGAACAGGAAAACAGACAGAGCATGGCAAAATCACATCTTGGCACCATTATTCTTTCTGTCTTCTTCTCTGTTGGTCCTTTCTCATTTTATTTTAATGCCGCGCAATGTGCGCAGCAACTCGAGGGGTTTAAATAACCAGTCTCTTAATTGCTGACAGCTGGAAACACTTGAAACAGTTTTAGCAACCATGCGCACTTCAAGCACATGCGCGCCCTTAAGCCGCTCGTGCACGTTGTCGCCACAGCGTCATCTGCCGGCGAGATCGTGACAGAACCCCCCTCCAAAGGCGCTCCTCCCGGCGTGCCAAAAACCCCCTTCCAACGGGGGTCTTGGCCCCTGTGTAATCGGTCTCTTGGTGCATCGGAAAACAGGGTGGCCTCCGCCAGGCAGCAGACAGGTAGAGCACCACCCCCAGTGGGACTGAAGCTCAGGGCACCTTCTCAGCGGGACCGGAACACTGGGCGACGTCCTCGGCGGGACCGGAACACTGGGCGACGTCCTCGGCGGGACCGGAACACTGGGCGACGTCCTCGGCGGGACCGGAACACTGGGCGACGTCCTCGGCGGGGATGGAGCTCGGAGGGATGTCCTCGGCGGGACCGGACGGCGGGACAGCCTCCTCGGCGGGACCGGACGGCGGGACAGCCTCCTCGGCGGGACCGGACGGCGGGACCGCCTCCTCGGCGGGACAGCCTCCTCGGCGGGACAGCCTCCTCGGCGGCAGAGACCCCGCCACGGGTCTCTGGCTGGAGCTCTGAGGTCACCAAGTTGACATCGGGCTGGGGCTCCGGAGCTGAGACCTCCCCGCAGGTCTCTAGCCGGAGATCTGAGGCTGCCAAGTTGACCTCCGACGGGGGGCCCAGAGTTCACCAGGTTAACCTCGGGCTGGAGCTCCAGAACTGAGACCTCCCCGTAGATCTCGGGCAGGAGCTCTGAGGCCGCCAAGTTGACCTCAGACAGGGCCCAGAGGTCGCCAGGTTAACCTCAGCCGGGAGCGCTGAAGCGGAGACCTCCCCGCAGGTCTCAAGCTGGGGCTCTGAGGTCACCTGGTCGACCTCCGACGGGAGCTCCGAGGTCACCCTGTGACCTTGGGCTGGATCTCCGCACGGGCTCTCCGGTGTAGTTGTTTATGCTCCAACCAACTGCTCTTGAAGCATTCCTTTGAGCAGTAGAATGCTTCCTGGAGACCCAGTTATTTGCAGGTAGGGCATTGTAGCAGAGTCTTCCTCCTGCAGCCCTGAAACACACATCTAGATGTCCTCTCCACCATGTCGACCAGAACCTGACATGAAGCTGTGGATTTGGCCAGGTTCACCCACTTGGGAGCTGCGGAGTCTAGCATGTCCACCCACTTGTAGAAAAGGTGGAAAGGCGGGTCAAGCTGGGGCTTTCCATTGACCCGCCACCCCAGCAGACCCAGACCCCGAAGATGTCCTGGCCGGTAGAACTCCTCGATGAACAGTTCCACGAACTGGGTGACATCCTGGAGAGCGGGGGACCCAGCACTCACCAGTTCCTCCGCCCAGTCCCTGGCCGGGCTGCAACCGGGGATACCAAGAACCCAATCCACTGGCTCTTGGTAGGCTTGGGATATGCCAGGCTGCAGATATAAACCGGGCAACTGCAGAGGAATTCCAGCGGGTAGCTCCCCAATCCCACTGTCACCAGGGGGAGCTCAGCAGCAAACCTCTGTGGGAACTGCATGGACTGGAAACACGGCCAGTAGTCCGAGCGCCTCCCAATAAGGTGTCCTCCTGCTACTTCCATGGTTGGACGCGGCACTCTGTTATGAAACAGGACAGGAAGTAAGCGCAGGAGTGACTTCTTTATTTAGACTTAGGCAGAGGACATGAAAATGAAACATTCCTCTAATTATGGTAGGAAACACTCCTAACTATGGCAGGAAACACTAACTATGGCAGGAAACACTCCTCTAACTATGGCATGAACACCTCATTTAACTAGAGCATGAACACTCCTTTAACTTAGGTATGACTACTCATTAAACAAAGACAAACAATCTTAACTATGACAAGGCATAAACACTCTTAACAAGGCATAGCATAAACACTTAACTATGGCTTTTTCATAACCACTCTTAACTATGACATGGCGTGAACACTCCTAATTAAGGCATGGCATAAACACTTAACTATGGCATGGCATAAACTAAGGAACAGGAAAACAGAGAGCATGGCAACATCACAACCTGGCACCATTATTCATTCTGTCTTCTGTTAGTTCAATTCCAATTCAATTAAATTTTATTTGTATAGCGCTTTTTACAATAGACATTGGCTCAAAGCAGCTTTACAGAAATATCAACACGTTGATCACTGAGCAAGCCACTGAGTGGCAACTGTAGCAAGGAAAAACTCCCTCAGATGTTTTAAGAGGAAGAAACCTTGAGAGGAACCAGACTCAGAAGGGAACCATCCTCATCTGGGTAACAACAGATATTGTGAAAAAGTTAAATGTTGACTTATATGAAGTCTGTATGGCCTTAAAAGCAGCCGTAGTCCCAGCAGTCTGGAATTAGAGAAGATTTGAGCTCCATCCAGAGGCAGGACATCCGAAACGGATCAGGCAGGTCCGGAGATCAGAAAGGATCAGGATCTCTAGTATCTCCATAAAATCATGTGTGGCGCGGCAGAAGGAGAGAGGGAGAGAAAAGATTATTAGGACTGGGAATTAGCATAATAGAAAGTCTAGTCAGGGTAGGCTTGAGTAAACAAATATGTTTTAAGCCTAGACTTAAACACTGAGTCTGAGTCCCGAACACTAATTGGAAGACTGTTCCATAACAGTGGGGCTCTACAAGTGAAAGCTCTTCCCCCTGCTGTAGCCTTCACTATTCGAGGTACCGTCAAATAGCCTGTATCTTTTGATCTAAGTAGGTGTGGCAGATCATAGAAAACCAAAAGGTCGCTTAGATACTGTGGTGCGAGACCATTTAGTGCTTTATAGGTTAATAAAAGTATTTTATAGTCAATGCGAGATTTCACTGGGAGCAAATGCAGTGTTGATAAGATTGGGGCGATATGGTCGTATCTTCTGGTTCTAGTTAGGACTCTAGCAGCTGCATTCTAGACTAACTGGAGTTTGTTTATGTTCCTACTGGAACATCCAGACAGTAAGGCATTACAGTAATCTAATCTAGAGGTGACGAATGCATGAACTAATATTTCTGCATCATGTAGTGACAATATGTTTCTTATCTTAGAAATATTTCTGAGATGAAAGAAGGCTATCCTAGTAATATTATCTACATGAGCATCAAATGATAGGCTGGAGTCAATAATCACTCCAAGATCTTTTACTGCTGTACATGATGAAACAGAAAGTCCATCCAGAGTAATCATGTGATCAGAAACCTTATTTCTAGCTACATGTGATCCTAATAAAAGTATTTCTGTTTTATCAGAATTAAGTAAAAGGAAGTTAGTTAACATCCAACATCTAATGTCCTTTACACAATCCTCAACTTTACTAAGCTGCTCTGTCCGTCCTCTGGCTTCGCTGAAACATACAACTGTGTATCATCAGCATAACAGTGGAAGCTAATTCCATGTTTACGAATAATTTGACCTAGAGGTAGCATATATAAGGTAAAAAGCAGTGGGCCTAAAACAGAACCCTGTGGAACTCCAAAGGTAACCTGGGTATGCATGGAGAAGTCTCCATTTACAACTACGAACTGATAACGATCGGTCAGATAAGACCTGAGCCAGGAGAGGACTGTTCCCTTAATGCCAACAACATTTTCTAATGTATCAAGGAGAATAGTATGATCTATAGTATCAAAAGCTGCACTAAGGTCGAGTAACACAAGCAGCGAGACACAACCCTGATCAGAGGCCAGTAGTAGGTTATTTACTACTTTAACTAACGCCGTCTCTGTGCTATGATGAAGTCTACATCTTGACTGATACATACTGATAACATTCATGAAATGTAAGTACGAGCATAACTGCTTTGCTACAACCTTTTCTAAGATCTTAGAGATGAAGGGAAGATTTGATATAGGTCTATAGCTGGACAGTTGAGAGGGGCCAAGGTCAGGTTTTTTAATCAGGAGTTTAATAACTGCTAATTTAAGTGATTTAGGTACATAGCCAGTGCTAAGGGAAGAATTGATTATATTTAAAAGTGGTTCAATTACTCCTGGACAAATCTGTTTAAAGAAACATGTACTGTAGGCACAGGCTCTATTATGCAAGTTTATGAATTGGCTGAAGAGATTAATGAAGCTAGTTCGGTCTTTCTAAGCGGAGCAAAACACTCTAAACATTGATCTGATATTGCTACATTATCATCTAATGGGTTTGTTACAATACTGTCTGATTTTAATTTAATAGCCTGAATTTCACATCTAATAATTTCAACCTTACCAATGAAAAACTTCATGAAATCTTCACTGCTATGTAATGATTGAGTGTTTCTCTCTGTAGTGGTTTTATTCCTAGTTAATTTTGCTACTGTGTTGAATAGAAATCTAGAATTGTTTTTGTTATCTCCTATTAAGGTGAAGAGATAGATTTTTCTAGCATTGCTAAGAGATTTTCTACATTTCAGGAGGCTCTCCTTCCATGCTGTTTGGAATATCACCAGTTTGGTTTGACGCCATTTATGTTCTAATTGTCAAGTTGTCTGTTTTAAGGTACGCGTTTGATCATTATACCAGGGTGCTAATTTTTTCTCTCTAATTATTTTTCTTTTGAGTGGAGCCACTCTATCTAGCATGTAGCGGAGTGTTGACTAAGCTTTCAGTCGCCTGATCGAGTTCTATCGGATCTGACAGTGATCCAAATCTAATTGATGTTTCTGCAAGGTTATTTATGAAGCTCGGTGCAGTAGCTGATGTGAAAGTACGTTTTACACAGTAGCAAGGCGGAAATATTATGATCAATATGTATGATGAATGAGATAAGATAATGGTCTGAGACAACTTCAGACTGCGGAAAAATTACAATATTTTCTATACTTAATCCGTATGTTAGTATCAGGTCAAGAGTGTGACCACCATTATGAGTAGGCCCAATTACATTCTGATTAATCCCTACTGAATCTAAGATGGACACAACCGCTATTCTTAGAGGGTCTTCCAGGTTATCAAAATGACGATTAATGCTTTATCTACAGACACAACCAGGTTTGAGATAAAGTCTGCAAATTCACTAAGAAATTCAGTATATGGCCCTGTAAATAATAATTAGAGGAATTGACTTATTTTTTGTGGCTACATAAGTTATACTTGTATAAAGAATTTCAAAAGAATTAAATTTATGACTAGGTTTTTGTGTGACGCCTAGATTTTGACTATGGATGAGACCAACACCTCCTCCTCTACCAGTTGAACGAGGCTGATATACTGTAGGGATTTTAGCCAGCAGTGGGCGGAGCACAGACACACACGAGGCTGTTTCAGTGTTATGGGAGATTTAAGACAATCGATGAGCGGGGGGGTGGGGGGTGTGTGTGTGTGTGTGTGTGTGTGTGTGTGTGTGTGGGTTGAAGGGCGATCGGGCGGTGAGGGTCTCAGCCGTCGGCGGTTACAGCCAAGGGGGCGGGGCGGAGCCGTCACACGTATCGGAGTCACCTGAAACCCGAAAAAAAAAAAAAAAATACAAAAAAAAAAAAAAAAAAAAAAAAAAAAAAACACACACAGCAGAGATTAGCAGACAGGCACGCATCGCCAAAACTGCATAAAACACGCCAGAGATTTGCGCACATGCTCGGAGATACTTCTCTCTGCGAGTGGAATATTGCCCTTTTATACTCTCCCCTCGCTTGCTGGATGGTGGAATTCTTCCGCACGGTGCACCATTCACGAGCCGTGGGTGTGTCGGCGGCCCCGCCCCGCCGCCACGTGCTCTCTGGCCGTCCAAAACATTTGGTGGCGCTGAAGCGGAACTGTCTCTTCTGCGCCACTGCGGCAGTCGCGTGAGGAGCGATCTTTGTTTCCTGTGTGCCGGCTACCGGCCTGGCGCCTCAGTACATAACTGTATCCAGGAGGACTGGCTTCATTTAATGCTATGTACTCGTTTGGTTTAATCCAAGTTTCTGTTAAACACATTAAATTACATCCCTGATCAGTAATGATGTCGTTAACAATAAGAGCCTTAGACGCAAGAGATCTAATGTTTAATAGTCCTAGCTTCAGATTAAAGGTGCTCTATGTGCATTCAGTATGATTTAATTTTATGTTAATTAGGTTACGAAGACAGATTTTCCGAGATTTCTGTATTTTTATAGCTCAGTGAACAGACACAGTCTCTATAGTATGTATTACAGGTGCTGGATTATTAATTGAACATTGATTATGATGAATGTTACTGTAAGAAGATGTACTTACAGTAGGCAGTCACTTGGAGCGTAGCATCTTGGAGATGTTGTCAGACAGCAGTTCCGCGCCGAGGCTGCTGGGGTGCAGGCCATCAGGACGAAACAACCTAGGATGCTCCCAGAACAGATTCCAATTATTAACAAACACCAGAGTCTGTTCATTACACCAAGAAACTAACCAATCACTTAAAGAATGTCTACTGAACTTTTCGGCTCCACGTCTGTATGTGGGAAGAGATCCAGAGACGATGGGTCATCTGCCTTGTACCGTCTCGATCAGGCTGGAGAAGTCCCTCTTCAGAACCTCCATCTGCCTCAGCCTGAGGTCATTCATCACCGCGTGCAGCACAACCGCTCCAATGCGCTCGTCCTTCTTCAGGATCCTGGATACCTGCCCAGCGACATCAAGGACATGAGCACCAGAAATACAGTGTGTGTGCACTTTACCTTTAGATGAAGCGACACGGACATTCCACACAACGGAGTCCCTGATGATCACAGCGTTAGGTCTGGTCTGACAGAAGGGCAAAGCAGTTCCTGGTTGGAATCTCAAACACCAGAGGTGGAGAGGTCCTTGCCTGGGGTCCAGCCCGTGCCTTCTGCCGCTGGTTTACCCAAGGTCTGTGGTGTGTCGGCGCCGGCGTGACTGACACCTCGGCTGGGAAAGTCCTAGGTGCACGGTCCCTGCACAGAGAAACACACAGCGTAGCGGGGCTGGGAGTGGAAATACCACGCTGTGTGCTTACCTTGGATATGTAGGCAGAGGCACAAGATGTTTCCAGAGCAGTTCGTTGCTCCAGCAGCTGGGCCTGCTTGTCAAGTAGGCCGTGGATCTGCTTCTCCACATCCTCCAGTTCCAACAGCACCATGTGAAGCTCAAGCAAGTCCTCATCTGCACTCAAAACCGGAGAAACAGCAGACATATTTGCTTTTTAAACAAAACAGCAGTAAATGAGAAATGTGAAACATAAGCAAGGCTAGCGGTAGGTGATGCTAGCAGGCTACAAGCTAGTCACGGATGTTTGTTAGAACAGATCAAATTTAGCGACAGGGCAATGTTGCAACTGTTTTATCTAAAGTAGTGTCAGTTATATTTGTATAGCGTAAGGTAAATAATTTTAAAGTATAGAGATTAGAAGAATTAATATAATAGCATCAGCTCAAAGAACACTGCTTCCTCAAGCAAGTTAGTCCTTCCTCATTTTGCTTTACTTTAATGCCGCATGATGTGCGCAGCAATGTGAGGGGTTTAAATAACCAGTCTCTTAATTGCTGACAGCTGGCAACACTTGACACAGTTTTAGCGTCCATGCGTACTTCAAGCACGTGCATGTGCTCGCTCTGAAGCCGCTCGTGCACGTTGTCGCCACAGCGCCACCTGCCGGTGAGATCGTGACAAGTGGTACACGTTTTCATGTAAAGTCCTTTTTATCATACAATGTGCTAAGACTCTCTGTACATATTATTGCATAAATTACCTAAAAACTTGTTGGATATTGGGTAGGCTTTCTCACATTTATTTAGACAGGAAGGGAGAAGTTGCGTGACAAGCCAAAACAGCCGTATTCTCAATCTGAAGAACTTCTGCAAGTAAAATTCATTTACTGTGAAGATCCTCCAGATTTATCCTTCCACCCTTTGCATCTGACCAAAGCGTTATTCCGGTAATTATATATAATTGAGAAGGTGATAAACATTTGAACAATAACTAACAGAAGCTTGGTATTTTGCCAGTTGATTGGTGCATGTACAGTATAATCCTAGTTCTAAATGTCACATTAATTACTGCAAATTTGGTTTAATTTAATAAGAAGATTTATTAACAAACACAACAGTTCAAAAGCCAAAACCATCCATGGGTCACACACAGAATATCCAATAAACAAGAACCAAGGGCAAAACCATCCTGAGAGAAATCAAACATTGTCAATATATTAAGCAAACACAGAACAATGGCTCATAACATGAATAAAGATCATCAACAATGCTCTGCGATTACACATTACGTAAGTGGGCACTAAATAGTCCGTGGACATGAAATCAGGTCTGTAAGTAAGAGATTCAAAACAATATTCATGAACATCAAAAATGTTAAAATTCCTAAACCAGTAATAAATACTATGACCAGTAATAACAATTATGAAAATGCTGAATTCACAAAAGACATTGCTGTGGCATATATAAATAATGAGATATTACTCATAATACTGATATTGTCAATAATGGCAATGTTTCACTCGAATTTAACCTAGCCCAAAACAAGTCAGTTCCTATGTGTCATGTGATATTGGAGAAGGGCTAGAAACTACGTTTCCCATCAGCCACTGCACCATGTCTCATATCTCAATTCACCTGTTTCCCGTTTAGCTCATTAGCACTGATGTGTATATACAGTCAGATTCTGCTCTACACGGGTTGTCTTGCATTGTTAGTTCTGTCCCCATGTGTCACATTATACTCGTCTTTGACCTGTGTAAGTCTTGTGTTGTGATTTGTTTGTTACTTTATTAAACGTTTCACTTCTGCAATTGCATTCACCTCAAATCCCTGACGTGACACCATCATATATCTTGAGGTCACAGTTTTTGGATTCTGGCACAAGACCTAGGATATTGTCATGTGTGTACCATATGATATTAACTTTCTTTGGCCAATAAAATATATTAAACATACTTAAGTTTGTTTCAAAATGTGCAGTTAATGTGTGTGATTTGAAACTGTACTTAGATTTCCAGTAACATGAGGACTTTAAGTCATTTTAAGTATTTTAAAAAAATTTATTTAAGTAAAGACAATTTCATTGTTTTCTGAGTAGAAGTAATACATAGCAAGGTCTGCTACTTTAGGTATAGCACAGAACACATGATATATTTGAATGAAAGAGGAATGTTTATTTTTAATTTATCAATTTCAAAATGCCTACAGAAAATACAGAATAATTACCTTGTTTTGGGGAAATTGGAGGAAACTAGTTTAGACTCTTCTTCTCTTTGTGACTGTGCTCTATTCTAAATTACATTTTGCATGGAAATTTGACTTTTTTATTGTAAGTCATTTCATTAGGATATATACTGTACATGTGAGACATATGCATAGAAAACAATCCTATTAAATGGCTGATCAACAATAATATTTATTTATCCAAACACTTCAGGGCCGGACTGTAACAGGGTCCGCAGTTACAAAAACACCAGTTAAATTCGAGGTCTGAATGCTGAGGCCTTCAATTTCAGTGTTATGTCCTCAATACGTCAAATCTGAATACAGCCCAAGATTTGTTTATAGAAACTACATGGCTGCAGACTTGATTTTTTAAATCTTCTAATAATTAATATGGTTAAAATAGTAATTAAAGTGGGTGTTAAAAAAAAATATTTCATTTATAATGCCCATTGCAAAGCTTTCATCTCAACCAAAATAATAGCTTTTAAAATAAATCAGCCAAATGTTTTGCACCCAAATATAAATATACTGTATGCTAAAAAGTTCATGTGGAAAATGTAAATTTATGCCACAGTCCTAACACTGGATAAATCCAATAAAACTCTCTTCCACAGGAGTCATCCCCACTGTCCTCTCTGTCTCTCATAAGTACTATCTGATAAATCAGGGGAAAACATGGAGTGATGCTCAGGCTTACTGTCGGGCTACATATACTGACCTGGCGATCATTAAAAGCAATGATGACATGGAACAACTTCAGAAAGAAGCACAGATGCAACAGTTCAGTTCCAGCACTTGGATTGGACTGTACAATGATGTCAACAGCTGGCGCTGGTCCTTTGGAAATGAGCCATTGGGAAGTATGACAAAATGGAAGCCAGGAGAGCCTAACAACAGGGGCGGACATGAAGAGTGTGTTGTAACATCTTCGTTGGCTTGGTTTGACACCCCATGTACACGGAAGTTTCCCCTTCTCTGCTTTGATGGTGAGGAACACCATTTGTTTCACATGGTGGTTTTGATGTTGTATATGGTGTACTTATGTTCTTAGCCTTAGCAATATCTACCTTTCTCTACCAGGAGACACAATTAACTTATAATTAACCTTCGTGTTAAATATGGTTTTTTTGTTGTTGTTGTTTTTTTAAAAAATTTTCACAGACAGACAAACTGGCACTGGGAGTTACATTTATATCTCTAGTACAATCACCTTTCTTGAAGCTCAGAGTTACTGTAGACAGCATTATACAGACCTGACCAGTGTGAGAAACGCAACAGAACACCTAGCTATACAGGGACTGGTCCCTGGAAATACTTGGATTGGCCTGTTCAGAGACGCCTGGAAGTGGGTAGACAAAACCAACTTCTCTACCAGCAGCTGGATGTCAGGAAAACCTGATAATGCCCTGGGGAATGAAAATTGTGGTTATTTAAATAACAGTCAGGCCGCTGATGCACAGTGCTCAGATGTAATGCCTTTCTTCTGTTACTCAGGTGAGTCAAGTATTCAGTTTTAAAATTAGAAAAAAATTAATGCCTTTTAAAATATTAGTAAAATAAAAACAACTTTACTTGTCTGTTCCTGACTGTGTTTGTATGTTTTGAATTACTACATTCAGAAATAATTAAAAAACAAATCATCAGACTGAAGATCCATTCCAATCAGGATGTTAACAATCTGATATCACAGTCAGCCATCTTAGAGCAGGTAGGTCTTATCCTCAACAAACCCCACTTATATTGTCCATTCCTCTCTTAATTACTGCCACCAGACCCAGAGTTTCACAGGGATTAGTGTCTCTATCCTGAATCATTTATTACTAAAAGTCTTATTCTGTTCTTCAGATCAGGCAAAAACTGAAGGATCATGGGATGGCAGAGAACATCACAGTGGAATGGAGAAAGCAATCAAATGGAGTAGTTTTTCACAAGGAGAAAGAAGTAGATTAGAGCAGGAAATAAGTGTAACCAAGAAGTCTTTATGTTGAAGTGATTTTCTTTAGGTTCCTGCTCGTTTTTTAATGACTGTCTATAGTGATTACAGGTATATTAATATTTAATCTCTTACTATCTCTAATAAGTGACAAGGAGGATAGAGTGGCTATAAAAAGTGTATGCACCATTATTAAAATTAAAGGTTATTGAGGTATTAAAAATGAAATCAATATAAATCATATTCAATATTTTTCCACTTTAAATGTGATATAGCAACCAACAAAATTCAAGTGAAAACAAATATAGAGACAGTTTAGGGTAAATAATTTTCAAAACATTAGATGTAATATGGAACACCGCGAAGGCCATCAACAACAAATGGAGAAAATGGAGCATCACAGTGACATTCCCAACAACAGGATGTCCCTCAAAAATTGACAAAAGGACAAGAAGAATCCTTATCAGGGAGGCTAGAAAGAGATCTATGGCAACATTACAGGAGCTGCAGGAATTTCTGGCAAGTCCTGGTAACTCCCTGCAAAGGGAGTTCTTCATGTTCTTCATGAGACAGCTGAAGATGTAGATAAAAAGTTCACTTTCCAGCACAATAATGACCCAAAGCACAAATCCAAGTCAAGGAAGGAATGGCTTCAAATGAAGAAGAGCAACATATTGAAGTAGTCCAGTCCGAGCCCAGCTCTAAACCCTATCAAAACCCTGTGAAATGACTTGAAGAGGGCTGTGCACAGGAGATCTCCTCACACTTTGTTTAGACCTGGATAAGTTAGCAGACCCTTACCCAAAAAGACTGAGTGCTTTATTACAAGCAAAACATGCTTTAACAAAGTATTAGTTAATTAGTAAATTAGTTAAACACTCGTTTAACCATGTTATTGGAAGGATTTTTTCTTCTTTCTCCCCATTTCTGTTTGTTTTTCGTTTGGTTAATATATCACATTAAAGGTGGAAAAAGATCTGATGTAATTTATCATAATTTAATTTTTTACAGAGGTAAGCAGGGGTGTGTACACTTTTTACAGCCACTAGTAGCACTAGTAATCTCTGGTGGGAAGTTTTAGATTTTATTTAAATTACATTGAGGGTGTTACACATTTAAAAAGACCTTTAGACTAAAAGAAAATTGTAAAGTAGTAAATGTCTATTGTAATACCTGTAATTTGGTTGTGAAGGTGTAAATAAAAAAGTTATTAAACGATTTTACTGTTTCTTGTTTTGGAGCAATGTCCACTATGTCAAGAACCTGGATAATGTGTATTTGAATATAATTTCTACTATCTTGACTAGCTTACTGCACACACAACATCCTTCTGTCCTTTTACCTACTCTGCATTCTACAACAAGCTAACATTTTATTACATTAAATTGTTTTAATATATCAGTATTGCAAAATCTTTTTATTTAAATTAATAAAAAAAATTTTTTGAGATGGGCCTTATTCAGGGAGGTGACCAAAAACCCGATAGTCACTCTGACAGAGCTTCAGTTTGTCTCTGTGGAGAGAGGAGAGCCTTCCAGAAGAACAACCATCTCTGCAGCACTCCACCAATCAGGCCTGTATGGTGGAGTGGCCAGACGGAAGCCACTCTTCAGTAAAAGACACATGACAGCCTGCCTGGTGTTTGCCAAAAGGCACCTGAAGGACTCTCAGACCATGAGAAACAAAATTCTCTGGTCTGATGAAACAAAGATTGAACTCTTTGGCCTGAATGGCAAGCGTCATGTCTGGAGTAAACCAGGCACAACTCATCACCTGGCCAATATCATCCCTACAGTGAAGCATGGTGGTGGCAGCATTATGCTGTGGGGATGTTTTTCAGTGGCAGGAACTGGGAGACTAGTCAGGATCGAGGGAAAGATGAATGCAGCAATGTACAGAGACATACTTGATGAAAACCTGCTCCAGAGCACTCTGGACCTCAGACTGGGGTGAAGGTTTATCTTCCAACAGGACAACGACCCTAAGCACACAGCCAAGATAACGAAGGAGTGGCTACAGGACAACTCTGTGAATGTCCTTGAGTGGCCCAGCCAGAGCCCAGACTTGAACCCGATTGAACATCTCTGGAGAGATCTGAAAATGGCTGTGCACCGATGCTCCCCATCCAACCTGATGGAGCTTGAGAGGTTCTGCAAAGAAGAATAGGAGAACCTGCCCAAAAATAGGTGTGCCAAGCTTGTAGCATCATACTCAAAAAGACTTGAGGCTGTAATTGGTGCCAAAGGTGCTTCAACAAAGTATTGAGCAAAGGCTGTGAATATTTATGTAAATGTGCTTTTTTGGTTTTTTATTTTTAATAAATTTGCAAATATTTCAAACAAACTTCTTTCATGTTGTCATTATGGGCTATTGTTTGTAGAATTTTGAGGAAAAAAATGAATTTAATCCCTTTTGGAATAAGGCGATAACATAACAAAATGTGGAAAAAGTGAAGCGCTGTGAATACTTTCCGGATGCACTGTAGCTCCTCTATGTAACCCAGCCAAGGTTATACAATTATAGAATTATTCTGGAAATTATTTAATTTGACATATAGGGCAATTATTACTTTATTATTATTCTTTCTTATTGTATTTTGGTTTATTTGTATTTTTTCGTTATTATGGTCTGTTGATTGAGATTTGAGCCAATAGGATTGCAAGGGGGGAGAGGAAGTCCTGCCCCCGTGTAATATTTCTTTCGGCAGAAGCCTGTTTTTTTTTTTTTCTTTTTCAACTGAGCCACGTAGCTTTCGCAATGTAGCAGAACTGTCTGTTGTATTTCTTATATATCAAACTGAAATTTTGCATTGAAGCTTCCCAGTATATACTGCTGCATAATCTTTTTATTTTGTGTAGCAAGAACGGATTTTGGTGAGTTATCTATTTTGATTTTTTTTTAGAACTTGTAATGTAGTAAGTTCAGCTAGCTAGCGTAGTGTCTGCATAACATTGCTGTTGCAGATAATTGATATGTTTACCTGTCCTTGAAATATTGATAGCACAGAAATTATTTTTGTATTGTATGTACCTTAATTCATATTTGAAGAGAGACATGTTTTGTAAAGGAAGTCACGATTCAGTCAAAATAGCTATCTATCGCGTGACATTTTAGTTAATTGAATATTGGAATGGCGGCGCTCATGTGCTAAGAAAGAACACAAAGAGATGCACCATTTTATTTTTCTACTTTATTGTGAAGGATGTTTGCAACACATCATACTAAGAATTGTATGGTATTTTATGTTTGTTCAGGGTAATGCAATTAATACCCATTTCAGTTTTTTATACTTCATAGTTATTACTCAGATTATGGATAAATTTATTTGTGAAATTGAAATGGGTACTAAACAGTTGTACAACATTTAGAAATATATTCTTTACAAAATGATTAGGCTTAATGATTAATAATCTATATTTTTTTTGTGAATAATCCTATCCTGATGTTGTTTTTAATTCTTTAAGAAGAACAGTGTAATGACCAGTATAGTGTTGAGATTAATAGAATTTAAGCAATGTCCTGTTTCTTTCAATAAGTGAACAGGCCAGGTTTTTTGTGTGGATGAACTGCAGAGGATTGACACCAGACAGAAGAGACACCAGCAGAGCTCCTGGAACCCCTCTTCCTTGAATCACTTGATCAAGATTTCCCTAATCAGGGAATGGTGAGCCACCCAAACAATTGCATGCAGAAGATTTGAACATCTCCCTCAGGATACCCGCCTATGTGGCAGGACTGATACAACTTGTGGGTGGGATTTGAAACAGAAAGAACTCTTTTGTACGAAAACCAGAAAACTGTAAATACATTTATTTCATTTAATTCAGTTCCATTTTATTGTGACTGTATTTTATTTTAATCAATAGTTCACAAGTAAAGCCGGCAACTTAACTGTACCTACCTTGTCCACTGGTCTCAATCCATTTGGTTATGTATCAATACACCTCACTCCAAATCTAGTACTGGTCCTATAATATAAATATATATGTGGTTAACTGGTATCATGCCTGTTGCATCTAACTCTGTACTTTATGACTTGCAATAAAAATCAATTTGCTCAGATTTTCAGAAAGACAAGTAGTGTAATAAATGGTAAATGGTGGACTTATATAGCGCTTTTATCCAAAGCGCTTTACACTGTATCTCATTCACCCATTCACACACACACACACTCACACACCAATGGTAGCAGAGCTGCCATGCAAGGCGCTAACTTGCCATCGGGAGCAACTCGAGGTTCAGTGTCTTGCCCAAGGACACTTCGGCATGTGAAGTCATGTGGAGTCATGTGGGCCGGGAATCCAACCCTATGATTAGTGGACAACCCGCTCTACTACCTGATCCACAGCCGCCCAGGTAATAGACATCAGATGAGACTCAAAACCTTATAGATCTTCAAAACCTGCATGCAGCTCTCTCACTGACTTAAATGCTAATCTAAATGGCTTGGACATGGACAGAATGAGATGTATCCACTCATGGAACATATGTACTTGTGGGAAATAGCAAAGTGAATAGATTGTGATAATTTTTTTATCATTGTTGTTGCCGAAACTCTGATGACACTCATTTGGAGCAGTTGTTATATGTCATAAACATAGGTGTTGACTTTGAAATCTATTCATTTTTTAAAGATTTGTATAACAAACTGCTGCCACTCTGACAGTCATTATGAAAGATGTACTTGTCTATCTGAACTGATCCCTTTTAATTGTAGTGGCCAGCATAATGACTGAGACAGTGCAATGTCACGTAGATATTCAGGGGTTCAGTAAAGAATACTGATTAACCAAAGCTTTTGTCTGTGCACTGTTCATGCCATGTTCTCTAAGTGTTTCCTCAGGATGTAGCATGTGAGGTCTCACTGGTACTCAATACCACTGTCTTAGTGCATAAACCGACATGAGCTATTAAAATACTTAAAGCTTTCTCACAGCACACTTGCATTCCATTCATTGGTGGAATGGAAATCATTTTATCAGACTTTTTCAATCAGAATAAACATGAATTAGTTTGTTATAAGGTTAATCAGGACAGTGTTGGGTTTCTGTGTGTAGAGTATCATGACTCTATGTTTAGAGTCCCCTATTTTTCCCTAAAACATTTCTTATAGTTTTCACTTAATTTTTATATATGCTTTATTTATATGCTGTAATTTCACACTGATAGTGGAAAAAGTTCTGATGTAATTTAGCTTAGTTTCATTTTTTACGTCACAAAACCTCCCATTTTAACAGGGGTGTGTATACTTTTTATATCCATTGTACTTATATAAAAGTTACTGCACTTTTAAATATGGATGTTGTCAAGTTTAAATAGCTTGTGTATATGTAGTTACACACACACACACTTTTTAAAAACCCAGTCATGTCATATTAACGGCATTAACTAAAGACATTAAATACATATATATTAAAAAAGACCAACATAAATCCATAAATTACAGACAAAAAAGTAGGAAGCACTCAGATGGTGTGTATGTTTGTTCTGAGCCGCCACTAAGTGAGTGAAAAATGACCACTCACATGGCATATCTCTGCAGTGTGTCGTATTGTGCTGCGGACCGTTTGTATTCTGTTTTCCTAATATGGCATCAGGGAGGGTGCGAGGGATTTTTGGCTGAGAATTATTCACATATTCATTTCTGTAATTTTGTTCCAGATTTTGGCCTTTTGGGTGCTGTTATGCTTTTAATTAGTTTTCTTTTTATTGGCATAGACTTGAGTCGAAATAACTTTCATGTTTACCTCTGAGAATGTGAAGAAGTGTGATTTTGTCTTTCAATTGAATTTCATGTCAGTTTCTGTGAGCTTCGCCTTTTATGGAGTTTTGTAGGCGTCACCAAATCCAAATCAACTGTGCTGTGCACAAGCCTGGTAATTTATGTGTGATTGGGTTTTCATTTGAAAAAGAAATCACAGTTTAAAATTTTAAGGATTGTGTACAGTGTTTTTTCCCCCTAAATTCACAACTCTCCCTTACGGCTATTAAGACTGTTGATGTGTTTTGAATATTAGTATAGAAAAACACAGGAATTTAACTGCCCTTTTCGTGTATCATATGTTTGTAGATATTGGGAGAGACTATGCAACTGCTCGAGAATCTGTTCCGAGAATCAGTTCCGAATCTAAAAATGACAGATCCTTGATTACTTCTCTGCTTCGTTGAATCTTAATTGGCAGCCACACTGATGCTCCCAGTTCATATTCTTGAGCAGCCATTACCCATCTCAGCCATTGCTGGCTGTTCTCTAACAGCAGGTACAGTTACCCAACATCCGCTTCCTATAACACTTCAGTTGGGCCTACATACTGAACAAATATCTCTGCTTTTGATTTGAGCACCTGAGCTGAAGCTGATTTTGGGGTTTCCATGGCTTCAGCAGCACAACCCACACACTGACTGGTTTGGGGCTCTCTGTGCAAAAATACCTGCCTTGGCCCCCTCATGAGAAAGACACAAGACACTCCCCTGGATTATCCAGATCTTTCATGTGTTTCACTTGAATATTTAACTTCTGCCCTTTTATCAATCATATGATTGTGCGATTCAATTCAGTACAATTCAATCAGTTTTATTTGTATAGTGCCTTTAACATTGAACATTGTCCCAAAGAAGCTTTACAGAAATATATAAACTCAGGATATAGATTTCAAATGTATGAATTGATCCCATCCTCATCTGGGTGACACCGGATAGTACAATTATAAAGAAATACACCCCTTCCATAAATGTGCTAATAAACCTTGACTTCATCGACTTCAAATCATATAATTTGCATGGATCACTGCACTTTTATATCTGGAATAAACTGTGGTGCTTACAGCATTAATCAGACATCCTTATCCAGAGCACCTTATAGAGATGAAGGCTCTATCAAAAAAACATCCTCATGCTAGTTTACTAGGTCAGGGACTAAGAGCATCATCAATAACATTTCGTGTTAGCCATTTTATATTATTGACATTAATTAAAGAATATAAAAATAAATAAAGTGAGCCAAAACAAACACATAAATAAAACTCATCATTCAATTATGACAAAGAAATGGTGCTATATAAACAGAGGACGGGCCGGTCTGTCTGCACAGAGCCATAAGCCGTAAAAGATCCCTCAGCTGACAGAAGATTTAGCGCTCTCATATTATTAATAACATCATAAATTTATTATTTTTTTATTGGCATAGAAATCAGTCAAAAAATATTTGCACTTCTGTTTTTCAGAGTTTACCCTCATTGTTCATTTCATGTTCCCAGCTGTCTCTGCACATCACAACATGCAGAATAGCTGTGTTAAATACACGCTTGCACATGCAAGAATTTCCAAAACTTCTGTAAAACCAAACTTTTTTTTTGTTTTGGTTTAGGCAAATATTTACACACAACTAGTTGTATGTCACATGAGTGATTTGGATTCTCTTATTTGATCATTTTATTAACAAATGTTCAATGTTCAAGTACCAGAATGTAAAAAAAGTTATGCTTTCTATTATTTATTTTCGAAATCATCCTAGAGAATAATTAGAATAATGACATTTAAAATATATGTTTTGCATTTTAATAGACTAATCCTGTTTTAATTGACATTATCTGTATTTGTAACCAATTTAGTTTAGATTTTAATTAAATACACCATTGTTCGCATTTAAGAAACATTAATAAAATAAGATTTGTATTGGAACATGACTTATTAGACGAGTAGTTATGATTTGACTCTTTTTTCTATGGTCCAGTAACAGCTTGGCTATTGCAGGGTAACAGAGCTGTAGCTTGCGAATAGATGTCAAGTTTATTCAAGTAAACAAGAACAAAGACCTCAAAAAATAAAGAAATTAAACCTGCTACTGATCCTGTGTGTGAGTTTCTGAGCATCAGTGAGTCATTTATTTTGGTACTTTCTTTCAATAGTTTGCATGTCAATAAAATTGCGTAGACAAACATATGTGTAAAAGTGTTTATGCAATTAATATTGTGTTAATAAACAAGAACTTGTGATGCATATTTACTGATTACAAGTCTTTTAAAAGATAAAATACATACAAACAGCTTACAATAGAGGTACTGCCTGTAATGACACGGGACTGGGGCAGAAGCAATCGCAGATCAGTGTCTTTATTTTCAACACAGCAATCAAACACAGGAAACGCGGTCGATACTGAGCAAGATTAACAAGGTTAAAACAAGAAAATGGACGTGAGGCAGGGAACAAAACAGGACACGAAAAGAAGATCGCTTAGCATGCGTAATGCGTTCACCATTACACTCAAACACTCAGTTAATGTAAATACTGTGCGAAGTGCGCAGCCACATGAGGGGTTTAAATAACAAACACAATCAAACTGAAACATAGACACCTGGATTAAATCAAGACACACCCTCAAACATCAACCAATGCTTAAACAGGGGGAAAACCAAAACAAACAAAAGGCGCGTGTCCATATATAAGAGTCTCGTGCACGCGCGCTCTCTAAAGCCGCTCGTGCATATCGATGCCGCAGTGCCATCTGCCGGCGGGAGCGTAACACTGCCACAAGGTTTATAACTGTTATGACACGTTGGCGGAGACAGTTGGCGGACTGGCGATTGAGATAACGTGGGACGGACAACAGACGGAACACGGAACGAGATCAGAGTCAGGATAATTCAGGTAATCAGGTTATACGGGGCGTAGGCAAAAGCGTAGTCTAGGGACAAGCAGATATTGACAACCAGGTAAACGTATTTAACAATAAGGCTTGGTAAACAAACAGAGACGAGGCTGCTGAGCGGTTACTTCGCAAGCAGCTGACGTTAATGAGGCCCTTTTATAATTTTAGATGTAGTGCAGGTGTTCATAATCAGAACTCCGGAGAACTTGAGCTCGGGCATGTCTGGGAAGTGTAGTCCTCTTCTGCCATGTCCATGGGCGGCACTACACGTTGGGAACTACAGCCGCGAGTTCGCCGTGGCATAACAGAGCCCTCCCCCAAAGGGCTCACGCCGGGAGCCGAATCCCTCTGAGGCCTCCCTCCCCTCCGGGGACCCGGTTTGTCTGGATGAGCTGCATGGAAGACACTACGCAGACCTGCGTCTAGAATGTCTTGGGCTGGGACCCAGCACTGCTCCTCTGGTCCATACCCCTACCAGTCTACCAGATACTGAAGTCTTACTCTGCTACGTCTGGAGTTTAGAATGTCGTGGACTGGGCAGCCTCCAATCTCCAGTGGTTACGGTGGGGAGTCTTCCTGCACCGCTGTGGCCAAGGACCCCGATATCACAGGTTTGAGGGGCGAGACGTGGAAAGACAGGGCAATGCGACTGTGTTTTAGTAGGTCCAGACGATACATGACCTCATTAATCTGCCTCAGAACTCGGAAGGGCCCGATATATTTAGGTTGAAGTTTCGTGCCTGGGAGGGGTGACTTTAAATCTCTTGTGGAGAGCCACACCCGGTCCCCGGGTTGATAATTGGGGTGAACCCTCTGGTGCCGGTCGGCCTTTCATTTGGCGGTGTGGGACGCCTGCACCAGCTGTTGATGGGCGCGTTCCCAGACTTGTCCGCTCTGGAAGAACCACTCATCTACTGCTGGTGAGTCCGTGTGAGACGCATTCCAGGGGAACAATGATGGCTGGTAGCCCAAGACACATTGGAACGGGGTGAGCTGGGTGGCGGAATGCCGTAGCGAGTTCTGAGCATATTCTGCCCACGGTAGAAAGTGGCTCCAGTCCCCTGGGTTGGTGGAACAAAAGGTCCAAAGGAACCGTATGACCTCTTGGTTGGCCCGTTCTGCCTGTCCGTTGGCCTGGGGGTGGTACCCGGAAGTGAGGTTAATGATGACCGATCTTCTTCATGAAACTGACCCAAACACGAGATGTGAACTGTGGACCCCTGTCAGTCACAATATTCTTGGGGATGCCGAAGTAATGAAAGACATGTTGGAAAAGGAGTTCCGCCATGGTGAAGGCGGATGGGATGGCCGGTAGAGGAATTGGGGCAGGGACTTAGAAAACCGGTCTACGACCACCAGAATCACGCTGTTTCCCTGCGACTTCGGCAAGTCAGTTATGAAATCTAGGGCCAGATGGGACTACGGACGTTCAGGTATCGGTAGAGGCACCAACCTCCCGGCAGGTAGCGCATGTGGTCCCTTGGACTGAGCGCAAGAGGAACATGAAGATACGGTGCGCTGAACCTCTCTGGGCATGTTGGACCACCAGTACTTCTCGGCCAGTAGTTGGTACGTGCGGCGGGCCCCTGGGTGGCCCGTGGCCAAAGTCCTGTGGGCCCAGGTGATGAGTTTGAGACCGTTTCAGCACGAACTGTTTGTAAGGAGGACAGGCTGCCAGCATTCGTGACCGGGGAATACGGGCTGAGTTTTGTTCGAGGGTCCACTCCAAGGTGCCCACTATTCAGGAGGGAGGCACAATATAACTTTGCTGGTCCACCAGCCCCTCTGGGGCGTGAATAAGAGAGAGTGCGTCTGCCTTTGTTTTCTTTGATCCAGGCCTATACGACAGGGTGAAATGTAATCTGGAAAAGAAGAAGGACCAGTGGGCCTGGCGAGGAGTTAG
Source organism: Ictalurus furcatus (assembly GCF_023375685.1). Classification (NCBI taxonomy): domain Eukaryota; kingdom Metazoa; phylum Chordata; class Actinopteri; order Siluriformes; family Ictaluridae; genus Ictalurus; species Ictalurus furcatus. The sequence goes on along the minus strand of NC_071264.1, from coordinate 1,170,792 downwards.
GTGTTTGGCGGTTCTCAGATACTCCAAGTTCTTATGGTCTGTAAAAATAACAAATGGGTGCGTTCCGCTGGTGACAACTTCTGGGAAAAAAATGCCATGGGGTGCAACTTGGGTTTCTCTCCAAATCTTTGCAACAGAATCGCCCCCACTCCCACTTCAGACGCATCTACTTCCACGACAAACGGCCTGGAGGGATCTGGGTGTCTGAGGATGGGGGCCATGGTAAAGGCCCGCTTAACCCTCTTACCCCTTAGTTCCCACAGTATTATGTCCCACAACCCTATATTCCTCATAGAAACAGCATGCCAACCCTGAGTTCCTGGGCCAAAATTGGCCCCAAAATCAACATTTTAATTTTAACATTTTTAGGCCTTGAAACAACTTATAATAATGTATTTGTATAATATTACTTTGAAAATGAAGCAGCTCAGTGTTTTTACTCCACTTAGAGCACAATTCTTAACTAGAGAAATTATGAAAAATGCTCGCTAAAATCCTTATACTCATTTAGAAGTACCAAACGAGCATCAGCGTGGTCAATTCCTTTGAATAAATGCATTTTAGTGCCAAAAGTCAACTTTCTGGTGATAATCAGACCAGCAGGTACTGTTTTCACGTTATGACTGCAAACCCCTGCAGTGTCAGTCGCACTGGTTGATGCTGGAGATGAAGATGGATCAGGGTCTGAATCATGAGAGTTTACGTCACTATCAGTTTTGGTTTCAACATCGCCTGAACTTTCACTGCTGTCACTATCTAGAATACTTGCTCTTGCCTGTGTAACTGTGTATATTTTCTTTTTTTTCACTGTTTTAGATGTACCTGTGTTCACTGTAGGTGTAACTTTAGCTGGAACACGAATACCTTTTTGCTTTGGCATTTTTAGTTAACTTCTACTATTACACCATAAGTTTATCAACAACATTCACACTTGGATCATCTTCATCATAATGACGGTGTAATGACGTAATCATGTCGTGATGTCATGACGTCGTCAACCTTACGGGTCAAAATATAATAATTAAATAAGTAAGGAATCATAGCAGAGTAATGCCGGTATACCAGCCTTACGGGGATAACATTTACACTGTAAAGCCGCTATATCAGCCTTACAGGTATTTGGCATAGACGACCAAGCCGGTATATCGTCCTTACGGGAATAGGTCAAAGACAGGCAAGCCGGTTTTTCGGCCTTACGGGGTTAGTGGGTTAAGCTTCTCCAGAGCCTCCTGGGCGATTGGGGTCCAAAGGAGTCGCTGGGGCTTACCTTTCAGGAGAGATGTTTGGGGTTGCGCCACCTTACTAAAGTCTTGAATACATCGCAATTCCCTGACGGTTCGTGAAGTGGGCCATTCCACGACCACCTGAATCTTGCGCTGGTCCATGGCGACTCCCCTTGGACTAATGACATACCCTAGGAAAGAGATTGTATGCTGGTGGAACTCGCATTTCTCGGCCTTTACGTAAAGCTGGTACTGCAGTTTGCAATGCAATACTTGCCAGACATGCTGGACATGCTCTTCCAGGGATGTCGAATATACAAGAATATTGTCTATGTAGGCGATGACGTACCTTCCCAGCATGTTCCTCAGGGCGTCATTGATCAGGTTCTGGAACACGGAGGGGGCGTTAGTGAGCCCAAACGGCATAACCAAGTATTCATAGTGTCCAGAGGTAGTGCTGAAGGCCGTTTTCCACTCGTCCCCTTCCCTAATACGGATCAGGTTATAAGCGCTGCGTAGGTCCAGCTTAGTAAAGATGGTTGCGGACTGTAAGTGCTCCAAGGCTGAGGGGACGTGAGGCAGGGGATACCGGTACTTTACGTTCACTTGTTTGAGAGCCCAATAATCAATGCATGGCCGGAGGCCCCCTCCTCTCTTCTCTACAAAGAAGAACCCGGCAGACGCAGGGGACGTGGAGGGTTGAATGTACCCCGGCTGGAGAGCTTCCTGGATGTACTCCACCATGGCCTGCTGTTCCGCTTGGGAGAGTGGGTACACGTGGCCCCAAGGTGGGCTGGCCCTGGGTAGGAGGTCAATGGCACAGTCATAGGGTCTGTGAGGTGGGAGACAACTGGCTTTCTCCTTGCTGAACACCTCATGGAGGTCGCGGTACTCTGGGGGATCTTGACCGGGACATGAGACAGGGGACTCTCCACAGTCGTGGTGGCCACAGAGACCGCGGGACCCCTCAGACAATTTTGCAAACAATACGAGGACCATTGGGTGAGTTGTTTGTCCATCCAGGAGATTTGGGGATTGTGCCATTCTAGCCAGGGTAGTCCAAGTATGACGGGGTGTCTGGTGGAGACCGTGAGGTATAGGACCAGAGTCTCATGGTGCAGGGCGCTAACTTGAAGGTTGATTGGGAGTGTGCTATGGGATATTATGCCTCCCCCTATAGGCGACCCATCTATGTCTGAAGTTCACGAGGTCGGAGTAGGGGACATATAAGGAGGCCAACCTTCTGCTCCATCTTCTTATCTATGAAGTTCTCCGCCGCTCCGGAGTCGACGCGCGCTGAACAAACAAAAGACCCACCTGAATGTTACGACTGATAAAGCAAATATGTGTGATACCTGTGACTGGTTAAGACTCACCCAGACGCGACGAGGTGGGTTGTCTGTGCTTTTCTCGGTCCCTCGAGGCCTCCTGTGGGGGCATTGACAGACGACGTGGGTGCCCTCACCACGGTAGAAGCACCGGGACTCGTTACGTCTTCTGTCCCTGTCCTCCTCGCGGGTCCGCGCACATCCGAGCTGCATGGGTTCGACCGGTGCGACCGGCTATGGTGGCAATGGACTATGTGGTACAGGGCGGTTGGTACGGCGCAGACGATCCAGTCTTATGGTCAAATTAACGAGTTCATCAAAAGTTAGCTGTTCTCCCTGACAGGCCAGGTCTCCAAATAACTCCGGATCTAGGCCACGACGGAACGCTGTCTTAAGGGCTGATTCGTTCCATCCGCTCCGGATAGCATTAGTACGAAACTCTAGTGTGTACTCCCTCGCGGTACGTGAGCCCTGTCTAAGCTGCATGAGCTCGTCACCAGTCTCCCAGCCATCAGGAGAATGGTTGAAGGTGCGCTGGAAACAGGCGAGGAAGTCTGCCAGAGAGGGTCTGACACCGCCTCCTCACTCCCACTCTGCCGTAGCCCAAGCCAGGGCTGTTCCGGAGAGTAATTCCATAAAATGGGTCAACTTACGGACTTCTGGCATATCCGGGTGGCTTTCAAAGAATAGCACGCATTGTAGCAGGAAGCCCTTGCATCGTTCCGGCTACCCAGCGTATCTCTCTGGTGTAGACAGAGGCGGGTTGTGCGTTGTCGGCGTGGTAGGAATGTGCGCAGCCGGCGCTGGAATGTGTGCAGCTGGCGCCAGAACATACGTTGAGGTGGTCGGTGGTGGTTGTGTCATGAGAGCCGAGGGCGTTGCGGTGGAAGATGCGGAAGCGCTCAATCGTGAGACTTCTGCGCGTAACGTGGATATCTCATCCCGATACACCGCTAGAGTGCGGTTTTGGTCCAGGATATAACGTTGCCACTCCGGGGTGTCCGCTGCCTCCATTGTATGGCGAAGTAATCTGTTACAACATGTTGGCGGAGACAAACACGGCTTGGCAATCCGGAGTACGTGGGGCAGATGACAGATGGAACACGGAACAAAATCAAAGTTAGAATAATCGGGCAATCAAGTTATATGGAGCATAGGCAGAAGCATAATCAAAAGACAAGCGAATATCGAAACCAGGTAAATGGATATGAAATTAAGGCTTGGTGCACGAACAGAAACGAGGCTGCTGAGTGTTTACTTTGCAAGCAGCCGACATTAACGAGGCCCTTTTATAACTTTAGATGTAGTGTAGGTGTTCATAATCAGAACTCCGGCGAACTCGAGCGCGGGCATGGCTGGGAAGTGTAGTCCTCGTCCGCCATGTCCGTGGGCGGCACTACACATTGTGAACTGCAGCCGCGAGTTCGCCGTGGCGTAACAATTATATAGCAAGAATATAACAAAAAGAATATAACGAGAATATAGCCAGGGCGCACAGTGGCTTAGTGGTTAGCACGTTCGCTTCACACCTCTGGGGTTTGATTCCTGCCGGGGCCGTGTGTGCGGAGTTTGCATGTTCTCCCCGTGCTGCGGGGGTTTCCTCCGGGTACTCCGGTTTCCTCCCCCAGTCCAAAGACATGCATGGTAGGCTGATTGGCGTGTCTAAAGTGTCTGTAGTGTATGAATGGGTGTGTGAGTGTGTATGTGATTGTGCCCTGCGATGGACTGGCACCCTGTCCAGGGTGTACCCCACCTTGTGCCTGATGCTCCCTGGGATTGGCTTCAGGTTCCCCCGTGACCCTGAAGAAGGAGTAAGCGGTAGAAGATGGATGGATGGATGGATGGATGGAATATATAGCCATAGGTTGCAGTCCTGTTAGGTTACACATATTTTAATGGATGTTTAATGTTACAAATACACTAAATAAATCTAAATACTTAGCCATTAAATGATATCACTTCATATATAAATATTGGATAGATGGTAAAGCTTTAGTTTCTATGAAAAAGTTAAACATAAATTCTTGTTAATAATGGATCTACAGGGTACAGGAAAATATGAACATTCTTATCATGAGTGATGAAGCACATTTATAAACATAAGTTAATTGTTATATCCTTAACAACTTAGGATTCGTTCATATATCTATTTGATAATCTACCTATTTTATTGTATACCTATTAATATTGTATTAATTAAAGTTATAACAGCTGTTATTACAAAGGATTATATATATATATATATATATATATATATATATATATATATATATATATATATATATATGGGTTTTTTGGGGGGGTTGGTAAAAACATAAACATACTTTACTGTTAATGTTTGTGCAACAAAAAATTATGTGAATGTATTTTAAAAATTGGAAAACTGATTGAAGGTTCTTAACAAATAACAAAGTGCAGGATTTATAACAAATAACAGGATTTGCTTGATTAAATGGAAGAAAGATTAATACAAAATAATGATAATATTCTACAAATATTACACTTAAACTAATGATAATATCTCTCCTGTAAGGCCCTGGGTGCACTGACATTGTGCTAATGATATACGATTATATTTCACTAGTAGTCTGAGAGAAATGTCTGTTGCTTTCTTCTGTGCTTTTGCAAGTGTTTGCTTTGATGCTTGTATCTGATCTGTATTCTGTATTAGATCTAGTTCAGAATGCAACAGCCCATGTCCTACACAGATAAATAAAATAAAGAGAAAGCTAATAACCCTTGCTAATAATAAAGCTAATAAGTTATATCACGTTATTATGTGGCTGTCTATTCATTTCTACATTAACTGCAGAGTCTTGCTCATGGCTTTTAAAACTCTGAATAGTTCTATGCAGTATGTGTAATCACTATGTACAGTATAAATATGTTGTTTTCCCCCTACATATATTGGAGGACATGACACATCAGAGGGTTATTCTGATGATATTCACTTCTCATCTTAACATTTACACAGAAATATGCTTTACACTGAAATTATTCTGAAACGCATGGGTTACACTTGGAGGTCACAGTTTTCCCTGGTCTCATTTTCTACTATATTCTTGTTTTGTTTCTCCTTGTGGACACCACTCCACCAGATTCCTCTCTCCATTTCACCGTACTGATCTCTGCCATAAAACGATCCTTCATTATCTGCTTGATCTGGAGAACAGAATAAACCTTTCAGTACTAAATAATGAACAATAGAGACACTAATCTCCTGTGATATCTGTAAAAAAAAAAATCCTACAGAAAATTAACACAACAACCAGATTATGATTACAATTGAGTGTGTATTGTATGTGTCAGAACTTCATAAAGACTCGGGTCAGGTCGCAGTAACGGAGCAGAGAATGGACAATATGGAATAAGTACTGCACCTGCTCCAAGATGGCTGCCTTTTCTGCAGGATCATTCATATCCTGACTGGACTGAAACTTCAACCTTACAATTTGTTGTTTTCCAGAAATTCCTAGTCATAGAAATGTAAAGAAATGCAAATACATGAACATACAATTAAACGTACATTGTAAAAACAGTTTAGATTTGCCTAAATGTGACTATGAATAAAACTTTCACTCACCTGAGTAACAGAAGAAAGGCATTACGTCTGAGCAGAGTGCATCTACAGCCTGACTGTTATTTAAATAGCTGCAATTTTCATAATTTAGACTATTATCAGGTTTTCCTGACATCCAACTGATGGTAGAGAAGTTGGTATGGTCTACCCACTTCCAAGCATCTATGAACAGACCAATCCAGGCCTGACTGTTGTTCACCAGTCCCACTATAACTGTGCTTTCTGTTTCATCACGCACACTGGCCAGGTCTGTATAATGCTGTCTGCAATAACTCTGAGCTTCAACCCACGTCATTGAATTGGAGATATAAATGTACCTGTCAGTGCCAGTTTTACTGTCTGTGAGAATTGAAAACACATAATTACCACTTATGTTAATTACAATTTAAAATTATTGTCTCATAGAAGAGAAAGATGAATAGATTACAAGATGGCTAAAAGTAAGAACAACAGTACTAAATGTCCTAAATATCAAAGTACAATGTTTTTTATTCTGTTCAGGTTGCTTGCTTTAAAGTATATATTAAATGGTCTCAAAGATTTGCTAATATGTGTAATATTTTTTGACATTTTAGAGTACAGGTACGTTTAATGAAATCACTGAGAGCACACTGTCAAGAATCGAGGTTGAGCCAGAAGCAAGTGCAGATAATAACATTTATTTAAACAAACGTACTATGAGACAAAGACACTAAGACAACTTGGTATAACACTGTGGCATGAAACAAAACACCGAGACATAAACAACAAGAGTCTAGGACAACGAAAGACAAGCAAACAGTGCAGACAAGGACTATATATACACACACGAGTGCTCATTAACAAAACGTGAGTCAGGTGCAGGTGGTCATGTGACAGCTAGTGCAGTGCAGTGGCTGATGGGAAGTGGAGTCCAGAGTTTCTTGATACATGACAGAACCCTCCCCCAAGGGCGCTACTCCCGGAGCGCCCAAAATTGTACATCCTCCATCTGGTGGTCCTGGCCCCCTGGGCAAAATGTCCCCAGCAGAACCAGGAGGCCGAGCGGCTTCTACAACGGCACAGGGAGGCTGAGATACTTCCTCAGCTGAACATGAAAGCGGGGCGACATCCTCGGCAGAGCATGAAAGCGGGGCGATGTCCTCGGCAGAGCATGATAGCGGGGCGACGTCCTCCATGGGACAGGAGAGGGGAGCGAGGTTCTCCATGAGACTCAAGGGGGGAGCGAGGTTCTCCTGCTGGCTCAAATTTAGCCTATTACTCAAAAACACTTAAAATTCAACATAGAAGCAAATACTCACATCTATCTCCGAACCCAGTTGGAGACAGAAAAAAAGACACCAGCCGTGAGTGAGAAGAAGCAAGGGTCCAGATTTATTGGTTCCGTTCCACCACACGAGCTCCACACTGATGAGAATTCTCAGAAGTGATCTGACACCCGGAGCTCAAGCTCCAGTATTTATACTGTATTTACACAGTAGATAACAAATATATTTCAAAAAGACTATGATATCAATACCAATAGGGTTAAAAAAGAGCTCATCTACATTATCATTATGTTTTGAAAAAGACCTTTCCAATTTACCATTAGGTTCTGAAAAAGGGCTTTCCAAGTTACCATTATGTTTTGGAAAAGGGCTTTCCAAGTTACCATTATGTTTTGAAAAAGGGCTTTCCAAGTTACCATTAGATTCAAAAGTGGAGAGACAAAACAATTTAGAGTGACCTTGGTCTCACTATTATCTCGCGGGGGTGCAGCTTGACTCAGCTACCCTTATAAATGGCTCCTCATGGTTTTCTCTTAAAATTAAGGCCTTCCTTGCGAGACAAGAATCTTCACCATCTGAATTATGAGTAAGTTACATTTTTCTGTATTTCTAGTTTATAATTTATTTTCATATTTGCTCTATATCTCTGTTTTATATATAGTTATACTGTTTTCAAAATGGTTTACTGTACTTCCTACTTCATAATATCATTATATTACCCTTCTACTATCCTACATATCCTACTACTCTTTATTTTTATATTTTATTATTCTAAGACATTACCCTTATAATATCTTAATACTCCTTTTTATTATTCTTATAAAGTTATAATGTTATGTGTGTGAGAGAGAGAGACAGAGAGAGAGTGTGTGTGTGTTATGTCTACATGCCCGCCCTTGACTGTACGAGAGTGTGTGTGTTATCACTCCTCAGCTCTTGTACTTCTTTTTGACTTTTTGACTAATAAACCATAGTGTGTTACTCTTAAAAGATCTTTAAAGTGTGAATCCAATTCGTCAATATCCGCCTAATACCGCTTCTGTGTGTCTAGGTGCCCGTCGTCATTCCTTCTTCTCCCCTTTACTGAATGTGGATCTGGATCTGGATCTGGACACTCATTATCAGCTTGCGCATCTCACTGCTGATATCATGGTGCTACTTAACTTTCTTCGAAGCACCCCCTCTGGAAATGGAAATGCGGGGTTCCCCCCCCCTCTCCGATACAGAATCTACCCCGTGAATGTGTGTATTGACGCCTCTACACAGCCAGAACCCCCCTCCAGCTTTCAGTCTGAGGAAGATGTCACCTTCTCTGATCTGGGCTCTGACCATTCTTCCCTCTTCTCACCTGTCAGTCCGCCCCACTCTCAGTGGTCTTCTCACTTCACCTTTGCTGACTATCCCATGTCCCCAGGACGCACCCCATTTTCTTCCCCTTACCGCTCTCCTCAAGATTACGCACCCACCAGTCCTGTGAATTATCAATAAAATTACATATTACTCATACTAGGTCTCCCTCATGTTTATTTCAAGTCATTTTTATCCACAACAACGTCCTCGGCAGAGCATGAAAGTGGGGCGACGTCCTCGGCAGAGCATGAAAGCGGGGCGACGTCCTCCACGGGACAGGAGAGGGGAGTGAGGTTCTCCATGAGACTCAAGGGGGGAGCGAGGTTCTCCGCGAGGCTCCAGGGGGAAGCAAGGTTCTCCGCGAGGCCAGGGAGAGGAGCGAGGTTCTCCGCAAGGCCCAAGGGAGGAACGATGCTCTCCGCGGAGCATGAGGGGGGAACGATGTCCTCCGTGGAGCAGGAAGGGGGAGCGACATACTGAGAGAAGCAAAGAAAAGGAGCGATGTCTTTAGCGGAACATGGAGGCAGAGTGACGTCCTTAGTGAAGCAGGATGGCAGAGAGACGACGTCAGCTGAGCAGGAAGGCAGAGCAACGACCTCAGCCGAGCAGGAAGGCAGAGCGACGTCCACAGCCGAGCAGGAAGGCAGAGCGACGTCCACAGCCGAGCAGGAAGGCAGAGCGACGTCCACAGCCGAGCAGGAAGGCAGAGCGACGTCCACAGCCGAGCAGGAAGGCAGAGCGACGTCCTCAGCCGAACAGGAAGGCAGAGCGACGTCCTCAGCCGAACAGGAAGGCAGAGCGACGTCCTCAGCCGAACAGGAAGGCAGAGCGACGTCCTCAGCCGAACAGGAAGGCAAAGCGACCTTGAGGTAGCTGAACAGTGGGGAATTCTTGAGTCCGGTAGAAGATGGAGCGACGTCTCTCACGGAACATGGAGGCAGAGTGACGTCCTCCACTGAACATGAAGGTTGAACAAGAGCCATAATACTGGAGGGAGGGTGGGAGTTGGTCTCAGAACCGACCACAGATTCCCCCTCCTGTCGGGTTGTGGCATGGCGTAGTCCTTTATGAACGCTGGGTGTGGCCTGGTGCATGGTCTGTCCGGCTGCGGCAGGCCTAGCATGCGGTTATTCTGAGCGAGTAGTTCATCTGTCCTTCTTCCCTGCTCCAATAGTCCTCTATACCACTCCTCATATGCTGCAAACCAGGCGTCCATCTTGGTGATCTGCTGCTTCTGATAAATGGTCTTTCGTTCTGTCACGAATCGAGGTTGAGCCAGAAGCAAGTGCAGATAATAACATTTATTTAAACAAACGTACTATGAGACAAAGACACTAAGACAACTTGGTATAACACTGTGGCATGAAACAAAACACCGAGACATAAACAACAAGAGTCTAGGACAACGAAAGACAAGCAAACAGTGCAGACAAGGACTATATATACACACACGAGTGCTCATTAACAAAACGTGAGTCAGGTGCAGGTGGTCATGTGACAGCTAGTGCAGTGCAGTGGCTGATGGGAAGTGGAGTCCAGAGTTTCTTGATACATGACACACACAGTTTAGAAGTCTAGAACCTTTTTTACTGACAAAATAGCAATGTGAGATATTTGGTTTCTTACTATCAGAGCACACGGAGGGAAATGTATGGGTACATGCTGCATCCAGCCAACCCTTAGAAGATACTGTAACACACTCTTCATGTCCGTCCAGTTGTTAGGTTCTAGTGGCAATTTCCAATTTGACATATTTCCTAGTGGCACATTTCCAAAGGACCAGCGCCAGCTGTTGATGTCATTGTACAGTCCAATCCAAGCGCTGGAAGTGAACTGTTGTATCTTTTCTTCATTCTGAAGTTGGAGCATGTCGTCATTGCTTTTAATGATCGCCAGGTGAGTGTATGTGGCCCGACAGTAAGCCTGAGCATCACTCCATGTTTTCCCCTGCTGGATCAGATAGTACTTACGAGAGACTGAGGGGACGATGGGGATGACTCCTGTGGAGAACAGTTTAAAAGGCTTCATGTAATGTTTTCAACATGAATGATCTTTTTATTCTGTTTTATTTATTTTTTATTAACATTTGAAATCTACACTCCAAAAATAAGTGAAAAAAAACACTAAAAGGTAACATTTTATAATTTATTTCTCGCAGTAGCCGCATAACAGAATACAAAAAAAGTAAACATTGACGTCCATCTCTAAAATTTGTTGAACACAGTATACTACGATCTATCAGCCTTAAATTTGACTAATTATAAAATATTTCCTCAGCTGTGACAGTCATTTAGGGGTCATTTAGATAATCATATCATTTGCACAATTTGCTTGAGAGATTAAGCAGGATTTTGTGTGTTTATTAAACAGTGTACATTTGACTAAATATTTAAAGGTGCAATAGGTGATTTTGTATTCTTACTAATCGTATAGATATGCTGAAAAAATATGTAGAATGTGAAAAAAGAAAAACAACAATGGTTTAAACCTTGTGCATCAATTAAAAAAGTTATACTCAGGTCCATAGAAGACAAAAATGCCCATGTTCAAAAACTTAATACTATGTATTAATATTTTTTTTCCACTTTCACTGACGTCAATTTTTTATTTATTTTTTTACCAGCATCAGTTCTAATCATAATTACCAACTTTCAGGAATTCGGAATTCAATGGAGTAGGACACAAAGTTGGAGGCTCCTTCTGATTTCAAATAAATTGTAATTAATTTGCGCTTTTCTGTCATACAATATATTTTGACTTATTCTACTCTGTTTCCTTGTTTGCAATTTTAACGTTGTGGTACGTTAAAATGTCTGGAAAGAACACGAAAACCCGTGGTAGCATTCAGACATGACTGAGGCCAAGTGTGCACACCGTGAGCGAGTCTCCTTCTCCCCCGTATCCGCGTCACCAAGCGGTGACCCTGACTTCACCGCACTCAGGCTTGAGTTGCTGGCTTTACTGAGGAAGGACAGCGCCGATATTTTTAAAAAGGAGCTCCAGGAGCTCCAGAAGATTCTCGGGGAAGCGCTGTCTACTATCCAGCTTGACCTGCAGGCCGTGAAGACAGCTGGCTAGTGATAAAGTTGCTTTCGAGGCTACCATATCAACACTGAAAGGTACTGTTGGGGAAATGGAGCATGCGCTCTCCGGTTGCACCGATGACATAGTTCACATGAAGACTACTATCGAGTCTCTCACTGCAACCGTGACTCAATTAGAGAATAAATGGAGGATTTGGAGTCGAGGTCACGGCGCAATAACGTTAGGATAGTCGGAGTTCCAGAGGGCACTGACACCTGTACAACTGCTGCTGTAGCGGCCTTGTTAAAGGAGGCGTTTGGTCTGGAAAAGGAGCCGGTCCCACTGGACCCTTCAGCCAAAGCCCAAGCCTGGTGAATGACCACGAGTTATTGTCTGCAGATTCCATTATCACAGTGACTGTGTTGACATTTTACGCCGTGCGAGAGAGCTCCAGCGGATTAAAGTGAGGGATTTGACCATCTCCGTTTTTCCTGACTACACAGCCAAGACAGCCCGGGCCCGGGCCGCGTTTAACGAGGTTCGGCGTCAACTTCGTGGTATTGAGGGCGCTCGCTATGGAATACTTCACCCAGCTCGGCTTTGCATTACATATAACGGTGTCCAGAAGGACTTTATTTCAGCGGAGGAAGCAGGAGACTATGTTAAACTCTTGATATCAGGGTGAACTGCATCACCTACACAGCAGAGTCTTTTCGCTCTTCTGTTATTATTATTTTTTGCACTCGGCCTTCCAGCTTTACGGAATTCGGATTTTTATTGAAGATATTGTCGTTGTATTACTCCACCTAGATTTTGTGGACTTACTCCTCTTAAAATGTACTTCGGTATTAATGTGGTTCTCTGTTTCGATGCTCTGACTGGGTTAGAGTTTCTGTTTATTTAATTTTATTAGTGTTATCTCCTCGGCTTTACGTGCTACACTGTTATATTATTTGTTACAAGTCTTTAAAAGGTAAGGACATTATATTTATTATTGTGTGCAGACTGTTTATCAGACTTGAAGTCAGTAGGGGCTTTTTCTCTTACTGGGACTTTTTGTCTTGGTAATTTTGTTGGTTAGTTCAGCTTACTCTCCGAGTTGTTTTCACATTGTGGACAACTTTTGGTTATTGTGGGAAACACTGCTGTCTCATTTTTAAAAAAAAAATTTTATTATGGAGACTTTGGGTGTGTGTGTGTGTGTTTGGGGGATTGTGAGAGTAAACAAAACATGCCAATGCTTTGAAGGAATCTGTTTTTAGAGGATTTAAACCTAATATGGTGAACAAATTATATTATAGAATTCAGGCAATTTTACTGGGGTTATCTCATACAGTGTGGCAAGTAATAATCTGGAAAGACCTTTGTAATATCACAGTCTAAAACTGGATTTAAAGAGAAGCAAATCAATAAATGAATCACATGTAAATGAATCACATGTAAATGAATCACACATATGAATCACACGAAAATTAAATCACATGAAAATGAATCACATTAATACAGAAGTAGATTTAAGAGGAGTGAATCCACAAAATCTAGGTGAAGTAATGCAACGACGATATCTTCAATAAAAATCCGAATACTGTAGAGCTGGAAGGACGAGTGCAAAAAAAAAATAATAAAAGAAGAGTGAAAAAGATGCCACTGTGTAGGTGATGCAGTTCACCCTGATATCAAGAGTTTAACATAGTCTCCTGCTTCTTCTGCTGAAATAAAGTCCTTCTGGACACCGTTATATGTAATGCGAAGCCGAGCTGGGTGAAGTATTCCATAACGAGCACCCTCAATATCACGAAGTTGACGCCGAACCTCGTTAAATGCGGCCTGGGCTCGGGCTATCTTGGCTGTGTACTCAGAGAAAACGGAGATGGTCAAATCCGTCCCTTTAATCTGCTGGAGCTCTTTCGCATGGCGTAAAATGTCAACACAGTCACTGTGATAATGGAATCTGCACACAATAGCTCGTGGTCGTTCACCAGGCTTGGGCTTCGGCTGAAGGGTCCGGTAGGACTGATCTAAAACCGGCTCCTTCTCCAGACCAAACGCCTCCTTTAACAAAGCCGCTACAGCAGCAGTTGTACATGTGTCAGCGCCCTCTGGACCTCCGACTATCCTATCAGTTTCATTTTTATTGAACATTTCTGCTGTACATTTCTGCTGAACATTTCTGCTGAACTAAACATTTCTGCTGAACATTTCTGCTGAACTAAACATTTCTGCTGAACATTTCTGCTGAACATTTCTGTTGAACATTTCTGCTGAACTAAACATTTCTGCTGAACATTTCTGCTGAACATTTCTGCTGGACATTTCTGCTGAACTAAACATTTCTGCTGAACACATCTACCAAACATGTCTGCTGAACATCACCTTTTTTTTTCTCTCTTCCCCTCCCTTTCCCAAATATTCCATTGAGAAGAAAAAAAAAACCAAAAAAACAAATTGAGCAACACACAGCAGTAAACATTCACAGGTTTTTTTTCTTTTTATACTAACAAAGGAAAACAAAATTAAAAGTAAACCCGCCGCCCAGTACCTTTCAGTGTTGATATGGTATCACTAGCCAGCTGTGTTTTCATTGCTTGCAGGTCAAGCTGAACAGCAGACAGCGCAACCCTGAAAGTCTCCCGGAGCTCCTTTTCAAAAATATCGGCGATGTCCTTCCTCAGTAAAGCCAGCAGCTCGAGCCTAAGTGCGGCGAAGTCAAAGTCACTGCGGATTCAGGGGAAGAAGGGGACTCGCTCGCGGCGCACACACTTGGCCTCAGTTGAGTCTGAATACTACCACAGATTTTCATGTTCTTTCCACACATTTTAACGTACCACAAAGTTAAAAGTGCAAACAAGGAAACTGAGTAGAGTAGGTCAAAATCTATTGTATGACCGAAAAGCGCAAATTAATAACAATTTTAATCGAAATCAGCAGAGCCTCCAACTTCGCGTCCTAGTCCATCAAACTCCAAATTTGAATCCTTATTTTTAAATAATTTTTGAAGCATATAAACACTGTACAGGTACAGTACTCACATTAGACAACAAGCCATCAGACTTGTACACTATACTCAACCCACAACAAAAAAAACATTTTATTGATAAACTCAAAAATAAAGCAGTTGTGCATGGTGGAACAGGTTCCAGTCAGATCAATCCTACTTTACTCATTACAAAAGCAACCAAAACTGAATTATTTTATTCATTATTTAAAATTGTGTATTTTACAAATGATAAAAATAAAAACCTGTCTTTCACATGTTCTTACAAAATGAGACTATTCCCTTATATTAGGCTTTGTCTAAGAGATGCTGAAGTGTGCAGTGAGGCATCCATGCAAAACGTTTAAACAAATTACCTAGCAAAGTGCTCGCAAAGTGCTTCTCTGCATCCGAAAAGGGACTTTTCAGTAGCAATTTGCATTCAATTTTTTGTTTGGGAAATGAGGAAACTTGCACCTATGTGAACTCTACAAGCCCTCCTGCATGTGCATTAGTCAAGCTCTTACTTTACCATAATAACTTTTTTTTATGTTTTATAATTCAATTCAATTCAATTTTATTTGTATAGCGCTTTTTACAATAGACATTGTCTCAAAGCAGCTTTACAGAAATATCAACATGGTATACAGATATTAAAGTTATAATGTGAAGTTATAAATCTTATTTATTTATTTATGGTTGTAAATTGCAAATTATATATATATATATATATATATATATATATATATATATATATATATATATATATATATATATAAAATCGTGATTCGATTACCGGCCCATGTGACTCCACGTGACTCCACATGACTCCACATACTGAAGTGTCCTTGGGCAAGATGCTGAACCCCAAGTTGCTCCTGATGGCAAATTAGTGCCTTGCATGGCAGCTCTGCTACCATTGGTGTGTGTGTGTGTGTGTGTGTGTGTGTGTGTGTGTGAATGAGAACCAGTGTAAAGCGCTTTAGATAAAAGCTCTATATAAGTGCAAGTGCAGATATATTTAATTATAAGCTATTTCAATTCAATAAATCTTAAATCAACAGCAACCTGTTTACAAATACTGGTGACATCACTGATAAACATTATTATCCTATTAAAATGCTACAGATCTGGAATCTGACAAATAAAAGGTCATAAAACTATCAAACAAAAAACCAAAAAGAACTTGTGCTGGGCTGGATTATCCAATGGACATTATGAGCATGGACCCGGGGGCCCATGCGCACTTGGGGCCCAAGCGAGGGGGAGAAAAAAATTGTTTTTTTCTTTTCTTTTCTATTTTTTTATGTTGCCGAAAACGGAAGGGGTGTCTAGTTGGGCCACACAAGATTAAAAAAGACGCACACCACTTAGCGTCTACAGCGGCGTAGGCCATAGGGAGTGGAGAAGACGTAAGTCTTTATGTATTTCGTGTAGGAGCACTGAATTTTAACCTCAGAGTATGCTTGAACATGATATCACTCAATAATATGCCAAAGAGCAGTCTTCTCATTTCATAATTAAAATGTCAGATGAGCCAGTCTACATATGAGTCTGGAATGAATGACAGTCCGGTCCACTTCCCCTAATCTCACTTAAATAATCTTTTGGATGGTTCTCTTGTCTCCACTAATTTCTCTGCTTAAAAATATGCACTGATGTTAGATCGGTAGATAGATAGATAGATAGATAGATAGATGTAGATAGATATATAGATCGATAGATATATAGATGTATAGATAGATAGATCGATAGATAGATAGATGGATTGATATATACATATACATATATACATATACATATATATATATATATATATATATATATATATATATATATATATATAGATATATATAGATATATATAGATAGATTGATAGATATATAGATGTATAGATAGATAGATGTATAGATAGATAGATAGATCGATAGATAGATAGATAGATGGATAGATATATAGATGTATAGTTAGATAGATCGATAGATAGATAGTGTAGGGAAATAGCCCATGAGGGGCGGAGCACAGACACACAGGAGGCCGTTTGTCAGGTGGTCAGGGAAGTTTGCTTTTATTTTCTTTGCTTTTTCCTCTTAGGGGTGAGGAGGTATGTGTATAATAGATAGATAGATAGATAGATGGATAGATATATAGATCGATAGATAGATAGATCGATAGATGGATATATATATATATAGATGGATAGATAGATAGATAGATAGATAGACTAATCTTGACTTGGACTAATTCCCAAGATGACGCCAGTGTACCTGTCGGCATGCCATCTCTGTTATCTTTCCCGTCTATTACAGTTTGTTCTATCTGTTTTGTCTGTTCGTCTGGCATCTCTGCTGTTTTTACTGTGTATCATGTAGATTCAGTATTGACCTACAATCGTCAAGCTTTGCTTAACATCAGAAGCCATATGGGAGCTCATCTGCAATGTTGTCCTACTCTGTATTCTTGTTTTCAATCCTCGTCCAGCCGACCCGCGGTGGAGTGCGCTCGCCGGCTACCTTGCTGCTTTCCTCCTCTAAGGAAGCGCCGCAGGAAGAGAGGGAATCGTGCTGGTGTTCGGGTGAGAATCAGACGGACAATCGCTTCCTCCATACAATCGATTGAGTTTCCCTTAAGCTTGGAAGGGCTCCACTTGACACGACGGTCATGGGATTACAGATATGTTTTTCATCTGCCTATTTTCCTGGACTTCCTACATTTGTCTAATTGTTCTGCTCCTCCACGATTACGGATTCGTCAGAGAAGAGTGAACTGTTTAAATCTCCGACAACTGGAATTCGTTTCACCAGATCGGACCTCGCTACCTCAGTCTCCTATGAAGATAGCCCTGGTTAACGCTAGGTCCGTGTGCAACAAAACTTTCATTTTAAATGACTTTTCTACCAGACATAACCTGGATATTTTATTCCTGACGGAGAACTGGGTTAGTCTTGGTGAGTCAACCATCTTCGAGGAACTCTGTCCACCGGACTGTTGTTTTATTAGTACTCCAAGGCCTTCTGGTAAGGGCGGTGGGGGTGCTATGGTTTTTAAACAGTCACTGAACATTCTGAGAGTTTCTGTTGGGAGTTACTCATCGTTTGAGGTACAGTGTGTTGTGTTAGAGTCGACCTCTTCCACGCTATTCTGTGCTTTGATCTATAGGCCACCTAACCCGGTCAATGCCTTTTTAAGTGATTTTTGTGATTTTTTAACTTCTATTGTTCCGTTGTATGATCGTTTGTTATTATTGGGTGATTTTAATGTGCATGTCTGCTGCCCTGGTCGACCCTTGGTTACTGAATTTTGTAATATCTTGGTTTCCTTTGGTTTTATTCAACACATAAATCAGGCAACTCATGTCCTTGGTCATACACTAGACCTTATATTGTCATATGGAACCGCTGTTGATGATGTTAATATTGAAGATGCTTCCTTCTCTGATCACAAGCCCATTGTTTTTAATGTCCCTGCTGCCAGCTCTGCCGTGATGACTAGGCCTTCAGGATATTATTCTCATTGTATTAATTCATTCACTGCCTCTCAGTTTAGTGAAAATTTTTCTAGCTAATGCTGTTGAAACATCTATCCTGGGTGCTGCAGAGTCTTCTTCTGGCCCTGATGATTTGATTGCCTTATTTTATACATTTTGCTCCAATATTTTAGACTCCATTGCCCCTTTTAAGCTGAAGCAACCAAATCGTAAATCTTATTACTGGCTCGACGATAATACTCGTTCTCTCAGACAGGCTTGTCGTAGAGCTGAGCGGAGATGGAAGCATGATCAGTTAACTGTGTCCTTCCAGATTTTTAAAGATTGTTTGTTTAAGTTTCAGAGTGCAGCAAAGTCAGCTATATCTAGGTATTTCTCTGACTTAATTGCTAGACACTGTCATAGACCACCATAAATTCAATTATTAATCCGAGTTGCCAATTCCATGGGGAACCCTCGGCTGAACTTTGTGAGAAGTTTTTAAAATTTTTTGCTGATAAAGTAATTACTATTCGTTCTTCCTTCACTTTGCATTTATCAGACTTGTCCCCAAATTCACTAGCTTTACCGGTTTCATTTGATCAATTTGAATACGTTTCTCTAAAGGAACTGTGTGATCTGGTTAACCAGATGAAAATATCATCCACGCCACTTGATGTTGTTCCTGCTGTGCTTATGAAAGCAACCTTTTCTGAAATTGGCCCCAGTATCCAAGTGTTGATAAATTCTTCTTTGGATGCAGGGGTGGTCCCAAATTGTTTTAAGCATGCTATTGTTCAACCTTTGCTTAAGAAACAGGGTTTGGATGAAGGTTGCCTTAATAATTATCGGCCTGTCTCTAAGCTACTGTTTCTGTCAAAGCTGCTAGAGAAAGTAGTACAATCTCAATTGCTCCTGTTTTTAAACTCAGCTATGTTATTTGAACCTTTACAACCTGATTTCACTGCTTTTCATAGCATGGAGTCTGCTTTGTTAAAAGTGTCCAATGACATTTTACTAACAGTGGATGCTGGTAAAAATACTGTGTTGATGCTACTAGATCTTACAGCTGTCTTTGATACTGTAGACCATTACATACTTCTCTGGCGCTTAGAGCATCTGTTTGGTATCAAGTTCACTGCCCTACAATGGCTCAGCTCATATCTTAAGGACAGGTCTTTCTCGGTAGCGTTGGGTAATTTCTGCTCTTCTTCCTGTCCTATTATTAGTGGTGTTCCTCAAGGCTCCATTTTGGGCCCACTTCTTTTTAATTTATATATGCGGCCATTGGGGAATATTATTAGGGCTCACAATGTCTCTTTTCATTTATATGCTGATGATACCCAGTTGTACATTCCTTTGAAAGCTGGTGACTCCATTCAGCCATTGTTGGACAGTCTGGATGACATAAAAAAATGGTTGACAAATAATTTCCTCAGACTTAATGTAGACAAAACTGAAATAATTGTTTTTGGCCCCCTGAGATTGAGAGATGGTCTCATTAACGAGCTCCATAAACACTTTCCCTCAATTTCTTCCCAGGTTCGGAACCTTGGCTTCATTCTGGACTCAGAATTATGCTTAACCAAGCAGATAAATTTGGTCATTAAGACTAGTTTTTATCAACTACGGATTATTTCAAAACTCAAAACATTTTTGTCTTTCCAGGATTTGGAGAAGGTTATTCATGCTTTTATTACTTCTCGCTTAGATTACTGTAATTCATTATACTTGGGTCTTCCTCAGTCATCTCTGGCTTGTCTTCAGATGGTTCAGAATGCAGCTGCAAGGCTGTTGACCAGGGCAAAGAAGTTTGATCATGTCACCCCAATTTTAGCATCGCTTCACTGGCTCCCAGTCCGTTTTAGGATTCAGTTTAAGGTTCTGATATTTGTTTTTAAAACTCTTAATAATCAAGCTCCTTCGTATCTTGTGGATCTTCTTAATCCACATTCATCAAACAGATGTCTAGGATCTTCTGATTTTCTTTTGCCTGTCCCTCGTTCCCGGTTAAAAACAAAGGGGGATAGAGCTTTTGCTCTTGCTGCCCCGTCTATGGAATCAACTGCTACTGGACATCCGCCTTGCACCTTCTATTACTACTTTTAAAAATAGGCTTAAAACATATCTCTTCTACCAGGCTTTTTGATCAAATTTTTAATTGTTTAAACAAATTTTTTATTTAATTTTTTCTATTGTCTATTGTCTGCTTTTATTTGGTCTAATTCTGTTTCTATTTTACTTTCGGTACTCTGTTCAGCACTTTGGTCAGCGTTGCTGTGTGAAACGTGCTATACAAATAAATTTTACTTACTTACTTACTAAAAGTGTCTCTCGACTTTTTCTTATCTTTTAAGTACTCCCTGATTTTCTGTTGTAGCTTGAGTAAAAGTGTTCATCTTCTCATGCGTTGCAAGGGAGTCCTCACTGAATGTATCTCCTGAAGCTCCTTCGGAGCCGGTATCTTTGTCAGTTGTCTCCGTGTCGCTGTCTGTGGAGCTGCTCTCCTCGTCACTGGAATTATCCACTTTTTCCCCGTCATCTTGTTCCGGGTGTAATGTAAACTCCGTATTCTTGGTTCTCTCCTCGACGATGCACGTAACAATTTCTTCACTTTGGGTATTTTTCTGTGTTTCTGCTTCCTGCTGGGTGATGTTAATTTCTTCATTCGGTAGATCCGAAGGATTCTCGTGAATATTTGATTTAAACTGCTTAGCGTAGGAGTTTGGGCACGAAAAGAAATGATGTCACAAGGCTCCACATAAAGTGCATAAAGAGACGTTTGTATATTCCTTTGATGTAACAATTGGCCACATTGCCAGCATTTAGTAAGGTCACAATTTTTTGCATGGTGATCTTCAGACTGGCAAATAAAACATCTAGCGACTTGTCCTCGATAAATAATCTGCCCATTATATGGGCCTAGAGAGATGCTGTTTGGAATGTTAACATATTGGCCATTTACATTTTTTCATAATTTAACTTGATACTGATGGACTCCGTACCAAAGACCAAATTGATTTACTGGTTTTTTCGACAGCTTTTAAAATGTCTCAGTAACGTTTAATATAAAGTTCAACATCTTCATCCATAATTCGACCGGTCCAAAATGTGATGACAATCGTCTTGATGTCCATATTGATGGGGGACAAAAGTCTTTCCACCTGTCTTTGTTGGTATTAAATGGCTCTAAAAAGACAATCAGAGCACGTTCACTGTTAGAACAAAGCTCAAACTCTTTCCGGTTTGGTAAGCTGATGAACGAATGTTTTCCACATTCAACCAGGTAGACTGCAAGAGGAGCTCTCCATCTTGATCTCGATTACAGTAGGTGGTATTTCAACTTTTTAACTCTATTCATTTTTGCCTGTATACCTCCTGTCGGACAAAGAGTTTACTTATTTCCCATGATCCTGTTTTGAATTTTTACAGTGGATTCCACAGTGTCTGGCTTATCTTTGTCGTCGATGGTGGTTGATCCTTCAGTTTTTTTCAATATCCTGCTCTTCATCTTTATTTCTTTTTTGGGATTGGCCTGGCAAAACCGATGATTCTTGACTAATGTTTCTCTTAAAACGGTTAGCGTATGATCTTGCGCAGGAAAAAAAAAAAGTGACCTAGCTCTGCACACAGTGCAGGAGGCGGTGTTGGTGCATTATTTCGATTTGTGGCCACATTGCCAGTATTTCAGTAGGCCACAATCCTCTGCATGATGGTCTTCTGAATTGCATGCAAATCATTATTATCTCATTTTTAAAGAACATACCCTTATCACTTGACATGGAAAGTATATATCCAGATATCTGTACAGCTGCTTTGTGACAATGTCCATTCTTAAACACTCTAGGTACACAAACAAAGAAACAAACCAAATGAAAAGGTTAGATACACCAATGATTCAATACAACTCTGTTCAAATGAATACAGAGGCCTGATCAGACACCACAACGTTTGAAAACTCGCGCCGTCATAAAGGGGGAAATCATCAATCATACCATCAGGATAGTTCTAGAACTCGGAACACTATATGTGTGCATGCATGCCGGCCAGACAGACGGTATACGGACAGCACACCGACACAACACATTTAAAACATAATCATACATCATGGTGATGATTATGAATGTACTGCTATGTATATTTTATAATGTTAAAGTACACACCTTGATTTCTATTATAATAACATTATTAATGTCTTTCTAATGTTATTAGACATGTCATTCTCATCACTGCTCCAAGATAACTTAGTGTTCCCTAGGTGGCCTCATCTATTTCACTTCGAGTATATCCACAAATAGGGAAGAACATTACCTTTATCTTTGTAATGTATACAATAATGATCATGAACGGGTTAAAAAGGGGACACAGTAATATTAACCATGTAATATTTCTTACCCCACTCGGGCCTAACTACAAATGTACACTTATGACCGAATGCAGCTGCTGGGAAATTGCCGTTTCCGAGTTTGGCCACACGAGGGCAGTCAAGCTCCATCCAGCGCAACACACAACGCCGCCTGAAACAGAAGGTAGGTTTGGGCTATTTTACAGACACAGCTCATCAGCGTTATTACTATAAATTGTATCATTTTCACATATCAAGGACGATACACGGAGCTTCTGAACTATTTAACAATAGCTTATTATTATTATTATTATTATTATTATATTATTATTATCTTGTTTTTAAAGAACATACTTTCATCACTTGACATGTTAAACAAAAAAACAAAAAAAAAAAAACACCTTTCCATATACAAATTTACATTGTCACAAAACAGCTGTACATGTATCTGGAGACATTATTTCAATGTCCATTCTTAAACACATTAGATAAACAAACAAAAGGAAAAGGTTAGATAGACCAAAGATTTAAATACAACTCCGTTCAAATGAATACAGAGGCCTGCTCAGACACCACAACGTTTAAAAACCTTGAGATTCGTGGCGTCATAAAGGGAACAACCGTCAAACATACCATCAGGTTAGTTCTAGAACTTTCACATCAGCTACTGCACCCAGTTTCATAAACAACCTTGCAGAGACATCAATTATATTTGGATCACCATCTGATCCGATAGAACTCGATCAGGCGACTGAAAGCTTAGAGTCAACACTCCGCTACAAGCTAGATAGAGTGGCTCCACTCAAAAGAAAATAATTTAGAAAGAAAAAAATAGCACCCTGGTATAACGATAAAACGCGTACCTTAAAACAGACCACTCGACAATTAGAACGTAAATGGCGTCAAACCAAATTGGTAATATTTCAAACATCATGGAAGGAGAGCCTACTGAACTATAGACAATCTCTTAGTGATGCTAGAAAAGTCTCTCCACCTTTAATAGGAGAAAACAAAAACAATTCTAGTTTTCTATTCAACACAGCAAAATTAACTAGGAATAAAACCACAACAGAGAGAAACACTCGATCATTACATAGCAGTCAAGATTTCATGAAATTTTTCATTTGTAAGATTGAAAATATTAGATGTGAAATTCAGGCTATTAAATTAAAACCAGACAGTATTATAACTAACCCTGTAGATGATAATATAGCAATATCAGATCAATGTTTAGAATGTTTTACTCTTCTTAGAGAGACCGAACTAGCTTCATTAATCTCTTTAGCAAATTCATCAACTTGCATACTAGATCCTGTACCTACATGTTTCTTTAAACATATTTGTCCAGGAGTAATTGAACCATTTTTAAATATAATCAATTCTTCCCTTAGCACTGGCTATGTACCTAAATCACTTAAATTAGCAGTTATTAACCCCCTGATTAAAAAAACTGACCTTGACCCCTCTCAACTGTCCAGCTATAGACCTATATCAAATCTCCCCTTCATCTCTAAGATCTTAGAAAAGGTTGTAGCACAGCAGCTATGCTCGTACTTACATAGGAACAACATTCACGAAATGTATCAGTCAGGATTTAGACTTCATCATAGCACAGAGACAGCGTTAGTTAAAGTAGTAAATGACCTACTACATTCCTCTGATCAGGGTTATGTCTCGCTGCTTCTGTTACTCGACCTTAGTGCAGGTTTTGATACTATAGATCATACTATTCTCCTTGATAGATTAGAAAATGTTGTTGGCATTAAGGGAACAGTCCTCTCCTGGCTCAGGTCAGGTCAGGTCGTTATCAGTTCTTAAATGTAAATGGAGAATTCTCCACACATACCGAGGTTAAATTTGGTGTTCCACAAGGTTCTGTTTTAGGCCCACTGCTTTTTACTTTATATATGCTACCTCTAGGTCAAATTATTCGTAAACATGGAATTAGCTTCCACTGTTATGCTGATGATACACAGTTGTAAGTTTCAGCGAAGCCAGAGGACAGACAGCAGCTTAGTAAAGTTGAGGATTGTGTAAAGGACATTAGACGTTGAATGTTTATTAACTTCCTTTTACTTAATTCTGATAAAACAGAAATACTTGTATTAGGATCACGTGTAGCTAGAAATAATCTTTCTGATCACACAGTAACTCTGGATGGACTTTCTGTTTCGTCATGCGCAGCAGTAAAAGACCTTGGAGTGATTATTGACTCCAGTCTATCATTTGATGCTCATGTAGATACTATTACTAGGATAGTCTTCTTTCATCTCAGAAATATTTCTAAGATAAGAAATATATTGTCACTACATGATGCAGAAATATTAGTTCATGCATTCGTCACCTCTCGACTAGATTACTGTAATGTCTTACTGTCTGGATGTTCCAGTAGGAATATAAACTCCAGTTAGTCCAGAATGCAGCTACTAGAGTCCTAACTAGAACCAGAAGATACGACCACATCACCCCGATCTTATCAACACTGCATTGGCTCCCTGTGAAATCTCGCATTGATTATAAAATACTATTATTAATCTATAAATCACTAAACGGTCTCGCACCACAGTATATAATCGACCTTTTGGTTTTCTATGATCCGCCACGCCTACTTAGATCAAAAGATGCAGGCTATTTGACGGTACCTCGAATAGCGAAGGCTACAGCAGGGGGAAGAGCTTTCTCTTATAGCGCCCCACAGTTATGGAACAGTCTTCCTATTAGTGTTCGGGACTCAGACACAGTCTCAGTGTTTATGTCTAGGCTTAAAACATATTTGTTTACTCAAGCCTACCCTGACTAGACTTTCTGTTACGCTAAGCACAGTCCTAACAGTCTCTTCTCTCCCTCTCTCCTTCTGCCGAGCCACACGATTTTATGGAGATACTAGAGATCCTGATCCTCTCTGATCTCCGGACCTGCCTGATCCGTTTCGGATGTCCTACCTCTGGATGGAGCTCTCATCTACTCCAATTCCAGATTGCTCGGACTACGGCTGCTCCTAAGGCTATACAGACTTCATATAAGTCAATAATGAACTTTTTCACACTATCTGTTGCTACCCAGATGAGGATGGGTTCCCTTCTGAGTCTGGTTCCTCTCAAGGTTTCTTCCTCTTAACATCTTAGGGAGTTTTTCCTTGCCACCATCGCCACTCAGTGGCTTGCTCAGTTGGGATAAATTCGTACCCTTAATATCTGTATACAGTGTTGATATTTCTGTAAAGCTGCTTTGAGACAATGTCTATTGTAAAAAGCGCTATACAAATAAAATTGAATTGAATAGAACTCTGACCGATAACGGATCTTATGGCTCGCTGCTCCGATTTCACTATATGTGTCTGTCTGTGTGTGTGTCTGTGTGTGTCTGTGTGTGTGTGTCTGTGTGTGTGCGCACGCCAACATAGTTTAAACAATAATAATACATTCACATTTTATCATGTACATAGCAGTATATTCATCAACATCAAAGTACACACATTCTTTTCTAATATAATATTAACACTGTAATCTTCTTCCCTAGTTCTGGATCTTCGAGTGAAATAGATGAGGCCACCTACGGAACGCATTAAGTTACATAGGAGCAGCGATGAGAATAGAAATGTATTTTTAATGTTAATTGAAATTTCAAAGATTAAGGTAATGTCCATCCATCCATCCTCAACCGCTTATCCGTAATCGGGTCGCAGGGGCATCCTTACCAGGTGCCCGAACCACCTCAACTGGCTCCTTTCAATGCAAAGGAGCAGCGGCTCTACTCTGAGTTCCTCTCGGATAGCCGAGCTTCTCACCCTATCTCTAAGGGAGAGGCCAGCTACCCTCCTGAGAAAACCCATTTCGGCCGCTTGTACCCGCGATCTAGTTCTTTCGGTCACTACCCAACCTTCATGACCATAGGTGAGTGTAGGAACGAAAATTGCCCGGTAGATCGAGAGTTTTGCCTTCCGGCTCAGCTCTCTTTTCGTCACAAAGGTGCGATAAAGCGATTGCAATACCGCTCCCGCTGCTCCGATTCTCCAGCCAATCTCCCGCTCCAGTGTCCCCTCACTCGTGAACAAGACCCCAAGGTACTTGAACTCCTTCACTTGGGTTATGTTCTCATTCCCTACCCGGAGTAGGCACTCCATCGGTTTCCTGCTGAGAGCCATGGCCTCAGATTTAGAGGTGCTAATCCTCATCCCAGCCGCTTCGCACTCGGCTGCAAACCGATCCAGTAAGTGCTGGAGGTCACGGACCGATGATGCCATCAGGACCACATCATCTGCAAAAAGCAGCGATGAGATCCTCAGGTCACCAAACCGCAACCCCTCCCCACCACGACTACGCCTCGATATCCTGTCCATGAATATCACAAACAGAATTGGTGACAAAGCACATCCCTGGCAGAGACCAACCCCCACCTGGAACAAGTCCGACTTTTTGCCGAGCATCCGGACACAACTCTTGCTTTGGGCGTACGGCAATTGGATAGCCCTAAAAAGGGAACCCTTCACCCCATACTCCCTCAGCACCTCCCACAGTAGACCCCTGGGGACCCGGTCATACCCCTTCTCCAGATCTACAAAACACATGTAGACCGGATGGGCATACTCCCAGGCCCCTTCCAAGATTCTTGCGAGAGTAAAGAGCTGGTCCGTTGTTCCACGACCAGGAATCCGCATTGTTCCTCCTCAATCTGAGGTTCGACTATTGGCCGAACCCTCCGTTCCAGCACCTTGGAGTAGACTTTACCAGGGAGGCTGAGAAGTGTGATACCCCTATAATTGGCGCACACTCTCTGGTCCCCCTTTTTAAACAGGGGAACCACCACCCCGGTGTGCCACTCCTTGAGCACTGTCCCCGACTTCCACGCAATGTTAAAGAGACATCCCCTCCACACCCAGAGCTTTCAGCATTTCTGGATGGATCTCATCAATCCCCGGGGCTTTGCCACTGTGTAGTTGATTGACTACCTCAGTAACCTCCACCATGGAAATTGACGATGATCCCCCATCAGCCTCCACCTCTGCCTCTACCATAGAGGGTGTGTTAGTTGGATTCAGGAGTTCCTCAAAGTGTTCCTTCCACCGTGCAATTACTTCCTCAGTTGAGGTCAACAGCGTCCCATCCTTACTGTACACAGCTTGGATGGTTCCCCGTTTCCCCTTCCTGAGGTGGCGGATGGTTTTTCAGAAACACCTTGGTGCCGACCGAAAGTCCTTCTCCATGTCCTCTCCGAACTTCTCCCACACCCACTGCTTTGCTTCTTTCACGGCAGAAGCTGCAGCCCTTCTGGTCTGTCGGTACCTTGCAACTGCCTCCGGAGTCCCCCGGGATAACACATCCCGGAAGGCCCCCTTCTTCAGTCGGACGACTTCCCTGACCACCGGTGTCCACCATGGTGTTCGAGGGTTACCGCCCCTTGAGGCACCTAAGACCTTGAGACCACAGCTCTCCACCGCAGCTTCAGCAATGGAGGCTTTGAACATTGCCCACTTGGGTTCAATGCCCCCAACCTCCACAGGGATGCCAGAAAAATTCCGCCGGAGGTGTGAGTTGAAGATCTCACAGACAGGGACCTCCTCCAGACGTTCCCAGTTCACCCGCACTACCCGTTTGGGCTTTCCAGGTCTGTCCAGAGTCTTCCCCCACCCCTTGATCCAACTCACCACCAGATGGTGATCAGTTGACAGCTCCGCCCCTCTCTTCACCTGAGTGTCCAGAACATGCGGCCTCAGATCAGATGATACGATTACAAAATCGATCGTAGACCTTCGGCCTAGGGTGCTCTGGTACCACGTACACTTATGAGCCTCCTTATGTTCGAACATGGTATTTGTTATAGACAGTCCATGACTAGCACAGAAGTCCAATAACAAATGCCCGCTCGGGTTTAGATCAGGGAGGCCATTCCTCCCAATCACGCCTCTCCAGTTATCTCCATCATTGCCCACGTGCGCGTTGAAGTCTCCCAGCAGAACTATGGAGTCCCCTACTGGTGCCCCATACAGGACTCTGTTCAGGGTCTCCAAGAAGGCCAAGTACTCTGAACTGGTGTTCGGTGCATATGCACATACAACAGTCAGAGTTTTCCCCCCCACAACCCGTAGGCGTAAGGAGGCGACCCTCATGTCCACCGGTATAAACTCCAACGTAACAGCGCTCAGCCGGGGACTTGTGAGTATCCCCACACCCGCCCGGCGCCTCACACCCTGGTCAACTCCAGAGTAGAATAAAGTCCATCCCTTATCCAGGAGTACGGTTCCAGACCCAAGACTGTGTGTAGATGTAAACCCCACCAGATCTATCCGGTAGCGCTCCACCTCCTGCACAAGTTCCAGTTCCTTCCCCCACAGAGAGGTGACGTTCCACGTCCCCAGAGCCAGCCTCTGTCGCCCGAGTGTGGTCCGTCGAGGCCCCTGACCTTCACTGCCACCCATGTAGCAGCGCAACCGACCCCCACGGTTCACCCCATGAGTGGTGGGCCTATAGGATGGAGAGGGGGTGCCACGTTGCTTTTTCGGGCTTTGCCCAGCTGGGCTCCGTGGCAAACCCAGCCACCAGGCGCTCGCAGTCGGGCCCTCCCTCTGGGCCTGGCTCCAGACGGGGGCCCCGGGCTTCCTCCAGGCAGGGTAACTCCTCCTCTCTTTATCTCTTCCATGAGGGGTTTTGGAACCATTCTTAGTCTGGCCCCTCCCCTGAGACCACTTTGCATTGAGAGACACTACCAGGAGCACAAGGCTCCAGACAGCACAGCCCTCAGGTTCATAGGGACACACAAACCTCTCCACCACGATAAGGTGACGGTTCCCGGAGAGGTTAAGGTAATGTATCATACATTATTACATTGCAACAATAATTATCATGAACAGGTTAAAAAAGAAGACAGAGATTAATAGTAATATCATGTCAGATTTCTTACCCAGAATACCGCTTCTGGGGAAATTGCCGTTCCGAGGGTGGACACACGAGGGCAGTCAAGCTCCATCCAGCACAAGACACAACGCCGCCTGGAACAGAAGGAAGATTTGGGCTACTGTACACAGACACAGCTCATCGGCGTTATTACTGTGCATTGCCTAGTTTTCACATAAGGACAATACATGGCTCTTCTGCACTGTTCATCATCTAAAAAACAAACAAACATTATGTAATATACATAGCAGTATATTTATCAAAATAAAGTTCACTGATTAATAACGAGTAATAAACATTTCTATACCCCCCCCTAATGTTGATAGAAATATATATATATATATATATATATATATATATATATGAAAGGAAATTCTCTTATATCATGTGCTCTCTTATATTATGAACTGCTATCAAATACCTATGATGAATAAATACATTTAATTACCTGGTGGGAGGTGGGAGGCGAACGTGCTTAGCACTAAGCCACCATGCGCCCCACTCTGGTCTCTTTAATTTAATAAAAATGTGACACACAGAATAGCACAATGCGCTATCAAATAAATAGTGGGTGACTGTGTTTTCTTTATAGTGTATATGCACTGTGAATGACTTCTTATTAAAAACATAAATGTAACTGACATGCTGCTTTATTAAATCATAGCAACTTGAGCACCTGCCTAGCCCAACTCTGAATATGAGGAACTTTCCTACACAAATATTGACATAACTAATGGTCTGCACTTATATAGCGCTTTTTAACCTTAGCAGTGTTTCCCATTCTCACACCACCGGTAGCAGAGCTGCCATGCAAGGTGCTAACTTGACATCAGGAGCAACTTGGGATTCAGTGTCTTGCCCAAGGACACTTCGAGTCATGTGGACCAGGAATCGAACCGCCAACCCTACGATTAGGCAACCTGCTCTACCACCTGAGCCACAGCCACCAACTAGATAACTAGATGTTTAAGTCAACCTATCCCATTCCTACATTTTCTTGTTACATATAGATGTCTCTTAAGTGTTTCCTACATGTATATTTTTTTAAATTTGCATATGTCTACCAATATGTAAGCCAATGCATATACTTTACACTACTAATACAAAATGTCCCATTGAGGCCTTCCACACCCATCAAAATATTACCATCTCACTGTTTGTCAGAAAAAAATATAACAATGATGCTTTAGAATTAGATAAATTAAGTTTCTGCAAGATATGAATTGAACTATTCATTTAAAACTCAAAAAGTACATTAATGGCTTTTGTAATGACCACTGTGTATCCCATGTAGCATACTAACCCTAATGTGTATGACCGCATGTACTATGTTGCAATAATAATAATAATAGTAATAATGATGATGATGATGATTATTATTATTATTATTATTATTATTATTATTATTATTATTGTCAAATAATCACTTCACTGGACAGGAATATGATGTAAAAACAGACTTAAAAACATTGAGTCATTTAATACAGGTCAACTGTTTTCTATTATACAAGCAGCGTGTGTGTTCTATTTTATTTATTTATTTTATGGAGAATGAGAATTTATTGAGAATAAGGGAAAGATCAGAGTTACGATCTCTTCCTTATAGACAATCTCTCTTAAAAGTGAATTATAGCACGGGCTAGGGCCTGACCAAAAAGAGTAAGTGCAACACACAGCACACACACCCAAGAGCATGAACTCACAGACCCAGAGTAATCAGAATAACAATGTAATGGCTAATGGTTATTTTACTAAATCATATAGTACATATGCTAATAACAATGCAGAAAAAGCACACAGCTACCCATGATAAAGGAGAAAAAGCACACAGGTGATAAATGTCCTCACTCAAATACATTTATAATCTGAGTAATAACCACAAAGTATAAAGAACTGCAATGGGTATTAACTGCATTACCTTGAACAAACAACTTAAAATACCACACAAATAATATAATGTAATATACTATAATTAATATAATGTGTTTCAAATAGAGCTGCAACAACTAATCGATAATAATCGATAATGAAAATCGTTGACAGGGCAACCCTCCTCCCGGAACGGTCATCGACGCCGAAGTCACGTGACCCGAGTGGTGTGTTCAGGCATAGTTCATCCATCTTTTTCTCTTTTTCTGGTGGTCTTTCTGATCGCAGCTTCAGGTTGTGTTCGGTGTTTTAAACACTGATGACTTGATTTGTCAGGTACGACTTCTCCACCGTGAGTCACAAAGTGCACCCCAGCAGCGCGGCCCCCACTCACCACACCCACACACACCTGTGCTCACACAAGCCCGCCCTCCACACAACCCCGGACCATGTCGACCGACAATGTAAGGACCGAGGATGCAGCCATCCTCCCCAATCGCACGTCCCTCACCAAAGAATCCGCATCGTGCAACCAAAAACGGAGAACGCGCACCAACCTGCCACAGAACCTGTCCAAGACTCCATCGGGACCGCCTCGCACAGTGCCGACAACCAGCAACTCCATCCAAACAGCCCAACCCAGTTTAAAACCGTGCAATTGCAGGGCCAAAGATTAGCCGTAACTGCTTGGTTTGCAGGTATTTCTGACACGAGTCATCCGCTAGTTGTCATGGTTTTGCCTGGTCATGGTTGGTCATCTTTACACGTGCACGTAGTGAGCTTTCTATGTGGGTAAACGTCACATGTATTTTGACATGGTTAACTCCTGTATTTTTGAAAATGTAGTTTACAGAACTATTTTGCAAGACTAATTCGCGAAAGCTTAGCTGCGCCGAATGAATCAGCAGGTACAGCAGCTGGCCAAGATGAGAATAGAGGGAGCAAACGTGGAGGAGAATCTTGAGCAGAAGGTACTACACTGAAATACTTCAGGCTGCTTTCACACTTGGGTGTGTTTGGGGGGGTTCCTCCCCACCCCTGGTCAGAATAACTCTTCTGCACGGTAGCTTTGTAGATAGAAATTGTTTTAGTTTGAGATGGTGTTGTAACCCTCAGGTTCGAGTTTAAAGCAGAAGAAGCGTTACAGGAACTTGTCATTAATATCTCACTGTGACCCGAAAGCTGCTTGTTTGATGTTTAATGTAAGATTAGAAAGTTCAGCTCGTTTATCTCCTCTCAGGTGTACTGGAAGCCATTAACATGCAGACAGTTTATTAATATCTTTAACCTTTTTTTTTAACCCAAAAAAGGAGGACTGTTGTACTTTTTTTTATGAAACTATCAGCTTTTAAACGTCTTTCCACCCACAAGGGCTATAGGTTTGTACTGTATTTGTCTGTGTTTGAGCATCATCCAGAGGACAGACGCCATTTTGAATTGAAACTCGCCCCATCTTCTAATTGAGGTCAAAGAGAAAAAGTAGTGCCGATGTTCATCTCACTACCCAAATTGAACTTAATATTCTTCCACTGAAAATAGTTCCATGTCTTATGTTGAAAATTATTATTTGACTTTTGTTTTTTAAATATCAGTCCATATAATATGGAATAATGACCAAAATAAGAATAAAAAAACAGAAACTATAAATAATATATAATTTACATTTTAAAATAAACATGATAAATGTGGTGCGGATTGATACATGTTGTAGGAGACAGCGCAACTGAGTTTTTTTTTCAAATTGAGCTTTTGTCAGGACTATTAAGTCACGGTAAGGATGTTTAAGTGAAATATGATGTTTATTTTAATAGTTATGTTTTAGAATTGTGTTCTGGTTTTTAAACTAATGCTACTTAACTTGTTTGTAGTAAGTAACGAGCAAATGCCAGCCAGTTTTAGTCAGATAATTAGCACTTGCACCCAATCTAAATTATAATAAGCGAAGAAAATTTTTGTTCAAGTTTTGTACAGAAAAACAAGTATTAAGAGTGCTTTGAGTATGGAAATTCTATGAATTACGTTAAAAAAAAACACTTTTGATCGTAAGCGCCTCATTTTTTCTCCCCATCATGCTTAGCATGACGGTTCCACATAACGTTTTTTTTGTCTTAACACACAAAATTTGTATTCAATCTTCGTAATGTATTCAGAAGTTGAGCTTAACTCCTCTTTATGCAAAATAATACTATTTAATCGACACTTATTACTATCTTCCACTATACTTTTGTATTCATTTATAATTTTGTGGAAAAAAAAATTAAGTGGACATCATGTCCGGACGTCGATCCAGATCCCGTGCGCAAGGACCACCTGCGCAAGTATCACCTGCACAGAACCCGGACGAGCAAATCCTGAATAACGCCGCTGTTTTGTTAGGGTAATGTCTGAATTTATTCGCTCTTATTCTCTGTCTCTTTCTCTCTGCGTGTTCATTACGCACCTGTTTGACTGACTGTGTTTAACGTGCAGTGGAGTAGAAACAGGAAGAAGAATAACTCAGGAACGCTTAGCTGCACAGAGGAAGCCAAAGTGAATCTTGAGTAGAAGGTACTACACTGAAATACTTCAAGCTACTTTCACACTTGGGTGTGTTGGAATACACACCCGGTTAGTATAACTCTTCTGCACTGTAGCTTTGTAGATAGAAGTTGTTTTAGTTTGAGATGGCGTCGTAACCTTCAGGTTTGAGTTTAAAGCAGAACAAGCGTTACAGGAACTTGTCATTAATCTCTCACTGTGACCCAAAAGCTGCTTGTTGGATGTTTAATGTAAGATTAGAAAGTTCAGCTCATTTATCTCCTCTCAGGTGTGTGTAAAAGAGAACCTGGCTGTGTCCTTGCACTGTGTGATTTCTATTTCGTGTGTGTGTTTTCAGAAGAAGGAGGTGGAAGACCAAGCTGTGAGGAGCTGATTTTTTTCAGAAGGAGGCGGAAGATGAGATTTTTGTTTGTTAAATAAAAAGTTTCTTTAAACAACCAACACCTGCCTGACTGTACGAGTTATTTACATGAACCAGTCGCAGGAACGTCTTGCTATTAGGGATGCGAAAGTGATGATATCTTTTCGTACAGAGTGTAATGGAACTGAGACATCAGGAATCCCAAATATAGCAATGAATGGGCAAGGTTTTAAATCTACTCTGAGAATAGTGGACATGATGGTAAAGAAACCAGTCCAAAACCAGTGTGTGTGTTCTATTTCATTTTCTTTTCAGGGATAAACATATTGGAGGATATTTTGTTGATCTGGCACAAAATTAAAAGGAACTAAATTACATTAAAAAAAATTAATTACATTAAAAAGGGGGAACCTTTGGGTACCAAGGTTATAAGTTATAAACTTATAACCAAGATAACATTGTGTGTGTGTGTGAGAGTGAGTGTGTGTGTGTGTGTGTGAGTGTGTGTGTGTGAGAGAGAGAGAAAGAGAGAGAGAGAGAGAGAGAGAGAAGGAAAATTTGCATGTGGTCTGCGCCTCTATAGCACCACTGTTCTATAGTAAATGCTGAGGGCAAGACCTGAATGTCGGGCTGCCAGATCGCTTCATTTCAACTATAACTATTAACTGGATGGGGGTGGGGGGTGAGGTTAACATTTGACTAGTGCATAAATTACACCTAATACGTCTAGGTCACTAGTTACTATTAGCTGTAATTTAATCAAAAAAGAGAACCTAGTATGTTTATTAGAAACCAACCAAAATCACTCCAAGAGTGGGACATGTAAAAGTCCCTGAGGTTACAAAGGAACCCAGGGTAACTTCTAAGCAAACAAAGGCCTCTCTCACATTGGCTAATATTAATGTTCATGAGTTCACCATCAGGAGAACACTGAACAACAATGGAGTGAATTACAGTGTTACAAGGAGAAAGCCACTGCTCTCCAAAAAGAACATCGCTGCCCATCTGCAGTTTGCTAATGATTATGTGGAAAAGTCTTTTGGAAAAATGTTTTGTGTGGAAAGATATAACCTTTTGGTTTAAATAAGAAGTGTTATGTTTGGAGAAAGCAAACACTACATTCCAGCATAAGAACCTTACTTATAAGAACCTTGCAATAATTGATAGAACAGTGAATTCTGAATTATAACAGTGAATTCTAAAGGAAAGTTTCAGGACATCTGTCTGTGAACTGAATCTCAAGAGAAAGTGGGTCATGCAGCAGGCCAACAACCCTAAGCAAAAAAAGCACATAAGGGTCTACCAAAGTATGGTTAAAAGAGAATAAAATTCATGTTTCAGAATTTGCCAAGTCAATGTCCTGACCTTAATCCAATAGAAGTGTTGTGGAAGGACCTCAAGCAAGCAGGTCATGTCAGGAAAATCACCAGCATTCCAGAGTTGAAGCTGTTCTGTACTGAGAAACGAGCTAAAATTCTTACAAGCCGATATGAAGGACAGATCAACAGTAAAAACAGGGAAAATGTTTAGTTTCGGTTATTTCTCACCAAGGGGTTCACACCATATGCTGAAAGCAAAGGTTCACATAGGATCACATAATAGAAAGAAAACATTTTACACACCGTTATACCACCAGCAGCAGTCTGGACTATTGACACAAGGCAGGTTCATTCTGCTGATGCCAATGTCTGACCCTATCATCTACATGTCACAACAGAAATCAAGATTCATCAAATCAGGCAATGTTTTTCCATGCTTCAACTGTCCAGTTCCAGTGAGTCCACGCCCACTCTAGCCTCAGGTTCCTGTTCTTGGCTCACAGACAGGAGTGGAACCTAATATGGTTGTAGCTTATCCACCTCATTTGGTTAGACATATTGTATGTTGCAAGAGGGTTTTCTGCTCCCCACACTTGTAAAGAATTATCATTACCATAGCCTTTCTGTCAGCTCGAACCAGTCTGTCCATTCTCCTCTGTCCTCTCTCATCAACAAGGTGTTTGTTTTTCTCCACCATTCTGTGTAAACTGAAGAG
Source organism: Ictalurus furcatus (assembly GCF_023375685.1). Lineage (NCBI taxonomy): Eukaryota > Metazoa > Chordata > Actinopteri > Siluriformes > Ictaluridae > Ictalurus > Ictalurus furcatus. Next base: position 1,134,563 of record NC_071264.1, on the reverse strand, counting down.
ATTGCTGTCTGTGAAAATCCCAGATCAGCCTCTAAAATTCTCAAACCAGCTCGTCTGGCACCAACATTCATACCATCATCACTGAGATCACTGAGATTCTGATGTTTGTTTGAATATTAACTGAAGCTTACTGAAATACTTACCTGTATCTGCATGATTTTATGCATTGTGCAGCTGCCACATGAATTAGTTAAGTTCTTTTTCAAACACATCCTGCAGAAGCAAATAAGATCGGCACTCCAGTTGCTTTGAGTAGCCTAATGCAAAATGTATTCAAAACACTATTTTTCCTAAAACAAATCATTAAGAACTCCAAAACACCTGAAATTGGATTCAAGGCACTGTATACAGTGTTACCACCATTGAAATCACCATTTCATTACATATGCTTCAACAGTTAAAATATATAATAAATAAATAAATAAATAATATGTGTAATTTATATAGCTCCGTACTCATAACCAGTGTCGTTTTACAATTACAATGTTTCAACAAAACATGGAATATGCGGTAGACTAGATTTGAGAAAAAATATGATTTATAGTTTACAAAGAAATATTAAATTTCTCATCAAAACACGATTTCACTGCTTATGCTAAGCTTAATTTACACAAGTTTCTAATTACAAGATTGAATTATATAAAGTGAGTGTGATCAATTCATGTAGTATTAATGTAAACCCATTACATTATGAAATCTTGTGGGGATGTTGGCACTGACAGGTACTATAACTATAGTATTTAAATTAACATGATTCAAATGTGTGTGATAGAATAGCACAGTGTTTTAATAAATTCAATGCTAATGAATGTTATGTGCTATTATTAATGAATATTATCCTGGTGTCTAATATTATTTTTTGAGAACAGTTTCATATTAAAATACAATGAATCTGCACATTTTAACAGTTCAAATGGAGAAGTTATTAATGTTTTGTCACATTAATGATTCTGTGTCTCACTGCCAAAAATGAAAACCTCTTAACTCTGAAAGTCAATTAAACAATGTTTGAAGGAGAATCTATAATAAATGCATCATCAGATGACTAAAGGGAATGCTGGATGATCCATCACATCAGTTTTAGCCAGACATTTTTGCTTTTGTGTCACACATTTGTACAACAGTTTTTATGAATCAGACATTGATTGATTCATAAATCAATTATCTTGCTGGATAAAACCTATACCTATATTATATATGTATATATTTATGCATGTATAACATGTAAATGGAAGCTTTTTGCTTCATGTTTTTTTAAACTTTGCTGTAGACTGTCATTTGAGTCAAACTTATTTGCATTTGAAGAAGACAAAGTGCATTTGCCTTTTAAATAAACTAAATAATCATTTAGTGATACACCAAGTGGACAGCTCAGAGTTTAAAGGGTCAAAGAGAGGACTTTCTGATCTATGTCGAAGAAGGTAATAAGAAATCTCTCTAAACTGTGCCTTTATTTTGGCACAATGAATGATATATTTGTTATATGATGCACTTCATATAATTTGATGTGCACAGTTAAAGTCTGATTATTAAGTGGTGAATGGTACATTGCTTCCTCAATTGGCTATTTTCTTTTTAATCCTTGAGTGCTCTTATAAATTGTCTAAAGTTGGTATCTTTCTAGTTAAGCAGAAAATGGAGAATTCACAGAGGCCCATGCTTTTTCTTTTACTTGAAACTCTGATTTCAAGTATCAAACTGATTTCAAGTATTTTAAAAAATCTAATTTTACAGTGCACTATGATTGATTTAATATCACTTGTAAATTGTCATAATTTAAAAAGACAATACCTTTTATAGATTAAAAAAAACAACCTATCAAATGTTCCTATAATGTATATATTTTTTGCGCAGTGATATGCATTTTCTCATTGCAGTCAATTCTGACCCATCAGCAAGGTAAGAATACAGTATAGTAGAATACAGAAACACACACACACACACACACACACACACACACAAATGTCTGAGACCACATTGAAAATCTGGATTTTTTTTTCTCTTTTACATTTTGAAATAAATAGGTTTTAGAATTTTTTAATATTTAAAACAAAGAAAGTAAATGTTTAATATTTTGGATATTTAATTTTTTAAATTCTGCAATTGTAAACATTAAGAAACTCTGAATCTCTTGTAAATATTTTAAAGATTCTACTTTTTTTAACTGAAGTTGTAGTCAATAATACAATTTCGAATGAAAATTCTAAAATTAAATTTAAAAAAATGTAAAATAGAAACATTTTCCACTAGTGCTCTCAGACTTTTGGCCCCGACTGTGTGTGTGTGTGTGTGCGTGTGTGTGTGTGTGTGTGCGTGCGTGCGTGTGCGTGTGCATGTGTGTGTGTGTCTGTGTGTATGTAAACAAACTATTAATGAAAATAAAATTTTGTGTAAGATAAATGAATGAATAAATATGTTCTCTTCTCCCCTCCAGTCGATGTGGCCTTAGGAGGAATAGCAATACAATCTTCTTTACACTAACAATTATCCTGCTTACTTTGCTATCAATGACAACAGAGCATCTAACATGAATTTCGATTCATGTACTGCTACAAATCCTCAGTATAACCCATGGTGGAGGGTGGATTGTTGGCGGTGTATGATATTAGCAGTGTAATCGTCACTAACAGAGGCGACTGCTGTTCAGAACGGATAAATGGTGCTGAGATTCACATCGGCAACTCCTTGGTCAACAACAACCCCAGGTGAAATATAAAAAAAATGAATTTATATAAAAATATCAGCCTAAATGAGTAAGTGTTTATTTATAGAATTTTATTAACATTTTAAAAAGCTTGCTGAATACAAGGCTTTGCAATTTGGTAACAAATATTTGTATATATTTACAACTCTAATAAGGCATTACAACATTACAGTAAAATTGTTCTTTATGTAATATACATAATTATAAAGCACTTTAAGACTTAATAGATATATTGTGAAATATTTTAAATGACATTAATTAATGCTTAAATAGTCACTCATAAGTTTACTGTAGTATTGCTCATTTAGTATTGTACACTTTATTTTACTGAAGTGTAACTCAGCAACATTTAAACAGAAACTTATTACAGAAAATGTATGTAAAATATATTACTGCAGATCTTTATCTGATTGGCAAGGACATTTTTAATTGTATAAATTGTGTAATTCTGACATGTAAATTTACAAGGAATGAATGACTACTTGCAGGTTACTACTAATTAACCTACTAATTGCAGGTTTAAATGAATGCTCTCACTGTAACACGTTAGTCCTATAATTAAAACTTTTTGCAGTATTCTACTATCCATCCATGTCCTTGTATCTCTCTCTCTCTCTCTCTCTCTCTCTCTCTCTCTCTCTCTGTGTGTGTGTGTGTGTGTGTGTGTGTGTGTGTGTGTGTGTGTGTGTGTGTGTGCGCATGCAGGAGTACAGTGGAGCGAGTGAAGCGTGTTGGTGAGAGTGTGTGTGGAAGACTGAGGTTTTTTTCAGTTTCTTTCTCTTACTTTCCCCCTCTACAGTATCTCACAAAAGTGAGTACACCCCTCACATTTTTGTAAATATTTGATTATATCTTTTCATGTGACAACACTGAAGAAATGACACTTTGCTACAATGTAAAGTAGTGAGTGTACAGCTTGTGTAACAGTGTAAATTTGCTGTCCCCTCAAAATAACTCAACACACAGCTATTAATGTCTAAACCGCTGGCAACAAAAGTGAGTACACCAGTAAGTGAATATGTCCAAATTGGGCCTAATTAACCATTTTCCCTCCCTGGTGTCATGTGACTTGTTAGTGTTACAAGGTCTCAGGTGTGAATGGGGAGCAGGTGTGTTAAATTTGGTGTCATCGCTCTCACACTCCCTCATACTGGTCACTGGAAGTTTACCATGGCACCTCATGGCAAAGACCTCGCTGAGGATCTGAAAAAAAGAATTGTTGCTCTACATAAAGATGGCTTAGGCTATAAGAAGATTGCCAAGACCCTGACACTGAGCTGCAGCACGGTGGCCAAGATCATACAGTGGTTTAACAGGACAGATTCCACTCAGAACAGGCCTCGCCATGGTCGACCAAAGAAGTTGAGTGCACATGCTCAGCGTCATATCCGGAGGTTGTCTTTGGGAAATAGACGTATGAGTGCTGCCAGCATTGCTGCAAAGGTTGAAGGGGTGGGGTGTCAGCCTGTCAGTGCTCAGACCATACGCCACACACTGCATCAAATTGGTCTGCGTGGCTGTCATCCCAGAAGGAAGCCTCTTCTAAAGATGATGCACAAGAAAGCCCACAAACAGTTTGCTGAAGACAAGCAGACTAAGGACATGGATTACTGGAACCATGTCCTGTGGTCTGATGAGACCAAGATAAATTTATTTGGTTCTGATGGTGTCAAGCGTGTGTGGCGGCAACCAGGTGAGGAGTACAAAGACAAGTGTGTCTTGCCTACAGTCAAGCATGGTGGTGGGAGTGTCATGGTCTGGGGCTGCATGAGTGCTGCCGGCACTGGGGAGCTACAGTTCATTGAGGGAACCATGAATGCCAACATGTACTGTGACATACTGAAGCAGAGCATGATCCCCTTCGGGGACTGGGCTGCAGGTCTGCAAGACTTCACCATCAGACGGAGGAGAAATCGTCACGTGACTGAGGAAGAAAATCAGAAAGGCAGGAAGCATTTTATATTAAACACCGCAGAAAACACGAGCACATAAACTTACGTTTATATCCAAAATGCTCCACTGTGTGTAAGGGGCAGGGGAAACTGGTGCAAGCTGCTCAAAGGGTTTAGTTTAATTTAAGTTTGTCATTATATGCTGTATTTGCGCGCTTGCAGTGTAAATTCTGTCGGAAGTGACATGTTAGTAACGAGGCTGCGTTGCTGGTCACGCGCGGTGTAGACGCGCTGATACAGAGTGTAGCGCGAGTAAGATCTGTAATGTCTAATTCAAACATTATGATCAAAAGTAAACAAGTAAAATGATGTCTAAAGACACCGAGGAACAGAAACCACAAGGTGCAGTGACAGTGAGTTTTTATCATTAATTTAGGACTATAGTTTAATTAATATATATATATATATATATATATATATATATATATATATATATATATATATATATATATATATATATATATATATAATTTATATTATAGTATTTATGCATTATTTTTTTAGATGCACAAAAAGCACCGAATTAAACTATAGTCCTAAATTAATGATATGTATTCTGGTGTGTGTGTGTGTGTATTGGGTTCTTTTCTGTTTTGTACAAACAGTTGTGTAATGTTTTAGTGTGAAGTTTATATTTGTTACACTCAGTTTGTGGACTTTATTTTAAATAAACAAAAACAAATGGTACTGAAAGTTCGCTCCACCCCATCCAATTAATCAAAAAAATAATTGGCCAACTAATCGATTATGAAAATAATCGTTAGTTGCAGCCCTAATAATAATAATAATAATAATAATAATAATAATAATAATAATTATAATGCTGTTAAACAGTTCAGAAGCTCCGTGTATTGTCCTTGATACGTGAAAACTAGACAATGCACAGTAATAACACTGATGAGCTGCGTTATTATTATCATTATTTTTCTACGAGAAATAAGCTCATAGCAACACTGATGAAATACACATACAGTACAGAACAGGACACACACAAATAGAGAATGTGTTTAGCATTTTTTACATCTGCACATAGTTTAGCAGCTGTTTTAGAATTAAAAAGGTCATATATAAATCTATATAATGAGTCTTTATTGGTCACGTATGCAGTAGAGCACAGTGAAATTGTTTTCCTCACATACCCCAACTTGTCAGGAAGCTGGGGTCAGAGCACAAGGTCATGATGCCCTTGGAGCAGAGAGAGTTAAGGGCCTTGCTCAAGGGGCAGCTTAGCAGTGCTGGGGATTGAACCCCAGACCTTCTGATCAGTAAACCAGAGCCTTAACCACTAAGCCACCTCTACCCTGGTGATGAGAGAAACATGAATTTTCATAGCATCTAATACTTCTTACCCCACTCTTTGCTAAGTACTACAAATATAGACTTCTAAACACCGCCATTAAAAGCTTAATAACAGAATACTGCCATTTTTGGGAAATTGCCGTTCCCGAGTTTGGCCACACGAGGGCAGTCATGTTCCATCCAGCACAACACACGACGTCGCCTAAAACAGAAGGTAGGTTGTAGGTATTTTACTACTACTACTACTTCTAATAATGACCTCAATCGAAGTAATTAAATACGTAATGAAAGGTGTTGTCTATATAGCTGACCTCATTTTTCGACACAGTGAGTTAAAGGCGCACAACTATCAGAATCCCAGTTCATAATTGTGTTTGATTGGCCAAGTAGAATAAAGTGTGCGAGGAATCCGACTCTTTTTGAGCTTATTGGACATTACACATTGCTGTAACTATCTCATTGGCACTAATTCATTGCTCATAGTTTGTTTGACGAATGCAACTGCTGCCACATATTTTGCCAATCTTAAACTCAGCTGTCATTCTGGAGGCGCCGTTTTGGTTGATGCATGACATTTAGGTTCAAACACAGTGCGTACATTGACTGTAACACAGATAGTGAAAATGGAAATGGGAAAAGAGAAGGCCAGTGATTAGACAGTGCGAAGGCTGACTTTGTGTGTGATGTTTGTTGTGTTAGTTTCTCTTGCACAACTGTCGAAGTGCATGTGCTTTCCTTGTGAACGACACTTTTTAAGAATGAGATGAGGGTTTGAGACAATGTAGCTAATTTTGACCTTCGAGAGTCCATTATATCATGCATTTGCGAGAGCTGATAAAGCAAGGCCTGAGAGTTGTGTTTGCATTCCTTTCTGTGGTGCTTGTAAGTTAGTGAAGTACTTGTGTGGTAGAATGTGGGCTGGCTTCAAAGTGAACACAGACATTGGTGCTGATCCGCTGAATGCTGGGCCTACTAATAAAGGCTTGTGCTGCTATGTGCGACCTGTAGTTGCAGTGGACGTAGGACTGTAGTATATACGGGCCTTGAGTCCAAGGACGTGCTCAAAAGGAACGTCTTGTGTTTGAAACAGTAATGTCAATGTTGTACAAACACAGACAGCTTTTTCTAACCTCCTTACGCTAATAATTTTGAGGCAAAATTTTATACAACAAAACTCTTGGTTGAGTCGGACCACTTGACAGTTATATGGGGCATTAGATTTAAAATTGAAGAAAGAAGAAACTATTGGAAATTAAACACACAAATTTTGAAAAATCCTTTATTGATTATAGAATTAAAAGAAGAAATTAATAGGATTAAAACTTTAGATATCTTCACTACCAATTATTGTGATTTGTGGGAAGTTTTTAAGATCCAGATTAAAAAATTTCTTAAATACAAATGTCTATGTTTTAATAAAGAAAAAAATTAGAAGTACAATACAATTATGACACAATATATAAACCTAAAACTAAAAAATACAAGAGATGAAAGTGAGGAAAACAACTTAAACGATTTGAAAAAAGAGATAGAAACTTTTAATAATGAGTTTTTACTGAACATTCAAGTCCGAGCAGGAATAATTTCCGATGATCTTCTAAATCAAACAAAAGCAATTTCACTATTTAATAAAAGGAAAGAAGCCCAATATATCGAAGCCATTAAAACAGATAATGGAACTATAGTGAAAAATCCTAAAGACGTCAGAGATACTGTTCGGATCCTTTGTTCAAACATGTATAACTCAATTGAAATAGATAATAAACTTTTAAAAACCTTTTTGAATGTAAAAAATAGTGTCGACCCATCTTCCAAGAGCTTAGTTGAGGAAATAAAAGAGGCTGAGGTTGTTGATGCAATTAAACAATTAAATTTAAAAAAGTCTCCAGGGAAAGATGGTCTCCCGTCTGATTTTTATCATGCATGCGCCATAGATTTGGCTAAATTATTAACACAAGCCTTCAATGATGGGATCGCTAGAGGTTACATGCATGACTCGTTCTATGAAGGCGTTTTATCCTTGTTGTATAAAAAGGGTGAAATGTGTGATATCAACAACTGGAGACATCTCACCCTAATGAATGTCGATTATAAGATTTTTGCAAAGATCATTATGAACAGGATGAGTGACTATTTGGACGTAATAATAGCTAAACAACAAACATGTGCAATAAAGGGAAGATTTATGTGGGACAACTTGAACACATTAAGAGAACTAGTTTTTGAAAAAAATGGTGACAGTTTTTACATTGTGGCTTTGGACCAAAGAAAAGCATTTGACTATATTTCAAGAGACTAATTGTGGGAGATTTTAAAACTGTATCAATTCCCTGAAAATTTCATAAACATAATTAAATGCCTTTATGTTAAATCGACGGTTGAAGTAAATGTTAACGGTTCTTTGACTGAACCATTTGAAGTTATGCGGGGTGTAAAGCAAGGGTGCCCTCTGAGTGCAGCCTTATATATTTTATCTATAAACCCACTTGTACAAAAAATCCAAGATGATCATAGACTTAAGGGTCTTCAAATAGGAAAGAACAGAGTCGTGATCTCTGCTTATGCTGATGACATAACTTTATTTGTGAAATCTAAACAAGAACTAGACATTATCTTTGAATATTTTAGCGAGTATGAGCAAGTCTCTGGAGCCTCCCTAAATAAAGCTAAAACGGAATGTGTCTGGATTGGAAATGAAAAAAACAAATTTCCCATAGATGTCCCAGAAGTTCAGCAATTAAAGGTTTTAGGTATATATATAGATAATAATGGTTGTGTCGACCATAACTGGTCAAAAAAAGAAGAAATAATACAAGATGAAATTGATAAATGGAAATCGTGTAATCTAAGTTATAAAACTAGAATAAATATTATAAAAACTTTTCTATTATCAAAAATACTGTTTTTATCATGTATCTTACCTCCGACAGATGTATGGGTAAAAAGACTTCATAAAATATGCTGTAATTTCATATGGGATACGACTCGTGAGGTTACAAAACGTGAGCTCCTTTTTAAGAGAAGGGAACTGGGAGGCCTTGGGGCTGTCGATATATCCCTAAAAACTAAAATAGCAGTGTGCAAAATCATCGCGAGTGGTATTGCCAGGCAAACCGAATGGATAGGGAACATCTCCAACTGGAAATCTAAAAAAGGTCCATCAAGGAAAGGAATTCCGTATTATAAGCTGATGTTTTCCGACTTCACTAACAAATTTAAAGATCTAAACATCGATTGGGTGGAAGACTCGAGCAAAGAAATATATCTTTTAATTAAAAGATATGTTGATCGAGTTTATAGTAACCCTGTGGCTTTCAGAAATTTGGAGGAAGACCAAAACAAAGAATGTCTCCAAAATTTACAGAATAAAATCCTATCTGAACACCTGAGAGATACAACTTGGTTACTCGCTGTAAGAAGGCTCCCAGTAAGAGCGGTTGTAAAATGGAGCTGTTTCGTAAAAACCAGTAAATGCCCGATGCCTAACTGTAATGAAGAGGAAACACTCGAACATTTCCTGTTAGAGTGTTATCGCTCTAAAGAAACATGGGATAAATTAAAAATCATTGGTCTTAATATAGAAATAAATATGAACTCAATTTTCTATGGCATTTTTAAAGAAAATTGTAGCAAGACCCAGCATGACTTCATTTGGTTCATAATATGTTTGACTAAATCTAAACTCTGGAAAACAAGAGCCAGAATGACTATAAATCAAACGTTTATATCCAGTGATGTTGTTTTCAAAGACATTCAAAAAGAACTAAGAAGACTAAAAAGCAGCACATCTTGGTTTAAAGACGCTTCAGTGTGGGACACTATTTGCGTGTAATTGTACCTTGACTATGTAAGTATTTTTGTTTGTTTGTTTGTTTGTTTGTTTGTTTCTCTTTCTGACAATGACTTTTTGTAAGATTGTAAATTTTGTATAAATTCAATAAAATTCATTAAAAAAAAAAAAAAGCAAGGGTGGTAAGGGACTCGGCAAAGGAGGCGCTAAGCTGTCATGATCTGAAAATTGCTGTTCACCAACATTCTTCATCTAATTTGACAAAATCAAAAAGTGAAAAGCTCACAGACTCCTCCGAGACAACTGAAATCTATAATTGCTGCCAAAGGACAATTCACACTGAAGGGATGAATACTGATCAATTAAGCAGTTTCAAGTAACATTTTTTTATTTGCAAGAAATTTGCAAATAAAGACACCTAAATACTCATAGATAAATAATCATAACGGATGAATACTTTCTGGAGGCACTCTACAGATGCTATTAGGAGAATTGCTGGGCATGTGAAGGGATTTTTTTGTGTGTGTCAATATTGTATACATTGCTAATAATTAAAATGTAAATATGATATGCTGAGTATTATATAATTAGTCCACTCACTGGTATAAATGAAAATGAGATGGTCCTGGTCAATGGGATGTCCATTGTGATGAAGTCACCAGATCATAAGGTTGTTCTCATTGTTGAATTGTAATTGGTCACTTGCTTGGTGGATTCAATTCCGATGATTCTACAGGCTTCAGATACTAGCCTTATAGATAAAATAACAGCTGGTTGGGGGTCATTGCCCTTCTAGAGAATAGGAACATTTGGTCAAGGGCATTTTCTCAGGTTTCACTACACACTACAGGCACTTCCTTCTTTCTGCTTTCTGCTTAAGTTTCAGACCGCATAATCCTTGTGGACAAATATGAGTTTGATGCCATGGTGACTGTGGACCCCGTTATGGCTCACTTGCTCTGTGGTACATTTCTGGCCCTGTCTGCTGTTCTGTGTGTCAACCTAATGATTGCTCTGCTCTCAGACACCTTTCAAAGGTAGGAATAATAGTCCACTTGTCAGATAATGGCTTTATTTGAGTGTTCAGTAAAGTTTCTGCTGGCCCAAATTTGGCCTATCACCCAAAGACACTTAAAATTCAACATAGAAACAAATACTCACATCTGTGAACCCAGTTGGAGATAGAAAAAAAGACACCAGCCGTGAGTGAGAAGAAGCAAGGGTCCAGATTTATTGGTTCCGTTCCACCACACGAGATCCACACCGATGAGAATTCTCAGAAGTGATCTGACACCTGGAGCTCAAGCTCCAGTATTTATACTGTGTTTACACAGTACATAACCAATATATTTTAGAAAGACTATGATATCAATACCAATAGGGTTAAAAAAGAGCTCATCTACATTACCATTATGTTTAAAAAGAGGCTTATCAAATTTACCATGATGTTTTGAAAGAGGACTTTCTGACTACCATTAGGATTGAAAGTGGGAGAGAGAGAAAACAATTATAGAGAGACCTTAGTCTCATGTTGTTATCTCACAATGTTATGTGTGTGCGTTGGGGCCTTTGGGTGTGTTATGTCTGCACGCCTGCCCTTGACTGTATGAGAGTGTGTGTGTTTCTCAGCCTGCACTCCTCAACTCTTATATTTCTCTGTGACTAATAAACCATAGTGTGTTACTGTTAAAGATCTTAAAGTGTGAATCCAACCAGTCCTGTGAATTTTCAATAAAATTACATATTACTTATACTAGGTCTCCCTCCTGTTTATTTCATGTCATTTTTATCCACAACATTTCCCCTCATTGTTTCTCTAGGGTATATGACAATGCACTGGCGAACGCAGTGATGCAACAGGCATCCATCATCCTGCAGGTAGAAGAATCCATGCCTCACCTGCGGCATTTCTATGACAAACAGTATATCCACAGCTGCTGTACCCCGCTCAGAGAGTCTTATGACGATGACATCATAACAAATCCAGATCAACATGAAGAGATGAAGAAACTTACAGCAGAGATTAAGGTACTATTCTACACTCACCCTGCATGGAGTTGTGATTCCAGTGACTGCAGCAAGCACCATCTGACCTTTTGAATAGAAAACATTTTTAAATTCTATGAAAATTAGCTATGGCACAGTAAACCAACAAATACAATGATTGACTCCAAGGAATTCCTCAAACCTCAACCCTACAGCACGGGTTGTCCCATATTACCGGAAACCTCCTGCTCTTATAACTTAAATTCCTACCAGCCTGGTCAACTTTATTTGTCATTCAAAAATGGAAGGAAAGATTCACTACATTATAAAATACATATAATGTATGATTTTTAAAGTAGCATGTATACAATTTGGTTACTACCAAAAAATGGCTGGTTTATGCCCACATACACAAACAGTAGCAGTTGCTATATGGCCTCAAGAGACAAATTACATGCAACACAAGCCACTTGTTGCTTGCTACTGTGAAGGCAGGGTTACCTAGCATTTAGCCCTTGTGTTAGGTAAACCTTAAATTTAAGGGTGTATATTGTATAAGGTCTACAATTACTTACTGTCGATCATAGGCTTGTGTTAGTGATGTTTCTCTGATCATATTTTTCCGTTAAAATATTTAATTGTCTGGAACCAGTAGTCAAAAAAGACAGGAAAACAAGCATTTCCACCATTCCCAGTTTAAGTAGTACAGAACAGGGTATAGTAATATTACCAGCAGTGCAGTTGGGAAATGCAGCAATTGTGAAAACTCATCTGGATTGTGCAATTTTTAAGAGATTCCGCAGTAATGTGCAGTAAACAATTTTTTAAAAGCATAACTGCACATTTCAATATAATCCGTTTACAAATTGGTTGTCTAATGTCCAACATTTTCTCTGTTGATGCTGCTCATTGTTCAGCAGGAGTATGCCGGTCAAAAAAAGTACATTTCATTACCTTATTATCATTATCATTTGTAAAGTGTTAATTTTGAAAGTGTGCCGTGAGCTTATTTAAGCTTTGACCTTCGAAATTTTTTCCCCTTCTTTCAAGCAAAACTTGAATAGAGACATTTTGAGCATTATCATCCCTAATAACTATAGTCAACTCTAGTCAGAGATATGTAACTTGGATAGACTGGGGACCCAGGTTCAAGTTCAGTGAACAAATAATATAGCAGTGCTTTATTTATGTGCAGGAAAATACATACAACCCACAATTTGAGTGTTAAACAAAGTGCTGGACTAAAGACTTGACTTGGACTTGCAACAAGTGACTTGTGGACATCTCTGGTGTCTAATAAAAAAGACTACAAAAAACACAGTGGCTAAAAACCATGTCTCTGACACACTTGTACCAATGCAATACTTTAGATGAATACTTGGCCATCCAAAAAGAGGCCAAACTACTCAACCCAGCTCAAACAGATGATGGTAACCGCTCTCCCAGGTAAGTACATCTGGGACGATGAAATGCTATTTTGTGTTCTTGTTTTTCATTATGTATATGTATTTGGTTAATAACCTTACAAAGTGACTAAAAGATGAATAAAAGCATGCAATTTGTGTCTTTCAGGTGGAATAGTTCCTCATCTCAGCAGTCTAATGAGACTGGAGAAGGACCAACAGCAGCAGATTCAGGATCTGCAAGACATAAGGGAAGATGTAAAGAGGGATTATTGCTACAGCTGATTCAGTCAAAGCCTACAACATGTAAGTACTGTCTCATACTGGCGCAGGAAAGAGGGAATAGAATGTTGAGAGCCCTGCTGTTAGTCCTGCACAATAATGTTGTCATGCACAATAATGTGCATGAAACGGAGACTACAGTAAATTACAATCACGTATGTGGATTTGCTTGTATTCACAGCTGCTGACGTTCCAAATACATATTCAGCAGTGCTTCGGTAGGCTGGAATAAACCATGTTTTGGTTTTTGAAGTTGGACAAGAAGCAAGCCCTTTGAAAGATAACAAGCTATAGTTAACTATAACAAACTCTCTATACTGCTTGTGGTAATTGTTAAATATTTGGTATGCTGGCCATGGTATATTCAGAGGTTTCACTAGTTTTAACTTGATTTCACTTAAAACTCTTAGTTAACAAACATGTACCATGTAACGTGTGTTGGTTTAATCCCTGGCCTACAGGGTTTTATTGTCAATAAATTAGCTTATCAAACGTACTACTGTATATCATCAGTCATTTATACAACTTAATATTTCCATGCATTTACCAGAGGAGTGTTTATACAGCAGAAAGGCAAGCAGTTTCCTGAGCCCCCAAAGGCTGTTTACTCATGTGCAAAATACAACCCCAATTACAAAAAGGTTGGGACACTGGGTAAAATGTAAATGAAAACAGAATGCAATGATTTGCAAATCTCACAAACCCATGTTATTCACAATTGAAGATAGAAAACATATCAAATGTTTAAACTGAGGACATGTTCCATTTCATGGAAAAAATAAGCTCCTTTTGAATTTGATGGGTGTAACACGTCTCAAAAACTTTGGAACGGGGGCAAAACAAGGCTGCAAAAGTGTGTGCTACTAAAAAGAAACAGCTGGAGGAAGATTTTGCAACTAATTAGATTAATTGGCAACAGGTCAGTAACATGATTGGATATAAAAATAGTATCTTAGAGAGGCAGAGTCTCTCAGAAGTAAAGATGGGATGGAATCTGGATGGAAGAATATGTTGCTCTAAAACCTGTATATGCCTTTCAGCAGTGATGGTGCCTTTCCAGATGTGCAAGCTGCCCAATCCACAGGCACCAATGCACCCCCATACCATCAGAGAAACAAGCTTTTGAACTGAGTGCTGATAAAAAAGCCTTATTGTCCCTCTTCGCTTTAGTCCTCTTTAGTTTAGAGGATGCGACGTCCATGGTTTCCAAAAAGCATATCAAATTTCAATTTGTCTGACCACAGAACAGTTTTCCACTTTGCCTTGGTCCATTTTAAATGAGCTTTGGCCCAGAGAAGACAGCGGCGTTTCTGGATCATGTTCACATACAGCTTCTTCTTTGCATGATGGAGCTTTAACCAGCATTTGTGAGTGGCATGGCGGACTGTGTTTACAGACAGTGTGTTCTGGAGGTGTTTCTGAGCCCATGAAGTGATTCCATTACAGAATCATGTCTGTTTTTAATGCAGTGCCGCCTAAGGGCCTGAAGATCACAGGCATGCAATACTGATTTTCACCATTTGTCCCATGCGCACAGAAATTTCTCCAGATTCTCAGAATCTTTTGATGATATGTACTGTATATGATGAGAGATTCATAGTCTTTGCAATTTTACGTTGAGGAACATTATTCTGAAATTGTTCCACAAATTGTAGACACAGTTTTTGAACCTTGGTGAACCTCTGCCCATCTTTACTTCTGAAAGATTCTGCCTCTCTAAGATTCTCTCTTTATAACTAATCATGTTACTGACCTGTTCCCAATTAACCTCCATCTGTTTCTTTTTAGTAACACTTACTTTTCCAGCCTTTGTTGCCCCGTCACAACTTTTTTGAGACGTGTTGCGGCCATCATATTCAAAATTACCTTAAAATCTTAAAATGGTACTCAGTTTAGATCTTCAAATGACCTAAAACAAAGGCAACCTGAATAAACTCGCACTACAGTTTTTTTTAATTTACTTTTTTTTTATTGTAGCAAAAAAGGTGTTGGATAACTATCACCCATGTGAAAATCTAATTGCCCCCTTAAACTTAAAATTTGTTTGTGCCACCTGTAGCAGCAATAACTGCAACCAAATGCTTCCGGTAACTGATACTTTAGGCACTATTAAATGTATATTAGCATCAGATTAGAGTATCATCGTTGTCCAGAATCTAAACCTGTCTATCTAACAGGTCACTGTCTGTGATTTCTTTGGCTGTAGTCTCTGCATCATGTTTTGTGTTTGTATGTCAGGGGAGTCTGGTGCTGTCCTATTCAGTATTGCACTGCTTAGACTCCTCAGGGCTTAGTGCGGATACTGCACACCTGCATCTCTTCCACTTGGTCATTGTCGCTCACCTGGTCCAGATCCTCCTCACCTCTGTGCCAGGTTAGAGCATATTCTACTTAGAGCACGTACAACTTAACAATAGATGGTGATCTGTGTTATGTTGTCATTTGTGTGTGTTTATTAACCCTCGTTCTTACAAATGAGTAATTACGTGTTTGTCAGTATGAATGCTATTTTGGGATGTTTTTATTGAGGGTGCTGTCAGGCACAGTTGTGTGGGAGTCAATAATGGGGCTGTCAAGGTAATTCACTGCAGCCAACAGCTTTAGATTTGTATAGGGTTTTTTTTTTTTTGTGGGGGGGGGGGGGGGGGGGGCTGTTGAACACAATTTTTAAAAAGTGCTTAAATTTATACCTAAAGAAATGTTTCTATACATGCTGCAGTGCACATGTTTTTTATTTACTATTATTAATTATTTATACTGTTGATTAAAGAACTCACCCATGATCAGGTCCTCTCCCCGCAAGAGTCAGGTGTGAATGATGAAGAAAAGAAGTAGTTGGTTTTTAAAAAACCAAACTAACTCTAGGGCAATTCTAAGGGTATTGAGAAATGTTTAAAGGAAGAACATAAAGGTTGTCAAAATAATGTCCAGTGTAAACTTAATGGTTGTTGAAACTGATGAAAATAAGGACATAACGGGCTTCGGGGTATAAATATAGTCATACCTATTGGTATTGAAAATAGACATGGAGGGCAGAGGCTCATAGCAAGGCACTGTATAAAAAGGGGAGCCCAGCTCCAGGGTTTTCAGATCACTTTTGGGACGTCTCAAATGGTGTGGATCTCGTGTGGTGGAACAAAAAACTTGGACCTTTGCTTTTTCTCACTCACTGGTTCTGTGTGGTACTTTATTCTTCAAAACAGACTAATTGATATAAGCACATTTAACTTTCAGTACATTTATAACTGTAACTGAGTAGTGGACGGAAAATTGATCCACAAGATTCTGCGGTCCAACCTCAATACAGAAGTTCATTCCACCACTGAGGAACAGTTAGTGTGAAGGTTCTGGAAAGGGACCTTGCGCCACGCTGAGTGGGAACTACTAAACGTCGGTCGCTAATCGATCGCAGATTGCGAGAGGGAACGTAGGCCTTCAGGAGAGAGTTGAGGTAGGAGGGTGCTGTTCCAGACAAGGTCTTGTAGATGAGCATCAAGGCCTTGAATTTGATGCGGGCAGCTACAGGAAGCCAGTGGAGGGAGATGAAGAGGGGTGTGACATGGGTTCTCTTGGGCTGGTTGAAGACCAGCCCAAGAGACGTGCATGTGTGTGACTTAACATGTGCATATGTGTTTTAGTAGCCTGCGTGAGACTAGCTCGGGTTGGCATCTCTGGCGTTGTGTAAAGGCAGGAGGAGCCGCACTGTTCTTCTACCATCTCAATGGAGTTCCCATTCCGCCTGATGTTCCGGTTCCACCACATGTTACCTGATTGAAAGTTGACCTGACCGTACACCTCTACAACTGACGTTAATTTAAATGAAGAGATTTACCATTTAATTTGTGAGGTGATTTATCAGATTGGCCACAAAGCTGGGTTGTCTCATCTAACCTGTTAAATGATTGAAACACAGTTCTGCCAAAACATGGAAACCTTGATCACTTGAACTTCACATGTACAGTGCATCCGGAAAGTAGTGACAGCGCTTCACTTTTTCCACATTTTGTTGTTACAGCCTTATTCCAAATGGATTAAATTAATTATTTTCCTCAAAATTCTACAAACAATAACCATAAAGATAACATGAAAGAAG
This sequence comes from Ictalurus furcatus, assembly GCF_023375685.1. Taxonomy (NCBI): domain Eukaryota; kingdom Metazoa; phylum Chordata; class Actinopteri; order Siluriformes; family Ictaluridae; genus Ictalurus; species Ictalurus furcatus. The sequence goes on along the minus strand of NC_071264.1, from coordinate 1,117,054 downwards.
TTTGTTTGAAATTAGGGCTGCACCATTATGGCCAAAATGATAATCCCAATTATTTTGATTGATATTGAGATCTCGATTATTTATCACGATTATTCATTGATTTTTGTGACAACATGTTTTTTATTGCACTTTCACATTTATTAAGTTTTCTCATGCTACAATATAACACACAAGTAGGCATGAGAAAACTTGTCAATTAAGACAGAATTTAGAAACATATTGTGATCCATGACAAATGAATTTTCCTTCTGATAAACTAAATTTAAAATTCAGTTAATTTTACAGACTGTATGCAAAAAAACAACTGTTAACCTGTTCCACCTTGTAAACAAATACAATAAACCTCAATGTTCAGTGTTTGAAGTCTGCTCCTCTTAAATATATTTAAAGTTACACAATTAGACATTCCCACTGTCATGGTTCTGGGCTGGAGTCAGTTCTCGAACCGCTCTGTGTATATTGTGTATATATCTGAATAATCTCATATAGGATGTGATTGGGCGAGTTCATTTACCCGTCAGATGCAAAGTGCTTTAGTTTAATGGTGTTCATTACTGATGCTCCGATCAGGATATTTACAGCTGATACGATCCAGATACCTGTCACGAGTTCCCCTTTAAGCAGCGTGCTGTGGAGCATTGTGGACAATCGTGACATTTCGACATGTTGTTATGTGCATTTGTTATGTTTCTGTTATGTCTCCTCCCCGTTCTGTCATTGGCTGTCATTGGCTGACGTGTGTCTGAATTGCCCTCAGCCGTCAGCCATTACAACGCTGATTATCTCCGCATATATACCACGGAGCATATATGCCTCCCAGCACACGACGCGGAATATTGAATGAGTTATAGTAGATTAGTTTAGAGTCTTTACGATAGATAACCACAGTCGGTCCATAGTTTCATGTTTCATGTTTAGATTCATAGTCACAGTTCATGTCATGTTTCATGTTTAGGTTCATTTGTTAAGTTCACGCTGGTTTCTCCGCTACCAGTCCCTCGCTGTTGTTTGTTTCATGTTCGGTATATCGACCCTGTATCCCGTGACCACGACCTTGATTCCTGCCTTGCCTCGTTTATGCCTGTTTGCCGATCGTCTGAACTTTGCATGTTACTGGATTACGTTTTTGGATCACGTTCTGGATTTACCTGCCTGTGTGTCTCTCAATAAAACTGTTCACACTGCGCTTGCATCCTACCTTGTCTCCGTTACGTCACGATTCGTGACAATACCAATCTTTTTTTATTTCAATTCAATTTTATTTGTATAGCGCTTTTTACAGTAGACATTGTCTCAAAGCAGCTTTACAGAAATATCAACACGGTATGCAGATATTAAAGGTGTGAATTTATCCCAACTGAGCAAGCCACTGAGTGGCGACGGTGGCAAGGAAAAACTCCCTAAGATGTTAAGAGGAAGAAACCTTGAGAGGAACCAGACTCAGAAGGGAACCCATCCTCATCTGGGTAACAACAGATAGTGTGAAAAAGTTCATTATGGATTCATATGAAGTCTGTATGGCCTTAGGAGCAGCCGTAGTCACAGCAGTCTGGAATTAGAGAAGATTTGTAGGTTAATAAAAGTATTTTATAGTTAATGCGAGATTTCACTGGGAGCCAATGCAGTACTGATAATATTGGTGTGATATGGTCGTATCTTCTAGTTCTAGTTAGGACTCTAGCAGCTGTATTCTGGACTAACTGGAGCTTATTTATATTCCCACTGGAACATCCAGACAGTAAGGCATTACAGTAATCTAATCTAGAGGTGACAAATGCATGAACTAGTATTTCTGCATCATGTAGTGACAATATGTTTCTTATCTTAGAAATATTTCTGAGATGAAAGAAGGCTATCCTTGTAATATTATCTACATGAGCATCAAATGATAGGCTGGAGTCAATAATCACTCCAAGGTCTTTAACTGCTGTACATGATGAAACAGAAAGACCATCCAGAGTAATCATGTGATCAGAAAGATTACTTCTAGCTACACGTGGGCCTAATAAAAGTATTTCTGTTTTATCAGAATTAAGTAAAAGGAAGTTAGTTAACATCCAACGTCTAATGTCCTTTACACATTCCTCAACTTTACTAAGCTGCTGTCTGTCCTCTGGCTTCGCTGAAACTTACAACTGTGTATCATCAGCATAACAGTGGAAGCTAATTCCATGTTTACGAATAATTTGTCCTAGGGGTAGCATATATAAAGTAAAGCGCAGTGGGCCTAAAACAGAACCCTGTGGAACTCCAAAAGTAACTCAGTACGCATGGAGAAATCACCATTTACATCTACGAACTGATAACGATCGGTCAGATAAGACCTGAGCCAGGAGAGGACTGTTCCCTTAATACCAACAACATTTTCTAATCTATCAAGGAGAATAGTATGATCTATAGTATCAAAAGCTGCACTAAGGTCAAGTAACACAAGCAGCGAGACACAACCCTGATCAGAGGTCAGTAGAAGGTCATTTACTACTTTAACTAATGCTGTCTCTGTGCTATGATGAGGTCTAAATCCTGACTGATACATTTCATGAATGTTATTCCTATCTAAGTACGAGCATAACTGCTTTGCTACAACCTTTTCTAAAATCTTAGAGATGAAGGAGAGATTTGATATTGGTCTATAGCTGGACAGTTGAGACGGGTCAAAGTCAGGTTTTTTAATCAAGGGTTTAATAACTGCTAGTTTAAGTGATTTAGGTACATAGCCAGTGCTAAGGGAAGAATTGATTATATTTAAAAGTGGTTCAATTACTCCTGGACAAATCTGTTTAAAGAAACATGTAGGTACGGGATCTAGTATGCAAGTTGATGAATTCGCTGAAGAGATTAATGTAGCTAGTTCAGTCTCTCTAAGCGGAGCAAAACACTCTAAACATTGATCTGATATTGCTACATTGTCATGTAATGGGTTTGTTACAGTACTGTCCGGTTTTAATTTAATGGCCTGTATTTCACATCTAATATTTTCAACCTTATCAATGAAAAATTTCATGAAATCTTCACTGCTATGTAATGATTGTGATTGAGTGTTTCTTTCTGTAGTGGTTTTATTCCTAGTTAATTTTGCTACTGTGTTGAATAGAAATCTAGAATTGTTTTTGTTATCTCCTATTAAGGTGGAGAGACTTTTCTAGCATCGCCAAGAGATTTCCTATATTTCAGGAGGCTCTCCTTCCATGCTGTTTGAAATATCACCAATTTGGTTTGATGCCATTTACGTTCTAATTGTCGAGTGGTCTGTTTTAAGGTTCGCGTTTGATTATTATACCAGGGTGCTAATTTTTTCTCTCTAATTATTTTTTCTTTTGAGTGGAGCCACTCTATCTAGTGTGTAGCGGAGTGTTGACTCCAAGCTTTCAGTCGCCTGGTCGAGTTCTATCGGATCAGATGGTGATCCAAATATAATTGATGTCTCTGGGAGGTTATTGATGAAGCTCGGTGCAGTAGCTGATGTGTAGGTACGTTTTACGCGGTAGTGAGGCGAGGTGGAAATATAATGATCAATATGTATTATGAATGAGATAAGATAATGGTCTGAGACAACTTCAGACTGCGGAAAAATGATAATATTTTCTATATTTAATCCGTATGTTAGTATGAGGTCAAGAGTGTGACCACCATTATGAGTAGGCCCGATTACGTTCTGATTAATCCCTACTGAATCTAAGATGGACACAACCGCTGTTCTCAGAGGGTCTTCCAGGTTATCAAAATGAATATTAAAGTCTCCGACGATTAATGCTTTATCTACAGACACAACCAGGTTTGAGATAAAGTCTGCAAATTCACTAAGAAATTCAGTATATGGCCCTGGGGGTCTGTAAATAATAATTAGAGGAATTGACTTATTTTTTTGTGGCTACATAAGTTATGCTGGTATAAAGAATTTCAAAAGAATTAAATTTATGACTAGGTTTTTGTGTGACGCCTAGATTTTGACTATGGATGAGACCAAGACCTCCTCCTCTACCAGTTGAACGAGGCTGATGTACATAACTGTATCCAGCACTGGCTTCATTTAATGCTATGTACTCGTTTGGTTTAATCCAAGTTTCTGTTAAACACATTAAATTACATTCCTGATCAGTAATGATTTCATTAACAATAAGAGCCTTAGACGCAAGAGATCTAATGTTTAATAGTCCTAACTTCAGATTAAAGGTGCTGGCTGTGCATTCAATATGATTTAATTTTATGTTAATTAGGTTACTAAGACAGACTTTCTGAGATTTTCTATATATTTGTATAGCTCGGGGAACAGACACAGTCTCTATAGTATGTATTACCGGGCCCGGATTATTAATTGAACATTGATTATAATGAACGTTGTTATTGTCGGAAGATGTACTTACGGTAGGCAGTCACTTGGAGTGTAGCGTCTTGGAGATGTTGTCTGACAGCAGTTCCGCTCCAAGGCTGCTGGGGTGCAGGCCATCAGGACGAAACAACCTAGGACGCTCCCAGAACAGATTCCAGTTATTGACAAACAGCAGATTCTGTTCATTACACCAAGAGACTAACCAATCATTTAAAGCTAGAAGTCTACTAAACTTTTCTGCTCCACGTCTGTATGTTGGAAGAGGTCCAGAGACGATGATCTATGATTTATTTAAACTTTAATCAGGAAGTCTGTCATAAACAGTTAAATGTAAGATCTCTGCTCATGGTCACTGTTAATTGAAAAATAAACAAGCATAAAACATTTATTTTTAAATAATTTAAAAACAATAGAGCCCTAATTAAAAGTGGATTAACACAAGCATGATCCATATTAGGAAAAAGGCTAATAGCTTTCTAAGGAAATAGATTTATCAGAAATCTGAAAATGGCTGTGCACCGACGCTCCCCATCCAACCTAATGGAGCTTGAGAGGTCCTGCAAAGAAGAATGGGAGAAACTGTCCAAAAAGAGGTGTGCCAAGCTTGTAGCATCATTCTCAAAAAGACTTGAGGCTGTAATTGGTGCCAAAGGTGCTTCAAAGTATTGAGCAAAGGCTGTGAATACTTATGAACATGTGCTTTTTTGTTTTTTATTTTTCATAAATTTCATACTCATTAAAAGATTTCAAACAAACTTCTTTCATGTTGTCATTATGGTGTATTGTTTGTAGAATTTTGAGGAAAATAATTAATTTAATCCATGTGGGAATACGGCTGTAACATAACAAAATGTGGAAAAAGTGAAGCGCTGTGAATACTTTCCGGATGCACTGTATATAGTATATTGTATGTAGTGAAACTGATCTTGCTCTTTCCCTGTCCCCTATCTATCTGTACGTGCTGGGGAATGGGAAGTGCTGTGTGCATGTGTGTCTGCCTCCTAACCTGCTCCAGCTCTATTATAATCACCAGGAGCTTCTGGATCCCCTGCTTCAGGGGTGAGAAACTTCATAACTGAGCCAAGAAATGACAGGTTTTCTGTGAATGCTGATGATGCCATATCATGTGTACACGTCATTGATTGTTTTGTAATGGGTTGAGTGTGTTGTGTCCATTTGTCCTGCAGCTGGTGCTCACATCCAGGCATGCAACAATGTCTCCAGTCACCTGAAACCCTTATAAGGTGATCATTCTTTGTTCTTATCTATAGCCTTCTGAACTTTGCTTTGAAATGGTGGTTTTAACCCTCTTACCCCGTAAGGCCGATATAGCGGCTTTACAGTGTAAACGTTATCCCCGTAAGGCCGGTGTACCGGCATTTCCCTGCTATGATTCCTTACTTATTTAATTATTATTTTTTGACCTGGAAGGTTGAAGTCATGACGTCATGATGTGATTACAACATTACACTGTCATTACAATGAAGATGATCCAAGCGTGAATATTGGTGTAATAGTAGAAGTTAACTAAAAATGCCAAGTGGGGGGGGGGGGACGACATACACAGTTACACGGGCGGGAAACATACACAGTTACACAGGCGAGAGCGAGGATTCTAGATAGTGACAGCAGTGAAAGTTTAGGCGATGTTGAAACCGAAACTGATAGTGGTGCAAACTCATGATTCAGACCCTGATCCGTCTTCATCTTCAGCATCAACCAGTGCAACTGACACTGCAGGGGTTTGGAGTCATAACGTGACCATTTCTGTGCATTCGTGAAAACACTACCTGCTGGTCTGATTATCACCAGAAACTTGACTTTTGGTGCTAAAATGCATTTATTCAAAGGCATTGACCACGCTGATGCTTGTATGGTATTTCTAAATGATTAAAAGGATTTTAGCGAGCATTTTTCATAACTTCTCTAGTTAAGAATTGTGCTCTAAGTGGAGTAAAAACACTGAACTGCTTCATTTTCAAAGTAATATTACACAAATACATTATTATAAGTTGTTTCAAGGCCTAAAAATGTTAAAATTAAAATGTTGATTTTGGCCCAGGAACTCAGGGTTGGCGTGCTGTTTCTCTGGGGAATATAGGGTTGTGGGACATAATACTGTGGGAACTAAGGGGTAAGAGGGTTAAGACTGAATGGTTTCAATGTGTTTTTTGTGTGTGTGTGTGTGTGTAGTTTTCCTCGGGAATCCAATAAGCTAATTGATTTGCCAGAGGATTACTGTGCACTGATCAAACAGGCTTTCAGCTTCACATGAGTGTGTGTACTCTGCGTTGCATTCATTTATACCCAGTATCTGCTTAATAGAATAGAATTCTGGTGGACATCTCTAGTTATTGCTTTTGTGTTTATAACCTCCATTGTTTTTGTAGCTGTCCTAAGTCAGATGGAGTTAAGTCTTGAGCTCAAACTCTGTGCTTGGTGTGTGGCATGATGCTGTGTTCTCAGAGCAGCTGCTGCCAGACTGAGCTGGAGGTTGAGGACGTTGGAGCGTGTACTGCACACACCTTTGTTTGCTGAGCTGGTGTTAGCATTTTCCTCAGGTTAGAAGGAAGACACATCTGTGTTGATTGCAATATCTTATAGGTGCATTGCCTGTTTATATCAGGGCTGGGCATTGGTGTGAATTAGTCAGCAATAATCCCTCACACATGGGTTACTCATTTTGGGAAGGAAGCTGTAAAGCTACTAAATAAGAACAATAACAGCAGCTTGCTAAAAATACTCCGAATAACACTTTAATTTGAAGTTCCATAATAAACTATTTATAAGCAAGGAATATAGTTTATTATTGAAAGAGGATGTAATCAATTAATTGGTCAAATATTATTACATAACAGGCATTTTCCAAAATGTTTAAAAAACTACATTCATTTTCTTAATTTATTAATACATGACTTCTTATACCAATGGGCCTCCACCCTGTCCTAGAAACACTCCATCCTACACAGTTTCAAGCTTCCTTTCCTCTCAACACTCCTCAACATCTCAATAATCCAGCAATAGGCCTGGAGTTGAGACCTTCCTGCTGAATTAACATTTATGGTTGTGAATATACAGCATTTGTAAGCATTGTCAAGTCCTAGCTTGCAGTACATGAGCCTCTGCTGTCTTTTACAGGGTGAGGGAGAATCAGGTTCTCTTCCTGTACCTCGATGACTATGGAGAACTGTCCAAGGGCTCAGGTGAGAACTCAAACAAGATACTCAACATGCCTTGTAAAATTTGTGTTTAAACCACTGTTTGTCATTCTCTTTCCCTCCCAGATGGAGGAACGGGCTACAGAAAGATTCAGAAGCTCTGGCGCCAGCACAGAATCACCGAGGAGATGGGTCATGCACAGGAAGCTAATCAGACTCTGGAGGACATTGACTGGGAGATCCTGGATTTTCTTGGCTAATGCCAAATCTAAACTAACCAGGAATCTGCACATTTACCTAGAAATAGTGCAGAATCTTGAACATCAATTATTGAAAATGTTGAACATTTCCTTTTTTTTTTTACATTTCAAAATTATAAAACCTTGTTTATTTCTAATTTTAAATTAAAAAAAACTTCTTAATCAAAATAGACAAATGTCATATTCTGAGATATTTCTAAAAGAAATTCAGTGATCCATAACTAATGGATGCTGTAATGTACAACTGTTCTGAGCACATTTTCTGTTTTTCACTTGCAGCCTACAGCCAAAATCCCCAGTACTGACTGAACACATCAAATGCTGAGTTTACTTTTACAGTCTTGAATTAACACCTCTGCTAACTGCGTCATCATCTACAGTGCTGAATTGACAGTTTACTTAACAGCCATAATGCTCATTGTTTACAATACGAATTAAAGATTATATAAACCCTGGAATTGTGAATTAAGCACACTTTTGGTTAAAAGAGGGGAAAAAAAGAATTGGTTTATCACTCATTGGTTTTGTAAATAAGGCTTGGTGAAAATTAGGTTTAAGCTCTGTTTGTGCCACAAGCTATATACCCTTCCTCTAATTTGTTTTCAATGGATGTGTACTGTTTTGTAATCTAAGAGCTTTGTTTGCATCTATAATGATTACACGGATAAGACATGTTTACCGTTTGTCACACTTTCCTTTTTTTTCTCTCCTTTTTGGATATACCAGTTAAATAGGTCATGGTTTAGACAACTGTAACTCTTTTTGTTCCTGGTTGTTTGGAATCAGTTAATAAACTGTGTTTTTAATATTGTATTTCGTTCATTAGATTATAACAGAGTGTGAGGCATTTTTGCTGCGTTTGTTTCTTTAGTTTGGAGATTCTCCTTATGTCTCTCTTAATCACACACTCACAAAAACCAAAGGTCAGAAATGTTTTACTAATTATTGACCAGCATGCAGGGATGCAAGGAATAAGTTGTTAGACATAACTTCAGTAAGCACTCATGCTGATTTCACTGCCAAATAAAAAGTAAATAAAAATGCTGAATGAATAAACACAAACACGCGCATCACCGGAAAGCCTCGACCATTACAGTTCTGAGACAAACACGGAAGAAATTAAAACTCCCGCTAAAGCGCTACACCAATTAAATAGCAGCTCGTCCAGGAGCTCCACCAATTAGAGCGTAGCTGCGTTTGTTCGCGAGTTCCGTCTGGAGGTGAAAAGCAACCTTAACGCTCATTACTGCCCCCAAGCGTCACTGCAGTTACTCAACACTCCCACACATTACAGCAGGGGTGTAAAAGATTTTAATGACTTTTTTTGCAGTAACCTTGGCACCATTTTCAGATCCTTGATGTCAGCTCATTAAGGAACGTTACAAGGAGAGCTGTATTATATGATCTAAGACTAGGTCTGCATCCCACCACACTATTTCCAATATAGCTCCACACGTGGAGCAGTGTTTAGATTTTGTGCTGATATAAACTGGAATCAGCTCCCGGTCGATGTTAAATGTGCCACAGATGTAAATATCTTTAAATCTAGATCAAATACATTTTTTTCATGTGCCTACACATAATCTAGGCTTGCACTTTATGTTCATATTGCACTATATTCTTTGCACTATGATTTATGAATTGTATTTGATTTCATTTAGACCTTTAAGGAGTATTACTAATTTTTTAAATTTCACACTCCTTTCAGTCTAACTTCGCATTTGCTTCACTCTCGGTTTACACTCACATCACTTTCGCTTCTCTTTTGTTGCTGTCAGATCCTAATGTGACTGAGATCATTAAAAGTGTCTAATTAAAGTCAGAATGATTTCCCCCTTTTCCAATAAAATAAAAAGTCACACATACGTGTTTAATCAGCTTAAAAAAACAGTTTCGCCCCAGAGGGCAGGGCATTTCCCACAAACTGAAACTGACTTTTCACCAAAGAGCTGCTGCTTCTCATCCTTCTGCTACTAAAAGAAAGCAGTTTTTAGTGTGAAATATGAGCTCATTAGGTTTAAAACCATCCTGATGACAAAAACATCTCAGAATGAGAATCACAGTCAATGACAAACCAGCGGAAAGCATCGAGTGATCAACTTTACACCAAACATAATGGAGAGATTCATATTTTTAATATTAAACATTTAAATATTTGGATATTTTAACATTTTGAATGGTTGTATTTTGTCTCTTCATTATTAAACAAACATACATTGTGTTTCAAACATATGCAGTTTGGTGTCTTATTCACTGCATGACTTTTTATTATGTAATAGTAAATTCATGATCTTGTTTTTGGTTTAGAAGTTTCCAAATTCTGATGTCACCCTGGTAACTCTGCTGTTCAACCGACCTTCTCCCTCTTTCTTGTTCATGTTTTTTGCCTGGTGATTTGGATGTGTTTGCCACCTACACCTACGTACAACTGGCCTTTGCATGTGAGGCAAACAGGATAACCACTACACTACAGAAACCACGACAGGGCAGCCCTTTGGCTGTTGCCTATGGTTTTCTGATGAGAAGAGCACATACTTAAACTTTTGTTCACCACGGATACACAGATTGTAACTTGAAGGTTCAAGTGCTACTTTGTGGTAGTTGGCACAAAAGGAAGCAATCATCTACCTGAAAATAAATTGGTCAACTGAATATGCCGAGTGAAATTTCTATTGTCTACTGTTCAGTGTCTGTTGTTTGTTCAGTAGTCAAACACACAGTAAAATAAAGTCTTTTGGTAACAAATGAGCAGATCACACAATTATTTTAGATTAGGTTAGAATATATTAGAGTAGATGTGTATCTTTTCAATAGTTGTATAATTAAATGTTGGGTCATTGATCTTTTAATCTAACATGAAACCTGTCAAGTCATTTTAAAAGAATCAGTTACCATAATTTTACTTTACAAAACATAATGCATAACTATGTAAATGCTTTTATATATTTATTTATGTCAATTGTTCGTGTCTATGGGTATTATTCAGGCTATCAGCATGAAGAAAAAAAAATTCCCTGGGAGAATCAACGTGTCCTTCAGGAGAGGCCCATCAGGTCATTTACTTCGGGGCTCATCTGAAGAGGCAAGAAGCATTAAAGACAATCCTTCTTTGCAAGACAAGTCAACACCTCAAAGAGAAGATGTGGTCAGGAACAATGCCCGTTCTATTGTTTTACAGAGGGGAGGGGATGTTTCAGACAAGCAAGAAGTGTTAGGAGAATACATTCTTCAATTTGGGAAGTACAAAGGGAGGTCCTTCCGGTGGATAGTGGATTGCAAGGAGAGCCTCCTTTCCTTTCTTGAATATTCAAGATGCTTTAAGGAAATTGAGGATCTCCGGCGATATCTTTCAGAGAGACCAGACCCAGTGCCAGTTTTGTCAGATGATGACAATGTTGTTGGACTTGGGGCATGAGCACAAGACACCTGGAGGAAGATCTGGAATACCAGGGCTGATGGGTATGCTGCCTTTATAATGGGGAAGAGCTGTGTTCCTGGAAGTAAAATGTACCGCTTGCAGCAATATCTTTTAAAGCAGAAAAAACAGGTGACCACAGCCCCTTCTGCTACACCTTCACCCTCACCATCAACTCCCTCTGCAACATCCACTTCACGCCTTTCCTCTGATTATCCAGGTGAGTAAACCACATTTATATTTGTTTATATTGATTCTTACAGTCTACTGATGTATTTGTTTCATTTCACAGTAATGGAGGAAGATGAGGAACTGGAGAAGATGATGCTGAGTCTGTCTCCACCCAAAAGTCCTACACAGCAGAGTAAGTGAACCAAGAGGCTGCATTAATGTCATGTCTGTTATGTCCAGAATTATCTAGTTCAACCTGTTTATGGCATATTAAATTGCACATACTAGAGTTATACTAAACAAATTCTATTGTATATTTCAGAGTCACCTGCAGCCACTGGGTGTCCAGTCTTGTTCACAACAAGAGGGTATTTTCCACATCAGTTTTGGAGGAGTATCCTATTACCCACAGATTTATCCTTCATAACTCTTTTTCACACCTTTTTTATTGTTTTGGCAGTGTTCTTGCCTGTTCTAAAACTTGTGTTCTTTTGTTATACTAACTATTGGTAAAGGTTGACCATACCAGTGATGAGGGTGAGTGCACTTCATGAATATTATGCATGCTGTTTAACATGTTTGTATTGTCTACTCAAAGCTTTACCTGTTTTTAAAGAGTAAACTTTCAAATTAGGGTCAATTTGTGATCATTTTAATTTTTTAAATAATGTGTACAACTCAATCATATAGGTGAACATTATTTGAACTTGCATGAATGGAATTTTTAAATAAATATTCTATTGATGTAAGTTCTAACTGATCTAACAAAAGAAAAGACAGGTAAAGACATCTCATTCATATGAATGTTTTATTAATTTTTAAACTTATTGTTCCATGCAGTTCTGCCACAGCCAACACCACACGTGGTCTGCCATCCTCACATACCACCACCTTCTGTGCCTAGCACTTCCTCACAGAGTAAAGCCCCTGCATCACTTCCCAGAGTACCACCACTAGCTGCACAGTCAGTACCTACAGCACCTCCAACAGCTGCTGTGAAGTCAGTACCTGCTGAACATGCACCAGTGCCCTCCACACAGACAGACGCCCCTGTATCCAGTTGCATCCAAGATATTAACTGCTGGAACTGCTCCCTCCAGCAAAAAATCTGGATGAAAACAGCGATGGAAGCCATGGGACTCTGGCCAGGATCACGACTCGTGAGACACCTTATGAACATGGTTTCCTTGTGGTGTTATCCTCCTTAGCCTGAGCTTATAGAAACCAACACAGGCCTGCCATCACCAAAATACTTCCAGCTCCATCCATTCTTCATCTGGAAACCGGAGCACAGTATTATGGAAAGGCTCAGGAACAATTACATCCTGCCTTGTATTTACAGCTGTCCACATCCTCAGGTTGTTTCCTCTGGTGTGGGAAGACCCAGAATGGTTCTTGGTACCAGCGGGCAATATTATATCCTTTCCTCTCGTCTGTGCTGTAAAGCATGCAAAAAATACTGGTTCGCTGATAAACCCCAGTGGCTAGACATGCTACCAAAGCGTTTTACGAACATCTTGCCAGTGATAGATGAACTGTGGTGCTCTGGAAAATCACCAAATGATATGGCCAACCAGCTGTCTGAGGTGCTTCACCTGAAGTACGAAAGATCCCACCTAGCCTACCTGCTCAGCGTGCAGAACACCAGAGATGCTGAAGCAGGGCTGTATGGACAGAGGACCATCACTGGGGCACTGAGGAAGGATGACACACCAGCACCGTTTGGGGGTTATGAGGACACTGATGGGTGGTATGGGGTGTCTGTGACTGCACACTATGTGGTGGAGTGTCTTCTTCAAGAATATCAGCGGCAGGAGGCAGCTCTCACTCAGGTCCTACAAGGCACTTTTGGACAGGTGTTCGGTTCAGATCACACACGCAAAGTTGCTAGAAAAGTGACTCTCTCATCTGGGACAATGTCATCCTACGCTGTGATGAATGAGAACTGGATGATCCTGTCCTGGGTGATGCTGCAATCTAAAAGTGAGCGGTCCTTAGAGTCAATGTACTGTGGGCTGGCCAATCGCTACAGTGCTGCTGGTATCCCCAAGACCAAGTACCAGTGGGTGGACAGGTATGTATCATCACATCACGCATCACATCAGGTAGTGTATGCGAAGGTAATGAATATATTTGACTGATTTTTTTTATTTCCCTTTTGTGTAGTTAGGGACTGCTGTGCCGCTTTCAGAGTCATGGACCCAGCACCTTATGAGCACCTGCAGTGGGATGCCTGGAGGATCACTGAAGCTATCGTGGCAGAGGTTACCTCAGAGAACCTCAAGAATTTGTGTGCCGCTTGCCTGAAGTGCAATGAGAACATCACTGTTAAATTGGACTTATTTCACTGTATGCGGCGGTTCACCAGGGAGTGTGTGTCGGAGCACCATCCTCTGTATAGCTCCTTCTGTCAGTTCCTCTCTGCTGCCTTCCTCTGTAGTGGATCAGAGCGACCTGGTGAAACTGAATAATGCATACATATTCTGTGGTATTGTGCCTGCTAATCCCACCAAGCAGCACATCAGACAGCACTGCAGGACAAAAGTGCCAAATCCCAGAGAGCTGGTCCAGAGAGTGGAAGAAGTGCTTCAACATTTCCACCTTGCTAAGGATCCCAACAACATCTTCCTTTTTAAACCCTCCAATGCTAAAGGTGGGGTGGATTCAGCGTGTACACATCCTTAAAGGCTGCCTGAGTGACCCTGAGGTGGAGGAAGGAATCCTCTACAGACACGGGGGAACCTTACAGCTCAATCATGTAAAGGGTGATGGAGCTGCTGTTCCCATTTGGATCCCTGTCAGAGGCACCTCACAGCAGGAGGGGTTTCATTTCCACCAGGCCCAGTGGGTAACAGGCAATCGTGTCTCTCCTGAGCTGTTCCAGGCACAGGGAATGACTGGGGTGGCACACTGGAATTATCAGCGGCTGGTGGACCTGAAGCAGCCTGGGGTCATCCTACCTGCAGTGTTTGACCCTGTGTTAATGATGAATTTAAACAGTGCCTCTGTGAGCGTGACAGGACAGCCCAAATATCCAGCCTTGCATATATCCAGCAGGGACACAGGAGAGCGGTTTGGCCTACGGTATGTGGAGCCAGGCTGTCGACCAGTGCCTCTTGACTTTGCCAAGCATAAGTGCAGGAAGTCAGCCTTCGGAGATGTGGAGATTCCAGAAGAGTCTTCATCTAGCTTTGAATCCTCAATTCCATCTAAGGTACTCCTTTACACTTTGTTTTTATTTGATAATGGACAAAAAGATTTGTATTACTTCATAATTGATTGTTTTTCTCACTTGCATACACTCATTTTGCTCAATTTCAGGAATGGTTGGACGATTCCTCTTCTGCTGAGACCCCTCTTGCTGCAGAACCAGAGGCCAGCCCACAGACTGTCATCTTTCATCAGTTTTCCAGTCCAAGTCCTGTGACAGTAAAGGAACAAAAGTCTGACGAATTTCTGTTGGATGCAGGTAATTGCATTATTCATACAGGCACTAATGTGTGTAATCTGTCTGTCTCATATATGTACACAAAGACTCAAATACTTTAGTTAAGTAATTTTGTGAATCTCCTCTAGACCTGCTGAGCACACCACCACTGCCTATGGTTGCTTCTCCCCGTGCAGCTCGCATTGGACCCATAAAGACAGGTCGAGTCTTTGTGTTGGACCACAACAGATGGACGGATCCAGTGAGAAAGGCCATTGATGGTCTCCTGGCCAAGCACCACGGGAGCAAGGATCTCCTTAAAAGGGTGAATGCTGATTATGCTGCTATGGTACAGAGTGCCTGCACTGACCCCAACAGCCTTCTGCACTCAACCACAAAACAACACATAAACAATTACATAAAACACCTTGCTAAAAAAAAAACAACACAAATGTCTCTCTCAACACCAGCCCAGAAAAGCTCCTGGAGACACAACAGTTATGGCATCGTCTTAACTCATGCAGTGAAACCATCAGTGTCCCACTGACGATACTGCCACCCGCTCAGTTCAATCCACCTGCAAAGAGTGTTCCTGAAGACGTCCCTCTGACACAGGCAGCAGTTGAGAAGATGGTTAAAGACATCCTAGAGAAGCAGCAGGCAGCCCTGCAACAACAACAACAGCAGCAGCAGACACCAAAAAAACCAAATTAGATCCTGTTTAGCTTGTGGTCAGCCAAAGTCTCGTTATCTGGGTGATGGCTCCTCAGTGCATTTCTTTTATCAGGCCGGTGATGTTAAATACTTCTACTGCTCCAGGAAAGTCTTTGAGGCATACTCTGCAGAGGGCCTGACCAACCCCAGGATGCCATTTGAAGATTTTGCAGACACTCCCTTCTTTCAGCGGGAGCTTGAGGCCGCTAAGCAGAAGGGGGCAGAGAGGAAGAGGGTGATTGAAGAGAGAGGCAAGAGGAAATCATTAGTGGAGCATCCTTCTAGTCGTCTGTGCAGGTTCTGCCGCCAGCCAATAAAACAAGGACCCAATAGCCCTCATATCCACACTGGTTTCCCTGGAGTGGCAGGCAAATACATTTACTGTCCTTCTAAAGTGCTCTCCCTGTATCAAGTACAGGGAATGAATGCAGAGACGGCATGGGCAGAGTTTCAGCAGTCCCCATTCTATGAGGCTGAGAGGGAGAGGTGGATTGTTGAAAAGAGAAAATAACTTTGTTGTGAAACACAGCATTTAAGGTCTGTGCATGGCATGTCTGCTTCCAAGCCAAGCACAAGCTTGGATTTTGGTAAATAGTTACAAAGCCACAAACATTGTGTAATACTGTTGTCCATGAATCTCATTCTATTTGTTCTGCTCTCTCTCTCTCTCTCTCTCTCTCTCTACCATTGTGGAATTGTGTACAGACTTTGTATTTTTTTTTATTATTTGTCTGGTGTATTCGTAAATATGTTTTATCTTGCTTGTATTTGTAAATGTTTTAAAACTCTTAGTCCTCATTTGCAATACATTTTCAAAAACTTACTATAACACACTCTACATATATTATTTAGAAAGTTACTTTAATTTTGACAAACTGAATTTCATGTTCTCCTTTAACAGTTAATTTTACACACTGAATGTGTATCAAAATAGTAAATGTTGACAATGCCTCTTTTTTAAGAAGTTACATAGTTACAATATGTAACATCTAATATAATAAAAATAAACTAAAACATGATCAAAACATCAAAATGTTGTGTGGTGTTTTAATTTTAAATATAAATATTTGAAATAGTAACTACTAATGACAATGTCCACATCAATAATGGTTTATTAATGATCATTTTTACATTTTGCTCACCTTACACAAAGAAAACTCTTGGGAAATAACTTTTATAATTTATTTTTAACATCATATTGTTTTCATATGTTCATCATATTTTTATGGATTCGACATTAAAACAAGTTTTTTTAAATCATATTTTAGCCAAGGTGGGATTCAAACCGATGTTTTTAGGTTAGGGTGGTCCAACGCGCCTCCTGGGTTTTCCTCACCTTCTATTGTCAAGTCTGCACTCTACACCTACGTGCGACTAGACGCCGCATGACGGGTAGAGATACTGTCCTCTATACTAACGGGGAAAGCCTGCCAATGCATGAAAAGACCCATGACACTTTGGAATGTTGAGACCACGAGCGACCAAAACGTAAATGAGCCTTGGAGTCACTCTTAAGCCTTGTCTCATTCTCCATCGCGGTTACGGCTGGTAAAGAAGGTTGGCACATTGAAACGATCAAAACATAAACCATCAGAACATAAATGAACCAAGGAAATGCACTTAAGTCTTGTCTCATGCTCCCTTCCTCTGATGGCCAAGAGAAAATGGCACTGGACTTGGAATGCACTGGGGTCTCCCCTACGCAACTTGAAGCCTGCTCAAGGCATGTCAGCGGTCTGTGTCAACTAACTCGTGTGCACTATCTTGCCGACTGCAGAGAGAAAAGGGCACTGGACTTGAACTACACTGGGGTTTCACCTGTGCAACTTGAAGCCTGTTATGAAATATAAACGAGACTGCAAAGTTGTTGTTGAAGAAGGGTCTAACATCAGAACATAAATGAACCAAGGAAATGCACTTAATGCCCCAACCCTAACCACTTTAGTGGTTCGATACCTCCTCCTGCATGGCACCTCCTACTGCTCCTCCTCCCTCCATGCTCCCTCCCTCCTTCCTTCCTCCTCCCCCTCCGCTACGCTTTGTTTCCCTTCCTGCCGTTGTACTTTCAGGACAACGTGCACTATGAAAAAACAATTGGCTTGAAAAAAAATCATTTTTTACATTATATATATATATATATATATATATATATATATATATATATGTGTGTGTGTGTGTGTGTGTGTAGGAGAGAGAGAAATATATAAGTAAGTTTTTACTAAAACAGTCTTCTAAGTCGTTTTAAACAAACACATTATAATAATATTTAGTACTGTGCATACAGTATTAAATAGTTATATTTATAGTTTGTTACAAAAAATACTAATAGATTGCCTCTTTTTATGTATACAGATAGAAGTTCTTATGCTACTTGTATACAGCGTTTGATGCCTTATGCGTGACAAAAGAAAAAGGTTTTTGACTTTTTTCACACACGGAACAGCTCTTTTTCTAGACATGTGGGTGGCTCTTAAAAGAGCCGTTGTGTTCGCGTCGTTCGGTGTTAAGAGCGTTTAACCGCCGAGGCAGTACAGGGTGCGTCCCTGGCGTTTCAGGGCGTACACCACACCCATGGCGGTCACGATCTTTCTCTTGGCATGCTCGGTGTAGGTGACGGCGTCGCGGATCACGTTCTCCAGGAACACCTTCAGCACACCGCGAGTCTCTTCATAGATCAGACCAGAAATACGCTTTACACCGCCACGGCGAGCCAGACGGCGAATAGCCGGCTTGGTGATCCCCTGGATGTTATCGCGAAGCACCTTGCGGTGACGCTTGGCGCCTCCTTTGCCAAGTCCCTTACCACCCTTGCTTTTTTTTTTTTTTAAATGAATTTTATTGAATTTATGCAAAATTTACAATCTTACAAAGTCATTCAGAAAGAAAAAAAAAATACTTACATAGTCAAGGTACAATTACATGCAAATAGTGTCCCACACTGAAGAGTCTTTAAACCAAGATGTGCTGCTTTTTAGTCTTCTTAGTTCTTTTTGAATGTCTTTGAATATAATATCACTGGATATAAACGTTTGATTTATAGTCATTCTGGCTCTTGTTTTCCAGAGTTTAGATTTAGTCAAACATATTATGAACCAAATGAAGTCATGCTGGGTCTTGCTACAATTTTCTTTAAAAATGCCATAGAAAATTGAGTTCATATTTATTTCTATATTAAGACCAATGATTTTTAATTTATCCCATGTTTCTTTAGAGCGATAACACTCTAACAGGAAATGTTCGAGTGTTTCCTCTTCATTACAGTTAGGCATCGGGCATTTACTGGTTTTTACGAAACAGCTCCATTTTACTACCGCTCTTACAGGGAGCCTTCTTACAGCGACTAACCAAGTTGTATCTCTCAGGTGTTCAGATAGGATTTTATTCTGTAAATTTTGGAGACGTTCTTTGTTTTGGTCTTCCTCCAAATTTCTGAAAGCCACAGGGTTACTATAAACTCGATCAACAATTAAAAGATATATTTCTTTGCTCGAGTCTTCCACACAATCGATGTTTAGATCTTTAAATTTGTTAGTGAAGTCGGAAAACATCAGCTTATAATACGGAATTCCTTTTCTCGATGGTCCTTTTTTAGATTTCCAGTTGGAGATGTTCCCTATCCATTCGGTTTGCCTGGCAATACCACTCGCGATGATTTTGCACACTGCTAATTTAGTTTTTAGGGATATATCGACAGCCCCAAGGCCTCCCAGTTCCCTTCTCTTAAAAAGGAGCTCACGTTTTGTAACCTCACGAGTCGTATCCCATATGAAATTACAGCATATTTTATGAAGTCTTTTTACCCATACATCTGTTAGAGGTAAGATACATGATAAAAACAGTATTTTTGATAATAGAAAAGTTTTTTATAATATTTATTCTAGTTTTATAACTTAGATTACACGATTTCCATTTATCAATTTCATCTTGTATTATTTCTTCTTTTTTTGACCAGTTATGGTCGACACAACCTCTATCTATATATATATACCTAAAACCTTTAATTGCTGAACTTCTGGGACATCTATGGGAAATTTGTTTTCTTCATTTCCAATCCAGACACATTCCGTTTTAGCTTTATTTAGGGAGGCTCCAGAGACTTGCTCATACTCGCTAAAATATTCAAAGATAATGTCTAGTTCTTGTTTAGATTTCACAAATAAAGTTATATCATCAGCATAAGCAGAGATCACGACTCTGTTCTTTCCTAGTTTAAGGCCCTTAAGTCTATGATTATCTTGGATTTTTTGTACAAGTAGGATTATAGATAAAATATATAGGGCTGCACTCAGAGGGCACCCTTGCTTTACACCCCGCATAACTTCAAATGGTTCAGTCAAAGAACCGTTAACATTTACTTCAACCGTCGATTTAACATAAAGACATTTAATCATGTTTATGAAATTTTCAGGGAATTGATACAGTTTTAAAATCTCCCACAAATGGTCTCTTGAAATATAGTCAAATGCTTTTCTTTGGTCCAAAGCCACAATGTAAAAACTGTCACCATTTTTATCAAAAACTAGTTCTCTTAATGTGTTCAAGTTGTCCCACATAAATCTTCCCTTTATTGCACGTTTGTTGTTTAACTATTATTACGTCCAAATAGTCACTCATCCTGTTCATAATGGTCTTTGCAAAAATCTTATAATCGACATTCATTAGGGTGAGATGTCTCCAGTTGTTGATATCACACATTTCACCCTTTTTATACAACAAGGATAAAACGCCTTCATAGAACGAGTCATGCATGTAACCTCTAGCGATCCCATCATTGAAGGCTTGTGTTAATAATTTAGCCAAATCTATGGCGCATGCATGATGATTATCAGACGGGAGACCATCTTTCCCTGGAGACTTTTTTAAATTTAATTGTTTAATGGCATCAACAACCTCAGCCTCTCTGATTTCCTCACCTAAGTTCTTGGAAGATGGGTCGACACTATTTTTTACATTCAAAAAGGTTTTTAAAAGTTTATTATCTATTTCAATTGAGTTATACATGTTTGAACAAAGGATCCGAACGGTATCTCTGACGTCTATAGGATTTTTCACTATAGTTCCATTATCTGTTTTAATGGCTTCGATATATTGGCTTTCTTTCCTTTTATTAAATAGTGAAATTGCTTTTGTTTGATTTAGAAGTTCATCGGAAATTATTCCTGCTCGGACTTGAATGTTCAGTAAAAACTCATTATTAAAAGTTTCTATCTCTTTTTCAAATCCTTTAAGTTGTTTTCCTCACTTTCATCTCTTGTATTTTTCAGTTTTAGGTTTATATATTGTGTCATAATTGTATTGTACTTCTCATTTTTTTCTTTATTAAAACATAGACATTTGTATTTAAGAATTTTTTAACCTGGATCTTAAAAACTTCCCACAAATCACAATAATTGGTAGTGAGGATATCTAAAGTTTTAATCCTATTAATTTCTTCTTTTAATTCTATAATCAATAAAGGACTTTTCAAAATTTGTGTGTTTAATTTCCAATAGTTTCTTCTTTCTTCATTTTTAAATCTAATGCCACATATAACTGTCAAGTGGTCCGACTCAACCAAGAGTTTTGTTGTATAAAATTTTGCCTCAAAATTATTATTAATATATATCCTGTCAATTCTAGTTTTACATGTTTTATCAAACCTTGTGAAGTCCACTTTCTCTGGATATAATGTCCTAAATATGTCGGTGAAATGCTGTTCATTCATTATAGATTTAAGGACACCACCTTCTCTCCTAATTTTACATATTTTGGAAGAAATTTTATAATTAACATCTGTTATTGTATTAAAGTCACCGCATACAATGGTGTAGAAACCGACACACAGGAGCATTTTAAGTTTTTTAAAAAGCCGGATTTTACCAACAGTATCCTGTGCTGTGTATACATTTATTACTCTAATTTTTTTTGTGCAATAAAACACATCTATAAACATTAATCGACCTGGACTTATTTCACACTCTTAATTATTTTAAATTTATTGTTATAAAATAAGGTCGCAATACCGTCAGCTTTACTTTCGGATATTGAAAAGATTGAAGGACATTTGATCCATAAACTTTGAGCGTCCTGTACGTCTGCAAAACTGCTTAATCTGGTCTCTTGTATACATAAAATATCAACATGTTCTCGACTCAATATATTTAACTTTTTCACTTGATTAATTTTTGCCTGAATCCCTCTAACATTACATGTGGCAACAGTTAAATCTGAAAAAACCATAAAAGTTTAAAGAAGGATCTTCTCCGATAGATATTATTGTATGTCCATTAGTCCACATTTTCTCAACATTGTCCACATCATTTAACCTTAATTCCTGCAGACATATATCACATTTCTTTTTAAGTAATATAGGCATTGAAGTTAAAATCAAAGACATTGTGTCAAAAAAAAAAAAGAGAGAGAAGAAAAGTAGGTAATATACATCATTCTTTAACCTTTTTTGCATGGTCAACATTTCCAGGAGAATTCCTCTTTCGCCTTTGGCGTTTATATGGATAGTCTAAAGTGTTTTTACCTTTCACCTTTTGTTGTCGGCGATTGTCTGAGTTGTTCCACTTTCACCAGCTGGATGCGATGACTCCTCTCGGCCCTGTAGATTTCCTGCAGGTGTAGAAATGATCTGGGTCGCTCCGGTCTCTCCCTCTGAGCACGTAGGCTCCTCTGGGGCTTGCAGACCTCCTTCAGGGGTTGAGCCGATCCGAGTCTCGCCGACTTCTACAGCTGATAGCGCAGGAAACTCCGATGCTTGCCGTATCTCCACAATCGAAAAACAGGGCGGAGATGCTCCGCTGCTTCCAGCGGGTACTTCCAGTGTTTTCCGTCTCCCTTCCGGGGTCAGAGATCCGGCGCCACTCTGAGTCCTCGCTGTCTTCGCTGTGGCTGGTATCGGTGCTGCTTGAGTCACTCCCAGATGTTGAGTCTTCCTCACTTGTGTGTAGTTTATTTTCTTATTTTCTTCCGTCGTGGTTTTTCTTGAGTTTTATTTTATATCTCCTGACTCCATACCATATCCCGAACTGGTCAAGCAGCTTGTCAGCAGGGTTCAGTATCTCACCAAACCTTAAGAGGTGTTGTTCTACATCCGAGTCAGCGATTCTCCCAGTCCAAAACTTAACTACAATGCTCTTTACGTCTTGGGGAGCTGATGTAGTCATCTCCCAGTTTTTCCAGAATTAATTTTCTGTATTATTATTAAAAATTTGAGAAAATGTTTGAAGTGCCTGTTCTTTGGTAAAACATATTTCATACTCTTTTCTATTAGGCATTGCAATAAAAGAGTATACATCTGTAGTCGATATCCATTGACTACTTAAAAGGTTTACCCCGACTTCAGACCTGTCCGGCGCTTCTCGTTCTCCATTGTAACGTAGTCTGACCCAGTGCCTCCCCGCCGACGGCAAGGAGGCCACACGGGGTGACATACCGAACCCCGGGTGGCGATAATTATCACCTCGTTAAAGGTGTTTTTGTTGTTGATGTTGTTGTCGTTAAAGTCTTTAGTTTCAAATTACTAACGAGGGTACCACTTGCAAAAAGAGAGTATTAATTACCGCCCTTGCCTCTGCCAGATATGATGCTGCTCTCGAAGTCAAGCCGCTCAATAAAAGTTCTTGCGCAGCGCCCACCTATATATAGCCACACTCGACAGGACCTAGTTGAGAACAGGCGAGGAGGCGGGCCTAACGCCAACGGTCACACAGTAGCTCACTTTTTCGAAAACAATCACTAGGCACTGCTTTTCACCTGCTAACGTCTTCTTCTTCCCCATTCTCTCTCTCTCTCTCTCTCTCTCTCAGTCTAAATACACACACAGATACAAAACATTATTAGTATTATCAGTACTAATGTTTTGGTTCCATTAGTAGCAGCAGTAGTAGTAGTAGTAGTAGTAGTAGTAGAACACAATAGTAAGGAACTTTGGGTAAAACATACATAGTAAAGCATACAGCCAAAACACTCATCAGCGTAAGGAGGTTAGAAAAAGCCGTCTGTGTTTGTACAACACTGACATTACTGTTTCAAACACAAGATGTTCCTTTTGAGCACGTCCTTGGACTCAAGGCCCGTATATACTACGGTCCTACGTCCACTGCAACTACAGGTCGCACATAGCAGCACAAGCCTTTATTAGTAGGCCCAGCATTCAGCGGATCAGCACCAATGTCTGTGTTCACTTTGAAGTAGCCCACATTCTACCACACAAGTACTTCACTAACTTACAAGCACCACAGAAAGGAATGCAAACACATCTCTCAGGCCTTGCTTTATCAGCTCTCGCAAATGCATGATATAATGGACTCTCGAAGGTCGAAATTAGCTACATTGTCTCAAACCCTCATCTCATTCTTAAAAGTGTCACTCACAAGGAAAGCATATGCACTTTGACAGTTGTGCAAGAGAAACTAACATAACGAACATCACACACAAGTAGGAATACAAAGTCAGCCTTCACACTGTCTAATCACTGGCCTTCTCTTTTCCCATACGCACTGTGTTTGAACCTAAATGTCATGCATCAACCAAAAACTGCACCTCCAGAATGACAGCTGAGTTTAAGATTGGCAAAATATGTCGCAGCAGTTGCATTCATCAAATAAACTATGAGCAATTAAGTAGTGCCAATGAGATAATTACAGCAATGTGTAATGTCCAATAAGCTCAAAAAGAGTCGGACACTTTATTCTACTTGGCCAATCAAACATAATTATGAACTGGGATTCTGATAGTTGTGTGCCTTTAACTCACTGAGTAGAAAAATGAGGTCAGCTATATAGACAACACCTTTCATTACGTATTTAATTACTTGGATTGAGGTCATTATTAGAAGTAATAGTAGTAATAGTAAAATACCTACAACCTACCTTCTGTTTTAGGCGGCGTCGTGTGTTGTGCTGGATGGAACACGACTGCCCTCGTGTGGCCAAACTCGGGAACGGCAATTTCCCAAAAATTGCAGTATTCTGTTATTAAGCTTTTAAGGGCAGTGTTTAGAAGTCTATACTTGTAGTACTTAGCAAATAGTGGGGTAAGAAGTATTAGATGCTATGAAAATTCATGTTTCTCTCACCATTGGGGCAGAGGTGGCTTAGTGGTTAAGGCGCTGGTTTACTGATCAGAAGGTCAGGTCACCATATCATGACCCTGTGCTCTGACCCCAGCTTCCTGACATGTTGGGGTATGTGAAGAAAACAATTTCACTGTGCTCTATTGAATATGTGACCAATAAAGACTCATTATATAGACTTATACATGACATTTTTAATTCTAAAACTGCTGCTAAACTATGTGCAGACTAAATTATGTGCAGATGTAAAAAAAATGCTAAACACATTCTCTATTTGTCTGTGTGGTTTTTTGTACTGTATGTGTATTTCATCAGTGTTGCTATGAGCTTATTTCTCATAGAATAATAATAATAATAATAATAATAATAATAATAATAATAATAACGCAGCTCATCAGTGTTATTACTGTGCATTGTCTAGTTTTCACGTATCAAGGACAATACACAGAGCTTCTGAACTGTTTAACAGCATTATTATTATTATTATTATTATTATTATTATTATTATTATTAGGGCTGCAACTAACGATTATTTTCATAATCGATTAGTTGGCCAATTATTTTTTTGATTATTCAGATGGAGTGGAGCGAACTTTCAGTACCATTTGTTTTTGTTTATTTAAAATAAAGGTCCACAGACTGAGTGTAACAAATATAAACTTCACAGTAAAACATTACACAACTGTTTGTACAAAACAGATAAGAACCCAACACACACACACACACACACACACACACACACACCAGAATATATATTATTAATTTGGGACTATTGTTTAATTCAGTGCTTTTTTTTTTTTTTTTTTTGACCCAAAAACTGATCACAGCATTGTTGCACTGAATTATTTATAGTAAAAACACTGATTACACCTGTGACAAGTGCATATATTGCATAAAATGTCAACTGAGAGGCATTCGATTTTGGACAAGATGTAAGGGGGAAGAAGTTGGAGTGTATTTTAAAAAAATAAATAAAATAAAAATAATTTCTTTAGATTTGTCAGTGTATTTTGTGAAATGATGTGGAATTGTGTTGACGTTCCTGAGTGAGTGTAAAATGCAGACAATACGAATGCGTTGTGATTTCATTTAAACTTAAAACTTTCATTTAAAACTCGGAATGTGTGTGTTTGAGTCCCAGACCCAGAAGCCCAGAGAAGGACGGATCAGAGGGAGGAGCCAGGAGAAAGAGGTCCGACCTCCTCACCGATGAGACACACTGAGATTTTACACACACACACACACACACACACACACACACACACACACACACACACATCTGAGATGGTTGTGTAACAGGAAGTCACACTGTTTCATAGTTACACAGCTTCTGATTATGTGTATAAAAGCTTGTTTCTAAAATAAACGCTTAACAGATTTAACAGGTTTGCGCCGAGTACTTGATGTGACCTCTGACCTGTCGTGGAAATTAGACAACATTCGCAGACTCGTCCTCTGAAGGTAAAAAGGTTTATTACAGAAAGATGGTTAATACAGGATAGGATAAAGCAGAATAGAATAGAGCCTCTTAATGAGAGCGCTCTGAAGCGCTTGTACTAAACCACTACTATATATATGAAACTCAGAGCATGACATCATTCTGTGTACCGATAAGAAGCAGTTGAGGCAGTTCAAAACAGGCTTTGTTTCAGGATCTTAGAAGATGTTTAGACGAACCTTGAACAGAAGAACATGTTTGTGTCTCTGTAAGCAGATAAACATTCTGTACTGATCTCAGTGACATCACATGGCCTTCTGAGTCGTTATCCTCACATGAGAATGAAACAGAACAAGAACAAACTTATTACAAAGTAGAAATGAATAATTTCCCTCACATTCCCCCTTTTATCATTATAAAATATGATAACTAAAATTAACAGAGAAATTACAATGCTGTGAATACATCAGAACTTCAGAATCCTTTCACGGTTCAACTGAATTCATCATGAAACAGACATAATGAAGGCGCTAAGGCTGTTTTTGCTGATATAAAGTAATCCTGTCGTCAAGCAAGCTCATTTCAGGGTGAAATGAGAATCGTCCTGGTCAAAGGAAAATTTACAATAGGTGTGAAATGGAGGTCAATGGGTCGTCATAGTTAGTGTCCACTGGCAGAATCTGATTCCCAGTCAGGTTTAAGATACAAGTCAGGTTGGTCATCATAGGGATCGTAATCAGTCTTTGTCAACATCAGCGTTTGGTCATTAGTAGGGATGCACCGAAATGAAAATTCTTGGCCGAAGCCACAACCGAATATGATGAAAAACTTGGCTGAAGGCCAAACCGAACACGTTTTTTCCATTTATTTTGCCATTTTTTTCAACCATTGCATAAATTAAATAGTCAAAATGTGCTTTTTACTATTTTGTCTTTGGCCAATATCCTGGCATACGGGCTTTTAACTACTAATTGTCGTCCAATCTGCAACAATAGTCTACTAGAGAACTTCATGGGCTCATGTGGGATCTAAAGAAATCACGTCGCCTTAGGCACTTAGTCCCGTCACCACATCAGCTAAATACCAATTTGGGTGAAAGTGTGTGCGTCATGCACTCTTTCTGCTGCAACGATGTGATTGGTGTGATTGATCATTAGGGTCTTCCACACAATAATCTTTCCAGCTTAAGGGTCTACCCCCGGACCCGCAGTGTTGTTGGGAACGGTCCCCAGTGATCAGTTTATTTCTTTGACAGGAACTTGCTAACAGATACCACCTATACCAGGAGATGTCTAAACACATTCAATGCTTCATCTTGAAAAAAAAAACCCACTGACCCCCAGAGCAAGGTCATCTTTGTATGGCTAGTATCTGAATTGTATAAACATATAAAGTAGGGCTGCAACTAATGATTATTTTCATAATCGATTAGTTGGCCGATTATTTTTCGGATTAATCGGATGCGGGGCCAAACTTTCAGTACCCCTTTTGTAGTTTATTTAAAATAATATCCACAAACTGAGTGTTACAAATATAAACTTCAGACTAAAACTAAACTGTTAGTCCAATTATATAAGACTGAAAAGAATTTCATTAATAAATATGTATTATAAATAAAACATACATAATATAAACTAAAATAAATAAATAAAATATATAATAAATTTAAATATTTAATAAAATAAATAAAATATATATTAATATAAACAAAACAATAAAGAAATAAAATTATACATATTATATATATATATATATATATATATATATATAATATGTATATGTCTATATAATAATATTATATATATATTTATATATATAGACATTATTTTACTTGTGTTTACTTTTATTCCTAATGTTTTAATTAAACATTACAGATCTTACTGTATGGAGCAACGCGGCCTCGTTACTAACACGTCACTTCCATTATAATAAATGACAGAAGTTACACTGTAACTTACAACATATACAACATATAATGACAATAAACTTAATTTAATCTAAACCTTTTAAGCAGATCGCACCAGTTTCCCCTGCCCCTTACACACAGTGGAGTATTCTGGATATAAACATAAGTTTGTGCTCGTGCAGCACTGTTTGATCTCCCCGGTGTTTAATATAAAATGCCCCCCTGCCTTAGAGGACTTTCTTCCTCAGTCTCGTGACGATTTCGGCTCTGTCTGATGGAGACTGAGGTCATGTTGGGAATAAAAGGTAACGTTGATAAACAGTAAGCTGAAGAAAGTCAGTGTCGGTGACTCTGGGTATTAGGCTAAAGCTAGCGGCGTCGCATTATGTCCGTATGACATCATGCGCCGTCGACTAAGAAGCGGCTTATACTTTCCGGTTAGTAAAAACCGCTAGTGTTCCATTTGAGATGATATTACCTTTCTAAAATCCACACACTAGAACAGGGGTGCACACACTTTTTCAGCAGGCGAGCTACTTATCTAATGACTAAGTCAATTTGATCTACCTACTATAAAAATGCAAGACATATATTTATTTATAAATACATTGACAATTCTTTATGTGTACAATGTATGCTGGTGTACCTTGAATAACTGCATGAACCCATATTGCACAATACAACTGTGTACATTTTTGTCATTAGCCTACCTTACTCTGATGACTTGCACTGAATGGAATCAGTCAGGGATGCATGGTCCAGACAGTAGTTGCTGATAGCCAGCCTCACGCAAACTTCCAAATGATCATCAGTCATGGTGGAACATTATTCAGACTTAATGATCTTCACGTGTGAAAAAGCTGACTCACATAAATAAGTGGAGCCGAATAATGCAGTCGAGGAGGTGGCACATTTCCTCATGTTGGGGTACTTTTCCTCTGTGAGTAAGTTCCAGAACTGTCCATGAGCTCTGGACTTCAGCTCACTGTCGGCTTGTGGTGTCAAAATCTCATCCTCCACTCCAGAAGAGTTCAGGTGAAACAGTGTTGCAATTTTTGATGCGAGTGAAACAACTTCAGCATCTTCCCGAAATGGATCGCACATGAATGTAGCGATTAAAGCAAAGTCTTGAAAGCGTTTGTGAAACTCTGACAGACAAATGTCAATCTGCTCTATGTAGCGTGCACTGTCAAGCTGCACACATGACTTCCCTTGCATCTCCAGCTCTGACACGAGGTTCTGCAAGTTTGCCGAATTATGGCCCTGCAGCTTTGAGGAGAGATGTTGCATTTTTCGTTTGAATGCATTAATTGAGCTGATCATATTGATCACGGTATTTTCTTTTCCTTGCAGCTCTAGATTAAGGTCATTCAACATGTTGGTCAGATCGGTTAAAAATGCCAAATCTAGCAGCCACTGATCGTCATTTAGTTGGTTGTACTCTGCATGTTTAGCTACACGGAAAAACTCCTTTATCTCCGGACAGAGCTCTCGAAATCGTTGCAGGAATTTACCTCGACTAAGCCACCTCACGTCAGTGTGTAATCACAAGTCAGAGTGGTCGCAGTCAGCCTTCTCCAGATGCGCGCGGAATAGCCGTCTTTGAAGAGATCTGGCGCGAATACAACAGGCGATCTTCGTTGCCACATCCATTATCTCTTCATGTTTAGCATTTTTGAGCATAACGCTTGTTGGTGTATTATGCAGTGGTAACTGAGGAAGTCCGGAAAATCATCGTCCTCCCTGCACTTGGCAATAAATCCATTCAAGCGACCAACCATGGCGGGAGCTCCGTCTGTGGTGATGGACACCAATTTGCACAATGGGAGCTGGGTTTTCTCGATAAAGTTTTTGCAAGACTGAAATATGTCTTCTCCTCGTGTATGTTCTCTCATGGGCAGTACAGTTAACAGCTCCTCTTTCGCAGTCATATCGGTAAACACCATCCGAATAAAAATGCACATCTGGGCTGTGTCACTCACGTCTGTAGACTCGTCCAACTGCAGTGAGAAACACTCGCAATCTGCGATGTCCTTCCAAAGTTGCTGGGTCAAATCCTCGGCCATGACTTCACTGCGCCGCGTAATTGTGGTTCTTGATAGCTGGAGAGCTTTGATCGGAAACAGTATTTCTGATTTGTTTTTAAAGTCTCGGAACAGCGAGTCAGCTGCTTCAACAAACGCCTCTTTTAGCATCTCTCCATCTCGGAAGGACTTCTTGTTCTTAACGATGAGGTGACTCACCTGGAATGACGCTTCGGTGGCTGCCTTCGCTTTTGTAGTTAGCTGTGAGAAAAATGACTGCTGTCCGGACCACTGGGATTTTAGTTCTTTCACCTTTCTCCTTCTCAGCTCGCTTTTTGGAGGAAAGTCGGTGTGGTAGTTTTTATGAAGGGTCCGAAAATGGCGCTCCACATTCCCTTTCTTAGGTATAGCGCTGGTAGACTGGCAGATGAGGCAAACGCACTTCCAAAATGACATAGTGGAAAAAAGTCCTTCTCCCACTCCATATGGAAATGGTAAGTTTTAGGCTTCTTACTTGGTCCAGCTTCTTTACTCATTTTTAAACCCTTTCTCAAGTTCAAAAGAAATAAATTGGAGGCTAACTGGGCAACTCGCAAGCTT
Organism: Ictalurus furcatus; assembly: GCF_023375685.1. Classification (NCBI taxonomy): domain Eukaryota; kingdom Metazoa; phylum Chordata; class Actinopteri; order Siluriformes; family Ictaluridae; genus Ictalurus; species Ictalurus furcatus. Next base: position 1,086,547 of record NC_071264.1, on the reverse strand, counting down.
GCTAGAGTTTTGCAGCACTTAGCGCCGTTGTATGTGCATGTGCGGCGATGACTGGCTGCCCTGTATGTCAATCAAGTGACAAATTTTATAGCGAGGACGGATGATAGGCTGAAGTGATTTTTTTTAACGTCATGCGATCTACCCACACTACCTTCGCGATCGACCGGTAGATCACGATCGACGTATTGTGCACCCCTGCTATAGAATATAGTTCGATTTTCAGCACACGTCATTACATTCCCCGCGCCACGCCGTCCGACGTCCCTCCAGAATTTCACGTATCGACATACAGTTCGTCTTCATTATGGTACCGTATACAGTTTTGGGTGTTTTTATTTAAAAAATTTTCGAACGCTTCAAAAAAATTTTTTGATTGCACCTTGGCTTAGTGGTTAGCACGTTCGCCTCACACCTCCAGGGTCAGGCGTACGATTCCCACCGTGGCCCTGTGTGTGCAGAGTTTGCATGTTCTCCCCGTGCTGCGGGGGTTTCCTCCGGGTACTCCGGTTTCCTCCCCCAGTCCAAACACATGCATGGTAGGCTGATTGCGTGTCTAAAGCATCCGTAGTGTATGAATGAGTGTGTGAGTGTGTGTGTGATTGTGCCCTGTAATGGATTGGCACCCTGTCCAGGGTGTACCCCACCTTGTGCCCGATGCTCCCTGGGATAGGCTCCAGGTTCCCCGTGACCCTGAAGAGGATAAGAAGTATAGAAGATGGATGGCTGGACGAACGCTTCAAGGTTAATTATTTGTCATGCTATACATGCAAATAGACGATGTACTGAGTGATTACGATTACAATAATTTACGGCTGCAACAACTAATCGATAATAATCAATTATGAAAAGCGTCGGCAATGAATGTCATTATCGATTAGTTGGTCTGCTGACGTCACGGGTGGCGTTTACGTATGACGTCGCTTTCATGAAAACACAGGTGCAAAACAGATAACCCGGCGGTAAAAAAAAGTGTGCGTCCCAAGTCATCTAAGGCATGGGAGCATTTTACATTAAATGCAGCAAAGAAGATGGTAACGTGCATGTTCTTCAAAGTGGAGTTTGTGTGACACGGGAGTACCACAGTGATGCACGAGCACATGAAAAGAAAACACGTTGGTGTCATGGACGAAGGTGGAACATCAGCACGGTAAGCAAAAACCTGAGTATATCCACATTATATGAAGATGTGAAAATGGTATAGTCTAGTTTAATTCCATGCTATTGTGTAAAAAGCTTTGTTTACTAACTTCGGGACAGTCACACTAGATGTATTTTGTCTCGAGCATCAGGTTGTGCAGCATATTGATGGATTAAAATCGCGCTACCACAGAAACAGGTTAAATTAAACACGGTGTGAACAAAGTCAAGCAGTAAATCTAAAGGCAGGTGATGATAGCAGCAGTAAAAAATTTTTTAGTCACTGTAGTGGTTTTCATCGAATGCTTATGCGTTAGTGTATAATTGTTCCTGTCCTTTTAAACAAGCCTGTTAGCTTGCTGCGTTTCTCTGTGTGTCTGCTACAGTTAACTTTGATCTGTTTTTCAAATGCCATCTACTGCGGCTCTACTATGTTATATAAATTAACAGAATGAATTATATATTTGAGATATTTTTGGTTTATATTGTCACATCTGAAGTACAGCATGTCTGTGTAAAAGAAATTTAACAAAAATTGTATTAATTATATATTATTTAGATTTCTTATATTAATCATGGTTGTCATCAGCAATTAACATTATAAACAATGAAAATATTAATTTACATATAAATTGCTTTTTGCATACTCAATTGCTGTTTTTTATTTATTTATTTATTTCAGAAAGAAACAGCTCTCCATGAGTGAATTTGTTCGGAGGAGAAATCCCCCATGCACTAAAACTAAATTTTTAGCTTTGTTTTTGATTATTTATATTTTGGGTATTATTTAAAGTTTTGCTGCTTAAAACTGGACAAACTGTAGACAAATGACCAACGTTTGAAAGGTTTAAATGTAAAAATTAAAGATTATATTAGTAAAACTGTATGTGCCTTTTGCATTTTTTTTAAAAAAGTCCACGCACAAATACCCTGAGGGTATTGGGGGTTTATTTTATTATAATGAACAAAATCTAATTGAAAAAAAAGTTTAGTTTTTTTTAAAAAAAGGCAGATTAATCAGAAAAAAATAATCGTCCGATTAATCAATTATCAAAATAATCGTTAGTTGCAGCCCTACAATAATTAAAGAACAATACATCATACTTTTTATGAGCCTGTGAATATAAACCTGCAATTCCCTTCAAGTCATCATTACTGTATGAGTTGATCTTATAGAAAATTAAAGCGCACCCATTATGGCTTTGAAACGTGCCTAATTTTGTTTTAAAGGTCTCGTACAATAGATTTATATGCATTCAAGGTAAAAAAAAAAAAAAAATAGGCTGAGGTTTTAATGTGCTCATAATTTAAATTGCAACATTACCTTTTTTCAACCCAGCGTCAAAAACGACTCATTAAATGATCCATTCTAAAAGATTCACTCTAAACGTCTCCTTTCAGAGAGCATACGCTGCTCTGATTGGTCAGGTGTCCCAGTCTGTTGTGATTGGTCTACCGCTGTCAGCGTGTCGAAAAGGAAACGCCCACTACCATAATGAGTTTCAGCTCAGTCTGTTCCCGAGCAGCCGATGAAGACCAGATCCAGGGATTTTTATTACAAACCTACGTAGGTTAGTACAGGAAGTAAGTCTGGAATTACTAACGACTCGTTTCAGCTCTTGAGAATTGGTTCCTTCTTTTGTGGGTTAATAACTCCGTTTGTTGTTCGCTTTGATTTTTGAAACTTTTAAACATAATAGGTGCACTTTAAAATAAAAAAAAGAATCAAGACTTAAATAAAAAGGTACATCTTACATACTGTACAAACCATATATTCAGCAGAAACTTTTTGTTTCAAAGTAACTGACAAGTGATGAACATTTAGCACATAGCTGGAGGGATATTAGTGATTATGGATCTTCGGGAACCAAACAGGATTTGAACTCGCAGCCGTTCAGGCCACATGCTTGGTCAAACTGCAGATTTGCAGTGTCAGTGTTGTGAAGACTATTGTTACTTGTTACTGGTACTCAGCTGTTGTCAGAAACACTAGACTGGGTCATGCTGGAGTCAAAATTGAAAGAGTAAAGGCTCACAGGGACAAAACCGTTTAGCGTCCTTTTAACTGCACGGATATCTAATCTACAAGTTACCAGGCAACTTGACAACATTCTGCAAGGCAACCCAGTTTGAGGAAGGGCATTACTGTTTGCTCAAACCTTTTGTAGCGTTGAACTACATCATAATGACTAAACTGTAAGGAGAAGTGCAGAGAAGCAGAGCTCTAGCACATTTAATTGATGTCACGGCATGCAGAGCTGATGGAACAGTAACTTTGACATTTGAATGTTTCCCGCTCATGTTCACAAAGCTCCAGCCCAGGATCTATGGTTGCCCATAGAGTGTCTCTAAAATGATTGACAGGAGGCACATCCAAACACAAACAAGCTTTCCAGACCAGAAGTCCGTTTTTTTAAACAGGTTTTCTAAGTGACTTCATGCACTTTTGCTAAGGCCACAACTTAATCCATTATATTAATCATGTTTTACATATCTCCCAGGTTATTTGTACAAGTGAAAAATAAATAAATAAATAAAACTATTGCAACTTTAAAGGAAGATGAACAATGCGCTCATTTTTTTACTTTACAGTCCCCACAAAACAACTTTGAGAGCTGTGATTTGATTCTGTATGACGACGTATTTCTTTTTGAAACAGGAAATAAGAGTGGTGGCATGTTGAAGTGTTACACAACAGCTAACAGTGTTTGGGATACGCCCAACTCTGAAGAACATTGATGCTAATGAACTGTTACTGTTGAGCAAGACCCGCCTCAAGACCCACACATTCCTACACATTCTAGAGAGCATTTAATTGGACGAACACAAGTCTAGTGCATGTTGAAGCATTAAAATTGTATCATTTTTCCCCAGTAGTGACTTTTTAAATTATTTTTTTTAACTATGGTATTGGAGGCCATAACAGATACAAAAACATCTCGAAACACCAGTTTTGATTTCAGGAGCAGCAATTTAAAGACTTTACCAGAACAATCCAGAAAATATATGAAAGATTAAAATATAAAGATTTGATAACCAAAATCAAAAAAGAATACAAACAAGTATAAAATTAAATTCATTTGACCTGAAATGTGAACAGAACTTCCATCCAAGCCCTAAAACTAGATAAAGAGAACCCAATTAAACAAATGCATTATAGTTTTCACATTTATTCACTGAGCACAATTACCCAACATTAAACACCTTTGCTGAAAAAAGTATGTAAACTTTTGATTTCAGTAACCGGTGTGAGACCTTCGAGCAGCAATAACTTGAAGCAAACATTTCCGATGACTCAATCAATCCTGCACAATGGGTTTGAGGAATTTTGGCTCACTCCTCCTGCTTCAACTCAATGATGCTGGCAGGCTTCTTTGCATGAACTGCTCTTTTTAGGTCCTTCCACAACATTTCTATTGGGTTAAGGTCTGACTTGGCCATTCCAAAATGTTCAATTTCTTCTGCTTTAACCATTTCTCTGTAGATGTACTTGTGTGCTTAATGTCGTTGTCTCTGCTGCAAGGCCCACTTACAGTTAAGCTTGAGTTCACAGACAGATACCCTGACATTCTCCTGGTACAATCTAGGATTCATAGGTCCATCAATAATGGCAAGCTGGTTCGGACCCAAAGCAGCCCCAAACCATAATGCTGCCACGCCCATGCTTCACGGTTGGGATGAAGTTCTTATGTTGGGATGCTATTTTCAGTTTGCATCAAACAATGATTTTCAATTAAAGCAAGAAGTTCTGTTCTGGACTCATCTGTCCACAGAGCATTCTTCCAATAGGCTCCTGGCATTTCCACATGGATTTGAGCAAACTTCAGACAGGCAGCAGTGTTCTTTTATGGAAAGTAGTGGCCTGTAGGTTCTCAGATGTTACCCTGGGGTTCTTTATGACTTACTGTGATATTATTCACCATACCCTTGGAGTGATCTTTTTTGCTGGAAGCCCACTCCTTGGGAGAGTAACAGTGGTGCTGAATTTCCTGCATCTGTATGTCATTTACCTCACAGTGGATTGGTGGAAGCCAAACTCTTTAGAAATGGCTCTGTAACCCTTTCCAAGCCGGTGAGCATTGGCAACTCTCTTTTGCTGAGGTCCTCAGGAATCTCCTTTGATCGAGGCAGGGCACACTTCCATAAACCTGTGTGGTGAAGACCCAAGTTAATGTTCTTGAAACATGGGCGGGCCTAATTGCCATTCCCTTGATTGAAACGCCTGACTTCAATCAGCCCCATTTAAATGAACTCGTACTCCTAGACTTCACATACCTTTTCCTACAAAGATATTTAACGCTGGATCATTTTTGCTTAATAAATAACTGTAAAAACTACTGTTTTTTTTTCATCTCTTGTTAACCGGGTTCTCTTTTACCTAGTTTAAGGACTTGGATGAAGATCTGATCAGGTTTCAGGTCAAATGTATGGAGAAATACAGAAAACTGTAAACGTTAAACTTTCTAGCTGCACAGTAGCTGTAGATCAAATGAGTCATATTTGCTTGCAGTATAAGTAGGTTGCTTATTTGCTTGCAGTAGCTCACGTTTTTGTGGTAGGAAATTGTGTTATTGACACGGAGCTGTCGATGCATGTATGTTTAGACCAGGCATGGGCAAACTACGGCCTGAGGGCCATATACGGCCCGTTGGGCTTTTTAATCCGGCTTTAATCGGTTTAATTATATTATTAAACCTCAGTGTGGTGTATTACTCTCTACTTCACTTTTTCGCTTTGCCCTTTGAGCCCTTCTGTAAAAATGAGTGGACCAAAGAAAAGAAAAGTGGACAGTGAGTGCCGAGTGTTTAATAAGGAGTGGACAACAAAATATTTTTCCACTGAAGTCCGATCAACGGTTGTATGCCTGATATGCCAAGAAACTCTTACGGTTTTCAAAGAATACAATATCAGCCGTCACTTTTCCACGAAGCATGCCAACTACGCTAGCAAGCAGTCAACGCAAGAACGGGCAGCTACGGCTCAGAGGTTGACGGATAATTTACAGACTCAGCAAAAAAATTTTCAGCGACAAACTGCGATTCAAGAGTCAAGTACCAAGGCAAGTTTTTTGCTGGCATTCAAATTAGCAAAGGCTAGCAAGCCTTTCTCCAAAGGCGAGTTTTTGAAAGAATGCATGGTAGAGACAGCAGGTCTCCTGTGTCCGGAGAGCAAAGGCAATTTTGAAAAAATCAGTTCATCACACAGGACTGTGACTCGCCGTGTGGAACTAATTGACGAAGATATCGCCAGCGAATTAAACAAAAAGGCGGAGTCCTTTAAGTTATATTCACTAGCACTGGATGAAAGTAACGACATAAAAGACACTGCTCAGCTCCTAATTTTATCCAAGGGATTAACGACAGTTTTGAGATAATGGAGGAGTTTTTGACCATGGAGTCCCTGAAAGGAAAAACGCGGGGAGAGGACTTGTATAACCAGGTGTCTGCTGTCATCGAGAGAATGAAGATACCTTGGAGTAAACTTGCCAATGTCACCACGGATGGATCGGCAAATTTAACTGGAAAAAACACTGGGCTGTTGAAAAGAATCCAGGACAAAGTGAAGGAGGAAAACCCTGAGCAGGATGTTATTTTCCTTCACTGCATCATTCATCAGGAATCTCTGTGTAAGTCTATATTGCAGCTTAATCATGTCGTGAATCCAGTCGTAAAACTTGTTAACTTATACGAGCAAAGGGACTTCAGCATCGTCAGTTTCTTACATTCCTGGAGGAAACTGATGCGGATCACCAGGACCCCTCTACCACTCTCGGGTCCGCTGGTTAAGTTTGGGCAAAGTGTTTCAACGAGTGTGGTAGCTCAAAGAGGAAATTATCGCATTTTTGGAGTTAATGGGGAAATCCTACGAATTTTCTGAGCTAAGCGACAACAACTGGCTTTGTGACTTTGCGTTTGCTGTGGACATATTTTCACACACGAATGAGCTGAACGTCAAGCTACAGGGGAAAGATCAGTTTGTGCACATCATGTACACAAATGTTAGAGCCTTCAAATCCAAGCTGACTTTGTTCTCCAGTCAAATTTCAAACAAATCTCTCTCTCATTTCCCCACACTAGCCATGCAGAAAGAGACGTCCCGAAACGTGAAGAAATACAGCAAATCACTGGGCGACCTGCACAGAGAATTCTGCCGTCGGTTCAGCTGGTGTCCTGTCCACTGTCACGAGACCCTGAAACAGCACCACAGGAGCTACAATTGGAACTGATCGATCTTCAGTCTGACTCCGTCTTAAAGGAGAAGTTCAACTCTCTTAAACTGAATGACTATTATGCTTCACTTAATGAAGAGACGTTTCCAAACCTCCGGAGGACGGCACAGAAAATGCTGACATGGTTTGGCTCGACCTATGTATGTGAGCAGACATTCAGCGTCACGAACATCAACAAAGCCCCTCACAGATCCAGGTTAACTGACCAACACCTCAGATCTATCCTGAGAATTGCCACAACAAAACTAACTCCAGAGTTTGATGCACTGGCAAAAAAGGGAGATCAACAACACTGTTCCCACTGAAACTGGACGTGAGTTTCTCTACTGTGTTATCAAATTAATGCATTTGGAAAACAATTGGTACAATGAGCCTTGCATATTCATGCTTTGCTACCTGTTAAAGGCCAAATCCTTTCATGTAATGGCTTTTACATGTCATTTATATTAGTTCACACAAACACTCCAGCCGTCTGTTCCTGGCCCGGCCCCTCTGTCAAATTTTAGAACCCATTGTAGCCTGCGAGTGTCGTGAATAAAATTAGCCTTTTAGCCTAGGTCAAAAACTTCAGAGACAGAGAGTTTAGTAGATGTCAAAAAGTGAATAAACTTTATTGAAAATCAATAAAGTGTGAAAGTCTGCAGAGTGTCTGAATTATGCATACACAAACATGTCTTTATATACCTATCTCCACAGCATAGTCTCTGTAGGTGGGGTTTTGCTTTTCCTCGTTGAAAATAGACCAATCTTCTTTTGCCACAATTAAATATTCATGTCTGTGCGTTATCTTAAATTTGTGGAACATGCGCAGTTAGTTGTTTTTCTTGAAAAGGTTTCATGAGGACAAGGTTTCTTTTACAAAAAAAAGGTTTCTTTTACACACAGGCTTGTGTGTCTTGACCTTGACTCCCTTCTTAGGCCTCAATGAGCATCTGTCTGTCTCTATTGGTTGTCTGTATTCCTGAAATTAGCAGCTGATATTATTTCATCTCCTTTAACTTATCTTTTTAATCTTTCATTAGACACTGGTGTTATACCAGAAATTTGTGAATTGGCTTTTGTTGTTCCTTTATTAAAAGAGGGAAATCCCACTATATTAGACAATTACAGTCCAATTCCAAAGCTTTGTGTCCTATCAAAATTTTTAGAAATCCTTATCAGTGAACCGTTGACATGTTATCAGATTTCAAAAAAATCTTTTCTAGTAATTAAAGTTTCATAAGAAACATCACCACAACAGTGATTTTGAAAGTCTTAAACAATATTGCGTAATCTCTAGATAAAGGTGATTACTGCACTTCCCTTTTTATCAATTTATTAAAGGCTTGACACAGTGGATCATGAAATATTGCTGCAGAGATTAAATAATGTTGGTCTATCAAATCATTTAAAAATTATTGAAGTAATCTCTAATTCTCTAATCAAAGGAATAATTCCTCTCATAAAGGGGTCTTCTACTCTCATGTTTAGTTAATCTGTCAAAGAGTTCTAGTCTGTTGTCTGCAAAAATACAACCCCAAATGGCAAAGATTCATTCTTCTCCCTTCCTGAATTCCTTTCTTAATATCCTTCTGGTGAATGAAAAAACAAAATCCTTTAGTCTAGGACTATTTGTGATGTACACTAATCTAACATGTTAATATCCCATCTGTGCTAACGAGTGATAATCCCAATAATACAGAACTAAAATAGAGTAAATGAGGTTGAGATCTAGACATGTATTTACAGTTCTCTAGTCTCTTTTATCCCACTAATTTTAATTCAAAACAACCTATTGAATTTGTTTTTACTGTGTACAACAATAGTGTTTAGTTTAAAGGGTAGACGTGCATGCACCCCTTTGTCCCTTATTAACTTACAACTGTTCCACACTCAAAATATCACTCAGACCCTTCATACATGACATTTAAACTTTGTTCACTTTCTGTAAATCTCTCTAATCAGGAGTAATGCGTATGTGTATTTAACTAGTCTAACAAAAATTTATCATCTATGAGCTTAGTTTCAATTTAATACAAATTGTTTCCTTCGCTGAGCGCCATTTGTGAAAGGCGTAAAAAAGTTCCATTATAAATGTATCCATTTCATTTAAACTGTATTTGATCATATTAAGTTGGTGTTAAGTCTATTCATGTCACGAACTACATTTCCCATCCTGCACTGTGGGCCACAAACATCTCTGCCATGTACTGCAAATCCCAGATCACACACCTGCATTAAATTCACAACACAATCACAGCTACAGTATAAAGACTTTCAATTCACTCACAGATTGTGCAGTATACGCTCCATTCCTCGTGTTTGTGACCACTGCACTGTATTATTTAAATATTGAGACTTGTGTTTCGTATACATTGTATTACATATCCATAGCACACCGTATATAATATATATTTGTATATTCACACATTACTTTATTCTATTCAACAGTCTACGGTTCAGTAAAGAAACAAGTCACTCAAACTACACTGCTGCAAAGAGACTGTAAATGAACTAAACTAACAAACATGTCACTGCAGTGAGACCCACATCAGCACAACAACAGGTCACATCAACAGCAAAAGAAACCACCACGTAACATGCAACACTGTCTGATCCAGACACATGTAATCCATGCAAATCCTAATTCAACATTAACTATTCATCTTATTCTAATGTGAAGGACTCAACACATCTGTAATAGACAGAAAATATGTTACAAAAAGTTTGAAAATAAGTGTAGACTAATATTACCATCAAATCTTACTAATTATTCATCACTGGACATAGGCAATGTTTAAAGAGAAATATACAGCAAATTATTCATCATTGTGCAACACAAATACCTCACGCCAAAAGAACTTACACTTAGACTGCTCGACTTAGTAAAACAGCAGTTACATTATTATTATTATTATTATTATTATTATTATTATTATGTATTTATTTATTTTTTGCTTTGAGTTCATTACAATCATGACGCGAGTGACCAGTTGGCATGGCAACATCAGGGCACGTAAAGATTTATAGACACGTACAGGAATCAAAGATACACAAATTAGTGATGGTTATTCCAGCTCTTTTCAGTGAGTCAGTTCATTTGGCTCAGCAATAAACTCCCAAACGACTCTTCATTCAGTTCGACTAATGGCTTTTATAATTCAGCCAAATTTAGCAATATTTGGTGGATGATTAGTATGTGTGCACATATATCACTTAACTTGTTCAGTGTAGGCTAATTATACTAACCTTTAATTGTACATCATTTTGGATTATGTTTCGCATAAAACCTTAAATAATATAAAAACAGACATTATTACCCATGTGTATTAAGTGTTTTATTTAGCTTGATCTATCCAAAACTCAAACCATTCCAAACAAACCACACTCACTACACTGCTGGACTACAGGTAACAGCAGCGCACCCCTCACTCACGTACTCCAGTTTTAATTGAAGGTTCACATTTCAAATTCCTGTTGGAATCTTTCTGACCATGTTCATGTACAGTTTGTATAAGATTTAGTTCCACTTATTCCTACTGATTATTGTGAAATGTTTAACAGAGGTACAGTATATTTTGAGATGTTTACATAACCTTTGAAAATAAATTATTGGTTTTAACTTTGCTTTCTGTTTCTGTTGTAGATTTTTAGCTTATTTATTAAATGATCTGGCAGATAGAAAATGGGAGTGAGAAATTTTTGGTAGGTTTAGTATTGAGCCATAAGTTTAAAAAAAAATAATGTTGCAGTGGCACGAAGCTCAGTAGAATTTTCTGCCATAAGTTTAATTTCCCCAAAGTTCTATGATTTTGCTGTAGCAGTGACATTGATTTGGGACATCCATCCATCCAGCCATCCATTTTTTGTACCGCGTATCCTACACAGGGTCGTGGGGGAGCGTGGAGCCTATCCCAGGGGACTTTGGGCACAAGACAGGGGACAGCCCTGGATAGGGTGCCAACCTGTTGCAGGGCACAATTGCACACACACTCACACACATTCACACACTACGGATCATTTGGAAATGCCAATCATCCTACAACACGTCTTTGAATTGGGGAGGAAACCAGATTACCTGAAGGAAACCCCCGAAGCATGGGGAGAGCATGCAAACTCCATGCATATGATAGTTGTTGTTATTGTTGTTATTGTTGTTATTATTATTATTATTATTATTATTATTATTATTACGAGGATCCCGTTGTGTGCTGGAGAGGCTTTTCCAGCCTGTCTCTCTACCACACCTTAAAGCATCTTAACAACACATGACAACAAATGAAAAGAACTATCAGGAACACCACAGAGGCTGCTGAGAGAGCTTCAAGAAGGCTCTGGAGGGTGATCAGCAATTTGGACACAGGCCAGGTCCAGGGAGTCTTAGGATTAAAGACCCGAAACACCCAGTGACTCCAGGTCCCATCACTAATGTGTCCAAAAGCACATTGCAAGATGTATGGAAAAAACATGATAATATTAATAATAAAAATTCATTCATTAATTCCATAAAAATCAGAAAAGTTGGCTGGACTAGAAAAAACATGCACAATGACCATCCAAGCTGTTTTTTATTTTATTTTTATTTTATTAATTACATTATTTTTGCAGACCCAGCAGATATAGTCAGGTTCATAAATATTTGGACATTGGCAAAGTTATTATTTTTAAAAATATATATTTTTACCACAGTATATTGGAGTGGAAATAAAATAATATCAATATTCATTCTTTCATTCCAACTCCAATATACTGTGTTCGACAGCTAAAATAATAACTTTGTCAAGTAACGTAGAGGAAACGTTAGCATTGTCTGTACACCAAAAAAAAGAGAGAACCTCTATGTTATGTTAGTATCAGGGTACTGGTATTGCACCTCCCCATAGTCCACCTCCTCTGTATTAAAGGTCATTTTAGATAGCAACTATAGAAAATATAGTAGTTTAAAAAAAACAACACCCTACTACACACTCGTCTCCTCATGCTGCAAGTGCACACTGGTTTTGGCCTAGTAGGGCGAGTAAGGGAAATTGAACACAGGTTATTGGGAAAAAATAAAATGTAAAGCAAGGCAATGCTCCTAAGCATACCTCCAAAGTTGTAACAAAATGGCTTAAAGACAACAAAGTAAATCTACTCGAGTGGCCATCAAAAACACCCTGACCTGACTCCCAAAGAAAATTTCTGGACTGAAGTGAAAAAGCATGTCTGAGCAATGAGGCCTTCAAAACACTTCTGTCCGGAGGAATGAGCACAAATTACAGCAAATCGTGAGAAGCTTGTGGAAGGCTACCCAAGTTCAATCAATGAACAGGCAATACCACTAAACACTAACAAAGGGTATGTAATTACTGTAAACATTAAGCATAAGGGTTAATAATCTGTCATGTACATATGTTTATAGTTGAATCATTTTCAGACATGGTTTGGTAATTCTAGACAACATGGTTCAGGTTAATTGGGAAAGACTGGAAATACAGTAAGTGAAGAAAGGAAAAGTGAAGGGATTTACAGGAAGAGATGCATGAAACACCTCACACCTATGGTTAAATGATGGGTTGGTGGTTAAATTATGGACTGATGGATTTTATCTGTATTAAATGGTGTTTTTATGAAACATCATAATAAGCAGGGAAATGAGGTAGACTGGGAAATATAGAAGTTGCCTACTACTTATTTGTGGAGGCGGGGTTTGGTTGAACACCAGTTTGTGAATGGAGGGCGGAGCCGGGGAAAAGTGAGTGGTAAGGATCTACACCTGTGCAGGATTTTGTAACAGGTGTTCTGTGTTTCAATGAGCAGGATAAAAGGGGGAGAGAGAGGACAGACACAGGACAGCCATGTGTCTAGATATGTGCATAGTGAAATAAAATTCCTGAAAAGAGACATAAATAGTGAAGGAAAATAAAGAACTGATTTTTGAGCCTGCCCCCATCTCCTCATTTTCAGTCCACCCGTATGCAGAGATTTTTACTTAGTGTACTGTGTTCACGTAACCATAGAGATTAAAGCTGTTTATTTTTAAATCCACATTCATACACAATCTTTTATAGAATTCACTGTAAACAGATTATGTTAAAACACACACACACAATTAGAAAACATCATTAAAAGGTAAGTAGCATTTACAATTTATTTCTTGCCATACCAGCATACCATAGAATAAAAAAAGTAAAATAAATGAGACAAAACCAGCATGAATTCATAAAATGTATGTACACTAAATAAAACTCTCTGTATATTCAGTATTAGGCCTATTAAGTAATGTTCTATAAACATAACATAACATTTATTAGAAACATAACATTTCTCAGTCCACCTTATTCCACTGCTTCTTACAGTGTTTCATAAAAACACACACTGTAATGCACAGAAAATCCATCAGTGCATCATTTAACCATGCAGCCATTATATCCTTTTACTTTTCCTCTCTCCACTTATTGTATTTTATGACTGACAATTAACCTGAGCCATGCTGTCTAGAATAATCAAACCTTCTGGTAATTTCCAAACCAAACCAAACCAAACCAAACCAAAGTTCTGCCTCTTTTGTTACAGTAGCACACCTTATACAGTAGCTTGTACTGATATTATAGCTAGAACACCACCATGAGAGAATTACTATTAACTTTATCACCTTAGCAACACTACAGTTCAAAAGTTTGGAGTCACTCAGAAATTGCCTTGCTTTTGAATGAAAATCAGAATTTTTAAAATAACATTGATCAGAAATACAGTCATTATTATAGCTGGGTTTTTAAGGGAATATCTACGTAGGCATGGAAAGGCCCATTTTCACCAACCAGCAACTCCTGTGTTCCTGTGGCACATTGTGTTAGCTAATCTGACATTATCATGTTAAAAAGTTCATTCATCATTAGAAAACCCTTGGTGCAATGATGTTAGCACAGCTGAAAACCGTTGTGCTGTTTAAGAAAGCCATACAACTGGTCTTCTTTGGGCTACTTGAGAACCTGGAGCATCAGCATTTGTGGGTTTGATTACAGTCACAAAATGGCCAGAAAGAAAGAGCTTTCTTCAGAAACTCATCAGTCTATTGTTGTTTTGAGAAATGAAGGCTGTTCCATGTCAGAAATAGACAAGAAACTGAATATATCTTACAAAGGTGTGTAGTAATCCCTTCACAGAACATGACATGAATGAAGTTGTTACTTCTATCATGCAGTTCCACTGCAGTGGCTTAGTAGGTGGCTTTGTACTCAACCTATTTGCATTAAAAGAATTAGATATCATTTTATATTAACAATATTTTTTCCCCTTCATATATTGAAGCCATGGATTTCTAATAATTTGACAATTATATGATTGTACGATATTGACCCATAGAGTAGATACAAGTAAAAAGCAGATGCAGTTTGTCAACTTTGCTCATTTATTTATCATCAGTAACCACTTCATCCTGCTCAGGGTCGAGGAGGATCCAGAGTTTATCCAGGATTAATGGGCAAGAGGCAAGAATATATCTTACATCAGTCCATCACAGGAGACCACGGACACACACACAGACACAGAATCACAGACTCATTCACACCCTGGGGCAAGACAGCATAGGAGATCTACCAACCAGTAGGTCTATGTGTGGTGGGAGAAAACCTGGAGGAATCCTGCACAGACGCAGGGAGAAACTGCAGTTCCACATAAACAGTATCCTGAGCTCAGGATCGAATCAGGGAACATGGAGCTGTGAGGTAAACTGGTCTACATGAACCATACTCATACACAATATATGGTAAATCCACTTGGAGGAAGGAGTGGGGAGGATTCATTCATTAATAATTATTAGGGCTGCAACTAACCATTATTTTCATAATCGATTAGTTGGCCGATTATTTTTTCGATTAATCGGATGGGGCGGGGCAAACTTTCAGTACCATTTCTTCTTATTTGAAATAAAATCCACAAACTGAGTTTTACTTCAGACTAAAAGTTTACACAAGTGTTTGTCCAAAACAGAAAAGAACCCAATACACACACACACACACACACACACAAACTTAAACACCAGAATATATATTATTAATTAGGACTGTAGTTTAATTCAGTGCTTTTTGTGCAGCCATGAAAATAATGCATAAATACTATGAAATAAATTATATAAAATTTTGTGTTTGAATTAGACATTACAGATCTTACTCACGCTACACTCTGTATCAGCGCGTCTACACCGTGCGTGATCGCAACGCGGCCTCGTTACTAACACATCACTTCCGTTATAATAAACGACAGAATTTACACTGCAAGCGCGCAGATACAGCATATAATGACAATAAACTTAAATTAAACTAAACCTTTTAAGCAGCGTGCACCAGTTTCCTCTGCCCCTTACACACAGTGGATATAAACATAACTTTGTGCTCCGCGGTGTTTAATATAAAATGCTCCCTGCATTTCTGATTTTCTTCCTCAGTCACGTGATCATTTCTCCTCCATCTGATGGAGACTGACGTCATGTTGGGAATAATAGGTAACGCTGACAGAGAGTAAACTGGAGAAAGTCAGTGTCGGTGACTCTGAGTGTCTGCTAATGCTAGCGTGCGTATGACGTCATGCGTCATCGTGACTTATACTACCGGTTAGTAAAAAAATCGCTAGTGATACATTTGAGATGATATTACCTTTCTAAAATCCACACAGTAGAGTATACAGACAGTAGAGTATACAGTGCATAGTGTAAATGTACAGTACTTCATTTGGGACAGAACTTTAGTATTTACTCCCCGAAGCGTGTTTTCTGAACAGAAGTAACGTAATGCACACCATCTAGTCCATAATGACTTTTTGACTTTTTTTGACCCAGTGTAAAATGTTAAAGAGCTATCTCTATATCTCTAGATATAACCATGCGGTATGTTAGATGGTGGTATGCTGTGTTCAATAGGACTATGTGAGCACAAACAAACACTGAAATCTAAGAATGTTTTTTTTTAACAGATAATTAGTAAAAATGTGTCCGCACAGGTCTGTTAGATCTTTAACATATAACAGGTAGTGCAATAATGGAAAAATGGTATAAATGTAAACATAACACACTATGACTGAGTATTCAGCAAATTAGCTTATACCAAATATGATCATAGCAGTTATAGTGATAGCAGCCAGGTAAAGTGTATATAAAGTGAATATAGTGACAATAAATTAGATCCTATGTTTTTTTTATAATACAGTACAGTAT
The DNA here is from genome assembly GCF_023375685.1 of Ictalurus furcatus. NCBI lineage: Eukaryota > Metazoa > Chordata > Actinopteri > Siluriformes > Ictaluridae > Ictalurus > Ictalurus furcatus. The sequence continues at coordinate 1,070,012 of NC_071264.1, read as the reverse complement.
AATTCAGTTGTTCTATTAGTGCAATTTCAACCAAATACAGTGAAGTGTAAAAGTTTGTACCCCCTTTTGGTTTCTTTTGGACAGAAGGGTGTTAAATGTCCTAAACACTACAAAATTTGACTGTAAGTAGAAGTTAATTTTATTATCAGACTCAGATATCCATGTTAATATTTTTAATACTGCTCATTACTGTTAAATGACTTGAAAGAGTCAACACATCGGATGGTCATGGCAGGACCTTGATTTTGTGGTCAGTAAACCAATTGTGTGTTGATTTTGATGTATGTTTTGGATCACTGTCCTGCTGGAAGATCCAACCATGGCACATTTTAATCTTTCTGGCAGAGGCAGTCAGGTTTTTATTTAATATCTGTTGATATTTGATAGTCCATGATGCCATGTATCCTAACAATATGTCCAGGTCCTCTGGCAGAAAAACAGCCCCGAAACATTAAAGATCCACCACCATAGTTAACTGTGTACATGAGGTACTTTTCCATGTGGTTAGGGTGAAGTCAGCTAACATGGGCCACTTTTTGGTAAATGATTTATAATGCCATCAAATAAGCTATCATGTCTCATCATCTCATCAAATCATGATATCTAATGATATTTTTATAAATTAGCATGGGCCTCTTCAATATAAATTTCTTTTAAAAATATGAAAAAGTATAGTTGTTTTAAAATTATGAGGGTTAGAGTATCGGCAGGAACCCTCTTGAGCCACAACACAATGTTCAGGCAAATTGGGCCGGCTGTTCAGTTAAAATGGGCCAATATAAAAAGATAACGGGTAATTTCGACTGAAATCATTTTAATTTTAACAGTAAATTGATACTATTGTGTTGAGTGTGCCATAGCAGCAACACCGTAAATATATTTCATTTAATAGAAAGCACATCTTCTCCACAGCTCTCGTGGTACAATGAGTTGCACTGACAACAGCACACCCTAAATGTTCCCGCTGCATTGAATGCTGAAGGACTGTCGTGGTCTCTCCTTTCTCCCCAGCAGTAACCTCTACACAGGGTTTACCCACCTCCCCAACCACACGAGTAGAGTAAAACTGATCTTGTAGGCCAAATACATCACAATTCCACAGATGTGATGGAACATCTCTGATTGCAAGTTCCTCCAGCAGGTCTTCATACTGTGGAAACCACTTTCCTAACACACTACATTGCTGTATGGTTCAAGCTGCTTGGTTTGTTTCCTGCTCTCCAGGTCCTCCCTCAGTAGAGTAGAGGTTGATGGTAAACTAACTGGTTTCTATTTCATTATTATTTGTAGTTCCTTAGTTAAATCTGTGACCATAGGCACTTCTACTGTTTGTTCTGCATGTTGTTTTAAGTTCCTTTCTCCTCTTTTTCCTTTAGGGCCAGCCTGTGTTGGGGTTAATGAAAGTCTGGCTTTCCCCTCTCTACCGAACGCCATATTTTCCCTTACGGTCCCCACATAGGAACCCATAACAGGTTGCGTACTCGGTTTAAGAGGTGGAAATGATTCAGGGTCATTGGAGGATTCAGCCAATGGGGTGAGTGACTTTTTTGGCATTTCTGTTAACATTGATTTCAGGGTCTGTGCTGAACTCGCTGTGAATTTCTTTCTATATCTTGTTTTGCTCCAGGTTACTGCGTGTTGAAAACCTGAATGTCCAATTCCCTTATTTCAGACAAAATGGTTGCTATTACTTCATCGTAGTGTTCTTTTAAGATCTCTATATTATTGTCCATCCACTGTGCTGTGTTTTGTTTGACCTTTTCCAGTGTTGACTGGTTTGGAGAAGGTTTAATGAAAGATGTGAATTTTGTGACCTGTCTGAACACACTTGGTGGATAAGGATTAGCCGGTGTTGTGGCCGCCAGAATTTCTGAACGATGTAGAGCCTGTAACAATTTGAAATATTTTGTCAATGTTAAATCTACAGCAGTTTTTGATTTGAGACACCTTGAATTTGGTTTTCACTTACATTTGCAGGTTCCCTTATCAGTCCAGAGTCAGCCAAGACTTCAAATCTGTTGTGCAATACTACAGACATATTGTTAAAGTAAGTTCACTTTAAAAAGGAAGAAAGATGGAACAGCCTGTGCAAAGGGGAAGAATGAATAGGGGCAGAAAATCCTTTAAGATGAAATAGAATTCAGAAAGGAGAAACAGTCAAGGAAATTATTCAATCAACACAACACCAAATCAGAAACAAAACACATACCTGTGTATGTATAGGGAAAAATGTAGAAGTGATGCCATCTGGTGGATGAATTAAGGAATCATTCCTTTGATGGACATCTTGGAACATGTGCATAAAATACGCCTTGTCTTTCTTCACAGGACTGCAATTTTGAGGTCTGGGTGAGCTACTGGCATAAAATGGAGGAAGAACATCCCAACAGGAGAACAGGAAAACTTTCTTTGCAAAGTTGTATATATCCTTTTCTCTTCTTTGTTTTCAGTGTGCACACTCTTTGTAGACTTTACGTAGAAAAGGATTGTACTTACTCCTTTCAGGGTTTGGTCATCGTTGTTGTTTGAGGTTTAGTAGAGCTCCTTTCCTCTCTGGATCCCATTAAAAAAATTCATTTATTTATTTTATTAAACATATTCCAGGGCTCCAGGCAAAAAACAAAATCTTGGAGCCATTGGTTCCTAAACCCAAAATATTTATGTGCCAAATCAAATTTTCAGGAGCCAAAATAGTGATGTCATATGACATATGATGATATCATTGTTAAATGGCTACCTCACACTGCCTTTTCTTTCCCTTCTGTACTGTCTGCCTTTGTTTACTCTGCCTCCCATAGTTTACACAATGTATTCTTTACATACACAATATGTGCAATGTTCAGTACGTCATATAATAATAATAATAATAATGAGTCTTTATTGATCACATATACATTACAACACAGTGAAATTCTTTTCTTTGCATATCCCAGGTTGTTAGGAAGTTGGGGTCAGAGCACAGGGTCAGCCATGATACAGCGCCCCTGGAGTAGAGAGGGTTAAGGGCCTTGCTCAAGGGCCCAACAGTGGCAGTGATGCCCCCATCTTGAATCATATTACCGTAAATACTTAAATGTGCAGTCATTTGTTTCTTTTTTTTTTACTTTTTTATTCATTTCCTGCTTATTCAGGCTCAGAGTCATGTAGGCTGCATTGAATTTTATTTTCAATTCCCTCATCTCTTTTTCAGCGACTTTATCACTAGCACGTTGCACTGCTTTCACGATTGGGGTGGCACGAGGGGCAGACCTAGCAATGACACAATCCCTGGCGTTCTTATGTTTTTTTACTGTCTCTTCTTTACGGTTTCTTTTTTAAAATGACTCGAACTGGTAATGAACTCTGTTTTACCAGCAATATCTTGTCCCGCTTTAGCACAAAAGGTGCAGTACATTTTCCCTTTGTGATAACGTAACCAGGCGAACTCTTGTAGCCAAGCTGATTTAAACTGTCTTGTCGGGATGAGAGCTGCAGAGACGGGAGAAGACTCAACTCGCTGCGCTTGGCTGTCATCATCTGTAAAAGATTGCACACCGATTGAAACGGGCTGGAATGACTCAAATGTCACTTGAGAACTTTCACTGGTCGAGTTGGTCTCAACATCGTCGGCATCTGATGTAGAGGAGGCAGGGTTTGGACAGGCAGGGAATGAGGAAAAAGTCTGATATTTTTCTTGTCAGCTGACTAACGTTAGTTAACTACGCAGTTAGCTAGCCTACATATAACGGATAAATTCACATTCTAACAAACTAAACCACATCAAACTAAATTAAACACCTTTAATAAAAAGGCTCAGGCAGGGTTAGGTTAGGGGATGACTCAACCCAACACTCATTGGTGTGGGAGGTGGCACAGGCACAAAACCTTGTCCTTCATTCTGTATATATTTCTCTATATGTATTTAACATTCTATGAGAAAATATCAGTTGTATAAAAAAAATGGAAAAGAAATTATATAATTTTTTTAATCTATATATTGTGTTAAAAACGAATTCTGCCACTTTAAAAAAAAATGAATTTTCATGAATCTCATGAAAATGAATCACATGTAAATGAATCAACGTAAATGAATCACATGAAAATGTGTCACTTGAATATGAATCTCATGAAAATGAATCATACGTAAATGAATCACATGTAAATGAACCATATGAAAATGAATAAATAAATTAAAGACTTTAAAGAAAATCTGTCTAAATGTAAGACGTTTTAGGTGAGGTTAACTATTGGGGGTTGGAGGATCAGTTTAGAGAACATATTATTTGTTTCTGATGGTTAAGTTCAGGGTTAGGGTTGGCCCCTAAGTTTCAACATTGGAAAAAGGAGTTTTTATTGGTTAAAAATTAGGTGATTAGAGTTTATTGTTTGGGTAAGCCCCTAGATTTCAAGATAAAAAATGGTTTTAATGGTTGGAATAGAAGTTCTAATTGGGTTTAAGGGTACTGGGTCCATGTTCCCAATCCCTATTGTCCAACTTGTACAGATGAAATTTAATCTGGCCCAAATTTAGGGCCGAACCAGGAAAAAGTTCCATTAATTTTGTCCATGTTCCCTCTCAGATCCTTCTTCCTATTGATTACTCCCCTCCCCCCTGAGAAGAAATGCCTTTCTCTCTATTAATATATACCCCCACACACATTTTATATATAATATTATATTATATTTATATTTTTGTGTCACGATATGGAGGTTGAGACGGATGCAAGTGCAGATTTTTCAAGTTTAATAAAGAACTAAACAAAATACAAAAGACACTGACATTGGGGCAAATCACTGTGGCAAAGACTAAACATAAACCAAAGAAAAAAACACAGCACCAGGGACAAAGGTAAAGAAAGACAAACGTGAGACAAAGAGTGCAGTGAAAACTGGCTAAATACACAAGTGCTTACCAGGAATGTGATCCAGGTGCAGGTGGTCATGTGACTGTGATGCAGTGGCTGCTGGGAACTGTAGTTCAGATTTCCTTCTCTGATTACATGACATAATGGTGTATGATGTAATATGTAATATTACTCTGTGCGTGTGTGTGTGTTTATACAGAGGCTGAATGTGTTGGCCACTCTTGGGTAACTTACCCAAAATACATCAGAGCATCATCACAGCTCTCATTACTGTGGATGTCCACGCCAGAGACATCGTCACGGAGCTCGTCAATGAAAGGGTACAGACAGCTACACACCTTCTCTTCAGAGCGAAGGGAATCATGGGTGTGGTCAGATCTGATTGGTCAGAAGCTGTTAATAAATCTTTTAAAAATAACGGCAGCTCTGACAGCAGTGCATATGCAAATCAGTTCCCAGGTTTATACAGTATGAACGCACTCATTATAAACTATCCATGCTATATCATCAGCGAGAATGCCCAATTCGTATACAATGAGATCGTATATATATCACATGTCTTTGTGTATGTGTTCACGTAGGTGGACTCGAGCAGTAATTTTGAGTGGCAGAGGCAGCTGTGCTAATACTGGGACGTGGATCTGGATAACTGCGTGGCCAGAATGGCTCTGTATCAGTACGTCTACGGATATGAGTACCTGGGAGCCTGCCTCCGTCTGGTCATCATCCCGCTCACAGTAAAGACGTGTTAACAATACGTTAAGAATTCATAATGCATAATGTAGTGTAGTGCATGTTATTATAATAATATTTATTTAAATACTATGCGTAATGCATTACGGAGGCTTTATAACATGCTTCGAATGCGTTTATCGCTCGTTATAGGCGTGTGAAAGAGTGAAGTCTTAAAGATACGTTTGTGTGTGACCTTTCCATCAGGAACGCGTTTAATGTAAAAAAAAAATCTTCTTGGAAATGACATGCTTGTGCTTGTTTGTGATGGTTTTTAGGACCGATGCTACCTGTGTCTGATGGGTAACACCTCGAATAACATGTGTGTAGAAGGTGTGAGCTTGATCCTTTCACCGTTAGCCAGACAGAGCGTCTTGTTGTTGTCCAACACGGAGGTAATTTTCTCAATCCACAGGCACGTCCACAGGTACGTCACTCACCACCCACTTGTGCGTGTCGGCGATGTCACTGCCGAGAGACGGTTTGATGGTACTCCACTCCCGTGTGAGAGGGTCGTCTTCACCATACAGCTCGTCCATGCTCACTGACTGCGGGTTGAGCACGTCGGTCTCGATGGGCTTGTATAAGAGATTCACCTCGCAGCCCTCTGTCTCGTGGAGAGTGCGCAGTGCGTCAGCGAGGGCACGGTACGCTGTGGTTTTACCGCCTCTTGTAGGGCCCACCAGCAAGACGCCCTGGTGCACTAGCATGGTCTCGTACAGCTGGATCACCTTGGCGGTCATGCTGGAGACGGGCTGCAGGGAGCGGGCGCATAGAGCTGCCTCGATGTTCGACTGAAGCGCGCCGTAGTCATGCTCGGGGACGCCCACGCCAGGAAAGAGGTCCGACAGAATACCGCTAAACGCACACAAGAAGGATTGGATTGACTCGATTGACACTAGGTTCAAGATTTTCAGATTATGGATGTTCAGATGTTCCAGGATTCTTTACTTTTCATCTGGTATAACATTACAAGGTGCTAATGTTATATACTTTAAATGCTTTAAAAAAAAGTTATATAGTATATAATTACAGCTTTTTAGTTGCAAAGAATTTGCAAATGTCAGTTAATTGTATTTCCTAATTTGTCCTGGAATTTCCTCGTAGTGCCTGATTCCAGTGATCCTGTGATAATGACCTTTGATACTCCATATGTAAGCTTTGGCGTTCTTTACTATTTATCAATTTATTTTATTTTAAGTTCTGCGTCATCCTTGAGTAACTTGGGCAGGTTGGAGTATCGTAGCGCTCTAATCAACACCACGTTCTCACTCAGGTGTGGGTTCTCTCGCATCAGAGACCTGGAACACACACACACACACACACACGCTCGATTTATTCCAGCAAGACATCTGTTACGTTTATAGATAGTTTTAATTAACAATTTAGAAAAAACAACGGATGAATCTAATCTAATCTAATATGTTCACCCTGTTCGTAGATGGACATACCCGGCCATGACGATAACAGAGTTGACGACTCTCATGCTGAAGTCGTAGTGGTCCTGCCGGGAAAGCTGCTTGCTGCACAGCTTATACAGCTGAATCATCTTCTTCGCCAGAGTCTCACTGGACTTGAAGCCCTCAGCTCACAAGTCCACCTACAGCAAAAAAGACAACATGAAACAGTTCTGTAACACGCCAGAATACATCCGTTATTGCGTTCATTACATAATGTAATGAATGATGGCACCCGAGCACACCTCTGCGATGACGGCGTGGTCGGGCACAATCATGGAGACGGATCTGAAGCGGCCTCCAGGTTGTCCCGGAGCTCGGTCCTGCCTGCGTAGCCTGGGTTCATCGTGATTAAGGCAGCTTCCTACAAATGGAAGCAAGGGAAATGATAACGATTCAAACCCTTGCTAATATTCTGAAATCGATTGCAACACTGAGTGAGTCTGTTCCAAGAATCGATTCAGCACAAATCTCGAATTAAAGGTTAGGGGAACAACCCACAGTATTAAGTACATAGGATCATTATCATGATTAACAGGGCGATTCCTAATACCTGGTGTCAATTCGTAGATACCAGGTAATGGGAATAGAGTCGATTCAAAGGAATCAAGCTTTGGAGTCGACTCTATAGTCGTTGTGAATATGGAGTCAACTCCAAAGCTTGATTGTGGGGGAAGCATGACTGAAGAACCTTGATTTCTCGGTTTGGGAACAATCCCAAAGAAATAGTCGGGAGACGCAGAGCGTTTGGCATCGTTGTGACAAACGCTGAATCTCACAGCCTTTTTTTTAGTTTTTAATTACTCAACAACTAAGACACAAACCCCTCGTTTATTCCTTCACTTTCATCTTTCACTACTTTTTTTATTTTACATTTTGTTCTGATTCTTTCCCCCTGAATGTCTGGCTAGAACTTTCTAGAACTGGGAGCTAATGCTAAATTTAATGTTCTGTTAGAAAAGACAGCTTGATGTGTGGTTTCATTAAATTCATTCAATTTAAATATCTTGTCTTTCTAAGAAAAACTGCTGATTAAGCAATGCACTATACCATATTCATGAGAAAGTAGAATGTTGTATTTGTTATTTGACGTTTGTGTAAATTCAATACGTCGTTTTCAGCTAGTGATTAAAGAATTGGTTCATGAATCATCTTTGTCAGATACGCTGGTGGCGCTTTCTGATTTTAGTCATTTAACCATTCAAAAGAGTTATTTGTGTGTGGAACAGTGTTGCATTGCACCCGCGAATACCTGCAACCTGGAATGGAAAATAAGATTTATTTTGTTCCAACACTTTTGTTGTTGTTGCTGCTATTGTTGTTGCTCCAAAACTGAAAAGTGTTACAATGGAAGCAGAAGTAAGTGTAGCTTCTTAAATTGTGTAGTGTAACGCAGTGTTTTTCAATCTTTTTTGAGTCATGGCACATTTTTTACATTGGAAAAATCTTGCGGCACACCACCAACCAAAAATGTTACAGAATGACACTCTGTAGCCTAATACAGTATATATAATTACAATATAGTTTCTCAATTTATTTATACTCACTCAGTGTGAAACCTGGGCCTGTTTAGATGAACACAAAGCCGATATCCTGGCAGGAATTGAAGAAAGGCATACACGAAGCTCTTCTTCAACAGCTTTCAGTCTCTCTCTGTTTTTAGTTTTTATAGCAGTTAGGCTTGAAAAGCTCAGCTCACACACATGTTGTGGAAAATGGGAGCAATGTCAAAACTTTGTTGGCCGGAATGGGGAATTCCTTGGCAGCAGTCAACCAAAAACTGTCCAAAGGAAGTTCAGCAAATCTTAGCTTTAAACCACGATCTTGTTTCAGTTCAGTTAGTTCCTCCTGCTCCTGTAAAGTCATGTCCTTTCCAACAGCAGTCAAGGCATTCAGTGGAGGCTGAAGAGAAATAAAATGACAACTTCTCCTCAAGAGTTTTCAGATGTTTAACTATTACCTCGCACAGTGCAGCAGGGTGATCTTGCCGTTCCTCTGTGAGTGGGAACATCTCAAGGTTGGCACTTTGCACATGTTGTTGCCAGAGGTGCACCTTTAAATGGAATCCATTTATTTTATCCATGCTTGTAAGCAGGTTCTCATTTCGGCCTTGCATCCGTGTGTTCGGTTCATTCAGATGATGAAATATATCTGCCAGGTATGCCAGCTTTGCACACCACTCATCACTTTCAAACAGATTTGAGTAATCAGATCTCTCATTTGTCAGAAACACTTTAAGTTCCTCCCGCAGCTCATACACACGGGCCAGCAACTTGTCACGCTACAACCATCGGACCTCCGTATGGAGCAATAAGGCTTTATGCTCTGCTCACATTTCCTCACACAAAGATGCAAATATGCCTTTTCAAAGGTCGTGTCTTTACAAAGTTCCCTATGCGCACAACATCATTCAACACAGGAACTAGTTCTGCTGGTAAAGTCTTTGCAACGAAGGCCTCACGGTGCAGAAAACAGTGTGTAACAATAAGATCTGGGTTTCTTTCCTTCACTCTGCTAATGAAGCCTTAGGTGTGCCCGACCATGGCTGCAGCTCCATCAGTGCAAACACTTGTGCAATTTTCCCACGTAAGTCCTCCCTGGTCAAGATATTCCGATTTGACCCAAAAAATTTCCTCTCCTGCTGTTTTTTCTCGCAGTGCCTTGCAAAATAGGAAGTTTTCTCTAATGGCATCTCCATCCACAAAACGCACATTGGCCAAGAGCTGAGAATATCCGTAGACTCATCAAGTTGCAACGCAAATTTCCTACTGATGCGTATCTTTTCCAAAACATGGCTTTCGATGTCTGTAGACATGTCATCAATACATCTGGCGATTGTGTTATCTGAGAGCGGGAATTTAGATATGTCTTTAACCGCGTCAGGGCCGAGCATCTCGTTGACAGTGTCTTTGCGGGCAGGTAGTATTAACGTCTCTGCCACAGTGTGGGGCTTTTTTCATTTAGCTACAAGTTCAGCAACTAGCTTTGAGGGCTTTCTAATTTACCTTTGTGGTTTTTCTCATTAATGTTGCCTGTTTCGGTGTTTTCACGCAGGCAAACAAAATAGTCCATCGGCTTGTTTTGAAGCGACGGGTGTTTCGCTTGGAGATAGCGTTTAAGCTTGCTTGGCACCATGGCGCTATTGGACTGCTTCTCACCACACACCAAGCATAATGGAGTCGGGGTCATCTCATCGCTGGTGAAAGTAAATCCTAACGAAAGATAGCTTTCGCTGTATTGCCTCGAGCTCACCGTCTTTGCTTTCTTTTTACCACCACTCATACTAGGCCCTTCACCTGGGTCACAATCTTGTCCAGGGCCCAGTTCGGAGTTTGCATTTTTCCTTTTTAAAAACTTCTCCATCACTGCCACCACGACCTGTCGCATGCGTCACTAATTCTCTTGTCTCTAAGAAGGTAGGAGGCAATTACCTGCTGCCACCCGGACGAATATTACATTGCTCTGCCAGTCACTATATTACAGCACAGACACGCAACAATGGCTTATTATTTGCAGATAATAATGAATAAATTTTAATAAAAAAGAATTTTAAGACTAAGTGAAATTGGACAATTTCTCAAGGCACGCCTGACGATCTCTCATGACACACTAGTGTGCCACGGCACAGTGGTTGAAAAACACTGCTCTACGGTATGTAGACTGTATTACATGCGTGTTGAGCAGAGAGGAGATATTATAATATTATACAGTACCTGGAAATATAGTGTGTGACTGCTGCTGAAATAAGGAAGAGACTTAGGATTCTCCTTTTCAAATCTGAAACCAAATTGCTGAAGCAGCACAATACTTACCTGAACAGCTTACTCTGCGAAGTCTTTAGTTATTTAAACTAAGCATTGGTGGTTCAGTGGTAGAATTCTCGCCTGCCATGCGGGAGGCCTGGGTTCGATTCCCGGCCAATGCAAAAGTGAGTTTTGAAAGTTAAGCCTTCACCAAAAGAACATTACAAGCCTTATCATTTCTGCCCAAACTAGACCAACTCCATGCTGCTGAAATATACAAGAGACTTAGGATGCTCCTTTTCTATTTTGAAACCAAACTGTTTAATCAGAACAATACTTAATGAAAAGCACACTCTGCATTGTCCTTAAGCCTTTAAGATAAGCATTGGTGGTTCAGTGGTCAAATTCTGACCTACCATGTGTGAGGCCGGGGTTCAATTCCCGGCCACTCACGACTGACTTTTGAATATTGAGCCTTCACCCAAAGAACTCTGCAAGCCTTATCACTTCTGTCCAAAAAAAGGGTAGCAGACACAGTCCATGTTACTCAAATATACAAGAGCCTTAGGATGCTCCTTGTCAATTTTGAAACCAAATTGCTGAGTCAGCACAATACTTACCTGGAAAGCGCCCTCTGTGTGTGTCCGGGTTAGATTCCAGGCCAATGCACAACTGAGTTTTGGAGACGTTTGTGTTGCTTGAGCCTTCACCCAAAGCACTTAACAAGCCTTATCAATTCTGCCCAAAACTAGGGTAATGGACAAACTCCATGCTGCTGAAATATGGAAGAGATTCTCCTTTAGAATTTTAAACCAAATTGCTGAAGCAGCACAGTACTCAGCTTTAAATCGCACTCTGCGAAGTCCATGGATTTTTAAGATAAGCATTGGTGGTTCAGTGGTAGAATTCTCACCTGCCACGCGGGGGCCAGTCACACGTAGGTGTAGAGCGCTGACTAGCCAATAGAAAGCGAGGATAATCCAGGAGGAGGGTCGGACGAACCTAACGTAAAAACATCCGTTCAAATATTTATATTATATTATCTGTTACATATTGTATCTATGTAATTTTTTAAAAGCGGCATTGTCAACATTTACTATTCCGATACTCTTTCAGTGTGTAAAATTAACTGTTAAAGAAGAATGTGAAATTAACAGTTTGTCAAAATTAAAATAACTATCTAAATAATATATGCAGGGTGTGTTATAGTAAGTTATTGAAAATGTATTCCAAATAAGGACTAAGATTTTAAAACATTTACAAATACAAGCTAGATAAAACATATTTACAAATACACAGGACAATTTTGTTTTGTTTTTTTAAATACAATGTTGTCTATACACAATTCCACAATGGTAGAGAGAGAGAGAGAGAGAGAGAGAGAGAGCACAGAAAACGTAGAATGAGATTCATGGACAACAGTATTACACAGGATTTGTAACTGTTTACCAAAATCCAACCTTGTGCTTGGCTTGCAATCAGACATGCCATGCACAGACCTTAAATACTGTGTTTCACAACAAAGTTATTTTCTCTTTTCAACAATCCACCTCTGCCTCTCAGCCTCATAGAATGAGGACTGCTGAAACTCTGCCCATGTCGTCTCTGCATTCATTCCCTGTGCCTGATACAGGGAGAGCACTTTAGAAGGACAGTAAATGTATTTGCCTGCCACTCCAGGGAAACCAGTGTGGATATGAGGGCTATTGGGTCCTTGTTTTAGTGGCTGGTGGCAGAACCTGCACAGATGACCAGAAGGCCCTCTGCAGAGTATGCCTCAAAGACTTTCCTGGAGCAGTAGAAGTATTTAACATCACCAGCCTGCTAAAAGAAATGTACAGAGGAGCCATCACCCATGTAACGAGAATTTGGCTGACCACAAGCTAAACAGGATCTAATTTGTTTTTTTGGTGTCTTCTCAACTGCTGCCTGTGTCAGAGGTACATCTTCAGGAACACCACTAGCAGGTGGATTGAACGGAGCGGGAGGCTGTATTGTTCCTGACCACATCTTCTCTTTGAGGTGTTGACTTCTCTTGCAAAGAAGGATTGTCTTTAATGCTTCTTGCCTCTTCAGATGAGCCCCGAAGTAAATCACCTGATGGGCCTCTCCTGAAGGACGCGTTGATTCTCCCAGGGATTTTTTTTTTCTTCATGCTGATGGCCTGAATAGTACCCATAGATATGAACAATTAACATAAATAAATATATAAAAAGAATTTACTTAGTTATGCATTATGTTTTGTAAAGTAAAATTATGGTCACTGATTCTTTAAAATAACTTGACAGGTTTCATATTAGACCAAAAGATCAATGACCCAAAATTTAATTATACAACTATTGAAAAGATACACATCTACTCTAATATATTCTAACTTAATCTAACATAACTGTGTGATCTGCTCACTTGTTACCAAAAGACTTTATTTTAAGTGTGTGTTTGACTACTGAACAAACAACAGACACTGAACAGTAGACAATAGAAATTTTACTCGGCATACAAACGTATAATGATATTCCTGAATTGACACTACATATATAGTTTAAACCATTCAAATGATATTCATAATATACCGATGTTTCTTTTGAGTAAATAAGCAATTTTGTTATTTATAAGTCGCTTTGGTTAAAAGCGTCTGCTAAATGAATAAATGTAAATGTAAGTGTACAGTTCACTTTACCTGCCGCCTAAGAGCGCTTTTTTTTTCCTCAGGTAAAACGATGAATGTTAATCGCTGTCTGCGGAAAAAAGAAATAAACAAAAAGAGATGAAAGCCGAAAAAATAAAGCCAATAAAGTATTAACTGGTTTACGTGGTAGCGGAGGCAATTCAAAGTGTAGATCTTCAAAAAAAAAAAACACAAACAAAAAAGAAAACACCAAGCTTCGGAACAGCGCCATGGAATCAACATGTGGCGAAAAATATATTGCATCCGTAGTGATAAGGACTACCACTGAGAATTAACTGGAGAAGTTAAGCATAACTACTTTCCGTTCCGGGAAAGTTAAGCAGAACTACTTTCAGCTAACCACCCTGGCAGCAGTGGGATTTGAACGCACATCCCCGAAGAGACTGGAGTCTAAATTCAGCGCCTTGGACCACTCAGCCACACTACCCCAAGCTGATGTGGTGGTAAACCCGTTCGTGGTAAGAAGGTGACCGGGTCATTCCGCCGGACAACAAGAAATCTGGCATGGGCGCGACAAATGGGCTGTTGTGAGACTCAAGTGCCTTTCGCTTAACCAGCTCTGCCGGAGACATCTAACCATTTCCAGCTGAAGACAGAGCTAAGGCGTGGTCTTTTGGACGCGATTCGTCTAGGCTTAAGACCCCATGGTCCACGGTCACATCGGTAGTGTTTGCGGAAGAGCTCTTCTGCTATGACCTTACATCCCACTTACAGTGGTGCTTGAAGGTTTGTGAACCCTTTAGAACTTTCTATACATCTTCATTACCAGGACCTAAAACATCATAAGATTTTCACACAAGTATTAAAAGTAGATAAAGAGAACCTAATTAAAGAAACCAGACAAAAATATTACACATGGTCATTTATTTATTGATGAAAATGATCCAATATTGCATACCTGTGAGTGGCAAAAGTATGTGAACCTTTGCTTTCAGTATCTGGTGTGACCTCGGAGTGCAGCAACAACTGCAAACAAACGTTTCCAGTAACTGTTGATCAGTCCTGCACGTCAGCTTGGAGGAATTTTAGCCCATCCCTCATTATAGTACAGTTTCATCTCTAGGATGTGGGTGGGTTTCCTCACATGAGCTGCTTGCTTCAGGTCCTTCCACAGCATTTCTATTGGATTAAGGTGAGGACCTTGACTTGGCCATTCCAAAACATTGACTTTATTCTTCTTTAACCATTCTTTGGTAGAACGGCTTGTGTGCTTAGGGTTGCTGTCTTGCTGCACGGCCCACTTTCTCTTGAGATCCAGTTTACGGACAGATGTCCTGACATTTTCTTTTAGAATTTGCTGATATTATTCAGAATTCATTGTTCCATCAATGATGGCAGGCCGTCCTGGCCCAGATGCAGCGAAACAGGCCCAAACTGTAATGCTACCACCACCATTTTTCAGAAATGGGATACGGGTCTTATGCTGGAATGCAGTGTTTTCCTAACCCCAAACATAACCCTTCTCATTTAAACCAAAAAGTTCTAGTTTGGTCTCACCTGTCCACAAAACGTTTTTCCGAGTAGCCTTGTGTCTTGTCCATGTGATCTTTAGCAAACTGCATGCAGGAAGCAATGTTCTTTATGGAAAGCAGTGGCTTTCTCCTTGCAATCCTGCCATGCACACCATTGTTGTTCAGTGTACTCATTATGGTGGACTCATGAACATTAACATTTGCTGATGCGAGAGAGGCCTTTAGTTGCTTAGAAGTTACCCTGGGATCCGTTGTGACCTCATGGACAATTACATGTCTTGCTCTTGGAGTGATCTTTGTTGGTTGACCACGCCTGGGGAGGGTAACCATGCTCGTGAATTTCCTTCATTCAATCTGTCTGACTGTGGATTGGTGGAGTCCAAACACTTTAGAGATGGGTTTTTTTTTTTTTGAACTTTTCCAGTCTGATGAGCATCAACAACTCTTTTTCTGAGATCCTCACAAATTTCCTTTTTTCATACCATGATACACTTCCACAAACATGTGTTGTGAAGATCAGACTTTGATAGATCCCTCTTCTTCAAATTAGACAGGGTGATCACTCACACCTGATTGTCATCCCGTTAATTGAAAACACCTGACCCTAATTTCCCCTTCAGACTAACTGCTCATGCAGATGCCAACAATGTCTGCACCATGCACGCTTCCTTTACAGGATGCGCTTAAGCAAGGTCTTTACAAGAAAAATAGGATCCAAACCCACATGGGCTGTGCACAGTGGATTGGCAGTTCATCACCTTAACCTCTTGCTGACATAGCTCACGCATATGAAATTACATCCCGGTGTGTGGAGCAATAAAGAGGTTTCGGTGCAGGTTCTTTGCCCCTGTCGTTTGGACTGAGGAATGCGTTCTGCGTTGACAGACCTCCAGAGACGCCAGAGCCTTACAGCAGCTGTGCCCAAAAAGCATTGAAATACAGCTCACGGTTGCGAAACACGTAGCCACAGTGCTAGCTTTTCACATTTCTCCACCCTCTCTAGTGCTAGCTCAGCGACCTGTACAAAGCTTCCCGTCTGTAGGCGTGAGACAGACTGCAACAAAGCCAGATATTGCTGGAAAGAGGAAGCAAAGTAACAAGCTTGCGACGAGGATGGGATTCGAACCCACGCGTGCAGAGCACAACGGCTTAGCAGTCCACCGCCTTAACCTCTCGGCCACCTCGTCCGAGGCCCCCTGCTTTTAACGAAAACTATGCAAATGAGGGTTTAATGTTCGCTGACTAGATGACTGCTTCTCAAATAGATTTTATTCAAGTCTTGAGGTATGAGCTATGCCATCATATAAACTGAAGGGTGACGATGCGGCGAGACGGCCCAAAGGTCTCACAGAACGGGACAATTCCATAGTTGAGCCGTCGCAATGCAATCCAATCCTTGGGCGGCTAGGTACCGACTACCTATGGACTGCCCATCTCAGCGAGTTAAATTTCTTTGGAAAATGTAACTTTTACCCATGACCTGAGAAGGATTACGAGGTATAGAAGATGGATGGATGGAAATGTAACTTTTATCCTTACCTGGATATACACAACAACTGTGGAAAAGGGGGCATGAATTGGGACGTTCGTGAGGCAGCATGCTGTGGCCAAAAAGCGTTGAAATACAGCTCATGGCTGCGAAACACGTAGCCACAGTGCTAGCTTTTCACATTTCTCCATCTCTCTCAAGGATATTCAGCTGGCCTGCCGTATTCGCGGAGAATGCGCTTAAACGACAACTCCGTCTAATATACACAAAGGCTCTTTTAAGAGTCACTTCATCGTCTCAGAAAACAGCTAATTTTATTTCTTGGGCTGTTTGAATATTTAGATAATATTTACAAAGAGCAGGGGACACATATTTATATTTATATATATATCTAGGAGCAGTGATGAGAATGACATGTCTAATAACATTAGAAATACATTAATAATGTTATTATAATAGAAATCAAGGTGTGCACTTTAACATTATAAAATATACATACACAGCAAAATCCACAGAAACAAATCCACTCTATTGGAGTTTCATTTCAACACTTTTAAAGTGTCCGGAGGGGTCCACACTCCACACTGTCATTTTAACACTTTAATAGAGTTCACATCAACTCTTTGTATAGTTGAAATTGAACACTACTCAAGTGTTAGTTTCTCAACACCAGTGTGTAGTGTTAGAAATTAATTCTCATAGGAGTAATTCATTAAATCTCATAGTGTTAATTGCATACTATTAAATGAGTTGCCTCTAACACTATAAAGTGTTAATATGCTACTGCACAATTAAAATAACATTTAAATGATTACAAATCTAAAAGGCAAATAAAGAAAAAAACCAAGTTGGTTGCTTTATAATAGTTTTCTTTTTTCAAGGGCGTTAACATTACTGACCCCTCAGGTCAAGTCTTTCTAAATATAACAATTGGGCACTATGTACTCTCTTTGATTAATCTCATTAGAGCACTGCTGGTCAAATGGCCTAAAGTGTGTCAGTTCATTCACAGAGATGACAGAAAACTCATCCATTTGGTTATCTTCTATACAGTATGCATTGAAGTGGTCATCATAGTACATCGTTTTTACATTGCAGGAAATAATGAAAGCACTCTCTTCATATATTATTATATCACAGATCTTTTTGAACACAGGGAGATCATAGGTACATCCAGTGCATATGAACACACCAACCTGATACTCAGTACCATAATGTCTGACCCACTTTGTACTTGTAACACTCAAACAGGCTTCACTTTCTATTTTATGTCCGCTCTGTCATCACACTGAAGCGTGATAGTTATGTCAGTATTATTCATTTCTCACAGACCTGCCTTTCACCTTGCTAATATATGGAAGCACTGAATAAACAGTCAATTTGTCATGTTTTTGTATGAAGGTGTTAAAATGTTGAGTTGTACGGCCTTTCCTGCCTCGTGGACTTTTCACCGGTATCGTTTGAATAAATCAAACTGGTAATGAAAAGTGTCGTTACTGATAGGGAAGCAAAACAGAGACAAAGATCTGAATGTGAAAATCCATTGAATTTGGAAATGAAATTTCGACACCATTGAATTAATAGAATCCGTGTATCATATCATTCGTTCTTTTCGTATTCAATTATCCAATTATCCGAAAATGGAAAAATGGCTTATTTTATTATTCATTTACAGATCCAAAATGAAACAGACGAAAAAAAAAAAAACAAGTCATTTTCCATTCTTTCAATGTCACGCTCAAGTTAAAAATAAGCGATTAGAAAACGGGTCAAATGTCCAGGTTTCATTTGAACATTTTTTTTTTTCGATTGACTATGACCCAGAAGTTACTGGTTTCTTCACGTGTTGTGCTGGATAAAGGGGTTTTTATTTTGGTTTATTTGTTTAGTTTTTTGCTGAAGAGCATGGGGAGATTCGTACTGTTTAAGGGAGCCAAATGTGTAACCCTCAAAGAAGACTGCAAAAATATTAACTCCAGTTAAACCAGTCAATAATTCTTTATAATCCTATCAACGTTTTTGCATTTACGCTTTTACATTTTAGAAAATGGGCAAAATCAAGTTTAAAGAGAGGCTGTAATAAAAATACAGTTTTTGGAGTATCAGGGTCGGCGCAGTGGCTTTGTAGTTAGCTTCTTTGCTTCACACCCCCAGGTTGTACTCTGGTTTCCTCCCCTAGTCCAAAGACATGCGTTGTAAATTGTCCGTAGTGTGTGAACAGGTGTATGATGGGCTTACACCTCGTCCACGGTGGCCCCCGCCTTGTGCCCCGAGTCCCCTGAGATAGACTCCAGGGTGACCCTGTGTAAGATCGATGGAATCTCTGATTTAATGAACACTGAAAAACTTTTCATTTCTTTTTTTTGAAAGCATGTAACATCAGCACGACGTTTGGGGTTCACCGAAATGGGACTATTGAAGACTCGAATAACCGGCTCTTTTTCCAGTCTGTGTAGCCTCACATTCCTGTTATTGGGTGACACGGGTGGAATCCAATGAGGTTTTCTACTGTTCTCAAGGTTTGGCATGCTGTGCATCCTGAGATGCTTTTCCGCTCACCATGTATGTAAAGATAGGTTATTTGATGTTACCATGGCCGTCCTATTAACTTGACCCAGTCTAGCCATTCTCCTTTCGTCAACAAGGTGTTTCCACCCCGAGAACTGCCACTTACCGGATGTTTTTCACACAAGTATGTGTGTGTGGAAATCCTAGGAGAGACGCAGTTTCTGGAATACTCAAACCAGACCATTTACAACCATGCCACGGATAAAATCACTGGATTACATTCTGGTGTTTGATGTGAATATTGACTGAAGCTCTTCATCTGATCCTGCTTGATGTTGTACATTGTGGTGTTGCCGTATGATTGGCTGATTGGATAATTGTATGAATGAGCACATGTACAAGTGATCAGTGAGCACATCTATCTACCATAGAGGTATTTTGGGGCAATACTTGACAATGTACCTGACTTTGTTAGATTTGTGGCCAAGTTGAAGAAGCTTTTGACATCCCAATGGAAAAATAATAAATAAAACAATCCAAGACAAATTCACTTTCAGTCTTTTTTTTTTTATTGTTTTTTTCCCCCTTCATGTTAATCTCTTTCTACAGAACCCATCCAAACTTCATACGGCAATGCAGTAAGCAAGATAAACTGTCTACAGCTGAATCTAAGCATGCATCTGTTTTCACCCTTATAGAAAAAGTTTAGCAGTTCCTATCCAAAAGACACCAAGAGCCCAGGTGTCCTTAGAAACTAAATGTAACCTCCAACTCGTGGCCTTTTCAGTAACTCGATTCCCAGACGTCGCCACACTGATCACAGTGCATCCTTCAAATCCACCGTGCAGCGGAAATGGACCAGTCGATTTAAACGGATTGTTGAAAATGTACGTTGTTCAAGGCATATGTGAATTTGAAATTTCGCTACAAACCGAGTCTGAACAGTCGCCAGAATCTGAGGCAAAAACACACGAAGGAACGAGATCACGTCGTCATTGCCTCGTCTTTGGTGTTCTACATTTTTGACAAAAGTAACACCAGAGATGCTGCGTTAAAGTGGTCAAGAAAATTACACCTGAGTAAAAAAATCCCATTGGGTTAGATTGTAAACATCGAATGAAACTCTCGATAGGACGTGACATTGTTGGAGAGTTGCATACGAGCAGACATTCAACAATATTTAGTAGAAGCCTTGTGGATGTTTTCGTCTGTGTTCATCTGTAATATACTGGACTGTCCTACCAAGAGTTCGACCACATACACATTCAACTGAAGCTCATACAGTCAGCATACTGAACTCTCCTTTTTGCCATAGTGAGGCCGCTTAACAGGATAAGGCCTCAGAAGTCAAGCACCAGCAGCTTGTGGCTAAAAAGCTGCGGCAGAATTGAGCTCGGCTAGGAGGTGACGGGTGACGGAAAAAAGCCGGGGAACCTCGGAAAGGAAAACAGGGCTGTGTTCCAAATCTTTTATTGCCTCCTCTTCAAACTCCAAAAACCTCTGGGCCCTACAGCTAAATCCAAAGCTGAGGAAAACAACCGTTCAACTAAGAAGGCCTTCTCAAACACAATGTTTGAGCGAAGGGAGGAAATGATCAAACACAGATCAATTGGAACACAGCCCATACAGCAAAACCGTAAAAAGGTGCCATAGAGTGTAAATGATTCAAAAAGACACAAATCTAAGCCCAAACACTTCATATGACCATTGATATGACTGCTAATGAAATCTATTGTACTGTAGCTGCACTGCTACAAGTGTATATAAAGATACACCGATACAACCAGTTGAACATGAATAACACGCAAAGCACATTTCACAAGCACGATATCTTTCAAAAATGTCCAAAAGCACAAATTCCCTAATAAAGGAAAAAGACATGTTTGTGCTAACATGTGAGACTTGAGTTTCTACATCTTCCACACAAGTACACTTGAGCGTCTTCGTTACTGTAAGCTCGGCTCTGAAAATCTGCTACCACTGTTGTACCAGTAAACACACACACAGACAGAGCAAGTTAGCAAAGATTGGTCAACAAGGTTTCTTCAACACAACCACCTTTTCATACACGTACGCTCACTTCATATTGTCAGTCCCTTTTTAAAAGTGAATTAAACCATGAGCAGCTATCTTCTCAAAAGTCCTGTTCAATTTCAGAGCCCAAAAAAACTGCCTATATACACAACAATTCAGTCCCACGGCTCTGAAAGAAATGCAGAGCACAAATGTACAAATCACTGCGATTTCTATTTTTCTAAAATGTGAAAAGGATGCTTGTAAAAACATGATAAATCTTCACTGGGAATTACTTTAAGGTGATCATCAACAATTAATTTATAAATCAGGGGAGCCTGGCTCTGGTCCTGAATTCCTGTGATCATGCACAGTGTGAGGATTTCTCATCTAACACTCCTACCTAATGACCCGAGGACTTAAATCGGGTGTGATTCAGGAAAATTCCCAAACTGTACTGGACTGTAGTCTTACAGGACCACAGTAAGGCTTCCCTGCTCTAAAGCGTTTCCTATAGAAATATTTATTTGAACATGATGTGGATAATCTAATCACAGACTCTCATTAATGGTGCACACAGCGATGCTTTCACACAAAAGTGTGATGGACACTAAAAAGCTGGAGCAGCACTAATGCATGAATAGTTTGTCTCAGAGTTTGTACTTTCAATTAGAAACACATTAAACCTCTGCACAGTTTCCAACTTCATATGAATAATATTGTAAACAGTCGTATTCGTGAGAATGAGGACAAACGGTTAAATATTCACAGAAAGTTTGACTTGGTCATAAAGCAGATGTCCCTCCCCTCCCCCACTGAGAGCATGTATGCGTTGAGCAGTGCTCCCTCTTCAGGCTGGGAGATGTATCACAGGTTACACCACGTTGTCTTCTGTGGGCGGCTCAGCGTTGAGGGGCTGGAGGAGAGTTTGTTGAACTGTAAAATGACATTTTCACTTAGGGGTGTACTCACTTTTGTTGCCAGCGGTTTAGACATTAATGGCTGTGTGTTGAGTTATTTTGAGGGGACAGCAAATTTAGACTGTTACACAAGCTGCACACTCACTACTTTACATTGTAGCAAAGTGTCATTTCTTCAGTGTTGTCACATGAAAAGATATCATCAAATATTTACAAAAATGTGAGGGGTGTTCTCACTTTTTTGTGAAATACTGTACATCTTTTTATTTACTTTAATTTTTATTCATAGTGTGTGTGTGTGTGTATATATATATATATATATATATATATATATATATATATATATATATATATATTAGTGTATATATGTTTATTTCATTAGAAAAAGTGCAGTACATTTTCATGGTATGGTCAGTAATACCATGAAATACCATACTATTTGAATATGAATATGAATACCATACTAGTAATCGGTTATTAGTAGGTGCTACCCGACTTGGTTATCAGCGTCTGTAAGATCCACTATCGGTCAGCCTTTAAAATAGATTAATGTGTATGACATGATCTTCTTTAATTAATAAAGAAATGCACTTGTTGACAACTTGCTGTGGTATAAGGGGAATAAAACACTTCAGAATGTGCAGTTCTACCTTGGGGTGGTAACGGTCACTCCACTTCATTGGATCGTTGACTACTTTCCTATAACCGCATGTTTATTCCTTACATAAATTAAACACAAAGCATGTAGGGGTTCTACATGCATGTAATATTTGCACAATCAATAACCTATTAGAGTAATACCTTGTGGTATATAAACTGAACTTTGTGTTTGATGTGTCTAGTGTCCAAAGCCTGTGGTGGTGGCAGTGCATGGCGTGTGTGGGGGAGCAGGTCTGTTGGGAGTGTTAAGTACCATCATCTCATACACTCAGCAAACAATATGGATGGAACTTTCCAGAATTGTGGTGTCACTTTCCTGCAAAGCTTTAACCATCAGAGAGTTATCTTTTACTGGGGCTTTTAGCTGCAGGAGACTGAATTACTAACAGTTTTTTTTGTGGATCTGATTTCTTCTTTCGCAGGAGTGGATCTAATGACAGCCTGTGATATTCGTCTGTGCACACAGGATGCCTGGTTTCAGGTGAAGGTATGAGGAACATTAACTTGCCATACATTGCTTGCTTACATGTTTACACCAAGATCTGTAAACAAGTTATTTTTGTCCATATGATCATGAATAGAGATAGTAAGTGATGAGAAGATAAGAATGGGCTGATTGTTCTGACTTGTACAAGCCCCTGTGAAGAGTTGACCACAAGGGGGCGCACACTGAACAATTATTTACATTTGCAGTCTGTTGAAGATTAAATAAACCACAGTGAGCATCAGATGTCTGGTTTTAATACAAAGTGGACTATTTTATATTACCATCTTGTCATTTATCAAAGAAGAGCTACAAAACCTGAAATTTGTTCATTTTTAGACAGAAAAATTCTGCAGTGTAGCTGTTCTAGTGGGCTTTCACACTGGAAGTTTAGTCCAAAACAGAGCAGTTTGCATGAAAAGTTGGTAATGTGACAGTCGTAATGTGGACTGGGAAGTGCACTGCGGTACCGAACCCGAGACTACCTGTAGAAGGTGGTCGAGTTCGGTTACACTGGAACTGTGAATGTGAATTGTCCCATGAATGTGAACGCAACTTGTATCCGGGTCCGCACTTGTTCAGGAGTAGAGTAACCTGTGCTGAAGGCCTGTTGTGGTGATGACGTGTCATGACACGTTTTGGCCCAAATCTGCAGTAACTTTGAAAAAGTGGAAGCTCCTCTGAATATTGTGGAGTTTCTTGATTTTGTGTTAATTTCTGTGATCACAAAATGGTGAAATTCTGGACTGACACATGGAAGATATGGAATGATAACAGAAGAATGTGACTTTGGGTTGTACCGTGTATTTTTTTTTTTTCATGTAGCTTTATTATTTAGTATAAATGAAGGCAAGTGTGTGTTCTGTTCTTCATCTCTGCAGTCGTGTGTTCCCTGATGGTCAATGATTGCTGGAGCTCTGGAAATAGCAGGTGAGATTGCAGGCCGGAGTCCCGTCGCTGTCCAGGGAACCAAAATCAACCTCCTCTACTCCTGAGACCACAGTGTGACTGAGAGCCTAGACTACATGGTAAGAATCTGCTTAAGACATGAATAGCATTTTTAGCCTCAAGGTAGACCCATGCACACACAGTATGGCCGCAAACACAAAGTAGAGCGGTCGAAATCTGAGATTTCTCCTCTGCGTCTCCAGGCTACTTGGAACATGAACATGTTGCAGACACAGGATCTTATGAAGTCAGCGCAGGCAGCCCTGGAAAAGAAGAGTCCGAAAGACGTGCCCTTCTCCAAGCTTTAAAGGAGAAGATCCAGGGCTGTTGAAGCTGCGGTGGAACTGAGACTTCATCATCCACAGATCTTTAGTTCTTCTTGCTAAGTCTCAGTTTCTTTTTAGTCTTTTTATTTTTAGACTGGTCAAAAGACTGATTAGTGGAAGTGAAATGATAGATGAACTTTTAATTACTTGCTTTATTATTTGCAGGTGCCTTGTACAGTAAGACAGGGTAACTAATACTCAAAAGCTTGTTTTGTGTGTTAACATGTACAGTAGATGTACATATTTTTTCTGGTGCTGTGTGACTGCAGAATGTAGTGCAGTTAGCACATTAAATTTCCTTGGATGCTCACTTTTAACTCGAGGAGGTCACAGTTTGCCCAGACATCTTTTTTTAAATCCGTCAATCCGTCACCCACACGTCATTCTGGGGGACGAAGAGGAGGAAGCTGGACAGATAAATTTATTTATTTATTTATCATTGCTGTGTTTCCTCAATCGAGTGCAGAAAGAAGAAAAACAACACAACTGATTTAAAATAAAAATATAGAAAACAATCTAATGTAAGGTTGTGATCCGGTTTGCTTTCAGCAGGAAGGCTGTCCTGTTTCCTGTTGCTCTTTCCCTTCTATTAGTCCATTTGTCCAGTCTGAATCGGTTTGATTCGTTTCGAGACGATTCGGAGTCAAATAATTTTCTAGTGAGAGTCGCACACTTCCAAACGAACTAGACTGAGATGAGTATTTGATTCTCACTAGAAAGTGATTCGACTCTGAATCAACTCGAAATGAATCAGTCAAACTGATTCAGACTCTATAAAAGGACTATGAGATGTGATTAAGATATATAGTCCAATGTTTTGCTTTACAATTCCACTGTGTGTGTGTGTGTGTGTGTGTGTGTGTGTGTGTGTGTGCGCGCGCGCGCGTGCGCACGTGTGTTTTTCAGGAGAACGAGAAACTCTGACACAACAGTACATCCTGACCATTGGTACTGTGTACACATCAACATACACGCACGTCTCCATGCTGGACATCTCAGGAGCTTTCACACACAGTGCTAGGAATATCCCGGGACAGAGAAACGCACCTTCTAAGTGAGCGAGTTTAGCGTCAACCGGTGAAATTTGCTGTAGCATGAACACTTCGCCTCTGTGAGCTTCACTCTCCGTCAGGTTCACTGTAATTAGACATAAAAGTACATAATGTTTATTTTTCATACATTTAGGATTTAATGGTTTTTTTTTTTTACTCTTCGAGGAGCAGAAATGATCTTTTGAGGCAGCTTCATCACTACCTGCTCCGTTTGACTCAAAAATGTAACGACCGGTTTCAAAAAGTCACGATGTCTTCAGTTCATGTGATTTTACTGTTGAATTTAAACAGGAAATGTGAAATATTTTTTTCCTTTGTTTCCTCTACTGTCTTTTTGCTGTGATCTTGAACACAGTTGTATTTTTTTTTAAATAATAAATAAATGATCATTCTATTCTTTCTCACTTTCCTTGTCCTAATTGTCCTGTATCTGTTAAATCCGTTTCATCTGTGGTCTTTCTGTCTGTATTAACACTTGTAGAAATGACTTGTAGTCCATATTTTTAAATGATTTTATTCATAATTTTGAATTTAAATAAAGATATTCTTTAATTCTGTATTTTGTCATTTAATTATCATTAGAAATCAGAAGATCAGATTAAAGCCACGGCTTCTTTACCTGCCGAAGCTGTAAAACTTTCAATAAACCAGTCAATAGATCAACTGCATAAATGTAGATTTTTATTTACTGATTAGATGTATTGATGGTGTTGATAGATTATTTGAAGATTTTTATTGATCTTGGACAGAATCATTCAGATAAATATTTTTTTAAAAAAATTGATAAATAGTTGATTAAATAAATGTAGTGTAATGTACTGAGTCAAATATGAAAACTACAAATAAATAAAATATATTTATATCTGTGTATAATTAAAAACCTCACTTAATACAAGAAATTCATATCCTAAATGTTGCAAGTGATTAATCTGATCATTTTATTCAGCTGTTTAATTATTACTTTCTAAATAATAAACAAATGAATGTTCTGGATTCATGAGGAATGTTTACATTTTGTGTCCAAACTCAAAAGTTTAAACAAAGTGTATATTTATGATGATAAAGCACAAAGAACGTGAAACCTCAACACGTCTACAATCATCGATGAATTAAATATTAATTAAAAAAATTAAATTAAACAAGAGTAAGATGAAATATATTTTTAATTAAAATGTAATTAGAAAGGAGCACTTTTAAAGTGGATTTGATTTAAAATAATGATAAAGCTGTTTTTTTATGTATTTGTATATCTTATCCTCTATCGTGTTTAAGAAGAGGAGAATAATGAAGCTTTTTATGAAATAATATTTGGGTTTATTTTATTTTATTTTCTCCTCACAGATTCAAATTTACGTCAACGTCCGTTACGTTGGTGACGTCACCGCGAGCGCGAGAAGTCGAAGCGAGGAGCAGAAAGCGGTGTTAGTGTTAGTTCTGGCCCGTTTGGACCCAAACTAAAGTGAGTTTATTCGGTTCTGTGTAACCGAACCCGTTCTGTGCTGTATCGTGTGTATGTGTGTAGTTAACGGTGTTAACACCTGTGTTTCAGGTGTATCAGTATGAAGTAGGCGGTGACGGCGACGGCGCAGTGGTTCACTCTCGGAGCTCGGTTCACTAATGACCGAATCACCGAGGAACCGACCAAAGATAACTCACCCCCGCACGGAGAAGAAGAACAAGAGGAGAAGTGAGAAATAACATTTTATAACTTTTTTTATTCACTCCTCTGGTTCAATATTAATGTTAATATTATACAAATATATTAGCGGTGCTAGCTTTTGAGGAGGCAGTCCAGTCCACGCATGCACAGTGTAATTAATGAGCAAGCTAATCGAAATGAGATTAGCAAATAGGTCGATGTTATTTTTGATTCTATTTAAAACGATGAATTCACTCTGTCAATAACTGCCCAGTCTGAGAATATTACATGATTTACTTTTATAAATGGACGTGGCCACCTACTGGACTGGAGTGTGGGCAGTCGATTGGCAGAAAAAATCAAATAAAATGAAAAAAAAACAAAACAAAAAAAAAACAAAACAATACTACGTAAATAAAGGAAAAATAAAGAGATAAATAACTATATACTAGATATTCAGCCACAGTTCTTGTATATTTACTTACAACCACTGCATATAGACACGTGCATAAACTAATAGACCTATATAAGATATAACCCAGCACACCTATACTATAGCACTTGCATTGGAAACATACATTACCGTCAAACGTTTAGACACATTCATTCTTTATTCACCCCCCGAAAAAAATACATCCAAAATAGATCAAAAATAATTTAGGATATAATTTTTTAATTTTTAGGATCTTCAAAGTAGACGCCCTTTTTCCAGAAATGTATTCTTGGCATTTCTCACTTGATATCTTGAGGAATTTCCCTGAGATGCTTTTTAAACAGTATTAAAGGAGCCTCATTTCACTGCTGACTTTGTTCCCGTCTTAATTTCTTTGTGCGATATAATATATATTTTTCAGGAATACGATCTGCAGATCACTGATAGGAACCAGGTTCTGCTGGTCAGTCACGTTAGGAGGTTGGGTCCTGCAGCAGCTCCTCCACCAGGACCTGTCTTACTCATCCCGGAGTTCTGCTACCTCACAGGTCTCCCTCACAGAGCGGGAGAAACACAGCGCTTAATCATTGTCTGCTTCTTATCGCACTAATTGTTGTAACTTGCTCAGGTCTGACTGATAAGATGCGCACGACTTTAACATCATGAAGGACCTTTCCACTCACACCAGACTGACCCCAAAGCAGTGGGAGAACCGCCTCAACAGATTCATCAACAACATGAGCAGGTACCGGATAAAAGAGACTGCATTATTAATTCAATTCTGCTTTTGTCTGTATAGCGCGTTTAACAGCGTACGATGTCACAGAGCAGCTTTACAGAAACTTATACATTCTTTACATTTAGAAATTTATCCTTAACGTGCAAGACAGAGACAAATTTTACAAAAGAAACATTTGTAGCATGCATATAAGGGATGTGTATTTACTTTACAGAGACTATCCCGGGCAACACGAGGCTGAACATATAGCGTGATGGTTTTTCTGATTATATCATTCTTAAGTTTAATGATAGATATACACTACCGATCAAAAGTTTGTGGACACCCGACTGAAATGTTTTTCATGATCTTAAAAGCCTTTTGATCTGAAGGTGTACGATTAAATGTTTGAAGTGAACGTTATACCAATTTACACTGCTGAATTTTTCAGTGAATCTCTTCCAGGAATGCCAGTGTTCAGACTACACTCAGCACATGGGGTCTAAGCTTTGAGAACAAGCTGCTGAATCTGACTGGAAGAGTTCTTCCTGCTGAGAGGATCCTACAGGGAGCGAGAGCAGTAAGGGGGACCACAGAACACAGAGAACACAGAACTGTACACGACACGTGTCGCACTCTTGCTGAGTAGAGTTTGTGTGTGTGTGTGTGTGTGTGTGTGTGTGTGCGCGCGCAGTACGAGTACAACCCATGTGACGCGGATTGGTCTAAAGAGATGCGAGGTCTTCCTCTGATGACCAGCATGCCTCTGGAGATCTGGCTGCTGTCCCATACGCGCCGTAACGCTGACGTCGCTCACTCACTGCTGCAGACCCTCAACAAAGTGCCCGTGGACATCCACCTTCAGAGGCCGGGAATGTGAGCCAACACACTTGACCAGTGTTTAGAAAGAAATTGTAGCCTGTGCCATTACTGCGTCCTGGGCTCCTTTTTAAAACTCACTCCCCGTGAGCTTCATGAAAGGGACGCTAGTGTGTAGCACTGTTAATTTCAAATTATTAAAGCGGTCCTCATCAATTAGGTAGTGCAGAACTTTGCTCTGATATTGTCCGTATTCAGCTGCAGTCCATCAGTTAGGCACAAACGTTTCAATGGTCTCGGCAAATAAACGTGTTTTCCGAACTGCACGCTCTAAAATGAAGAGCTTCTCGACAGCTTTTCTTTCATTCATAGCGGAAGGCAGTGGTTACTGTGCGTAGTGTTTTATTTGAACCAGAGCCATGTTGAGCAAGGATCATGTCTTAATTGCAGCATTAACACTTTTTATCCCCCCCACTTCATTTTTTTTCTGTGTGCAGGACGGAGTACGATGATCGACAGGAGGCTCTGCTGAGAGCTCTGCAGCATAGAGTGGGGCAACAGGTTCAGATGGTTGGTCTCACACACTGGGTAGAATCAAGTGTGACCATGTAGTTTGTTTAGGATTCAAATATTAAAGTATTTTACTATGCTGAAAATGTTCAGGTTAGCATCCGTACTTTTTAGGGGTTAAGGTATAGAAAATGTATTGTATTGCTTAGAAAAACTGTACATGTGACTAGTAATGTAACGACCATTATATTCATTATTTGAATGAATAAGTAATGCACTCGCTGTCCATTTTATTAGAAACACCCTCACATTCATGTAGTTATTCAATTATGGGGCAGCGGCACGATGCATAAAAAGAACTTGAGTTAACGTTCACATCAATGCATAAAAAGTTACTGTTCACGTCAAGCATCACAATGGGTGAAAATTGTGACCTCTGACCTTTACCGTGGCATGGTTGTTTGTATCAGATGGGCTGGTTTGAGTATTTCAGAAATTGCTGATCTCCTGGGCTTTTCACACAGAGCAGTCTGTAGAGTTTACTAAGAATGGTGCAAAAAACATTGAGAGAGCAACAGTTGTGTGTGGATGGAAACGCCTTGTTCCTGAAATACTCAAACCAGCCCATTTGGTACCAATAACCATGCCATGGTTGTTTGATGTA
Organism: Ictalurus furcatus; assembly: GCF_023375685.1. NCBI lineage: Eukaryota > Metazoa > Chordata > Actinopteri > Siluriformes > Ictaluridae > Ictalurus > Ictalurus furcatus. The sequence goes on along the minus strand of NC_071264.1, from coordinate 1,039,892 downwards.
CATATTAACTGAAGCTCTTGACCTGTACCTGCATGATTTTATGCAATGTGCTGCTGGCACATGATTGGCTGATTAGATAACTGCTTGAATGTGATATGAAATATATGATTGAAAGGACTTTGATTTAAAAATAAATAAAATAAAGGGGGGGTAGAAGAAAAAACCCACATTACTATGGGTAAATAATATAGATGGCACTAGTGCTGCACAATTAATAGACTATCGATCGCGATTATGATTCTGACGGCCCACGATTAAATGAACGTGATCGACTGCAATATTAACGTTTAAAGTTCGTCCTCCGCTAATAGAAAACTCAGCTGCAGATCAAATCAAGCGCTTCCTACACTTATAGCCAATCACCATAGGGCAGCGCAGGGATGACGTCATTTTGTAGTGCCAAAACCCAGAAACAGGGTTAGCATTTTAGCCCTCGAGCTGCCAGGTTCGCTTCGAGCTCCAGCGCTTTGCGTGAGGAGAAATCATGACATTAACACGCTATAAGGTGGGTTTAATTCAAACTTCTTTATTAAAAAATTCCTCACCAATCATAATCAAGAGTAGCAACTGTTCTGTCTGTAAACATACAGTACACTGCCGCTCTCCTTCACCAACTCTAATTCACTTCATTTAAACTCACGGTTGCCAGATATCACTAGAAAAGTCAACTCCAGTTTCCATGTTTTGATTTAATCCCCCAAAACATTATCAGCAGACATGGACACTGTACTGGGGAAACGATCTAAAACTGATAAACAAAATAAAACTACTAAAATGTAAAGACAGTAAATGTGTTTAGTTATAAATAAATCATATATATATATATATATATAGTGTGTGTATAGGGGCGCACGGTGGCTTAGTGTTTAGCACGTTTGCCTCACACCGCCAGGGTCGGGCTCGATTCCCGTGGCCCTGTGTGTGTGGAGTTTGCATGTTCTCCCCGTGCTGCGGGGGTTTCCTCCGGGTACTCCGGTTTCCTCCCCCAGTCCAAAGACATGCATGGTAGGCTGATTGGCGTGTCTAAAGTGTCCGTAGTGTATGAATGGGTGTGTGAGTGTGTATGTGATTGTGCGCTGCGATGGACTGGCACCCTGCCTTGTGCCCCATGCTCCCTGGGATAGGCTCCAGGTTCCCCCGTGACCCTGAAAAGGATAAGTGGTATAGAAGATGGATGGATGGATATATAATATTATATATATATATATATATATATATATATATATATATATATATATATATATATATATATATATATATGTATATGTATATATATATATATATATATAATATAAAATTATAATAACTTCATTAAATATAAATGAAATGAGAAATGAAATAATGTTTAATTACTATGGGTTGCATTTAATATCAATTTGACATTAAACTTAGTTCGCTATTTCATTGAAAGCTATTAGCCTTTTTCCTAATATGGATCACTTTTGTGTTAGTCTACTTTTAATTAGGACTCTTTATTGTTTTTAAGATATCTAAAAATAAATATTTTATGTTTGTTTATTTATCAATTAACCAACAGTATCATTGCTATTATTTTAATTCAGTTAACAGTGACCATGAGCAGAGAGCTTACATTTAACTGTTTATGACAGACTTCCTGATTAAAGTTTAAATAAAAAAAGATTGGTATCTGGATCAGTATCATCTGTAAATATCCTGATCGGAGCATCCCTAATGAACACCATTAAACTAAAGCGCTCTGCATCTGACGGGTAAATGAACTCACCCAATCACATCCTATATGAGATTATTCAGATATCTACACAATACACACAGAGCGGTTCGAGAACTGACTCCAGCCCAGAACCATGACAGTGGAAATGTCTAATAGTGTAGCTTTAAATATATTTAAGAGGAGCAGACTTCAAACACTGAACATTGAGGTTTATTGTATTTGTTTACAAGGTAAACAGGTTAACGGTTGTTTTGTGCATACAGTCTGTAAAATGAACTGAAAATATTAGATTTAGTTTATCAGAAGGTAAATTAATGTGTCATGGCTCACACGATGTTCCTAAATTCTGTCATAATTGACCAGCTCAAGTTTTCTCATGCCTACTTGTGTGTTGTATTGTGGCATGAGAAAACTTAATAAATGTGAAAGTGCAATAAAAAATATGTTATCACTAAAATCAATGAATAATCGTGATAATCGAGATCTCAGTATTAATCAAAATAATCGGGATTATCATTTTGGCCGTAATCGTGCATCCCTAGATGGCACTGATCCAGGACCTGATAGCAGCAAAAAACAAAACAAAACGGTGGATCAGCCATCAGAGATAACAGAAATCAAATCATATAACTGATGCATGTAAAAGAGACGTGACTGTTCTTTCACTAGGATTGAATTCATTATATTCATACTTTATGTATGGGTTTCTGTATGAAAGTTTAATGGTAAACGAGTGCTTCAGTTAAAATAATGAGCGTTGTAGATCTTAAAGAAAACAATATTGGATGGGTATCGGCTGATACTCAAGCTTTCGATTAAGGAAAATAAAAGCTAGGATCATGACACTTCTAGTAAATAAGTCAAATGAAACTGTTTTCATTTATTTAAAAATTGAATGTTTAAGGATATTGCTGTCTGATTTTCTTTGTTAAAGTCGTTTCACCTTTTGTGATGTGACACACGCAGTGCAGTGCAACTGCTTCTATGTGATTTTTGTCACAGTACATCCTTTTACGGCTCTAAGCATACGGCATAAGATAATTTCAGATTAACAGCCTCAGTCTACAGATTACCATTACTTCTTGTTCTGAAGCACTCACTTTAAATCATGTGTGTAAGGTGGTTGTGATCCTGTCAACCAACCGTAAGGATAAATACGATTGCGTGAAGAAGTACCTGTGTGTGTACCGTCCCACTCCAAGCCAGTGTGTGGTGGCTCGCACCCTCAGCAGACCTCAGACCCTCATGACCATAGCCACAAAGATCTCCTTGCAGATGAACTGCAATATATAAATATATAAATATCTGATCTTGTAACTGATCAACAGTGGCACCTCCTAACCCTGATGTTATTCTATTAAAACATTGTTTTAGTGACTTCTCCTGCTCTTTCAGTTGAAGCACCTGATGATGTTGGTATCGACTGCTACCACGACAGTGCCGCAGGAAAGAGATCCATCGGTGCACTGGTGGCCAGCCTCAACCCGGGCATGTCCAGGTACTTAAAGCATGACTTGTGTGGACTCTGTAAACAGCTTAAAGAAGGGTTGTGTTTAATGAACTAGATTTTAGATTTGAACTTTTCCACCAGTCTTCAGAAGAGAGGGCATTACCCTTTGTGGTTCATCGTAACTTTAGGAGAGAGAAAAAGTACAATATTGTTCTTTTAATGAATAAAATGTTTAATTGTCAAATTGCTGAGGTATAAGGAATAAAAAGCATCAGGAAGACCTGTTTAGCTTAGTGGTGCGTCACATTACACCATCCTGTCGTTGATTGATGATCTTTCTGCATATAGCAGCATGCTCATGGTTTCTTTATTTGTTGATATTTTTTAATCCCTCGTATATCTGCATATTGTTACCACTACAAACGATCAGTAAAGATTATGAATCCAACAAGAGTTTTTCAGCTCAGTGGTGGGAAATTTCAGAGACTTTTAACACTACTTCCTGCATCTCAGGATTCTTTACTCAGGCCTGAGCTGGTTCTCTTAATCTCACACACTGTTCTCTGTATTTCCATTTCCTTCCAGTTGAAGGACAGAATCACAATTTTTTAGTCTTAAATCCTCTGAACGTTGTTTTCCTCGCTGCTACCGCCACCTTCATCCTCCTCATAAAGGGTCTGGGCCATGCTCTGTATGCTATGTGCTCTGTATGCTGTGTGCTCTGTATGCTATGTGCCGCTGCTCTGTAACCATGAGAGCACCGTCCTTCTCTCAGGTGGTTTTCAAAGTGTGCAGGGTATGAAATGCACTCTGGGAGGAACATCATGCTCATAAATGACCTCGTTACACTGCAGTCTCTTTGAATTCCAACTTTACACTCAGGATGAAATACTCACACTGCAGTCTGACGGAACGTGGGAGAAAAAGCGAGCAATTTTAGAATTGTCGCTTCAGTTAAGAAGCGCATTAAGACATGGCTTTTTGTTTTGATTTCTTTTCCTCAGCTGCGCTGAAGGCCTACTTCAAATACAACGAATGTTTGCCGTCACGCATCGTGGTGTACCGAGACGGCGTGGGCGACGGCGTGCTGCTGAGCGTAGTCGACTACGAAGTGCCTCAGGTCACATAGTCCATCAAGGCCATGGGTGAAGATTACGCGTGAGACTCGACACATCTCCATAAAACAGATTTGACGCACGCTTTTTGGGTTTTCTCTCAGCCATCAGTGTTTCTGTGTACAGGCCCAAACTGACCGTGTTGGTGGTGAAGAAACGCATCTCTTCCAGATTCTTCGCTCTCCTTGACGCCAGACCGAGCAACCCTCCTCCCGGAACAGTCATAGACGCCGAAGTCACGTGACCCGAGTGGTGTGTTCAGGCATAGTTCATTGATCTTTTTCTCTTTCTCTAGCGGTCTTTTTGATCGCAGCTTCAGGTCGCGTTCGAACGCTGATGGCTTGATTTTTCAGGTACGACTTCTTCATCGTGAGTCACAAAGTGCGCTTCGGCAGTGTGGCCCCCACTCACTACAACGTGGTGTACGACAGCAGTGTCCTCAAACCAGACCACATGCAGAGACTCGCCTACAAACTCTGCAACATGTATTACAACTGGCAGGTGAAAGCCACACACACACACACACACACACACACACACACACACACACACACACACACGTTCATACGGGAGGAGGGTTGCTCAGTCAACGATTTTCATTATCGATTTTCATCAACTATTATGGATTAGATGTTGCAGCTCTATTTGCAACACATTATACTAAGAATTGTGTGGTATTTGAAGATGTTTGTTCAAGGTAACGCAGTTAATACCCATTGCAGTTCTTTATACTTCGTGGTTATTACTCAGATTATAAATGTATTCGAGTGAGGACATTTATCACCTGTGTGCTTTTTCTGCATTGTTATTAGCATATGTACTGTATGATTTAGTAAAATAATCATTAGCCATTACGTTGTTATTCTGATTACTCTGGGTGTGTGTGTGAGTGAGTTCATGCTCTTGGGTGTGTGTGCTGCACTTCCTCTTTTTGGTCAGGCCCTACGCCTTGCTGTAGTTAACTTTTAAGAGACATTGTCTATAAGGAAGAGAGCGTGACTCTGCTCTTTCCCTTATTCTCAATAAATTCTCATTCTCCATATTTTATTGCCCTTGTGTTTTATTTCTATCAAAAATCTTATCTAACACTGATAACGATCGGTCTGATGAGACCTGAGCCAGGAGAGGACCGTTCCCTTAATGCCAACAACATTTTCTAATCTATCTAGCGCAGAGGTGCCCAAACGTTTTCCTGTGAAGGGCCAAGTTTGTCCCGCAGGCCCTAGTTTGGGCACCTCTGATCTAGCGTGTAGCGGAGCGTTGATTCGGTCGCCTGATCGAGTTCTATCGGATCAGACGGTGATCCAAATCTAAATGATGTCTGTGCGAGGTTATTGATGAAGCTCGGAGCAGTAGCTGATGTGAAAGTACATTTTATGTGGTGGCGAGGTGGAAATATGATCCATACGTATTATGAACGAGATAAGAATGATCTGAGACAACTTCAGACTGTGGAAGTGTTACAATATTTTCTATATTTAATCCGTACGTATGAGGTCAAGAGTGTGACCACCATTATGAGTAGGTCCGATTACGTTCTGATTAATCCCTACTGAATCTAAGATGGACACAACCGCTGTTCTCAGAGGGTCTTCTGGGTTATCAAATCGAATATTAAAATCACAGATGATTAATGCTTTATCTACAGACACAACCAGGTTTGAGATAAAGTCTGCAAATTCACTAAGAAATTCAGTATATGGCCCTGGGGGTCTGTAAATAATAATTAGAGGAATTGACTTATTTTTTGTGGCTACATAAGTTATGCTGGTGTAAAGAATTTCAAAAGAATTAAATTTATAACTAGGTTTTTGTGTGACGCCTAGATTTTGACTATGGATGAGACCAACACCTCCTCCTCTACCAGTTGAACGAGGCTGATGTACATAACTGTATCCAGGAGGACTGGCTTCATTTAATGCTACGTACTCGTTTGGTTTAATCCAAGTTTCTGTTAAACACATTAAATTACATTCCTGATCAGTAATGATGTCGTTAACAATAAGAGCCTTAGACGCAAGAGATCTAATGTTTAATAGTCCTAGCTTCAGATTAAAGGTGCTGGATGTGCATTCAGTATGATCTAATTTTATGTTAATTAGGTTACGAAGACAGACTTTCCGAGATTTTCTATGTATTTGTATAGCTCGGGGAACAGACACAGTCTCTATAGTATGTACTACAGGTGTTGGACTATTAATTGAACATTGCTTATGATGAACGTTGTTATTGTAGAAGATGTGCTTACGGTAGACAGTCACTTGGTCTGTAGCGTCTTGGAGATGTTGTCAGACAGCAGTTCCGCTCCGAGGCTGCTGGGGTGCAGGCCATCAGGACGAAACAACCTAGGACGCTCCCAGAACACATTCCAGTTATTAACAAACAGCAGATTCTGTTCATTACACTGTGAGGGAAATTATTCATTTTTACTTTGAAATAGTTTTATTCTTGTTCTGTTGCATTCTCATGTGAGGATAACGACTCAGAAGGCCATGTGATGTCACTGAGATCAGAATGTTTATCTGCTTACAGAGACACAAACATGTTCTTCTGTTCAATGTTCGTCTAAACATCATCTAAGATCCTAAAACAAAGCCTGTTTGAACTGCCTCAAACTGCTTCTTATTGGTACACAGAATGATGTCATGCTCTGAGTTTCATATATATAGTAGTGGTTTAGTACAAGGGCTTCAGAGCTCTCATTGTTCTGTCCTGCTTTATTCTATCCTGTATTAACCATCTTTCTGTAATAAACCTTTTTACCTTCAGAGGACGAGTCTGTGAGTGTTGTCTAATTTCCACGACATGAACAACGCACTACAATGCACACAATGAACACCTAAAGCCCTGTTCACACGGGGACGGGTTCAAAACGGTCTGTTTAACGCCCCCTGTCGCTGTCAATGAGTTTTCACACTCGGGCATAAAACACGTGGCGGAAAAGCAGCAAATGTTAAAAATAATAATAATAATAAATGAAAATAACAAGTGGCTCGTGTTTTTGACGCGCTGCATTAAAACTGGCCGCCCAATGAGATTCGCGCTTTTGTTCACGTGCCCGGAGCCGGTGAAGTTACATAAAAGTACCACTTGATGGCGCTCAAGTACAACACTGTCTTACAGACAAAGAAGAAGCTGAACAAGAAGACGCAAGCACCCGCCATTTTAGTGAGCAAGTATGTGCATAAGTGACCTATCAAAAGTCAAGTTACTGAATTTAGTAAAGGCACATGCAAACCCTTCTGCTCTATATGTACATTTTACACAATCTCCCACAGAAAATAATCTCTGTTTTAAAACAAATAACTACTAATTACAGATTTAGATATAATAAAAGTTGTTGTTTCCAGGGGGGCCGTTCGTTTGGATGTTTTTTGTTTGGAGAGCAGAAATGAAAAATGCTAACTCTCCAATTGCTGAATTGTACATTACTGCCACCTAGGGATCAGGTGTTGCAATGATGATTGACGGAAGTGCCCCCTCCCCCCCCCAACACACATTTTCACCACGCATGCGCAGTGCAAATTGGGCAGGTGATCGTGGACAGACGATTCCGCTGGATCTGTACGGCGCATACGTTAACATTTTACTGACGCATGCGCAAACAGCATCAGAATCCAGGATTGTAACATAAGACACTGCAACATGACCTTTTTTAACCCCTTTTAATTAAATCTTTAAAAAAAAAAAGAGATTAAATAATAATTAAACAAAAGTATGTTATTATAAATAGCATGGTAGAGTATGATGGACTACAATTACATTTATACAATATAATAACATACAATTCCCTGTGTAGGTTGTTGCTATAGAAACGATAAAGTATTAGAGCATGTTCTGGAGAATTCGAAGGCGGTGTATAAAGTGAATCAGCAATAAAGTTCTACGCTTGAGTTGTTTTGTTTGCGCGTAAAGTATACAGACAGTAGATATTTCATTGAGATTATGTTAATGAAAAGGATGTGCCTATTGGATAGGATTGTTGTGATTGTCGTGCAGCTCTTGTAAGATGTGGTAAGGAAATTTGTGAAATACAAACACAAAGAAGTGGTGGTTGCTTCGGATTAAGAAGAAAAAAATCTGCCAAATTAATACGAGTGTAATATAAACAAATGTTTGTGATGCCTGTGAAAGTCTTTCAAAAGTGAATCTGTAGGTAGTTTCCCTTCTGAAGACTGGAGCGAGTAAACACTCCTCAGGCACTGCAGAGTTTTTGTGGAGTGTGTGTACATTTTTGGAAAGTGTGCCCTCTAGTAGCTCACGGGTTTCTCCCTTTCTCAGATTGTTTGCAGTTACTCCGGTGTAAACTATAACACGTTAGACTTAACGATCCTTGCTATTCAGTAGACGTGTGCCAATAATCAATTCCTCAACGTATCACACTGTTTAACACGCACAATAAAAAAATAATAAAAAATCATCAATACTCCTGCTTTCAGTTCAGAAAGAGGCGGTCTCCACAGCAGCGGTGGAAGATTACGGCAAAAAGATATCACGTGTGTGTGTGTGATAAAATTATTACCTAACTTGGAATAAAAATAAGTTGGAATGAACTGAATGTAGCAATACTTGGTCTAGCATTAGTGCCATGTTTACATATCTGATTATTAAACTATGATTTAAGACTTTTGGCACTTCAAAAATGAAATGAAACAAAATCCAGGCACGTAAAAAAAATCCACTGGTATAAAATAGCTCAAATAAAAACAGTGTATAGTCAATTAATTTAAAAAACAAAACCACGATCTGACTGGCTCAAAATTATGAAACAAACATCACTTATGAAATTCACAGTTGTGCCTAGTTTTAGTTGCTCCCTAACGACACCATACCGACTTAAAATTGGCTAAATTCATTCAAATAACGAGAAGATATTATTATAATCGCCTACTACCTAGGCAGCATTTTTTAATTTGTTTTTCAAGCTGAGCTTCTAAGTAATTTTCACATTTGTAAAGTTAAGGAAAAAGTCCACAATGTCACATGTCAATCCTACTAAATAGATTTTTAAAAGTTTTGCGCTGTTCGATATAATGTACCATATACATTAGTGATATGAAAGCTGAATATTCGCACACGCCCACTGTGCAGTTCTAACCAATCCCATTAATTTACAAACATAAAATGGTTAAAATGACCTCACATGAGCCAAATGAGAGAGTAACAGAAACACAGACAGCAGACTCAAAGGAAGGGCCTCAAATGTAAAGCCTTGAACTCAGAGCCTCAGACGGACCGTCCCCACACCTCAGACGTGCACAGCCGCAAACATAGATCCTCAGACGCAGAGCCACAGATGTACAGTCCTAGACAAACAGCCTCAGAGGGAGACCCTCAGATGTACAGCCACAGATGTACAGCTTCGGATATACAGCCTCAGATGCAGAGACTCGGACATAGAACCTCAGAGGTAGAGCCACAGATGCAGAGCTTTCAGAGGTAGATCCTCAGATGAGCAGCCTCAGATGTAAAAACCTCAGAACCTCACATTCTGCTCTGGATTTGAGAGTTAAGAGTTGGTCCTACAGTAGCGTGACTCTCCACTTCCCATCAGATTTAGGGACACGCATGTCAAAGTTCCAGTAATGTATTTGTTTGGTCCCATAAGGCGAGTCAGAGTGTAAATCTACGTTACTGAAGTACACTAGTGACTGTCACTCGTCTGATGCTAGGCACAGTTCGTTAGCCGTTCTCTACACCATCCATTAATGGAAAGGAAAACTGATTAGACCATTAGGGTTCATTAGGGTGGTGGAGCATTCTCAGCACCACAGTGACACTAATATGGCAGCGTGTGAGGTGCTGAGGATACAGTATTTTTCTGGGATTTTCTCTGACTCTCCACTGACCCTTAATTGACCTCTCGGAGTTTCTTCCTGTAGAGAATAATGAAATACAAGTTTGCAAATTTGCCTCTGGGGTGAATTGTGTAAATTTGATCTGAAGACAAATCATTTGTTTAAGAGTGATTAAATGCGTAAATTGTCACAGGTTAAGAACCAACATGGGTTATGCAAAAACCAAACCCCTGCTCTAACTCAAATTAGCTTCTGAATGTAAAAATAATGTAAATATTTCTCCGCTTCCTGTTCCTCCTAGCCACCAGGTGGCGACAGTGAGCGAGTTACAAGTACGTGTCCTCTGAGCTGTTAATGCTCTGTCTGGAGTTGCGCAGCGTGTTGTTTTTGTACTCGGGAGCAGCAGGCGAGTCGTGGGTCGCAGGTGTGTTGTGCGTAAGCAGAGGGCTTGAGTCTGTAGATGGATCCAAAATGGTGGCTGAGTTTTCTGTATTATTAGGGAGCTCATCATGGTCAGGTTCTCTGGATTGGACAGGAGGACATTTCAGCAGGTGAGGACGCCACGCTGAAGGTGATCCGTGTACAGGAGCAGTTAGGAGGGATAGATGTTGCAGAGGGATAGATTCCGCCGGTTTCTTATCGATGGAGGAATTCGAGGACGCTGCACGAGTCGCTCTGTAGAAGTGCTCGTCTCTTTGACCTGATTTTCCTGCATTGTAGGGAGCCGTGGTGGATGTGATGGTGGATTTGGAAGTACAAGATTTAGATTTTCCTGGTTCAGAAGCTGTATGTCCAATATCTGACTAAGTTTAGACTCGCCAGGTAGAGCGTAGGGGTTAGGAATGAGGGCTTGGTTTTTCTTCAGGCTCCCTCTCTTCTTCCTGAGGTTCGGCTCAGACTTTTCCTCAGGGATCGATGGGTACTGGACCATAATGGTGGGTTTCTGGCAGAGGTCTTGGTGTGTATGAGGCTCGGTGGCCATGATGGCGCGAGCACTGTGCATTCTCTGAGGGAGTTTGGGGCCGGGCTCACCGCGCTTCTTCTTCCAGCGCTTCAGCTGCGTGCGTTGCTCACGTTCCACGTCCTGTGCCGATACCTGCAACTCCAGAACCTACAGCAAAAATCAACAGTCAAAAAAACGAACTGGAATAGAATGTCATTCTACTGTACTTAATGTGTTAGAATGGGCTTCATTACAACGTCATGTAAAAGACGATGATAAATATTTATGAACGCTAATTTTGTAGAAATACGAAGGTGATGATGGATAAAACATGCTTGATCACCATGGCATGGACTCGCATAGTTACAGTAGTGAGAGACCCATCATCATCATCCTCCTCCTCCTCCTCCTTCTTTCTGTTGTGTTACCTGGAGCACTAAGAAGCCCTCCTGCATGTATCTGGGCTCAATCGATCTGAGGACCTCCATGGTCTCATACTGACCCGGACAGGCCTTGAGCTTATCCCGAGTACCCAGCATGGACGTCAACAACACCAAGCCCACACGGAATATAATTTTCACTCCTACACAAAGAAAGAAAGAGAGAGAGAATATACATTTCAACAGGAACGACTCAACACAGAAAGAAAAGAAGGACAAGTGTGTGCCCTTGAAGGGCGCCAATACTTTTGAGAGCCGGACGCGCAGGGCGCCAATACATTTGAGGGCCGACGCTAAGGGCGCCAATAGTTTTGAGAGCCCGCCGCATAGGGCGCCAATAGTTTTGAGAGCCGGACACTAAGGGCGCCGATAGATTTGATAGCCGGACGCTAAGGGCGCCGATAGATTTGAGAGCCGGCCGCTAAGGGCGCCGATATATTTGAGAGCCGAACGCGTAGGGCGCCAATAGATTTGAGAGCCGGCCGCTAAGGGCGGCGATAGATTTGAGAGCCGGCCGCGTAGGGCGCCAATAGATTCGAGCGCCGGACGCGTAGGGCGCCAATAGATTCGAGAGGCGGCCGCGTAGGGCGCCAATAGATTTGAGAGCCGGCCGCGTAGGGCGCCAATGAATTTGAAAGCCGAACGCGTAGGGCACCAATAGATTTGAGAGCCGGACGCGTAGGGCGCCAATAGATTTGAGAGCCGGCCGCGTAGGGCGCCAATGAATTTGAAAGCCGAACGCGTAGGGCACCAATAGATTTGAGAGCCGGACGCGTAGGGCGCCAATAGATTTGAGAGCCGGCCGCGTAGGGCGCCAATGAATTTGAAAGCCGAACGCGTAGGGCACCAATAGATTTGAGAGCCGGACGCGTAGGGCGCCAATAGATTTGAGAGCTGGACGCGTAGGGCGCCAATAGATTTGAGAGGCGGACACGCAGGGCGCCAATAGATTTGAGAGGCGGAGATCTAAAAATAGTAGTGATACACAAGCTTGGTTGCAGTCGTGTTTATTAAGGAAAGCTACAAGGTTACAGATGTGAGGTTCTGACCTTTACGGTACAGTGAGGATGAGCAGAACATCTATACAGCATGGAACTGTGAATAGACTCAGTGTCTGTGGACTCATGTACACACAGAAAGTGGTAGACTGTACCCTCCCTATAGCACGTTCCCAACACTCCTCACTTATCTGTACTCCTAACTCCGTTTCCCACGCATTCTTAATTTTGGTGCTTGCCTCACTACCTAACGCCAGAATGAAATCATAAATCCTAGAAATCATTCCTCTCTGATGTGGATTGTTTGAAAACAAGCTTTCCCAAGCCTGTTCAGGAGGTGCAGAGGGGAAATCAGGAAAACATCTAGAAACGAAATTCCGAATTTGAAAATACCGAAAAAAATGCGTCACATGGAGGTCATAAGTGGATGCCAGATTGGCAAAGCTATCAAACACACCATCGGCATACAAATTTCTAACTTGTTTAATACCCTTGTCATCCCACACTGAAAATGTGGAGTCCAAACACGATGGGGGAAATAGATGGCTGTTGACTAAAGGACACAAAGAGGATGCACCTACAAATTTAAAGCGCCATCTAAGGGAGTGAAGTTAGCTGATAAAAGATTAGATAGAGAACGTGTCACGTTGATACCTAGGTATTTAAACCCAGACTGACTAAATCGAAACGGTAGATCTGACTGTTGGAGAGAAAATGCTGCAGTATTGACAGGAAAACAGTCACTTTTATCCAAGTTTAATTTATAACCAGAGACAACACCGAAGGACTCCAGAACAGCCAAGACAGCTGGCATAGAGGCAACAGGATCGGTTACATACAATAACAAATTATCAGCATATAGCGACAATTTGTATTCTACACCGTATCGAACTATTCCTTTAAACAAGGGAGAAGATCTTAATGCGATAGACAGCGGCTCAACAGCGACAGCAAAAAGCAGAGGGGATAAAGGACAACCTTGACGAGACCCTCGTCCGAGTAAAATAATCAGAATAAGTATCGTTTGTCTGAACCCTGGCATTAGGGGTTGAGTAAAGGAGGCTAATCCAAGAAATAAACTTATCCCCAAATCCGAACTTCCTCAAGACTGCAAACAAATACTCCCACTCAACCCTGTCAAATGCTTTTTCAGCATCTAATGAAATCACAATCTCAGGGAGCACAGCCGAATGCTTTGAATAAATTATATTAAAGAGCGTACGGGTATTGAAAAACATCTGACGTCCCTTTATAAAACCGTTCTGCTCTTCACATATAAGGGATAACGTCCTCTAAACGAGATGCCATTACTTTCGCCAACACCTTTACATCTGCATTAAGCAGAGACAGCGGTCTATAAGAACCACAGGAGGACGGATCCTTACCCTCCTTTAGAAGCAGAGCTATTGTGGCTTGTGTCAGAGCTGGAGGCAAAGACACATTCCAAGGATTCGTTGAACACAGATAAAAGCAATGGAGCTAATTTTCCAATAAACATTTTAAAAAATTCAACTGGAACCCGTCCGGGCTAGGAGATTTGTTACACTGCATAGTTTTAACTGAAATTAAAATTTCTTCAAGAGAGAGTGGGGAGTCCAGTTGCATGGCAGTATTCGAATCAATAACAGGGTTACAAAGGTTTTGAAGAAATGCATTCACTTTAGTATCGTCTGCAGGAAATTCAGATTTATAAGGTGAAGAGTAAAACCATTTAAAAGTAGCATTAATTTCCATGGGCTCTGTAGTGACAATATTATGAGTGTTTTTAACACTAGGTATGAGACGGGAAGTGGCCTGTCGCCGTAGCTGATGTGCCAGTAAACGACTCGGCTCGTCGCCATGTTCATAATATGAACCACGAGTACGTAACAACAAGCGTTCCGCCTCTTTAGTCGAAATAAGATTGAATTCTGCCTGTAAGTCGATACGCTGTTTAAGAAGTTCTGGAGAGGGGTTCAACGCACATCTTTGATCGAGACTACTGATCGCAGATGTAAGTTCATTAACCCTAGCAGTGCGCTTTTTATTACAGAGAGTGGAGTAAGAAATAATCTGCCCTCTGATATAGGATTTAAGTGTCTCCCATAACAATGAATAAGAGGTGGAGTCATTCTGATTGAAGAAAAGAAAGTCATCAATAGAAGTGGAAATGAACTCACAGAATTCACTGTCTGCTAAAAGAAGAGAATTGAATCTCCAAGGCGGTCGGCTACGTTTATAAATAGAAAGATGAATATCTAATTGTAGAGGCGCATGGTCAGAAATTACAATACCCAAATAGTCAGAAGAAACTACACAAGAATCAAGAGTGCTGTCCATAAAAAAATAATCAATCCTCGAATAGGAATGATGCACCTGGGAGAAGAAAGAAAACTTTTTAAGAGCAGAGTTACGGGATCTCCAGGGATCAACAAGACCGTTCTGACACATAAAATCGGAAAATGTTTTAGACATTGCAGATTGATTCAGAGTACGGGGATTAGACCGATCCAAGTTTTGGTGAATTACACAGTTTAAATCTCCACCGAAAATCAACAGGTGAGTATTTAAAAAGGGGAGGTTGCTCAACAATCTATTAGCAAATTCCACATCATGAAAGTTTGGAGCGTATACATTTACCAACAACACCTGTCTTTGCATTAGAGTACCAGCAACTATAATATATCTACCGTTCACATCAGCAACAACATTAGTGGAGGAAAACTGTGACCTTTTGTCAATTAAAATAGCAACCCCTCTTGCTTTCGAATTAAAGTTCGAGTGGAAGACTTGACTCACCCAAGGCAGTGTAACCTTTGATGATCTTTAATACGTAGGTGCGTCTCCTGTAAAAATACTATATTGAAGTTTAAACGTTTCAAATGTGTAAAATCCTTAGATCTCTTGACAGGATTACCCATACCTCTGACGTTCCAACTAATAAATCTTAAAGGCTTTCCATATTACTACTAACCATTTAAATAAAGTAAACCATAGGAATATAAATAGCCAATTAGAGCCGAAGTGGGACCTCCCAAAGTTTATTTTAAACTTCTAATCAAAGTTTGCACTTCTAAACCAATGACAGCTTTACCGTTATTAATTGTGGAAAGACCATGGTATAAGCGGGGTAATCCATGGCTAGGTGTGCATTAAACGATTTGAACGAGTGGTTCTTTTCCTCCACATCATGCATTAAAATCGTTTAATGCACATCTAGCCGTGGATTACCCCTTACATATCATCTGAGAGAGACAGCTAATTCTGTATGTAAACAGATATACTTACCAATCACGACCTCTCCGAGTTGGAGAGCGGACAGTGAAGTCTTTCCATTGACTCCCCTCCAATTGAGGTTCTTTTCCAGGGAGTTAGCAATCACCCTCTTCAATATGCGCCAGGTGCAGTCACACACATCCACCCAGTCAATAAGCACCAACCAGTTTACCTGAAACCGATTTAAAAAACAAAAATAATATACACTAGTATAAAAATAAATAATTAATAAGCATGTATTGCCTTGTCAACTGTGTCAGTGCTTCTCACTACTCCTGCAGTTACCCTGCCCTGTGTGTTTTCCATCTCTACTAAAGAGTAGGTCATAAGTGTTCCCTCATATCAAAGTGGTGTTCAGTGTTGTGCTTTGAGTACGAGTGTGTCACCTTGAGAAAACAGAAATGCTCTCAGTCGCTGTGTAATTGTGCAAGTAGTTGTTAACAAAAAAGAAAAAAACTCTCACCAGATTTTGCTTGTAATCTGGGCTCTGTTGCATCCTTTGCTCCAGACTACACAGTTGAGGAAGGTCTTGCAGGGGCAGTAAATCTTCATTAATATCCAAAGGCTGCACCTGGACCTCCTGTAGTTGAAGCAATCTCAGTGGTTTGTTGGTCCAGCACCATCTCTAATTTAGTCAGCACCTCCCTCAGCATGGCTATAATGTTAATGATGAGTCTTTATTGGTCACATATACAGTAGAGCACAGTGAAATTCTTTTCTTCTCATACCCCAGCCTGTCAGGAAGCTGGGGTCAGAGCGCAGGGTCAGCCATGATACAGTGCCCCCTGGAGCACAGAGGGTTAAGGGCCTTGCTCAAGGGCCCAACAGTGCTTGGCAGTGCTGGGGCTTGAACCCCCGACCTTCCGATCAGTAACCCAGAGCCTTAACTCCATCCTTAGTCTTATTCCTAACCTATACAAATTCCAGTAAGATGGCTGAGTGGAAATCACGGTTGGCCCTACCTGGTTCTGATGATTGCTGTGGGGCTCCTCATAAAGGCTGACGGCCTGGCAGCGCAATAAGAGAACACTGTGTTAAGGGAAGTGAGGAAACATGTTCTACAAAAGTAATACCTACAAAAGAAAGTCAATCAGAAAGCAGAAGAATACACTCACGTGGCATCGTCCATCGGCTGCCAGTTCTGCAGCATCTCTGTGAACGAGCCGTGTGCTGCTGGTGGTGGTGCTGCTGGTAAAGTGGTGGTGGGAACAGGGGGGAAAGTGGTGTTTAGGGTGA
Source organism: Ictalurus furcatus (assembly GCF_023375685.1). Classification (NCBI taxonomy): domain Eukaryota; kingdom Metazoa; phylum Chordata; class Actinopteri; order Siluriformes; family Ictaluridae; genus Ictalurus; species Ictalurus furcatus. Next base: position 1,022,964 of record NC_071264.1, on the reverse strand, counting down.
CCGTGAAAAACCTGGAGTAATATTCAGACGTGTACAAGTTTACAGATGGTGACGCATGCGTGGTGCTGACTCTGTGTCTGCCCGATACTCTGTCCGGAGCCTTACATGAGAAAGTGAAGGTCAGAACTGCAAATACATTAGAAAGGAAACAGGCATTGCTTGAAGTTTTAGGAATGATGTCAGTTGATTTGGATAAAATAGCGGAGATGACCATGAGGAAAGGGGAGCACCCAGTGACATTTTCAGAACGGTTATTGGAGGCGTTTAAAACGTTCAGTGGTAATCCTGATATTACTCAAGTGTGACCCACTCACTCATTCTGCTGTGGAAATGCATGTGACCCATCTCTCAGAGTGTAATGACATTATTGCAAAAATGACACAGTTTTACAACAGTAATGCTATTTCAAAGAAATGTCATGCCGTGTCAGCAATAGGCATTATAAAGCCCTATCTGGTGCTACTGGAGACAAAAAGGAGAGCCCACCTCCTCCTAACCCTGATAACCCCCCAGTGTGCTATTTATGTGGCAAAGAGGGACACAATTCTAGGGAATGCAAAGTTTTTTCTAGGAGAACAGCTCCCAACATTGATCTTAACCAGTTACAGGCTGCGGTTAACAGACTGAGCACGGAGAATGAACTGTGTGCTCACATGGAGAAGCAGAGCTTTAAAGCCATGTCTTCTTCAGCATAGGGATCACAGGCCTCCATTTCACATGTAGCACCCTGTCACGAGATAATCACGGTAGACCAATCGTAAATGTCGCTGTTGGAGGCTGATGCGATGATTGGTTAGTTGATTCTGGTGCTTCATTAACAATTCTTCATTCCGACAATCCCCTACACAATGGTAAAGACACAATAACTTTAGAAAGGTTTGACGGAACAATTTCTCTTGCATCCAGACAGAAAATATGCCGTTCCAAACTGGCAGAGATGATTTCAAAGACAAAGCCTGGCCAGTAGAAGTGGTGATGGTTGCGGTATATTAGGTTCAGACATTATGACTAAGCGTGGCTATATCATTGACTATGGCAACAATTGCATTTGGCGTAATCCTCAGAGTAAAGATTAGCTTGTGGAGATTTCTGCTGTACATGTGATCAAAAAGGCAGAGGATTATGACTTACATACCTTGTTATCGCTGGAAGATTCTGAATGATCAGAACGATTGGATCAGATCAGAGGTGTTTTTGTTCATTCAAAGCAGGATTGTGGCTGTGCTGATACTAGTGTGATGGAAGTGAAGGTTCACGGAGGAGACCCACCCTCTCTCAGACAGTACAATTATCCAGATGCTGCAAAGCCTTACGTACAGTGTACTGTGGATTCTCTGTTGGAACAGAGTATTAACAGGCCTTGCGTTTTCAAATAAAGCTTTGAGAGATTTCACAAATCATTACATAGACTTGTTAACATTTCTATGTCACAGTTGTTCGATACAGTTAAATCACACACATGTATTCACATTAATTTATGCCATATTTACATTTACATCAATTTACCACATATTTACACCTCACATCTCTTCAAAAACTCAATAAAGTCCACGGGTGTTTATTTTTTGTTCTTCTGTTGTTTTTCTTTCGTCTTTGTAATTCACTCACAATCTGTTTAAAGACCCTCTCAGAGGGGATATGACACTGATTAATAATCAATTTACACCTTGTTTTCCAGATTTTATAGCCAACGGTGCATATAACAAACCAGTAAAAGTATTTTACTTTTTTTTGGTTAAAAAAAAAAAACATTGTCCTTATAAAAACCTTTCTAAAAAGCATCTAACTGCGCATGCTCCACAAATCTAAGATATCATATAGACATGAATAATTAATTGTGGCAAAGAAGACTGGTCTGTTTTTAATGAGAAAAGGTAAAATCCCACCTAAGATGAGTTCACTGTGAAGAAAGGTATAAAAGGGGCTTGTGTGTGTTTGTATATTTTAGAGTTTCTGCAGAGTGAATCACTTTATTGTTTCAATAAAGTTTGATAATTTTTTGGCATCTACAAACCCTCTGTCTCTGAAGTTTTATTTTAACTTAGGCTGGAAAGATTGTTTCCATGACATTTTGAGGGCTGAAAAGTGCTTCTTCTTGCCAGAGACCCCTGTAATTGTAAGGATATATTCCACAACCCCCCTACAGGCCATGAGACAATAGTCATTCTAGTTAAAGGATATGAAACAGAGCAGCCTTATAGCATACACACATCACCTATTGATAATGTGAAAAGGTCTAGGGAGAGGTTTCAGACAGCACTAGACTGCTCAGTGAGGCGATATAACAGCTGCACTGCTGCCACCTAGTGGATACTAATGTCCACCACCTCATTTAAAATGTCAATAAACTATCATTTGTACGTTTATAATTATGTAAACTGTTCACATACTACTGAACATAAGTATTAGTACTTAGTGTGTATGTAGTCTACTATAACTGTACCATACATTTCTGTCCCAAAAAAACATTCAGAGTACACTCCACTTTGCCCACTTGTTAGTGGATTTTAGGATTATGTTCTTAAAACAGCTTTGCCTTTCATTAATAAAAATAATAATAATAATAATAATAATAATAATAATAAAATTAATAAAAAAAAGCTTGTTTTTAAGCATGACACTTCCAAATTCACTCTGTTTAAATAATTACTTTAAATAGAAAACGTATATTCCCTGTACTTTAGAGACATTGTACTGTTCATGAAGAACAAACACGATCTCGTGACGGAAATCATCAACTTTTGCGTTGAGATTATACTGGGGGGAAATCCTATATAAGGATTTTTTTTATATATAAAAAAAAAAAAAACGTTTTGTGTGTGTAATTTAATTATTTACAGCCAAAGCCTCTGAGAAAATACGTCCCAAACACGTATGTGGTGCCGACAGAGAAGAAGTGCTATGATTCAACATGGGAAATCCGACATGACTTGACAAACGGCATCATTCCTGCAAAAATAACCTACATGAAACATGACATAAGCAAATGACTTTAACGTCCATGTCACGTGAATTTTTAAGATTTTTATCTAATAATGCAGGTAGGCTGCACGATTATGGCCAAAATGATAATCACGATTATTTTGATCAATATTGAGATCTCGATTATTGATCACGATTATTCATTGATTTTAGGGACAACATATTTTTATTGCACTTTCACATTTAAATGAACAGACCGCTGCTTTCACCTCCATGTTGTGCTACATTCCTGATCATTTACAAATCTTTAACAGTGTTTACAGGAGGAGAGACGCAAGACAACTTCTTTTAGGAGCACTTGTGCTCCTAATTACAAAAATTTAGGAGCACAGTTGAAGTTTAGGGTTTTTTTTGTTTTTTAAACATTTTTTTTTTCTTTTTTATTTTAGAGATGGTAACATTAATGTGCCACAATATAAGTAAATATAAGTAGGCATGAGAAAACTTGAGCTGGTCAATTATGACAGAATTTAGGAACATAGTGTGAGCCATGACACATTAATTTACCTTCTGATAAACTAAATCTAATATTTTCAGTTCATTTTACAGACTGTATGCACAAAACAACCGTGAACCTGTTTACCTTGTAAACAAATACAATACACCTCAATGTTCAGTGTTTGAAGTCTGCTCCTCTTAAATATATTTAAAGCTGCACTATTAGACATTTCCACTGTCATGGTTCTGGGCTGGAGTCAGTTCTCGAACCGCTCTGTGTGTATTGTGTAGATATCTGAATAATCTCATAGGATGTGATTGGGTGAGTTCATTTACCCGTCAGATGCAAAGCGCTTTAGTTTAATGGTGTTCATTAGGGATGCTCCGATCAGGATATTTACAGCTGAAACCGGTCCAGATACCAATCTTTTCTTGTTTAAGCTTTAAATCAGGAGGTCATAAACAGTTAAATGTAAGCTCTCTGCTCATGGTCACTGTTAACTGAAACGGTAACACACACTTTTATTTCACATTATTTAAAAGGAATTTAAGTGTTATTTACCATAACTATGAACACAAGTTGTTAAGTTGACAATCATTTTAAAATTCCGTTGCTCCATTTAGATTTTCTCCAGTAGAATACAGCCTTTTAAACCAGGAAAAATTACTAATTTTAAGTCGTATAACATTCGTAATAACTAAAAAAAACGGTGTAATTACCTGTCTTTCCTCCCCACAAGGGAGTTTTAGGAAACCATCAGCTTTTAAAGGTCTGTAGGTTACTGTATTTGTCTGTGTTTGAGCGCCATCTGGAGGACAGATGCCATTTTAAATTGAAACTCATGCCATCTTCTAATTGTCAAAGAGGAAAATGTAGCGCCGATGTTCATCTCACTACCCAAACTGAACTAGTATTCTTCCACTGAAAATAGTACCGTGTCTTATGTTGAAATTTTTATTGTACTTTTATTTGACTTTTGTTTTTTAAATATCAGTCCATATAATATGAAATAATATAATTTACATTTTAAAATAAACATGTGCGCGGGTTGATACAGCGCGAGGGAGGTTTTTTCAAACTGCGCTTTCCTCAGGAGTATACAGTCACAGTAAGGATGTTTAAGCAAAATTTGATATTTATTTTTATAGTTCTGTTTAGAATTGTGTTCTTGTTTTTAAACTAATGCTAGTTAAATAGTTTGTAATAAGTAACGAGCAATGCCAGCTGGTTTTAGTCAGATAATTAGCCTTATCTAAATTATAATAATCGAATTGTTCAACAAGTTTTATACATGAAAAAAAAGAATTAAAAGTGCTTTGAGTTTGGAAATATTTATTTATTTAGCCCCCCACCATGCTTAGCATGACGGTTCCACATAACGTTTTTTTTTGTCTTAAGACACACAAAATTTGTATTCAATCTTCTTAATGTATTCCCAAGACGAGCTTAACTCTGCTTTATGCAAAAAAAAAACTATTTAATCGACACTTCTTCATTTAAAAACAATGTTTTTGTTAAGAAGAAAAAGCGCTAACCGTCACTGCACGAGGCAGTCAGCGCTGTGTGGTGCGTGCTTATGTTTGACCTTCAAAAATTGGGACAAGTTTGCATTCATTGTTGTTATTTTAGTGTATATATATTCATAGATATACTTTTGTGTTCACTTATAGTTTTGTGGAAAAAAAAATTAACTGGACCATGTCCGGACGTCGATCCAGATCCCGTGCGCAAGGACCGCCTCCGCAAGAACCACCTGCGCAGGACCCGATCAAGCAACTCCTCAATAACGCCACTGTTTTGTTCGGGTAACGTCTGAACTTATTCACTCTTATTCTCTGTCTCTCTCGCATTCATTGCGCACCTGTTTGACTGACTGTGTTTAACGTGCAGCGCAGCACAAACAGTAAGACAACTAACTCAAGCACGCTTAGCTGCGCTGAATGCTCCAGCAGATCCAGCAGCTGGCCAAGATTAGAGCGGAGGGAGCCAAAGTGACTCTTGAGCAGAATGTACTACACTGAAATACTTCAAGCTGCTTTCACACCTTACCAGCCCCTGCCCCGGTCAGAGTAACTCTTCTGCACTGTAGCTTTGTAGACAGAAGTTGTTTTAGTTTGAGATGGCGTCGTAACCCTCAGGTTCGAGTTTAAAGCAGAAGAAGCGTTACAGGAACTTGTCATTAATCTCTCACTAGCTGCGTTTACATGGACAACAATAATCCACTCTTGATCCGATTAAGACCATACTCTAATTAAGAAACTACCATGTAAACAGCAATTTTTTACCTTAATCTAATTAAGGTCATAATCGAAGTAAGCACTAATCTAATTAAGACAGGTGGAGTACTCCTGTTTTAGTCGCATTATGGACATGTATTACACACATGTATTACAGACACCTTAATCACACTATGAACGTCGTGTGAGTTTTCACCGCATTTTGTGACAGGACACGATCACACACGGCAGTTTTACGGCGAACAAGAGAGTTCGGCTGTGTCCCAAATCGCATACTTTCCTACTATAGGCCTGTAGTGGGGAAAAATACATGTATCTCAGCTACTATGTAGACGGTAACTACGCGATTTGGGACGCAGCCCACGGCTTCAAGCAGTCGTGTATTAGCATGTACAGCATGACAAATAATTAACTGCACTTAAAGCGTTCGTAAGAATATTAAATAAAAACATGCAAAACTGTATACGGTTCCATAACGAAGACGAACTGCATGTTGATACGTGAAATTCTGGAGGGACGTCGGACGGCGTGGCGCGGTGACGTAATGACGCGGGCTGTTAATCTAATTATGTTCTAAAACATGTAAAACGGGAACATGACAGGAGTATTCTAAAAGCGACGCATGTAAACACCTTAATCAAATTATGATCTTACTCAGAGTAAGGTCAATAATTAGATTACTGCTGTCCATGTAAACGTAGTCACTGTGACCCGAAAGCTGCTTGTTGGATGTTTAATGTAAGATTAGAAAGTTCAGCTGGTTTATCTCCTCTCAGGTGTGTGTAAAAGAGAACCTGGCCGTGTCCTTGCAGTGTGTGATTTCTATTTCGTCTGTGTCTTTTCAGATGAAGGACGTGGAAGACGTCACAAAGTTGTGTGATGAGCTTGTGATGTTTGTTTGTGTTTCTTGATATTGTTGTACTGAATGAATTAAAAGACTTTTACTCTGTAACACTGACTTCTTGACTGACTGTGCCGATGATGCCAAACACGCCACGCTGAACTCCTGAGCCTGAACAAACACACACACACTCCCCTCAGTATATACACTTCTGGTACACACTATTTTGGATTAACTACGTGTTGTAGATTAAGTGTTTAATGTTTACAGCCTAAATTGTTGCCATGGAGACAATACCTGAAAGGGCAGAGCTTGTCGGTCAGCAGGAAGTTCCAGAGAGAGTTACATGGCACCTTGGAAGTGTTACCAAAGTCCACAAAGAACACCTGTACACACACACACACACACACACACACACACACACACACACACACACACACGTACACTCAATGTGCAGTTTTCCTGTAACCACTCCATGCTCCATCACGGAGGCGCTTTAGTAGGTGTTCGTGTGTGTGTGTACAGATGTTACCTCCACATTACTCCCCATGACATGCAGTATTTTGGCTCTGTAGTAGTTCCCAGGTTTGGTGTGAGTTTCAGAGAAAGGGGCGAGACACAGAAGATTTGGATAAAGTGAGACAGGAAGTGGGCAGAGCGCCCGTGTATTAACGGCCACTGTCAGCCACCTCTTGCCTCCAGACTTGCCTCGTGAGCCTGGAAACCCCAGAAATGCCCCACTTTGATGACCTACACACACACACACACAAATCCTGTTAGTGCACACACAGACACACACACATTAAAATCCTGTTAGTGCGCGCACACACACACAGGAGCCACTGCTTTTTTTTTTTATTTGTGCACTGAAAGTGAAAGAGGCGGAACAGACACCTCGGTGATATTGACGATAAAGACAGGGTTAGACGGAAGATTCTCCAGCTCAAAGCTCCTCGTCCACAGTTCCCTGGAGGAAGCAGTTCGGATAAAATGCGCCTGCAATCGCCACCTGAACAACGGAAACATCACTGATACTTAATAATAATTATTATTTATTTTCTGCAGGAGTAAGTTACACTTCGTGGACTTTGTCGTCATGGTGACAATTTTAAACTCTGCATTTGCAATTTTACTTTGGATGCTTGTGCTTCTAAGGCTGCGAATTATGACTAATATTTATATTTACTGTATATCAGGGGTGCCCACACTTTTTTGACTTGCGAGCTACTTTTAACATGACCAGTCAAAGAGATCTACCTACACTAAAAATGCGAAACATATTTATTTATATATACACTGCATATACTTATACATATATACATATATATATATATATATATATATATATATATATATATATATACACACATACACACACACACACACACACACACACACAATATATGTTCATGTACCTTGCATAACTGCATGAACCCTTATGGGACGCTACAATTCAGTACATTTTTGGTCATTACCTTACTCTGACGACGTGCACTGAATAGAATCAGCCAGGGTTGCATAGTCCGGACAGTAGCTGCTGGTAGCCAGCCTCAAGCAGGCCTCCAAATGATGATCAGTCATTGTGGAACGGTATTTGGACTTAATGATCTTCATGTGGGAAAAGGCTGACTCACATAAATAAGTAGAGCCAAATAATGCAGTCAAGGAGGTGGCACATTTCCTCATGTTTGGGTACTTTTCCTCTGTGAGTAAGTTCCAGAACTGTCCATGAGCCCTGGACTTCAGCTGAATGTCAGTCTGTAGTTTCAAAATCTCATCCTCCACTTCAGACGAGTTCAGGTGAAACAGCGCTGCAATTTTCGATGCGAGTGAATCAACCTCAACATTGTCCCTAAACGGGTAGCACATGAATGTGGCGAATGGCTCCAGTAAAGCAAAGTCTTGAAAGCGTCTGTCAAACTCTGACCGACAGCTGTCAATCTGCTCCGTGTAGCGTGCAATGTTAAACTGCGCACAAGCCTTCCGCTGCGTCTCCAGCTCTGACGCGAGGTTTTGGAAGTTCCCAAAAACATGGCGCTGCAGCTTTGAGAACAGAAGTTGCATTTTCTGTTTAAAGGCATTAACTGCCTTTAATTTTTGTCTTTTCCTTGCAGCTCCAAATTAAGTTGGTCAGATCGGTTAAAAATGCTCGGTTAAAAAAAGTCCAGCAACCACTGATCATCATTGAGTTGGGTGTATTCTGCATGTTTAACAGCAAAAGGAAACTCGCTTATCTCCGGACAGAGCTCTCGAAATCTCTGCAGGAAGATCTCTGCAGGAATTTACCCCTACTAAGCCATCTCACGTCAGTGTGTAGCAGGAGCTGATTGGTCGCAGTCTGCCTTCTCCAGATGCTTTCTCCAGCACGGAACAGCTGTCTTTGAAGTGATCTAGCACGTATAGAACAGGCGATCTTTGTTGCCACATCCATGATCTCTTTCATGTTTAGCATTCTTGCGCATAAGGCTTGTTCGTGTATTATGCAGTGGTAGTTAAGGAAGTCAGGGAAAGCATCGTCTTCCCTGCACTTGGCAATGAATCCATTTGCGCTGCTCAACCATTGACTGATATCAATTTGCACACTGGGAGCTGGGTTTTGTCAATGAAGTCTTTAAAAGACTGAAAAATGTCCTCTCCCCGCGATTTCGCTCGCTAGCCTTTAGCACTGGCGCGCTTGATCGCACACGCGTGGTGAGAGAAAAGACGAGATCTCAGACTGGCTGCCCTGTACGTCAACTAACATCTTTTTTTTTTAATGGCGATCTACCCGCACTTCCTTATAAATAAGGAATTATAATTAATAAATAAATAATGTGACCGGTCGATCGCAATCGACATATTGGGCACCCCTGCTGTATATATTTTGACCTGAAGAAAAAAGCCTCTTTATACACATATGCTGTTAAACTACACCTGTTCTACTCGTGTGTGTGTGTGTGTGTTACCTGCACTATGAATTTCTGTGTGTGCGCGCTGGTGTAGTCAGAGGGAGAGGAAGTTTCGCTGATGTGCATGTTGAATTGTGACACTCAATTCTTCAGATCCTCAAACAACTCAGCCACCTGTAACACACACACACACACCAGAAATGATAGTTAGGGATCTGTGTCAAGAAGTGTGTGTATAGATGTGTGCGAGTGAGTGAGAGTCGTAACCGTTTGATCTGAATGCAGTTCTCTTTGCCCTACTCCAGCTCATCCTAAAACACACACACACACACACACACATCAGTACCACTTTATTTATTTCTATAATCCAACACGTTATAATTCAACATAATTGTCACGATCTCCTGCCTCCCATACGCCGTGTACCGGTTTAATCTATTTCCTTATTTGGTCAGTGCTTCCTGTTCTTATTACGATGTCCTCTCTCTGACTGGTTCCTATTTCTTAAATTGTGCACTCTATCTGTACACTACACACTTGACCATCTAACACCTGGATATTTGAAGAGCATACAAACAAACAGAAACAAACACACACACACACACACACACACCCTGCGTGAAGTTGCCCCCCCACCAACACAAAACATCGGCAGAATAGTTTGTGCTGGTTTGTGCCGTAAAAATTTTCGTTTGTGCTGCTTCAGTTCTGGAGATATTAAAAGAATATTTATAGGTCATTCTGGGGTCACTCAAACCCCCCACATGCTCCAAATTCATCCCAAATGGTCTCAATAATAATAATAATAATAATAATAATAATAATAATAATAATAATAATTCAAAAGAAGAAGACTATAGCGCCTTAACCCACACTGCGCATGCGCGAAGCCGGATGACTCAGCCATTAAACTAGTAAAAGAGCTCTAATTAGCCAGTGAAGCTAAATGTCGTTCAGCCACGTCCACTTATAAAAGTAAATCATGTAATATTCTCAGACGGGGCAGTTATTGACAGAGTGAATTCATCGTTTTAAATAGAATCAAAAATAACATCGACCTATTTGCTAATCACATTTCGATTAGCTTGCTTATTAATTACACTGCGCATGCGTGGACTGGACTGCCTCCTCAAAAGCTAGCACTGCTAGTATATTTGTATAATATTAACATTAACATTGAACCAGAGGAGTGAATAAAAAAAGTTATAAAATGTTATTTCTCACTTCTTCTCCTCTTGTTCTTCTTCTCCGTGCGGGTGTGAGTTATCTTTGGTCGGTTCCCCGGTGATTCGGTTGTTAGTGAACCGAACTCCGAGAGTGAATCAGTGCGCCGTCACCGCCTGCTTCATACTGATACACCTGAAACACAGGTGTTAACACCGTTAACTACACACATACGCACTATACAGCACAGAACACAACGGGTTCGGCTACACAGAACCGAATAAACTCACTTTAGTTTGAGTCCAAACAGGCCAGAACTAACACTAACAACGCTTTGTGCTCCTCGCGCTCGCGGTGACGTCACCAACGTAACGGACGTTGACGTAAATTTGAATCTGTGAGGAGAAAATAAAACAAAATAAACCCAAATATAATTTTATAAAAAGCTTCATTATTCTCTTCTTCTTAAACACGATAGAGGATAATATATACAAATACATTAAAAAAAACAGCTTTATCATTATTTTAAATCAAATCCACTTTAAAAGTGCTCCTTTCTAATTAAATTTTAATTAAAAATATACTTCATCTTACTCGTTCAATTTATTTTTTTAAATTAATATTTAATTCATTGATGATTGTAGTCGTGTTGAGGTTTCACGTTCTTTGTGCTTTATTATCATAAATATACACTTTGTTTAAAATTTGAGGTTGGACACAAAATGTAAACATTCCTCATGAATCCAGAACATTCATTTGTTTATTATTTAGAAAGTAATAATTAAACAGCTGAATAAAATGATCAGATTAATCCCTTGCAACATTTAGGATATGAATTTCTTGTATTAAGTGAGGTTTTTAATTATACACAGATATAAATAGATTTTATTTATTTGTAGTTTTCATATTCGACTCAGTACATTACACTACATTTACTTAATCAACTATGTACCAAGTTGTTTTTTAAAATAAAATAAAAAAAAAAAATATCTGAATGATTCTGTCCAAGATCAATAAAAATCTTCAAATAATCTATCAACACCATCAATACATCTAATCAGTAAATAAAAATCTACATTTATTCAGTTGATCTATTGACTGGTTTATTGAAAGTTTTACAGCTTCGGCAGGTAAAGAAGCCGTGGCTTTAATCTGATCTTCTGATTTCTAATGATGATTAAATGACAAAATACAGAATTAAAGAATATCTTTATTTAAATTCAAAATCATGAATAAAAATATTTAAAAATATAGACTACATGTCATTTCTACAAGTGTTCATAGAGACAGAAAGACCAGAGATGAAACGGATTTAACAGATACAGGACAATTAGGACAAGGAAAGTGAGAAAGAATAGAATGATCATTTATTTATTTAAAAAATAATAATAAAATTACAACTGTGTTCAAGATCACAGCAAAAAGACAGTAGAGGAAACAAAGGAAAAAATATTTCACATTTCCTGTTTAAATTCAACAGTAAAATCACATGAACTGAAGACATCGTGACTTTTTGAAACCGGTCGTAATGTTTTAATCAAACGGAGCAGGTAGTGATGAAACTGCCTCAAAAGATCATTTCTGTTCCTCAAAGAGTAAAGAAAAACATTAAATCCTAAATGTATGAAAAATAAACATTATGTACATTTTATGTCTAATTACAGTGAACCTGACGGAGAGTGAAGCTCACAGAGGCGAAGTGTTCACGCTACAGAAAATTTCACCGGTTGACGCTAAACGCGCTCACTTAGGAGGTGCGTTTCTCTGTCCCGGGATATTCCTAGCACCGTGTGTGAAAGCTCCTGAGATGTCCAACATGAAGACATGCGTGTATGTTGATGTGTACACAGTACCAATGGTCAGGATGTACTCTTGTGTCCGAGTTTCTCATTCTCCTGAAAGACACACGTGCGCGCACACACACACAGTGGAATTGTAAAGCAAAACATTGGAATATATATCCTAATCACATCTCATAATCCTTTTATAGAGTCTGAATCAGTTTGACTGATTCATTTTGAGTTGATTCAGAGTCTAATCACTTTCTAGTGAGAATCAAATACTCATCTCAGTCTAGTTCGTTTGGAAGTGTGCGACTCTCACTAGAAAATTATTCGACTCCAAATCATCTTGAAACGAATCAAACCGATTCAGACTGGACAAATGGACTAATAGAAGAGAAAGAGCAACAGGAAAGAGGACAGCTTTCCTGCTGAAAGCAAACCGGATCAGAACCTTACATTAGATTATGTTCTATATTTTTATTTTAAATCAGTTGTGTTTTTCTTCTTTCTGCACTCGATTGAGGAAACACAGCAATGATAAATAAATAAATAAATAAATAAATGTATCTGTCCAGCTTCCTCCTCTTCGTCCCCCAGAATGACGTGTGGGTGACGGATTGACGGATTTAAAAAAAGATGTCTGGGCAAACTGTGACCTCCTCGAGCTAAAAGTGAGCATCCAAGGAAATTTACTGTGTTAACTGCACTACATTCTGCAGTCACACAGGACCAGAAAAAATATGTACATCTACTGTACATGTTAACACACAAAACAAGCTTTTGAGTATTAGTTACCCTGTCTTACTGTACAAGGCACCTGCAAATAATAAAGCAAGTAATTAAAAGTTCATCCATCATTTCACTTCCACTAATCAGTCTTTTGACCAGTCTAAAAATAAAAAGACTAAAAAGAAACTCAGACTTAACAAGAAGAACTAAAGATATGTGGATGATGAAGTCTCAGTTCCACCGCAGCTTCAACAGCCCTGGATCTTCTCCTTTAAAGCTTGGAGAAGGGCACGTCTTTCGGACTCTTCTTTTCCAGGGCTGCCTGCGCTGACTTCATAAGATCCTGTGTCTGCAACATGTTCATGTTCCAAGTAGCCTGGAGACACAGAGGAGCAATCTCAGATTTCGACCGCTCTACTTTGTGTTTGCGGCCATACTGTGTGTGCATGGGTCTACCTTGAGGCTAAAAATGCTATTCATGTCTTAAGCAGATTCTTACCATGTAGTCTAGGCTCTCAGTTACACTGTGGTCTCAGGAGTAGAGGAGGTTGATTTTGGTTCCCTGGACAGCGACGGGACTCCGACCTGCAATCTCACCTGCTATTTCCAGAGCTCCAGCAATCATTGACTATCAGGGAACACACGACTGCAGAGATGAAGAACAGAACACACACTTGCCTTCATTTATACTAAATAATGAAGCTACATGAAAAAAATACACGGTACAACCCAAAGTCACATTCTTCTGTTATCATTCCATATCTTCCATGTGTCAGTCCAGAATTTCACCATTTTGTGATCACAGAAATTAACGCAAAATCAAGAAACTCCACAATATTCAGAGGAGCTTCCACTTTTTCAAAGTTACTGCAGATTTGGGCCAAAACATGTCATGACACGTCATCACCACAACAGGCCTTCAGCACAGGTTACTCTACTCCTGAACAAGTGCAGACCCGGATACAAGTTGCGTTCACATTCACGGGACAATTCACATTCACAGTTCCAGTGTAACCGAACTCGACCACCTTCTACAGGTAGTCTCGGGTTCGGTACCGCAGTGCACTTCCCAGTCCACATTACGACGGTCACATTACCAACTTTTCATGCAAACTGCTCTGTTTTGGACTAAACTTCCAGTGTGAAAGCCCACTAGAACAGCTACACTGCAGAATTTTTCTGTCTAAAAATGAACAAATTTCAGGTTTTGAAGCTCTTCTTTGATAAATGACAAGATGGTAATATCATAAAATAGTCCACTTTGTATTAAAACCAGACATCTGATGCTCACTGTGGTTTATTTAATCTTCAACAAACTGCAAATGTAAATAATTGTTCAGAGTGTGCCCCCTTGTGGTCAACTCTTTCATAGGGGCTTGTACGAGTCAGAACAATCAGCCCATTCTTATCTTCTCATCACTTACTATCTCTATATATGACCATATGAACAAAAATAACTTGTTTACAGATCTTGGTGTAAACATGTAAGCAAGCAATGTATGGCAAGTTAATGTTCCTCATACCTTCACCTGAAACCAAGCATCCTGTGTGCACAGACGAATATCACAGACTGTGATTAGATCCACTCCTGCGAAAGAAGAAATCAGATCCACAAAAAAAAAACTGTTAGTAATTCAGTCTCCTGCAGCTAAAAGCCCCAGTAAAAGATAACTCTCTGATGGTTAAAGCTTTGTAGGAAAAGTGACACCACAACTCTGGAAAGTTCCATCCATATTGTTTGCTGAGTATATGAGATGATGGTACTTAACACTCCCAACAGACCTGCTCCCACACACACGCCATGCACTTCCACCACCACGGGCTTTGGACACTGCAGACACATCAAACACAAAGTTCAGTTTATATACCACAATGTATTACTCTAATAGGTTATTGATTGTGCAAATACTACATGCATGTAGAACCCCTACATGCTTTGTGTTTAATTTATGTAAGGAATAAACATGCGGTTATAGGAAAGTAGTCAATGATCCAATGAAGTGGAGTGACCGTTACCACCCCAAGGTAGAACTGCACATTCTGAAGTGTTTTATTCCCCTTATACCACAGCAAGTTGTCAACAAGTGCATTTCTTTATTAATTAAAGAAGAACATGTCATACACATTAATCTATTTTAAAGGCTGACCGATAGTGGATCTTACAGACGCCGATAACCAAGTCGGGTAGCACCTACTAATAACCGATTACTACTGAATGAAAATATAACACTCAGTGGAAAAATTAAGTTCACTTTATTACAAAAATAAACAGTACGGACCATACCATGAAAATGTACTGCACTTTTTCTAATGAAATAAACATATAAATAAACATATAAATAAACATATATATACTAATTTTATATATATATATATATATATATATATATATATATATATATATATATATATATATATATATATATATATATATAAAACACACACACACACACACACACACACACTATGAATAAATATTAAAGTAAATAAAAAGATGTACAGTATTTCACAAAAAAGTGAGAACACCCCTCACATTTTTGTAAATATTTGATGATATCTTTTCATGTGACAACACTGAAGAAATGACACTTTGCTACAATGTAAAGTAGTGAGCTTGTGTAACAGTGTAGATTTGCTGTCCCCTCAAAATAACTCAACACACAGCCATTAATGTCTAAACCGCTGGCAACAAAAGTGAATACACCCCTAAGTGAAAATGTCCAAATTGGGCCCAATTAGCCATTTTCCCTCCCCGGTGTCATGTGACTTGTTAGTGTTACAAGGTCTCAGGTGTGAATGGGGAGCAGGTGTGTTAAATTTGCTGTCATCACTCTCACACTCCCTCATACTGGTCAATGGAAGTTCAACATGGCACCTCAAGGCAAAGAACTCTCTGAGGATCTGAAAAAAGAATTGTTGCTCTACATAAAGATGGCCTAGGCTTTAAGAAGATTACCAAGACCCTGACAACGAGCTGCAGCACGGTGGCCAAGACCATACAGCGGTTTAACAGGACAGGTTCCACTCAGAACAGGCCTCGCCATGGTCGACCAAAGAAGTTGAGTGCACGTGCTCAGCGTCATATCCAGAGGTTGTCTTTGGGAAATAGTGCTGCCAGCATTGCTGCAAAGGTTGAAGGGTTGGGGGGTCAGCCTGGGCTTTGGACACTGCAGACACATCAAACACAAAATTCAGTTTATATACCACAATGTATTACTCTAATAGGTTATTGATTGTGCAAATATTACATGCATGTAGAACCCCTACATGCTTTGTGTTTAATTTATGTAAGGAATAAACATGCGCTTAAACGAGCTTCATTTTGGTAAAATGTTAATATGATGATGTGTTTGACCTTATATACAGCCACAATACCAACTGTAACAGTGCTGACAGGTTTTTATATCCTGAAAAGTAACAGTGTGTCATATGAGGTTTCCACTTGAGAGTGACATGTACAGTGTCCTCCACTAATATTGGCACCCTTGGTAAATATGAGCAAAGAAGAAAACCTTTTGTTCAAAAAAAATTCACAAAAATACTCTGCTCTCATGGATAAACAATTGCAAACACCACAAGTTTATAAAAAAATATTTGTTAAATGAGTGTACAACAATTATTGGCACCCCTATGAATCCATGAGAAATGTATTTGAAGTATATTCCTCTTGATATTTTACTTTTTTGTACACTTGGGAAACTAGGAACAGGACATTGTTCAACCATGACTTCCTGTTTCACAGGGATAGGTAACGCATAAGCCAAATTCTCTTACTCATTCAGAACAATAAGTGAAGCCAAGATATATTCAGTGGTACGTGAAGGTTTATGAACCCTTCAGAATTTTATATATATATGAATAAAGATGACCCAAAACATCAGATTTTTACACAAGTCCTAAAAGTAGACCAAGAGATCCCAGTTAAACAAACGAGACAAAATGATAATATTTGATCACAGACAGATTGTGCACAAATGGAGGAAATTCAAGACCATCATTACCCTCCCCAGAAGATATCAACCAACAAAGATCACTCCAAGAGCAAGACAAGTAGTAGTCTGTAAGGTCATAAAGGAGCCAGGGTAACATCTATGCAACTAAAGGCCTCTCTCTCACTGTAGTGAAGGTAAGGGTTCTGTTTAGTTTGACTTACCTAGGGCTGCTCCTATCACACAAACCACTGAAGTAAATAGCATGGAGGTGGTATTTGAAGTTAACGCAGGCTGTGGAGTGATCATCAGTAAAGATCAACATTCAAACATCAAAGATTCAACATTCAAAGATGTGGGGGGGGGGGGTCGGGGGGGCTACGGAAATCATTTGTTGCCTCAGCTGGTAAATACAGTAGCAAATGTACCAGGACATAAGTTGGCTAACGTATTGGAGAGACAATCCGAGGTGTTCAAAGAAGAGTTGGGTCCACTGCTGGAGAGAGAACTCCAGAGGCTGGTGGAAGACAAGATCATTGAACCAATGCAGTTTGCAGAGTGGGCAGCTCCCATTGTTCCAGTCAGGAAACTGATGGTTCTACCCCAATTTGTAGGGATTATAAATTCGCAGTAAATCCAGCTCTAGTGTGGAGCAGTATCCAATTCCCAAGGTAGAAGATTTATTTGCTCAGTCGGCAGGAGGAAAAATTCTCCAAACTGGACATGACCCATGCGCATCAGAAGATAATGCTGCACAAAAATTCCAATAAGTACGTTACAATCAACATGCACAAGGGATTATGTACTTACAACAGGCCACCATTTGGAGTTGCTTCAAGTCCAGCGATCTTCCAGCACACAATAGACGGGATTCTGCAAGACATCACACGCGTCACAGTTTATCTGGATGGCATTTTAGTCTCAGGGGCTAATGAACATCTGCAGAACTTGGATGAGGTACTGAGTAGGATAGAAAAGAGTGGACTGAGACAAAGAAGGAGCAAGTGTGAGTTCATGGGAGAAGTAGAGGTATTTTTAGGTCACAAAATTAATGCCATAGGATTACAGTCGAAAGACAGGTCCTATATTATGTTTGAGACAGCTGGCATTGTAGCCGTGAAATCAGCTAACATTATGCTCCATGTAATGTTTGCGATATCCAGTTATTTGTTAAACGCTAACGCATTGCAATGTTATAAACTACCTCCTAATGGACCACCATGCATCTCCATTCAGCCCGTGTCCTGTCAGCTAAATGTAGCCTCATGTCACTAATAATTATTCACATGTTCATGCTTTTAATAAATCTTTTTATCCTGCCACCATATCAGTGAATTTAAACTAATGCTTGCATTCAGAGTATAAGGGGTGTGTGTGTGTTTAGGAGTGCACCTTAGCACTTATTAGTCATGGTCAGAGTGTTTGAACTAAAATATCCCTCTCTCTCTCTCTGCCAGTATCAGCCAGAGGAGGATGCCCTCCAGGAGTTTTTAATTTTATAATTTTTTTTAATTCTCTCTCTTTTTTTAAAATAAAAACCACACCATGGTACTGAGCATCGTGTACTTTTGGTGGTATCGGTACCGACGACTAGATTTTTGGTATCGTGACATCCCTAATATGTAAGGAAATAGGATGAACTCTGCATACAGGGAAGCTTTGTTTTATGGGGGACTCGCGTAGTGATTCCACATCCACGGCGTGCGGCTCTTCTAAGACATCTACACGAAACCCATCCGGGAATTACCAGGATGAAAGGCCTGGTGCGTAGCTATATGTGGTTGCCACACTTGGATGCAGAGGTGGAAGCATTGGTCAAATCGTGTGCAGTCTGTCAGGAAAACAGAAACGCTCCGGCAAACGCGCCACTGCACGCGTGAGAGTTGCCAGAGCAACCGTGGAGAAGGATTCACATTGATTACGGTGCACCGTGGATGGGTAGAATGTTCTTGATCGTGGTAGAGGCATTCTCAAAATGGATAGAGGCTTATCTGTTAATCAAGTCTACATCCACAGTTACCATTCAGTGCTTAAGACAAACCTTTAGCCAACACAGGATACCAGAAGTAGTGATGTCAGACCATAGCAGTTTTTTTGTTTTTTTACCAGTGCTGAATTCCAAGAGTTTATCGAAGGAAACGGAATCAAACACAAGTACAGCGCCCTACCACGCATCTTCCAGGCGTCTGGCTGAAAGGGCCGTTCAAACATTCAAAACCCTGATGAAAAGAGTGCTGGAGAGTCCGTTGAAAAAGCTAGCCAGAGTGCTGTTCAGTTACCGAACGACGCCACAGTCGACCACTGGCAAATCAGCCGCTAAACTGCTGTGTGGAAGGAAACTGGTCTACACAGGGTCTCATTGAGACACAAACAATTGAGACAAAAATGGTACCATGACCAACATGCAAAGGAAAGATATCTCGTGGTGGGTGACCCAGTGTATACTAGGAACTTCAGCTCTGGACCTACTTGGATTCCAGGAACAGTTCAGAAAAAGACTGGTCCTGTATGGTGCACAGTAGCATTGGGAAGTGGGCAAGTAGTGCACTGACGTATTGATCAGGTGAGAGACAGGCACAATGCATCAATAGCACCAGAGTTGTTAGACACTTCACAGCCAGATGCTGACATTCCAGCGCATTCTACAAAAGACTCAGGTTCTTCATTCTCTGAGGAAAGTCACAAACAAAAACTGGGAGGAACTTCTGAAGTGGCTGCGTCAGAAACTTTCCTTGGGATGGAAAACCCTGAGTTGAGAAGGTCTACACGTACTAAATCTCCAAGCTATCTGAAAGATTATAATTCATGTAGTGGTGAGTTCCCCAACCGCAGGGCAAGAATGAACCCAGGAACTGAACTGAATCTCAAGAGAAAGTGGGGCATGCAATAAGACAATGGCCTAAAACAAAGTATGGTTAAAGAACAATAAAGTTATTGGTTTGGAATGGCCAAAACTGATGTCCAAGCCCATGTGCAGGACTAATCAACAGTTACTGGAAATGATTAGCTGCAGTTATTGCTGCACAAGGGGGTCAGACCAGATACTGAAGGCAAAAGATTCACATACTTTTGCCACTCCCAGATATGTAATATTGGATTATTTTCTGCAATAAATAAATGACCAAGTATAATATGTGTCACGTTTGTTTAAATGGGTTCTCTTTGTATAGTTTTAGGACTTGTCTGAAAATCTTGTGTATATTTATGTAGAAATATAGAAAACTCTAAAGGGTTCACAAACTTTCAAGCACCACTGTAGCTGTGATGTGCAGCAAAAGGTTATTGAGCTTCACAAAATGGGAAGTGTCTATAAGAAAATAGCACAAGCATCGAAAATGCTCATTTTCATCATCAGGGCAATAATTAAGAAGTTCCAGTCAACTGGAAATGTTATGAATCGACCTGGAATTGGACGTGTGTCTATATCGTCTCAACACACTGAAGAGGACGGTTCGAGTGGATAAAACATCTCCAAGGATCACAGCTGGAGAACTGCAGGAGTTAGTTGTGTCTTGGGGTCAGAAAGTCTCCAAAACTACAATCCGAAGTCACCTACATCACCACAAGCTGTCTGGAAGGGTTTCAAGAAAAAGCCTCTACTCTCATCCAAAAACAAACTCGAGCGTCTTCAGTGTGCCAGAAACTACTGGAACTTCAAATGGGATCAGGTTCTATGGTCAGATGAAACCAAAATAGAGCTTTTTGGTAATAAACACCAGAGGTGGTTTTGAAGCACACAGAGAAGTAGCCATATGGAAAAGTACCTCATGCCCACGGTTAAATATGGTGGAGGATCTTTAATGTTTTGGGACTGTTTTTCTGCCAGAGGACCTGGACATATTGTTAGGACACATGGCATCATTGACTCTACCAAATATCAACAGATATTAAATAAAAACCTGACTGCCTCTGCCAGAAAGATTAAAATGGACCGTGGTTGGATCTTCCAGCAGGACAGTGATCCAAAACATACATCAAAATCAACACAAAAACGCTTTACTGACCACAAAATCATCAAGTCATTTAACACTAATGATCCGTATTAAAAATATTATCATGGATATCTGAGTCTGATAATAAAATTAACTTCTACTTACAGTCAAATTTTGCAGTGTTTAGGACATTTAACACCCTTCTGTCCAAAAGAAACCAAAAGGGGGTACAAACTTTTACACTCCACTGTATTTGGTTGAAATTGCGCTTATAGAACAACTGAACAGCAACGTTTCCATACAGGTTTTAGTGAAAAGTTTAACAATAGCAACTTGACTTGAAATGGATGATGTTTCATTAGCGTGGCCTGTGCCCAAATCCTGCACGACTGCGTATCTAGGTACACTACACACGGTCTGAACGAATGGAGTCTCTACCGCACCTAGTGCACTAGAGATAGAGATTCCATACAAGGTGATTTGGGACGGAGCCAGTGCACAGAAACCGTTTCCCTGCGAGAGGCGCAGGTGGAGCTGGAGCTGTGTGACTGATTTGTGCACCTGTGACTACAGAACTACCTCAAGTCTCCACACAGAGAGCTGTTCAAGAGAAAAACACTCCTAAAGAACAAATCACTGCGCCAGCGAGACATCAACCCTTTAACTAGACGTTCATCCCAATTCCACACAAATACCGCGGAACTATTTAGGGCTGAGAGACAGTTCAAAAAGCACTGAAAATAAAGTGTTAGTAACGAGGCCGCGTTGCTGGTCACGCGCGGTGTAGACGCGCTGATACAGAGTGTAGCGCGTGTAAGATCTGTAATGTCTAATTCAAATATTATGATCAAAAGTAAAATCATGTCTAAAGACACCGAGATACAGAAACCACAAGGTGCAGTGAAAGTGAGTTTTTATTATTCATTTAGGACTGGAGTTTAATTCTGTGCTTTTTGTGCATCCATAAAAAATAACAATGCTATCTATCTAACTATTTATAAATGTTTATATATTTATCTTATATAGTTAGTTTACATTTATATTATATAAGTACTTATGCATTATTTTTTTTATGGAACTTTGGAAAACGGGTTTCAAAGGACAAGTTTTTGAAAACGATGCCGTTATCATCTCCGGTAAATCATGTAAATTATTATCCAGAAAAACCACAGCTCCTCCGTTTACTTATATTTGTTTACAGCGCGGTCTTTCCCTCATCAATATGGCGGACCTGTTGACGTGAATTCTTACGTGCGCATGCGCATAGTATTTCTTTACAAAGTGACTTCGCCAGCTACACACACACACATTTTGTCCTTTTTGTTTATTTCTTGAGAAATTGAAGAGAGAAGCTCGAATTTGCAGTGAGTGTCCAATATAAGTCCAACTTTACCTCAGTTTTAACATTACATTACAGTTAAACATTACAGAAATATAAAGTTATTTTAGCTGCTAAATGACTTAGCCACTTTACACTCACTGTTGTTTATTTTAGTTTACATTTACATTACATTTATTCACTTAGCAGACGCTTTTATCCAAAGCGACTTACAAATGAGAAAGATACAAGCAAAATAGTTGCTATAAGCAGGGAGCAAACAATGGATTTTAGGATAAAGTAAGGTTATACTTAGATAGTGCCACTAAAACAGAATAACAAATCTCTCCTCATGAGTTAAATAGTGCACTACATAGGGTGTAGACCGTCATTATTTCATCCCTAATGTAGTGCACTTAAACCGGAAATGACATCAATTTGGGATTCGGCCACACAGCTTCCGTTTAACTTACCTCGGGTTTAAAAACAGAACGGAGTTTTAATTCCTCAAACACAGACAAAATAACCAGCTTTTATGTTTAAACTGGATCAAATCTAACTGTAAAACTGTCAGAAATAATTTAATCTGGAGATGATTAGTTCGGTGTAATAACTCAACTGCTCAGGAGATACCCGCTGCAGCTTTTTCTTCTTCTGTGATTTCTACTGGTCGGAGACGCAGCTGTTAGGCGCGTTACCGCCACCGCGTGGACTGGAGGATATAGTTCCAGGTTGGAGGAAGTCTATCCTAACAAACTTACACCAATAATTTCCACTCATGGTTTTATTAGATCCTATTTATTATTCCAGTGGAGTTTATGACTTCTTCATGAACGCCAGCAGTGAGTCGTTCACTGTGTCTTACCCAGATATACTGAGTGAACTACTGTGTCACCACAACCGCAATCTCTAAATGTTTAACAGCACCAAAGCTTTCAATTCTGGTGACTTTGGGAGTATTTATTTATTTATATGATTATATAATGTAACAAACATTAACATAAGCATGTGCTGCACAACATTTCATTAGTTTAATTTTACATTTTAATTTACTGTAAAGCGCTTTGCTAAATTTTGCTACGTAAACTTTTTTAGGTATTAAAACTGGTTACTGTTTGGTTGATGACAAACTCCATATTTTTATACCTTGGAGCTCTGTGTTACCATGGTAATTTATAAACAATTACTAACAACATTAACTTCATCAATGCAAGTTTACATTTTATTTGATACTTGACCACTGTTACGTCCTCAGTTGTATTTCTGTTTGTACTATGTTTCATTCGTGTGTCTATGTCGGGGGAGGGATGGGTGTCTTGTCTCCTCCTCTTTTAAGCCCAGTCCACTGCAATGCGTCATGTTCCTGCTTGCCATTGGACGATCACATCTCGTACACGCCTGCTCCTGCCTCGTGCTTTGGGATGCGTTGGCTGTACATTTCCGGACGTGTACTTAAGCCTCGTCAGTCTCCATCCCCGGGGCAGATCGGTGCCGTTGCTTTGTACAGCAGATATTTGGTTACGTGTGTTGATTTCTCCTGTGTACGACCTTCTGCCTGTTCTTGACTTTGTTTCTGCTCTGCCCCTTTAAGTTTAATGATTCAGCTCCCAAACTGCTGGAAATGTGGGACGGGTTCTAACTCTTCACCAAAACTGCTTTATCCTGGAGAAGAGGTTTGAGGTGAGACTCCTGTCATACGCCAGTCCTGGTGAGTTTATTATAGTTAATGCTGTAAGACAGAGAAGAACATCAGCATAAACACACAACATCAGCATAAACACACACACACACACACACACACGCACACACACATTATTCAGTATGATACAGTAGAGTAAAGAGACAGTAAGTCAGTAACTCACTGTAGTGTCTCCAGGTTACAGTGTGGATCCTTCAGTAGATCAGAGAGCAGCTTCACTCCTGATTCTCCTGGATTATTACAGTTCAGATCCAGTTCTCTCAGGTGTGATGAGGAGTTTGACCTCAGAGCAGAAGCCAGAGCAGCACAACCTTCATCTGTAATCCTGCAGTCACACATCCTGCAAGAAAGAAAACCTTCTCACACTTAACACACTCAGTTTTAGCTCTGAAAACATCAACTACACAAAATCTTTATATACACAACATTTACTCTCATCTCACACACACAACAATGACAATATCACATCACTACAATTACAATCACCACAGAGGGAAACTGTGTGTGTGTGAGTGTGTGTGTGTGTGTACCTCAGTTTCTCCAGTGTAGTGTGTGTGTGTGTGTGTGTGTGTGAGAGAGAGTGTGTGTGTGAGAGAGAGTGTGTGTGTACCTCAGTATCGCCAGTGTACAGTGTGTGTGTGTGTATGAGAGTGTGTGTGTACCTCAGTATCTCCAGTGTACAGTGTGTGTGTGTGTGTGTGAGAGTGTGTGTGTACCTCAGTATCTCCAGTGTACAGTGTGTGTGTGTGTGTGTGAGAGTGTGTGTGTACCTCAGTATCTCCAGTGTACAGTGTGTGTGTGTGTGTGTGTGTACCTCAGTATCTCCATTGTACAGTGTGTGTGTGTGTGAGTGTGTATGTGAGTGTGTGTGTACCTCAGTGTCTCCAGTGTACAGTGTGTGTGTGTGTGTGAGTGTGTACCTCAGTTTCTCCAGTGTACAGTGTGGATTCTCCAGTCCAGCAGAGAGCAGCTTCACTCCTGAATCCTGCAGGTTATTGCTACTCAGGTCCAGTTCTCTCCGTCTGGAGGAGTTTGATCTGAGAACTGAGGACAGAACTCTACAGCTTTCCTCTGTCAGATCACATCTCCACAGACTGGAAGAGGAATGATGAAGTGTTAGATTTATTTATCTGATTGTGAAATGAGGAGTTTCCATCAGGTGGGAAATAAAGTGTTTACCTGAACACAAGGTTCTAATGTCAGGATAAAAATATAAAATGAACAGCC